>NC_080167.1:58398416-58998416 GCF_950295315.1 Erinaceus europaeus
CTCTCATTAATAAATAAAATCTTTCAAAAAAAGAAAAAAAGACAACCCAAAATGGTAAAGACAACAATAACAAAAGAAGGGGTGGTGGATAGCACAATAGTTATGGAAAAAGACTCTCAAGCCTGAGGCTCCAAGATCCCAGGTTCACTCACACCAGCCAGAACTAAGCAATGTTCTGGTACAGAAGAGGAGGGTGGGAGGAAGAGAAAAAGAGGAGGGGAGGAGAACCAAGGGGAGGGGAGAGAACAGGAAGGAAGAAGGAAGGGAGAGAAGGGAGAGAGAAAAAAGAAGAGAACACACACATACAAAGAAAATTCAATGTGCAGATGTCTAACAAGCACATGAAAAGATGTCTATGGGATGGGGGCACAACCCAGTTAAGTGCAAGTACTGTGCCTGCAGCGGGGACTCTTCATGAGTAGTGAAAGAAAGCCTGAAGATGTCCCTCTGTCTCCCTCCCTCTCTATCTCCTCCTTCACTCTCTGTCCTACCAAATAAAATTTTAAAAATTTAAAAAATAAAAAAGGAAGAAATGGCCACCGGGAGCAGTGGATTCATAGTACCATAGCACTGAGTCCCAGTGATAACCCTGGAGGCAAAAAAAAAAGAAAACAAAGAAAAAGATGTCTACTTTTTTATTAGGAGGATGCAAATCAAACCACATGAGGTATCATTTCACATTTGTTAGAAAGGCTAGTCTCCGGCTCCCCACCTGCAGGGGAGCTGCTTCACAGACGACATCAATAATAACTACAACAATACGGGAAAAAAATAAGGGCAACAAAAAAGGGAATAAGTAAATAAATAAATATTTAAAAAAGAAGGAAAGACTAATCTCAATATTTTTATATCTATTTATTTATTTATTTTCCTCCTTGTTGCCCTTGTTTTTTATTGTTGTAGTTATTATTGCTGTTGTTGTTGTCATCATTGTTGGATAGGAAAAAGAGAAATGGAGAGAGGAGGGGAAGACAGAGAGGGGGAGAGAAAGATAGACACCTGCAGACCTGCTTTACCGCTTGTGAAGCGACACCCCAGCAGGTGGGGAGCTGGGGGCTCGAACCGGGATCCTTACCCTGGTCCTTGCACTTTGCGCCATGTGTGCTTAACCCACTGAGCTACCGCCCGGCCCCCTGGCTAATCTAGTATTTCATTTTGTTTGTAACACTTAGCCAAGCTAGCTGTGTGATCATCTCACCAAATTCTGGTCTGATTTTTTAGATTACCCTCTCAAACTTCTGGGTCAGACTGATTTGGTACAAGCACTGATTCTTCTCATTAGTGGTATTTTTATTTTTCGTTGTTGTTGTTTGTTTATTATTAAATGACACCAGGGTTATTTCTGTGGCTCAGTACCTACATAATGAATCCACCACTCTCAGCTGCCATTTTTCCTTTTTTATTATTATTAGATAGAACAAAAAGAAGTTGGGGGGAAGACAGAGAGAGAGAAAAACACCTGCAGACCTCCTTCACCACTTGTGAAGCTTCAAGTGGGCAGCAGGCTCAAAACCCAGGTCTTATGCATGGTGACAAGTGCACTCAGCTGTGTGTGCCACCACCTGGCCTTTGTTTGGGTTACTAAAATTCCTTATCTTGGCACCTACTCCAATTTCTCCTCCAACTCATCCAGAATGCCAATTAAAAGATATCAGCAAGTCATTTCCTACAGCACCACTGTGCAGTGATCAACTCTATCCTCCAACAGAGGTGATTCAATGAAAGACTAAGTTGGAGGGAGCCGGAGGTTGTTGGTATGCTTCTAAAAACCCCTTCTGTTTCATTTGGTTTAAATCCCCCCTGCTTAACACTGCATTCTATTTACATAACACTGTATTCTATTTACATAACCTCTGTTAACAAGCACCACCTTCCCTCCAGGGTATTGGTGGTTTAGTGGTAGAATTCTCACCTACTCCACCCCCTCTCCTTGTCATACCCTGATTTTCACCAGTCACTTTTCTCTCCACCCTCTCTGCTTCCCACCGTACTGGGCTAGTATATTTATAAGGACAAGATTGTTTGTAGTTGTTAGTTTAGCTTAGCTTGGTATAGATTGTGCTGCGTCCTGCATGAATAAAGAGATACTGCATACAACCCAGCCATTAGTCCCGGGTCGTCTGTCTCCCGTCAATGAAGCTCAGCCCGACAGGAGGTGACACAGTGGGTTAAGCGCACATGGCTTGAAGCTCAAGGACTGGCGTAAGGATCCCAGTTCAAGCCCCTGGCTCCCCCACCTGTAGGGGAGTTGCTTCACAAGCCGTGAAGCAGGTCTGCAGGTGTCTATCTTTCTCTCCCCTGTCTTCCCTTCCTCTCTCCATTTCTCTCGGTCCTATCCAACAACAACGACTATAAACAAAGGCAACAAAAGGGGAAAAAAATAAGTTTCTAAAAAAAATTTGTTTTAAATAAAAGTTAGGGGCTGGGGAGAAGCCCAGTGGGTAGAGTGCTTGCATGAAATATGAGAGGCCCTGGGTTCAATCCCCAGAACTATATATAATAATAGTTATGTTCTGGTCCCTTGTTCTCTTTCTTTTTTTTTCTTTTTTTTTAATATTTATTTATTTATTCCCTTTTGTTGCCCTTGTTGTTTTATAGTTGTAGTTATTATTGATGACGTCGTTGTTGAATAGAATAGAGAGAAATGGAGAGAGGAGGGGAAGACAGAATGGGAAAGATAGACACCTGCAGACCTGCTTCACTGCCTGTGAAGCAACTCCCCTGCAGGTGGGGAGCCAGGAGCTCGAACCTGAACCCAGATCCTTACACCAGTCCTTGTGCTTTGCACTGCCTGTGCTTAATCCGCTGTGCTACCACCCAACTCCTCCCCCTTATTCTCTTTCTTGCCCCCTATCAGTAAAAAAAAAAAAAAACTTTAAGAAATTACTAAATAAAGCCTCCACATCTATGCAATCTAATTTTTTTTTTTTGCTTCCAGTGATATCACTGGGGCTCGGTGCCTGCACTACGAATCCACTGCTCCTGAAGGCCCTTTTTTCCCATTTTTGTTGCCCTTGTTGTTATTATTGCTATTGTTGTCATTGCTGTCGCTGTTGGATAGGACAGAGAGAAATCGAGAGAGGAGGGGAAGACAGAAAGGGAGAGAGAAAAATAGACACCTGCAGACCTGCTTCACAGCTTGTGAAGCAACCCCTTTGCAGGTGGAAAGCCGGAGGCTCAAACAGGGATCTTTATACGCATCCTAGTGGTTTGCACCTTGTGTACTTAACCCACTGCACTACTGCCCAGCCCAGCAATAACCCTGGAGGCAAAAAAAAAGCTAATAAATAAATAAAATGACATTTGAAAGTGCAACTGATTAAAAAAAGAAGTCATGTTTATGTATATCTATAAGAATTATGCATATATACTAAATATATCATATAATTATTGTCTGTAATAAAAATAAATTTAAAGTATAACATGAATCATTCAGTTGTATTATTTATATATGTAATGTATATAAATCACACATATGCGTATGAGTATATATATCCTTTGGGGGAGGTCCAAGGACACAAGACAAAAATGTAATTTCCTCTGGTGGTGGTGGTTGTTGTTGTTTAATTTTTAATATTTATTTATTTTTCCTTTTGTTGCCCTTGTTGTTTTTTCATTATTGTTGTAGTTATTGTTGTTGTTATTAATGTCATTGTTAGGACAGACAGAAATGGAGAGAGGAAGGGAAGACAGAGGGGGAAAGAAAGACAGACACCTGCAGACCTGCTTCACCACCTGTGAAGCGACTCCCTGCAGGTGGGGAGCTGGGGGCTCGAACCCGGATCCCTACGCCGGTCCTTGTGCTTTGCGCCACGTGCGCTTAACCTGCTGTGCTACCACCCAACTCCCTGTTGTTGTTTTTTTACATTTATTTTATTTGTTACATATGAGAGCCAGTTTCACATGAAGCAAAGAGAGGGGAGAGCCTAGCCAGAGCACAACTCCAACACAAACAGTTGAGCCACATCCCAGCTGCAGACTTCATACTAATGAGAAAGATAGGAGGAGAAAGAATCAGACATTACTGCTACCAAGGATTGAACTTGGGACCTCATGCTTGAGAGTCCAATGCTTTATCCACTATGCCACCTCCCAAACCACCAGACTTCATTCTTAAAGAAAGCAGAATCTGAGAATTCAAGGCATAATATATGTCATAGGGGCCAGGTGGTGATGCACCTCGCTGAACACACACATTTCAGTGGGCAAGGACCTAAGTTCAAGTTGCTGGTCCCCGCCTGCAGGGGGTAAGCTTCACAGGTAGTGAAACAGGGCTGCAGGTGTCTCTCTGTCTTCCTGTCTCTCTGTCTCCCCCTTCCCTCTCAGTTTCGCTCTCTCTATATCCAATAATAAATAAAATATATGTCATAACACTACAATGCTCACCAGCAAGATATACCTATATTAATAAATTTACTTTTCTAGTCAAATTTGAGCAGGCTAAGCTGATGTAAAGAAATCTGTCCAGGGCTGGGTGGTGGCATACCTGGTTAAGTGCACACATTACCATACACAGGGATCTAGGTTTGAGCCCCTGGTCCCAACCTGCAGAGAGAAAGCTTTGCAAGTGGTGAAGCAGGGCTGCAGGTGTCTCTCTGTCTCTCCCTCTCTCTATTACACCCTTCCTTCTCGATTTCTGGCTGTCCCTATCCAATAAATAAAGATAATTTTTTTTTTAATCTAAGAAATCCTTCCAGGGCAGGGGTAGATAGTTTAATGGTTATGCAAACAGACTCTCATGCCTGACGCTCCTAAATCCCAGACTCAATCCCCCCACCACCACCACCATAAAAAAATAAAAAACAGAGTTGGAGGCTGAGCTGTAGCACAGTGGGTTAAGCACACATGGCACAAAGCGAAAGAACCAAGAACCGGCATAAGGTTCCCAGTTTGACCCCCTCCCACCTGCAGGGGGTCGCTTCACAAGGGGTGAAGCAGGTCTGCAGGTGTTTATCTTTCTTCCCCTCTCTGTCTTTCCCTCCTCTCTCAATTTCTCTCTGTACTATCCAACAACAGCAATAGCAATAGGGAAAAAATGGCCTCCAGGAGCAGTAAATTCATAGTGCAGGCACCAAGCCCCAGCAATAACCTTGAAGGGAAAAAAAAAAAATCCTTCCATTTCAAGCTCATAGGAATACCATATATTAATATATATGTTCTCCTTTGTGGGCCCCTACAGGACCTGGCCCTCAGTGTGAATCAATAACGGTAGGAAATGTTCCATTCTCCGAAGGGAGGTTGGACAACATACTCTACCTACTACCTGAGGAAGATGGGTCCTGAAATTAGTGCAGCCTGGAATGTTCCTAGCCATGACCACAGAATGTGAACTCAGACCTACAGGGATGTAAAAGTTACATAGGCTCCTGTGCTGAATATGGGCCCCAGATCAAATCAATGGGGTTTACAGTTAACAATATTTATAGACTTTCCCCATAACTGGGAGCTACTCTCTCTCCTGATCCAGCTTTCTATCCCTTTTTCCAACAGTGACATCTTCCTGGACAATAACCTGTGTCCACCTGCATATTAGATGTCAGGCTCAGGCAAAAACTAGTAAAATCAGGGCCCCTTGGAATATACCTAAAATAGACCTACTAGCTTTTTCCAAAACAGACACTCCAAATCTTCATCTGCAATATTCATGCCTTTAGGTTCATAAGTAGTCAACAGTTGCTCTCCTTTTATCTTAACTCTTTTTCAGCCACCAGGTCCCATATGCTACCATGATCCCAACCTGACTTCCCTAGGCAGATGACCCCACCATGTGTCTTGGCACCCCACCTCCCCAGATCCCTGCCCCACTAGTACAAAAGGCTGGGAACCTGCCAACACCCATGTTCATCGGGGAAGCAATTACAGAAGCCAGACCTTCTGCCTTCTGCACCCTATAATGATCCTGGGTCCATACTCTCAGAGGGATAAAGAATAGGAAAGCTAGCATGGGAGGGGATTGGATATGGAGCTCTGGGGGTGGTTATTTGTGGAAATGTACCCCTCTTATCCTATAGTCTTATCAATATTTCCATTTTATAAATACTATATGTTAAGACATAGATGATCTTAAAATCAAAAAGTAAAACTCTCAGGAATGTAGTGAATATGAATTCGTAACTGAGAGCTGGAGTGGGAGGGCTCACAGGGGAATCAGAGTTGAACGCGGGCCTTAACAGTTGGAGTTTGTGACATTAACACCTACGTGAGGAAGGATCTACAGGACTCCTCCTTCCAGCCATACTCACAAAGGGCTGGCCTCTGTGAAACAGAGCCTAAAAAAACTTGGCTCATTCCTCAGAGGAAGCAGCAAAGAAACTTGCTGCCCTGATTGGAAAAACAGTCACAGGAGAGAAATCTGAAACCTAGCCCTTGCCAGGTGCAGCAGGAAGGTTGGAATCCACACTGCTTGCAAGATAAGGGAAACCAAAGGCTGAAAAATTAACATACAAGCTGGTCTGAGACTGTAGTGGTCAAAAGGAAAAGTAAAACCCTTCTGCAAGAAGTCTCTAACAATTCAGCAGCCGAAACACTCCTAGAAATCAGAGCAGCCATACTGAAGACAACTTTATAGCAAGAACTCAGAAACTATACCAGAAAAGGAAAGACTGTAAGGAAAAGTCAGCAGATAGAACTAGAACAAAGGTGTTAACTCTGGCCCAGAATGGTATTAGTAAAACTTTTTTTTTTTCATCACTGGAACTTTATCAGGTCAACTTTCAGACAGAGACAGACAGAAAGAAGAGAAGGAAAGATAAAAAAAAGCTTCTTCCAGTGTGGTGTCAGCCAGGTTCAGACCTGGGCCAAATGCATGACAAGGGAGGCGGTGTAAAACAATTTAAAAGATCATGGTCCATACTGCCAGAAGGATAAAGACTAGGGACTTTTCCAATCGAGGGGGGGATGTATGTAATTCTGGTGGTGGGAATTGTACCCCTCTTATCCCACAATCTTGCCAATCATTATTATATCACTAATAAGTAAAGTTTTAATTATAGAAAAAAAACTATTTAAAAGAGAGCTTTTCTGTGTTTTTGTGTTTTGATTTTTTTTTCTAATTTTTTATTATATTTTTCCCTTTTGTTGCCCTTGTTGTTTTTATTATTGTTGTTGTTGTTATTGATGTCGTTGTTGTTGGATAGGACAGAGAGAAATGAAGAGAGGAGGGGAAGACAGAGAGGGGAGAGGAAAATAGACACCTGCAGGGGAGTCGCTTCACAGGTGGTGAAGGGGGGGGGGGGGCTCCAAGGATCCTTAAGCTGGTCCTTGCACTTTGCACCACGTGCGCTTAACCTCTGTGCTACTGCCCGACTCCCTTGATTTTCTTTTTTTGTCTCCAGGGTTATCACTGAGGCTCAGTACTAGCAATATGAACCCACTGTTCCTGGTGGCCATTTTTTTCTTTTCTCTCTTTCTTTTCCTTTTTTTTTTTTAATTGTATAGGACAGAGAGAAATTGAGAAGGGAGGGGAAGATAGAGAGGGAGAGAGAAAGATAGGGGCTTGAACCTGGATTCTCGCACTGATTCTTGCACTTCTTACTATGTACATTTAAACTGGTGCACCACCGCCCCGCCCCCGTATTTTGATTCTTTTAATGCATTACCAAAGAATAAACCCAGTTGCTAAGTGACCTCCCCAGCCCAAACTTTTCACTTTTTAAAAATTTTTTATATTTATTTATTTATTCTATTTTGTTGTCCTTGTTTTATTGTTGTAGTTATTATTGATGTCATCATTGTTGGATAGGACAGAGAGAAGTGGAGAGAGGAGGGGAAGACAGAGGGGGGAGAGAAAGACAGACACCTGCAGACCTGCTTCACCACCTGTGAAGCGACTCTCCTGCAGGTGGGGAGCCGGGGGCTCAAACCGGGATCCTTATGCCGGTCCTTGCACTTTGCGCCACGTGCGCTTAACCCGCTGTGCTACCACCCGACTCCCCTTACATCTTTTTTTAACTTCTTTTTTTTCTTTTTTTAACCAAAGCATTGCTAAATTCTGGCTTCTGGTAGCGCAGGGGATTAAACCTGGGACATCTGAGTCCCAGGAATGGAACTGATTTTGCATAATCACTATGCTATTTCCCTGACCTTCCTTTTTTCTTCTTAGAGAGAAAAAACAGACAGCACCACCCCACCATTCACAGAACTCTCCCAGTGCCATCATGGTGTTCCCTTGTGGTACTAGGGCTCAAACTCCCAAATTCAGTCCCCAAGACTACCACAAACAAGAGCTGTGCTGTAAAAAAAAAATGGGGAGTCATTCCTCAATTCATCTGCTATAATTTTTACAATATAGCACTTGTTCGATAAATATTTGTTATCTATGGCTTTAGAACAATGCACTTATAGAAAAGCTTTTTATCATTAGTCCACCACACTTTTTTTGTAAGTTTCATTATTACTTATTTAACATGGTTTATAAGATTCTAAGACTTCAGAGATAGGTGTGTGTGTGTGTGTGTGTGTGTGTGTGTGTGTGTGTCACTGCACCTTCCACCAAAGTCCTGAGCCCACCACCATGGTTATTGCTCGGACTCTAAAAACTGAGAACAGCATTATATTCTAAACATCTAGGATGGGGAAATACAGAGTCTGTAATTCACGTATTCAAAAAAGAGAAGAATGCACTATTCCTTAGTGCAAAGAATGCCTTACTAGTTGAGTTTCTTGGGGGGAAATGGTATCTGAATGATGAAGAATTAGCAGCTGAATGGTGGACAGAATGAGACCAAAAAATACAAAAGTTGGGTTGGTAACCTACCTCACTTGGATCGTGTACCTGCTTTGCCATGCAATTGATCCAGGTTTGAGTCTGGGCCCCACTACATTGAAGGAAGCTCTGGTGTTGTAATATCTCTCTCTGCTTTTCTCTTCCTGTCAGAAAAATCAGCCCAGAATTATGAAGACCCAATTACAATAACAACAAGATACAAAACTTAAAACATGTAATTGAGTTCTTCAAGGTCCATAAAAAGTAAAAGAAAATCTTACATCTTGTTGGTGGTGAATGGCTTTTGGGTTTTTTGTTTATTTGTTCGTTTTTAAGCAATATCAAGAAGCACAGGAAAAATCTGTATGTGGAAGTTTAGTCATTTTTATCCCCACAGTTATTATACAGTTATTTATTTTTTGTTGCCCCCAGAGTTATTGCTGGGGCTCGGTGCCTGCACCACAAATCCACTGCTCCTGGAGACCATTTTTTCCCCTTTTGTTGCCCTTGTTGTTCCATCATTGTTGTGGTTATTATTATTGTTGTTGTTGTTGCTATCGTTGAATAGGACAGAGAGAAATGGAGAGAGGAGGGGAAGACAGAGGGGGAGAGAAAGATAGACACCTGAAGACCTGCTTCACCACCTGTGAAGCGACTCCCCTGAAGGTGGGGAGCCGGGGGCTTAAACCGGGATCCTTACACCGGTCCTTGCGCCCACTTAGTTATTATGGAAATTGAAAACTTCAAGATCAGATAGATATTTAAAGACGAATAACACTGACACTTAGTAAATTATTACTGTTTTTAGTCCCAGTCAGTTGGGATTGTTCCTTAAAGTCTGAAGTATCCTAAGTCAAATCAGAGAAGGTACAGCATTAACAAATTTAAAAGGTAAATTTTGTCAATAGGTAAAGTAAAATCAAACAAGCCATTTTCATGGCTCAGAAATGAGTTACTGACCTAGCATAAACCTCATTTGAGAAGCAAATGGCACAGGGAATTAATGGTTGAGCCAGATCTACCACTATCAAGTTCTGCTATGCTTACTCCTATGGAAGATGTGGTGCCTTGAGAGAAAGAAGTGTTTTAAAATTGCTTGCTTCATACCTAAAAGGATGCAGCGGTTGCACAGGCTCCTGTGCTAAATATGAATAGACATGGGCCCCAGATCAGGTCGATGGCATTTACAATTAATGGTATTGGAATACTTTTCCCATGTTTGGGAGCTACTCTCTGCCCTGATGCAGCTTTTCTAGTCCTATTTCCAACTCTGCCACCATCTTCCCAGATAATACCTTTAGCCTACCTGCATGTTATCTGTGGGGCTTGGGCAAAAATCAGTAAAGTCATGGGCCCCTTGGAATATACCTAAAATAGACTTCCTAACTTCTTCCAACATACTTTAAGACCCGAAATTTCATCTGCTCTATCTTACCTTTAGGTTCCCAATTATTAAGCAATTTGCTATACTTTGTATCTTAATGCTTTTCAGCCACCAAGTTGCAGATGCTACCATTACACTAAACTTACTTCCCTAGGCAGATGACCTCAACCAATGTGTCCTCAAACCTCACCTTTCCAGAGCAAACGCTAGAAGAAGAAGAAGAACCTTTCCAGAGCTCTACCCTAGTTGGGAAAGACAGAAATAGGCTGGGAGTATGGATTGACCTGCCAACACCCATGCCCAGCAAAGAAGCAATTAGAGAAGTCAGACCTCCCACCTTCTGCACTCCATAATGATCCTGGGTCCATACTCCCAAAAAGATAAAGAATAGGGAACCTGGGGGCCGGGCAGTAGGGCAGCAAGTTAAGTGCACATGGTACCAAGCACAAGGATAGAAATAAGGGCCAGGTTCCAGCCCCTGGCTCCCCATCTGCACAGGGGTGTCACTTCACAAGCAATGAAGCAGGTCTGCAGATGTCTATCTTTCTCTCCTCTCTGTCTTCCCCATCTCTCTCAATTTCTCTCTGTCCTATCCAACAACAATGACAGCAATAACAACAATGATAACAACAACGATAAACAACAAAGACAACAAAAGGGAAAAAATAGCCAGAAGCAATGGATTCATAGTGCAGGCACCGAGCCCCAGTGATAACACTAGAGGCAAAAGAAAGAAAGAAAGAAAGAAAGAAAGAAAGAAAGAAAGAAAGGAAGGAAGGAAGGAAGGAAGGAAGGAAGGAAGGAAGGAAGGAAGGAAGGAAGGAAGGAAGGAAGGAAGAGGGAACTTCCAATGGAGGGGATGGAATACGGAACACTGGAGGTGGGAATTACATGGAATTGCACCCCTCTTATCCTACAATTTTGTCAATCATTATTAAATTAATGCAAGAAAGGAAGAAAGGAAAACAGAAAGAAGCTACAGATATGGATCCACCTGCCAACACTTCTTCTAGCGTTTGCCCTTCTTCCGTAGCCAGTCAACAGCATCAGGTTGAGCCTGATGTAAAGTTTCGAGACCTCCTTTGAATCTGGAGAGGTGGCAGTCGTTGACTATGTGGGTCATAGTCTGTCTGGAGCCGCAGGGGCAGTTCGGGTCGTCTCTGGCTCCCCAGCGATGGAACATAGCAGCGCACTGGCCATGGCCTGTTCGATAGGGATTGAGGAGGGCCTGATCATAACGTGCTAGGTCAAAGCCGGGTTGACGCTTGCAGGGGTCTTGTGATGAGGTGTTTGTTCTTTACCTCAGCTGACTGCCAACTCTGTTTCCAAGAGTCTGGAACAGAGAAATTCAGTGTAGGCGTAGGGGACCAGATTGGGTGACGAGACGGCAAGCGTTGGACAGGGTGGGCGAAGATATCCGCGTATATTGGCAGGTCCGGTCGAGCGCAGACGTGGGAAATGAACTTAGATGATGCCGCATCCCGACGAATATCTGGCAGGGCGATGTTGCTAAGAACTGGCAGCCCTGGAACCGGGGTGGAACGGATGGTTCCAGAAATTATCCTCATGGAGGAATATAATTTGGAATCGACCAAGTGGACATGGGGGCTACGGAACCATACTGGGGCACAGTATTCTGCAGTGGAATAGCATAATGCCAGAGATGATGATCGTAGTGTGGAAGCGCTCGCGCCCCATGAGGAGCTGGCCAGTCTTGCAATGATGTTATTCCTCGCGCCCACCTTTGCTGCAGTTTTTATGAGATGTCTGTGAAATGACAGAGTGCGATCGAGAGTAACACCAAGATAGACTGGCTGGGCTTCATGCCGGATTCTCGTATCGCCAAGCTGCACATTAAGCTCACGTGAGGCCAAAGCATGGTGTAGATGGAAAACAGATGATACCGTTGTTGCAGTGCTAGGGATTAGTCACCATTTTTTACAGTAATCAGATATCAGAGACATGTCTTTCGTGAGTGTTTCCTCGAGGATGTCGAACTTGGATGCCTGAGTTGCATAGCAGATGTCATCGGCGTAGATGAACTTCCTTGAAGAAGTTTCTGGGAGGTCATTGATGTAAATATTAAATAGCGTAGGAGCCAGAACAGAGCCCTGGGGGAGGCCACTTGAGACAAGTCTCCATCTGCTAGACTTGTCACCCAGATGCACCCAGAATCTTCTGTTTTGGAGAAGAAACGATAGAGTGTTGGCCACCCATGGAGGCAGGCATCTTGAGATCTTGACTAGGAGACCACAGTGCCAGACTGTGTCATAGGCTGCTGTGAGATCAACAAAGACAGCACCCGTCTTTAAATTCTTCTGGAATCCATTTTCAATGTAAGTTGAGAGGGCCAGGGCTTGTTCGCAGGTAGATCTTCCTGGGCGGAAACCAGCTTGGGCGGGTGATAGGAATTTCTCTGTAAGAGGAGAAATACGTGACAGAAGCAGCCTCTCAAGGAGTTTGTAACACACGGAGAGGAGAGAAATTGGTCTATAGCTGGCGGCCAGTGTTGGGTCTTTCTTTGGTTTCAAAACTGCTATTATCTTCGCACGATGCCAAATTTTGGGCATAGATTCAGATGCCAACACTCATGCCCAAGGAGAAGCAATTACAGAAGCCAGAACTCCCACCTTCTGCACCCCATAAAGAATTCTGGTCCGGGGGCCTTGGTGGTATAGCAGCGGATTAAGTGCACATGGTGCCAAACTCAAGGACCTGGATAAGGATCCATGTTTGAGCCCCCGGCTCCCCATCTGCAGGGGGAGGGTCAATTTACAAGTGGTGAAGCAGGTCTGCAAGTGTCTCTCTTTCTCTCCCCCTCTCTGTCTTCCCCTCCTCTCTTGATTTTTCTCTGTCCTATCCAACAGTAATAACAACAAGGGGGGCAGAGGAGAGAGAATTTGGCCATACTCCCAGAGGAGTAAAGAATAGGGAAACTTCCTATGTAGGGGATGAGACATGGAACTCTAGTGGTGGGAACTGTATGGAATTGTACTCCTGTTATCTTACAATCCTGTTAATCATTATTAAATCATTAATAAAAAATAAAAAATGAAGAAAAAACTGCTTGCTATCCCGTTATTACCTTGTAAAAATCAGAATGCGTCTACTTAATGAAATAGATCCAAGAACACTTGTCATCAATGGCAAGAAAACTCATGGCAATTAAATAGTGTGCATGTGAATTTCAGAGAAAGTCAGTGTAAAAAAGAAACACAGTAGTGGTGCGGGAGGTGGTGCAGTAGATAAAGCATTGGATTCTCAAGTAGGAGGTCCAGAGTTCAATCTCCGACAGCACATGTACCAGAGTGATGTCTGATTCTTTCTCTCTACTCCTATCTTTCTCATTAATAAATAAATAAATAAATAAATAAATAAATAAATAAATTCTTTTAAAAAAAAGTAAAAGAAAGAAACACAGGGCCACGTGGTGGCCCACCTGGTTGAGCCAGCATACATGTTGCAATCCACAAGTACCCAAGTTCAAACCCCCAGCCCCCACCTACAGAGAGAAAGCTTTGCTAGTGGTAAAGCAGTGCTGCAGGTCTCGGTCTCTCTCGGTCTCTTCCTCTCAATTTTTCTCAGTCTCTACCCAATAAATAAATAAATATTTTTAAAAATAAAAAGAAAGGGGGCAGGCAGTAGCGGACCCAGTTAAGCAGCGAAGCACAAGGACCTGGATCCGGATTTGAGCCCCCAGCTCCTCACCGGTTGCTTCTCAAGCGGAGAAGCAGGTCTGCAGGTGTCTATCTTACTCTCCCCCTCTCTGCCTTACCCTCCTGTCTCAATTTCTCTCTGTCCTATCCAACAACAGCAATAACAATGACAACAATAGCAACAACAAAGGCAACAATAAAATGGGAAAAGATGGCCTCCAGAAGCAATAGACTTGGAGGCCAGTGGTGGCGCACCTGGTTGAGCGCACATGTTACAGTGTGCAAGGTCCCCATCTGCAGGGGAAAAGCTTTGCAAGTGGTGAAGCAGGGCTGCAGGTGTCTCTCTGTCTCTCTTCCTCTCTATCACCCCCTTCCCTCTAGATTTATGACTGTCTCTGTCTAATAAAGATGATAAAAAAATTTGGGAGTCGGGCGATAGCGCAGTGGGTTAAGGGCATTGGCTTAAAGTGCAAGGACCAGTGTAAGGATCCCGGTTGGAGCCCCAGCTCCCCACCTGCAGGGCAGTCGCTTCATGGGCGGTGAAGCAGGTCTGCAGGTGTCTTTCTCTCCCCCCTCTGTCTTCCCCTCCTCTCTCCACTTCTCTCTGTCCTATCCAACAACGACGACAACAATAACTACAACAATAAAATAACAAGGGCAACAAAAGGGAATAAATAAATATTTACAAAAAATATTTTTAAAAAAAGAAGCAATGGATTTGTAGTATAGGCACCCAGCTGCAGTGATAACACTGGAGGCAAAAAAGAAAAAGAGTGTTCCAGGAGGTGGCACAGTGGATGAGGTATTGGACTCTCAAGGGTGAGGTCCTGAGTTCAGTCCCTGGTAGCACATGTACCAGAGTGACGTCTGGCTCTTTCTCATGAATAAATAAATAAAATCTATTTAAAAAAAAAAAGGAAAAATGGGAGTCGGACAGTAGCATAGCAGGTTAAGTGCAGGTGGCGCAAAGCACAAGGTCCAGGGTAAGGATCCCAGAACGAGCTCCCAGCTCCCCACCTGCAGGGGAGTCGCTTCACAGGCGGTGATGCAGGTCTGCAAGTGTCTGTCTTTCTCTCCACCTCTCTGTCTTCCCCTCCTCTCTCCACTTCTCTCTGTCCTATCCAACAACGACGACATCAATAGCAATAATAACTACAACAATAAAACAACAAGGGCAACAAAAGAGAAAATGAATAAATAAAAATTTTTTAAAAAGGAAGGAAGACAGTTAATCAGTCTTAATCACATT
Source organism: Erinaceus europaeus (assembly GCF_950295315.1). NCBI lineage: Eukaryota > Metazoa > Chordata > Mammalia > Eulipotyphla > Erinaceidae > Erinaceus > Erinaceus europaeus. The sequence goes on from NC_080167.1 coordinate 58,413,410, forward strand.
CTAAAGTTACCCCCTCAGTAGGTTTAAAGACTAAGCTCAGGGGCCAAGTGGTGGTGCATCAGTAAGGACCTGGGTTTGAGTCACCACTTCCCACCTGTAGCAGGGACGCTTCACTAGTGAAGCAGGTCTGCATGTACATCTCTCTATATATATATCTCCCCCTCCTCTCAACCTCTCTCTGTCCTATCAAATAAAATAGAAAAAAGGAAAAAAATGGCTGCCAGGAATGATGAATTCTTAGTGCCAGCACTGAGCCCCAACTATAATCCTGGAGAGAGAGGGGGGGAAAAAAAAAAAAGACTAAACTCATCTGGAGAACACATCAGCAGCTCAGGGTTGCAACATGACTCAAGTACATTGTTTCTGTAATGAGTAAATGGTACTGTTATGGCCTGAAAGAGTTAAGTATGACTCCCTCCTCTGTATTGCCAGAGAGATCTCTGAGACTCTATTTAACCATGGAAAGAACAATGTCTATTGTTTCCTTTTTTTTTTTTACTTATAAAGGCCAGCAGACACCCCCTTCCTCTTTTCTGCCTACTCCTGTCTGCCCTAAAAACTGTATTTGTAAACCAAATTTTCAAACTATATGGGTAGTTTTTCTCATGAGGCAAAGAAAAAAAAAGCCTCTGTGATTAATGCTTTGGCTAAAAGCATAGAATGTAAAATGGGAAGATTATTTATGGTTCTTCTCTTTAAGAGCTAATAGACGTTAGCCTAAAAGGTTGGAAATCCTACAGTGGGGTCTTTTCTTTCTTTCTTTTTTTTACAACAGATAAAAGTGGCTTCTGGAAAGTGGCATAAATACTGTCTGCAGTAAGCTATAAGCACTAATAATTTTGCTGTAAGTGCTCAAAGAGAGATGAACATGTTAAATGTTATTTTAAAAAAATGGACAGCATATTATCTTGAAAGCCATAGTGAAATACTAACCTAAGTGACAAGCATTGCTCTCAGTGCCACATGTTAAGATGGACAGTGGCTGGAGGGATTACCAGTTACTCTTCCATCTTGTCAAGTAATATTTGGTAGCTCAAAATGTAATATGGATTGAATTATCCATTTCTACTTCTATTTTTCCTAAGGCTGTTAAATTTCTTTGTTTCCTAAACTCTACTGTCTTTGGTTAATTCTGATTGAAAGACTTACTTGCTAATTATCCAGGATAGGCAAGTGAGTGTGAAACCTGATTCCACTGCCTTGGACCTTATTACAATTTGGTTTTGCAGAAGGGTTTGTATTATTGTTGTTTGTGATTTTTTTTTTTGTTTTTGTTTTTGTTTTTTTAATAGGGTATTTCCAGTGAAAAGCTTTTGGGATTTTTGTTCTCTTTAAAAACCAGAAACACCAAAAGTTATCTTTTCTTGAGTAGTGTTCTTTTTTTAAATACTGAGTTTGATGAATTATTGGAAACAATAATGAAACAGCAATTTCAAAATAAAAAGGCTTGAGGTAAAAATGCTAAGACAAATGTATTGCCACTTTACAATAAAAGACATCCACAAAACAGATGTGTTGGCTGTCAGAAGCCAACAATTGCTTGCTGGTCTCATTTTGAGGGTGATTTAAAACATTCATAGGTACATACAGAAATAGCACAGTTAACAAGTAATTTTGTCTCAATGACTATTTAGTCCCCACACATCAAATGGATAGACAGCTCTGGGGCAGTCCAACCTCCATGTGGAGGTCCAGCTACGGGCTGATGTTGACTGGGCCAACATTTAGATTTCCTAAATGTGTTCAGAGCCATGCAAATATATGACAGGAAGAGAGGTTCGTGAATCAGTAATGTCCCATTTATTGAAGAAAATCTTAAACAGAAATTTTTCTTTGCTGTTTTGTTTTTTGATCAGAGCACTGCTCAACTCTAGCTATGGGTGTTGCTTAAACTCCCACATGGGATGTCTTATATGAAAGTCCTCTACACTATAAACAGTGCTATCTCACAATATTAAAAAGAAATCTTTACAGAAAAAAAATTACTCAAAAATGGCATATTCAGGGGGGCGGGCAGTAGCACAGTGAGTTAAGCACACATGGCACAAAGCACAAGAACCGGCATAGAGATCCAGGCTCGAGACCTCAGTTCCCCACCTGCAAGGGGGTAGCTTCACAAGCAGTGAAGCAGGTCTTCAGGTGTCTTTCTCTCCCCTTTTCTGTCTTCCCCTCCTCTCTCAATTTCCCTCTGTCCTATCCAACAACAACAACAGCAATGGCAACAATAACAACAAGGGCAACAAAATGGGAAAAATGGCCTCCAGGAGCAATGGATTCATAGTGTAGGCACTGAGCCCCAGAGATAACCCTGGAGGCAAAAAATAAAAAAGGTATATTCAGTGGTCTGGAGATGGTGCAGTAGATAAAGTATTAGACTCTCAAGCATGATGTCCCGAGTTCAATCCCCAATAGCACATGTACCAGAGTGTTTTCTGGTTCTTTCTCTCTTCTATCTTCCTCATTAACAAATAAATTAAAATCTTTTAAAATAAATAAATTAATTAAATTAAAAAGAGAGATTAATAGGAGGTTGGGAAATAACTCATTTGGAAGAGTATGTGCCTCACCACATTTTACAAAAGGGGGCCAGGTAGTGGCACACATTACCATGCACAAGGACCCAGGTTTGAGCCACCATTCCCCACTTCAAGGGGGACATTTCACTAACAGTCAAGCAGGTCTGAAGATGTCTTTCTTCCTCCCTGTCTGCTCCTCCCCTCTCAATTTCTCTCTGTTCTATCAAATAAAATAGAAACTAAGAAAGGAAAGGAGGGAAGGAGAGAGGGAAAAATGGCCACCAGGAGCAGTGGATTCTTACTGCCAGCACCAAGCCCCAGCAACATCCTTGGTGGTAGTAAAAAAGAGAATAAAAGAATAAAATAAAAACCTATAAGGGCCAGCAAAATAGGTCATTTGGACAGGTTACTGCTTTGTCATGTGCTCAACCCAGGTTTGATCCCAGCCCCCACTGCACTGAAGGAAGAATGTTATGGTCTTTTGCACTCTCCCTCTCTCTTTGCCCCTATGCCTTCTGTCTCTATGAGGGAGGGGTGGAGAATAAGGAGAAAGAGAAAGCTATGGGAAGTGGCACAGTGGCTAAAGCGCTGAGCATGAAATCTTCAGTTCATTCACAAACATCACATGTACCAAATATGTATGCTTCGGTTCCCTCTTTCTCATAAGTAAATAAATAAATAAACCTTTTTAAATTTTTTTATTATCTTTATTTATTTATTGGATAGAGACAGCCAGAAATCAAGAGGGAAGAGGGAGAGATAGAGAGGAAGAGAGACAGAGAGACACCTGCAGCACTGCAGGTGGGCACCGGGACTCGAACCTGGGTCCTTGAACATTGTAACATGTGCGCTCAACCAGGTGCACCACCACCCGGCCCCATAAATAAATCTTTTTAAAAATTTTTTTAAATTTATTTATTCCCTTTTGTTGCCCTTGTTGTTTTATTGTTGGATAGGACAGAGAGAAATGGAGAGAGGAGGGGAAGACAGAGAGGAGGAAAGAAAGATAGACACCTGCAGACCTGTTTCACTGCCTGTGAAGCAACTCCCCTGCAGGTGGGGAGCCAGGGGCTTGAACCAGGATCCTTCTGCCGGTCCTTGCGCTTTGCGCCACATGCTCTTAACCCACTGAGCTACTGCCGACTCCCAAATAAATCTTTTTAAAGAAACATTCACAAATTATAAATTAGGTCAGTTGAGTTTCAACAGGAAACATCACACTCATAGTAGATAATGAAAGGCTGCTAAATGAAGGAGCTATTTATGATGAGGTTGTAACTGTCTGCTAGGATTGCCATTAAAAACACTACAGGAGGGGTGGGGTGGTGCACCTGGTTAAGCACACACACTGCAGTGCACAAGGACCCGGGTTCAAGCACCTGGTCCCCACCTGCAGGGGGAAAGCTTCATGAGTGGTAAAGCAGGGTTGCAGGTGTCTGTCTCTCTCCCTATCATCCTCTTCCCTCTTGATTTCTGGTCTCTATCCAATAAATAAAAATAAAGATAATTTAAAAAAATTTTTTTAAAAAAGCACTACAGGGAGTAACGCAGAGTGTTAAGCACACAAGGCTTAAAGCACAAGAACCAGCATAAGGATGCAGTGAAGCAAGTCTGCAGGTGTTTCCTCCTCTCTGTCTTCCCCTCCTCTTCAATTTCTCTGTCCTGTCCAACAACAACAGCAATAACAATAATCACAATAATAACAACAACAAAGGCAACAAAAATGGGGAAAAAATGGCCTCCAGGAGCAGTGCATTCATAGTGCAGGCACTGAACCTCAACAATAACCCTGAAGGCAAAAAAAAAAAAAAAAAAACACCACAGACTGGGTAGTTTAAACAAGATTTAATGCAGCCATGCATGAAGTTCTGAAGTCCAGAAAAGTACAAGGTCAAGATGTCAGCAGGTGAATTTCTTCTGGGGATGAATTTGTATTGCTCCCTCTCCCTGACTTGTTGTTTTCTCCTCTGCTCATCTTCTCTCAGTATCTGTCTCAGTATCCAAATTCCTGCCTTTCAGAAGGACATGCTTCATATCTGGTCCAGGCCTACCAGTGCCCTCATGCTGACTTGACTCCTTGTGCAAAGATCCCCATCTCCAAAGACAGCCATATTTTGAGGTTCCAGGGGTTAGGGCTTTAATATATGGGGGGGTGTGGCTGAGTCCATAACAGAGATATAGATAGCATGCAGGGAAACTGACCAAGGATGCAAGAGCATCCTAAGGCCATTCACAGGTGAGGCTCTTCTACCCCTGGTCTGAAAAGGCATCAGGATAAGGGAGAGCAGCAGGGCTGCTAGGAAGCAGGGCTCTCAGTGAGAGGATTTGGCCTCCATCAGCCCACAGGAATAAATATCAGGACCTCATGCTCCTCCCATCCTCTAGGTTCTCCTGCTGGCCCCTCTCCTGGGCTTAATCTGCATGAGGTGAGAGAGAGAGACAGAGAGAGGAAGAGAGAGAATCATTGGGTCAGTCTACACTGGTCAGCCTCCTGGGCACTCTTCAGGGTTCAGAAGGGTAAAGACTGAAGTGGGGGGGGGGAGCTGGGCAGTGACACAAATGTTACCATGTGCAAGGACCCAGGCTCAAACCCTGCTCCCCATCTGGAAACAGAGACTTCATGAGGAGCAAAGCAGTGCTGCAGGGGTCTGATGTCTCTTTCTCTCCCCTTCTCCAGTTCCCCCACCCCTCTGTTTCTCTACTATCAAGTAGGGGAGAAAAGGAAAAAATGGCCACTGAGAGCAATGGATTCATCATGTAGGCAACAAGTCCCAGCAATAACCCCAGTGGCGATAAAATAAAGAAACAAAGAAATAAATTGGGTGCAGTGGCTAGAGCACTGAATTTAAAAAAAGCACGAGCCAGGTTCAAGCCCCTATCCCTATCTGCAGGTTAAGCAAGTGCTGTAGGTGTCTTTCTTCTCCCTATCTCCCCCTCCAGTCTCAATTTCTCTCTGTCCCTTCAAAGAAAGGAAAAAAGGAAAAAATAACCACCTTGAGTAGTAGATTTCATGTGCAATCACACGCCCCAGAGATAACCCTGGTGCCAATTTTTAAAAATTAATTAATTAAAAATTAAAAATACAAGCATGAAGTCCCAAGATCCATCCCCTGCATTGCATGTTTCAAAATGAAGCTCTGATTCTCAGACTCCTCCTCTCTCTCTAGTGCTAATAAATATTTTGGAGGGCTGGGCAGTGGTGCACCCAGTTAAGCACACACATTACCATGTGCAAGGACCCAGGTTCAAGCCCCCATGCCCCACCTGTAGGGGAGAAGCTTCACGAGTGGTGGAGCAGGGCTGCAAGTGTCTCTCTGTATCTCTCCCTCTCTATCTCCTCCTTCCCTCTATACTTCTCTCTGTCTCTATCCAATAATAAAAATAAATAAATAATCTTTTTTCAAAAATGAATGAATTGGGCAGCCAGGAATATGGCTCAGTGGTGGAGCCCAAGACATGCATACTGAGATCCAGATTCATCCCAGCACTACATATGCAGAGTGAATCTCTGCTTCTCTCTCTGTCATTAATAAATAATTTTTAAATAAATAAATCTGGATGTGGCTTCATATATGAGGTCCTGAGTTCAATTTTCAGCACCAAAGATAATCATCATAAAAATATAATCTGGGGAGTCGGGCGGTAGCGCAGCGGGTTAAGCATGTGGCGCAAAGCACCAGGACCGGCATAAGGATCCTGGTTCGAGCCCCTGGCTCCCCACCTGCAAGGGAGTCACTTCACAAGCGGTGAAGCAGGTCTGCAGGTATCTGTCTTTCTCTCCCCCTCTCTGTCTTCCTCTCTCCATTTCTCTCTATCCTATCCAACAACAACGACAACAACAACTAAAACAATAAAACAACAAGGGCAACAAAAGGGAATAAATAAATATTTAAAAATATATATATATAAAATGAAGTGATATACAGAAGATAGCTAGTACGCTGTCTTTCAAAATTAAAAGTAGGGCTGGGAGACAGTTCACCTGGTAAAGTGCATGAGGATCTGGGGTCAAACCCCAGCACCACATACAAACACTAAGAATGACACTAAGAGAAGGACCAGGGACAGTGAAGTGGTGTTGTGGTATCTCTCCTCTCTGTGTCTCTGTCTCTCTAAAATAAAAATAATTTTTAAAAACTCAATCCAGAAATAATAGAATCACAGATGAGCAAGGCCTCAATGCTATAAATAAATAAATAGTTACATATTTGAAATCCTTCAAATTTAAAGAACTTTAAAACCTGTTGACAGGAAGCTGGGCTGTAGTGCAGCAGGTTAAGCACACATGGTGCAAAGCCAAAGGGCCAGTGTAAGGATCCCGGTTTGAGCCCCTAGCTCCCAACCTACAGGGGGTCGCTTCACAAGTGATGAAGCAGGTCTGTAGGTGTCTACAATAACAACATCAATAACAACAACAATAATAACTACAACAATAGGGGAGTCAGGTGGTAGTGCAGCAGGTTGAGCGCACGTGGTGCAAAGGGCAAGGACCTGCATAAGGATCCTGGTTACAGCCTCCAGCTTCCCACCTACAGGGGAGTCACTTCATGAGCAGTGAAGCAGGTCTGCAGGTGTCTGTCTTTCTCTCACCCTCTCTGTCTTCCCCTCCTCTCTCCATTTCTCTCTGTCCTATCTAACAACAACAACATATGTAACAACAACAATAAATAAACAACAAGGGCAACAAAAAGGAAAATAAATATTTAAAAATAGTAATAATTTTTTAAAAATAGCCACAACAATGATAGAACAACAAGGGCAACAAAGGGGGAAGAAATGGTCTCCAGGAGCAGTAGATTCATGGTGCAGGCACCGAGCCCCAGCAATAACCCTGGAGGAAAAAAAAAATTATATATATTTATATATATATATAATATATATATAACAATGAACCCACCTTCTCTGACCCATCTTGGATGGAGCTAGAAGGAAATATGTTAAGTGAGCTAAGTCAGAATGACAAAGACAAGTATGGAATGATCCCACTTATAAACAGAAGTTGAGAAAGAAGAACAGAGAGGGAAACTCAAAGCAGGATCTGACTGAGTTTGGAGTAGGGCACCAAAGTAAAAATCTCCAGGTGGAGGTTGAGGGTGGATGCTCAGCTTCACTGAGGGAGGGGGGGGAAATGGGATGGGATCCAGTCTTTTGGTGGTGGGAATGATGTTTATATACACTCCTATTAACTTGTAGTCATATAAATCACTATTTAATTAATATGAGAGGGGAAAATTGATTTAATGTCTCAAACTTTTCAATGCACAGACCATAGGCTGAGTCTTTGAAATGTTGACACCCCTAAAAGCTCAGACTAGGAAAGCAGAAGTAATCGCTGGCATTAGCTTATAAGATACAGATATATCTTATGGATCTTATGTGGATGTTCGGCTTCACAGGGTGGGAGGGGAGGGGGGAGGCTGGGATGGGGCACAGTCTTTTGGTGATGGGAATGGTGTTTATGCACACTCGTATTAATTAAAAAACAAAAAAAGATACAGATATATATAAATAACATCAAAGGACAAATTATGGTGAGATCGTGTATGATACAACAAATCCTAACAATGAGATTTTCAAAGTCAAACAATTGCCAAATAATTTGATTATAGCAATAACTAACTTTCTTAAACCCTAAGACAGCAGGCGCTTCCTGCTTCCTCTATAAAGCCCAAATTTCCCCCAGTCCTGGAACCTCTAGGGTGGAGCTCACTTTCCAGCATGCTTCTCTCAGTTCATACAAACTGATACTGACGGGGCCAGGCAGTAGTGCAGAGGGTTAAGCACACATGGCATGAAGCACAAACTGATACTACATCTGCCAATCCCAACCTATTCAATGCAGTGAGTACCATCTCGGCATGTTTCACTTCAGAATGTGTCCAGAGACATCAGGCGCGGAATGCCAACCCTTCAGCATCATTACTCAGGTGAGACCTTTCCTTTCTCATAGGACTCCTTAATTCCATTTCGGGTGGTCTACTTCCTAACAAAGCCTCAAAACCTAAATATAGACCAGGTCCCATAAAATAGGGCAGTTCTACACATGTATACATAAATTAGAGCAAAATATATACCTTAAAGCAAGAGTGCACAATAGTTTGCAGTGTCAATAAATGAAGCAAGCAAGTAGAAAGACCTAAAAAGACACTTTAAAGTACCTAATGAAATAGTTTCCTTTTTCTTTTTTTTTTTTAATCTCCAGGGTTATTGCTGGGGTTCAGTGCCTGTACTACAAATCCACTACTCCCTAGAGGCTATTTTTTTTTCCCTTTTGTTGTCCTTGTTTATCATTGTTGTGGTTATTGTTGTTGTTGTCACTGTTTTTGGATAGGAGAAAAATCGAGAGAGAAGCAGAAGACAGAAAGAAAGCTAGACACCTGCAGACCTACTTCACTGCCTGTGAAGCGACCCTCCCAGCAGGTGGGGAGCCGGTGCCGAATACCAGTCCTTGCACTTTGTGCCATGTGCACTTAACCCACTGTGCTACCATACCGCCCAGCCCCATGAAATAGTTTCTACTTGGACCTAGATATCCTCCTCACCTACTTCCTATTTCACTTCCCTCAGTCACTCCAAAGCTAACCTTATCAAAGTAACGACTACAAAAGCTGGATAAGGGCAAGAGACTGGCAAACTTAATAATGATTCCTTAGTCACTATCAGGCCACCCCATCAGCTAGGGCCCTAGTCAGGGAGTCCTAGAGTTCCCGCATAGACACCATGAATCTTGACCTCGAATACATCCCTGTCTCCATTACCACTGGTCATCTCCATCAAGAACATAATGGTCCCCTTTGGGTGCACCCATAGGACCACTGCCCTCAATGTGGATCAACAGTGGTAGAGAATGTTCCATTCTACAAAGGAGGGTTGGATAACATACTCTATCAACCACCTGAAGAAGATGGGTCCTGAAATTGGTGAAATACTGAATAAATCTACTCATGATCATAGAATGCAAGTTCAGACCTATAGGGATATAGAGGTTACATAGGCTCCTATGCTGAATATGGGCCCCAGGTCAAATCAATGGGGTTTACAGTTAACAATATTTATACACTTTTCCCATATTTGGGAGCTACTCTCTCCCCTGATCCAGCATTCTAGCCCTTTTTCTAGCCATGACATCATCTCCAGACAATAACCTGGGTCCACCTGCATATTAGATGTCAAGCTCAGGCAAAAACTAGTAAAGTTGGGGACCGGGCGGTAGCGCAGAGGGTTAAGTGCACATGGCACAAGGACCAGCATAAGGATCCCAATTAGAGCCGCTGGCTCCTACCTGCAGTGGGGGTCACTTCACAGACAGTGAAGCAGGTCTGCAGGTGTCTATCTTTCTCTCCCCCTCTGTCTTCCCCTCCTCTCTCAATTTCTCTCTGTTCTATCCTACAACAACAATAATAATAACAACGACAACAAGTTTAACAACAAGGGCAACAAAATGAGAAAAAATGGCCTCCAGAGCAGTGGATTCGTAGTGTAGGCACAGAGCCTCAGCAATAACCCTAGAGGCAAAAAAATAAATAAATAAAGTCATGGGCCCTTTGGAATATACCTAAAATAGACCTACTAGCTTTTTCTAAAACAGAGACCCCAAATCTTCATCTGCAATATTCCAGCCTTTAGGTTCATGATTAATCAACAATTTGTATGGCTTTATATGTTAACTCTTTTTCAGCCACCAGGTTCCAGATGCTAACATGATCCCAACCTGACTTCCCTGGGCAGATGACCCCACCATATGTCTTGGAGCCCCACCTCCCCAGATCCCTGCCCTACTAGGGAAAGAGAGAGGCAGGCTGGAAGTATGGATCTGTTGTATACTTTACATTGAGTTGTTCTAGCTCTCCCCCGCCAAGAAAATTGGTTCAGTCCTGCTAGTTTCACGGGCCCGCTTGTCCTCACCCCAAGGAACCCTGAGAGAGTTCGAGAGTTCCAGAGTTAGAGAGTTCTTGGTGCCACCATGTGAGAAGGATGCAGGAGAGTTCTGTTTAGTGATTAGTTTGGGTTAGTTTATGAATCGTTGTTCCTGAATAAAGAAATACAGCTTCCTGCCCAGCCGTGTGTCCTCGAGTCTCTGAGTCTCTGTTACCCGCCCGTGAAGCTAGCCCGGCCAGCTGGAGCCTCCGAATTTTAACAACATGGATCAACCTGCCAATGCCCATGTTCAGCAGAGAAGCAATTACAGAAGCCAGACCTTCCACCTTCTGCACCCCAAAATGATCCTGGGTCCATACTCCCAGAGTTATAAAGAATAGGAAAGCTGGGAGTCAGGCAGCAGTGTCGGCTTTCTGGTGGGGTGATCTCCAGGAGAAAGGTAACGGACCGGTTCTTTCTCGCTCGCACAAGGGACAACACAAAGTAAAGACACCGGGGAGACTGCAACGTGCTCAGATCTCGTTTATTAGTAGGTGGACAAAGTTTAAGTAGAAAACCAGACAAAGAACATTATTCAAATATGTCAGAAATTACAGGTTTCTTAAAGGTCAGCTTGCCCCTATGGTAGGGGGCTGGTATGACAAGAACTGATGCAGATACATAAAGGTCAAGGTAATTAGTCTCCAGATGCAGGCATTTAATTACCCAAAGGTGTTTGAGGGGAGAATAGGGGTTGAACCAGTTAAGGCAAGATAGAGATAAGATAAGCAAGGTTTGATGCAAATTGAGGACATCAAAGGGCACTGCTAGGAGTGTGTGATAAGGTGTGTTCTCCTGTGATCAGAAGGTGAGGTGAACTTTGAGTAAGTGAATCTTAAAGTAGGCGGCCATGTGGCCTGCAGTTAATGGAGAGAAGTATTGAGTTTTCTGTGTGCCTGAGAGTCAAGAAGGGAAGAACTTAGTCTGAGAGACAGTTTCTCCCCTTTGCTCACCTCGGTTGAGAGAAACTGACAAGAGGGTATCTTCTCAGACCCCCATCCAAGGATGGGGGGAGTTCTCCCTAAGCTCTATCAAGCTTACACATAGCCCCAACACAGTAGCACAGTGGGTTAAGCATAGGTGGTACAAAGCACAAGGACCAGCATAAGGATCCTGGTTCAAGCATCCGGCTCACCACCTGTAGGGGCATCGCTTCAGTGAAGCAGGTCTGCAGGTTTCTATCTTTCTCTGCCCCTCTGTCTTACCCTCCTCTCTCCATTTCTCTCTGTCCTATCTAACAACGACGACATCAATAACAACGGCAATAATAACTACAACAATAATAAACAATAATAAGGGCAACAAAAGTGAAAATAAATAAATAAATAAATAAGAAACCTATCATGGGAGGGGATGGGATACAGAGCTCTGGTAGTAGGAACTGTACCCTTTTATGCTACGGTCCTGTCAGTGTTTCCATTTTATAAATAAATAAATTTTAAAAAATGAAATGTTTAATAGAGGCCAAGTGATGGCACAACCAGTAGGGAGTACATATTACCAGTCTCAAGGATCCAGGTTTAAGCCTCTGATACCCACCTGCAGGGGGAAATTTCACAAGTGGTGGAGCAGTGCTACAGATCTCTCTCTTACTCTCTCTATTCTCCCTCTATCAATTTCTCTCAGTTCATCTCTATACAATAAACAAAATATTTTTAAAAGAAGTACTTTACAGGATATAGCCAGGAAAACCACCGTGCTAGGGACTGTAAGGATTCAGCCAAAATGAGCAGCATCTCTTTAAGAAGGTGGAAAAATGACTTCTGGAATGAGGCTTAGGGGGAGGTTGTGGTGCCAATCATGGAAGATTCCAGAGACAGAGCACACCACTTGGAAAATAAATGCAGGAGATGAGGCTGTGGCACACCGGGCTAAGCACACACAGTACATGAGCATAAGGACTGCTCAAGGATTCGTTTAAGCCCCTGGCTCCCCACCTGCGGAGGCAGCAGGGGTCACTTTACAAGTGGTGAAGCAGGTCTGCAGGTGTCTATCTTTCTTTTTTTAGTTTTATTTTATTATCTTTATTTTTTATAGAAACAGCCAGAAATTGAGAGGGAAAGGGGAGATAGAGAGGAAGAGAGACAAAGAGACACCTGCAGCACTGCCAGAACACTTGTGAAACTTTCCCCCTGCAGATGGGGACTTGGGGCTTGAACCTGGGTCCTTGTGCACTATAACAGGTACGCCACCATTGGCCTCTGGTGTCTATCTCTTTCTCTCCCTCTCTAACTACTCCTCCCCTCTCAATTTCTCTCTGTCTATCCTATCCAAAAAGTTGAAAAAATGGCCACAGGAGCAGTGGATTCGTATTACAGGCACTGAGCCCCAGCAGTAACCTTGGAGGCAAAAAAAAAAGGAAGATAAATGCAGTAAAGGGATGTAGGACAATCTGAACTTAAACCAGAGGAGGAGAAGGTACAAAAGGTTTGCACTTGGAGTTTATGTCTGTGGTGCTGAGAAAGTAACTACCTTCCATATTCTAAATGGAATTCTGGGGCAAGTTAGTTATAAATCCCAGGGGTCAGAAGTCTGATCACACTAGTAATCAACCATCTTTACTAAAGATTCTATCCAGAAGGTATGTGAAAATCTTTAAGGAGTCTCCAAAAATGAAACCACTTCCCACAGAGTGCCAGACACACAGGCGTCCTTTGATGGAATCTACACCTCTATTCTCACGAAGGCCAATTCTTTGGAATCTCCATCACCGGTTCTTCTCTGTGACTTCTGCAAAGGCATAGTAAGAGCTCTATTTTTATGATGCTGAGCAAATGTAAAGTTTTTTTAAAAAAAATTTTTTATTATCTTTATTTATGTATTGGATAGAGACTGTCAGAAATCAAGAGGGAAGGGAGGGGTAGAGAGGGTGAGAGACAGAGAGGCACCTGCAGCACTGCTTCACCACTCTGAAGCTTTCCCCCTGCAGGTGGGTGGGGGCTGGGGCTTGAACCTGGATCCTTGCACATTGTAACATGTGCACTCAACCAGGTGTGCCACCACCTGTCCTCCTGAGCAAATATAAAGTTTAACTTCAATATAAAGATTAACACAGGGTCCGGTGGTGATGAACTTGGTTGACTGCATGAGTTACAATGTGTAAGAACCTAGATCGGGGCCGAGTGGTGGTGCACCTGGTTGAGTGCACATGTTACAATGTGCAAGGACCCAGGTTCAAGCCCCTGGTCCCCACCTTCAGGGGTAAAGCATTGTAAGTGGTGAATCAGGGCTGCAGATGTATTTCTGTATCTCTCCCTCTCTATGTCCCCCTTCCCTCTCGATTTCTGGCTATCTCTACACAATAAATAAATAATTTTAATTTTTAAAAAAAGGGCCTGGATCAAGCCCCTGATCCCCACCTGCAAGGGAAACCCTTCACAAGTGGTGAGTGCTGCAAGTGTCTCTCTGTTTCTCTCTCTCTCTCTCTCTCTCTCTCTCTCTCTCTCTCTCTATTTCCCCTCTGCTCTCAGTTTCTTTTTTTTTAATTTTTTTACTATTTATTTTCCCTTTTGTTGTCCTTGTTAATTTTTTTTAATTGTTGTTGTAGTTATTGTTGTTGTTGTTGATGTCATCGTTGTTTGGATAGGACAGGGAGAAATGGAGAGAGGAGGGGAAGACAGAGAGGGAGGAAAGAAAGATAGATACCTGCAGACCTGCTTCACCACTTGTGAAGCGACTCCCCTGGAGGTGGGGAGCCGGGGGCTCGAACCTGGATCCTTAGGCCAGTCGTTGTGCTTTGCGCCACCTGCGCTTAACCCACTGCTCTCAATTACTGGCTATCCCTATCCAATAAATAAAGATTTAAAAAATAAATATTAACACATAAATTCCATATGCATTTGTAAATTCTCTGACATGGTAACTATAATAAGGAACCAGTATCTACACATATCCTCTGAGTCTCATTCATATCAGTTTTCCTCAGCAGGGTAAGAGTTACAGACCAAACATGTGCAAACATGTAATATAAAGCTTTCCCAAAAAAATGCTAAGCTTTTCTCAAACTAACCATGATTATATTCCTCAGAGAGCTATGAATATGTAAAGCTTGAAGTTTTTATGTTCAACTGTTCTTAAAATTATTTGAGGGTAGAGAGAGGTCACTAGAATTTTTTTTTAATCATTTTGTACAAAAACAGCTGAACTGGTTTCCTCTTCCAGGCCCCAGGCCCCAGCCCCCAGCCCCCAGACATGAGATGGGTGTCAGTGGCACAACAACGCTTCAGAAAGCCAGCAAGCTCGGCACTGCATGGAATGCATTCTCAGACAGATTCCTGACTGCTGTTTACTAGCATGGTTTCCACTCTGATGAGTGTATCTTCTCAAGACAGATAGAATTGATAGAAAGAATAATTTCTTCTCAAAACACCCTGTCTATATGAAAAAAAAAAAAACAGAAAAAGGAGTAAAATTTAAAGAAAGAAGCTAAGGGTTTTGTTGTTGTTGTTGCTGTTTGTTTCTAAAACTCAAAGTTCAATCTATTCTCAGACATTTTTTTAAATATTTATTTATTTTATTGGCTAGAGACAGAGAGAAATCAAGAAGTAAAGGAAGACAGAGAGCGAGAGAAACACGTGCAGCACTGCTTCATCACTTGTGAAGCTTTCCCCTGCAGATGGGGATCGGGGGCTTGAACCCTGGTCCTTGTATAGTATAATATGTATACACAACAGGGTGTGCCACTGCCTGGCTCCTTCCTAGACATTTTTGTGTGTTTGTGTTTTGTTCTGTTTTCTTTTGTTTGCCGCCAGGGTTATTGTTAGGTCTCAGTACCTGTGCTACGAATCCACTGCTCCTGGAGACCATTTTTTTCCTTTTGTTAACCTTGTTTATTATCATTGTTGTTGCTATTGCTGTCGTTGTTGTTGGATAGGACAGAAAAATGGAAAGAGGAGAGGGAGACAGAAAGGGGGAGATAAAGACAGACACCTAGGAGTCAGGCAGTAGTGTAGTGGGTCAAGTGCACGTGGGGCAAAGTGCAAGGACCGGCCTAAGGATCCCGGTTTGAGCCCCCAGCTCCCCACATGCAGGGGAGTCACTTCACAAGCGGTGAAGCAGGTCTGCAGGTGTCTATCTTTCTCTCCCCCTCTCTATCTTCCCCTCCTCTCTCCATTTCTCTCTGTCCTATCCGATAACGACAACAACAATAATAACTACAACAATAAAACAACAAGGACAACAAAAGGGAATAAATAAATTTTTTTTTAAATTAAAAAAAAAAGGGGAGGGGATGGGATATGGAGATTGGGTGGTGGGAATTGTGTGGAGTTGTACCCCCCCATCCTATGATTTTGTTAATGTCTCCTTTCTTAAATTAATTAATTAATTAATTAAAAAAAAAAGAAGAATCTCCCTCATGCAGTGGGGGCTGGATCTGCATGGCAAAGCAGCATACTATCCAAGTGAGCTATTTTGCTAGCTCTGTTTATTTATTTATGTAAAAGAGAAGAAATGAAAGAAGGAAAGAAGGGAGGTGGGAAGAAAGAAGGAAAGAAGGAAGGCGGAAAGAAAGAAGAAGAAAGGAAAAGAGGGTTCCAGGACATCACTCTGGCACATGTGATGCCATGGATCAAACTTAGGACCTCAGGCCTGAGAGTCCAACACTACTCTGCGAACTCCCAGGCCAAGATTTATTTATTTTAATGAGAGAAAGAATGATTACAGAACTCAAATCCATTTAGTGGTGGTTCCAAGGATTTAATCTATTACCTCCAAACAAATGACAAGAAAGTCTAGTCCACTTTTTATGCTATCTCTCCAGTTCCCAACTAAAATTTAAAGGGTGTGGTTATGTATTGTCAATGCATTTTCAGAATTTACATAGTAATATGGGATGCTTGCTCATCCTATGTGATGAACCTCTTAGAATATACAAATTTCCACTAGCTATAATGGAAATATACATATTAATACAGGTAGATATTTAATATATTATTGAATGTTTGGAGGAGGAAACTGAAATAATGTTTCTGAATTGTTTTACTAATAAAATTCTAATGAAGGGACACTTTAAAATGGTTTAAAAGGTCAATTTTGTGTTGTATATATTTTACCTCAAAAACAGCACATTGTACAATCTAAATCTATACAATTTTTATGTTTCACACGTCAGTCGAGCTGGAAAAAAATTTAAGGGAAAAACTACCAGAAATAATGCAAGATAAATGTTCCCATAAATTGAAGGAGC
The DNA here is from genome assembly GCF_950295315.1 of Erinaceus europaeus. Classification (NCBI taxonomy): domain Eukaryota; kingdom Metazoa; phylum Chordata; class Mammalia; order Eulipotyphla; family Erinaceidae; genus Erinaceus; species Erinaceus europaeus. The sequence continues at coordinate 58,430,030 of NC_080167.1, forward strand.
TCTGGTACTGCCTTGAATAAATAATGCAGTTGCATCAAATTCTTTGGCTGTGGTGTGGCCGATCTAGATATTTCCCATCAGTAATGCTGTAAATCGAACAGGCCAGTCGAGTAGAAGACTCAGGCAGTCATCAGATTACATTTTATAAAGGTGTGAGTATAGTCACTTAAAGTCAAAGTCCTATTTGCTAACTGTTTATTTCAAGAGTTGAGATTTCTGTATGACCCTAGGGTTAAATTGTTGTCGTATGAATTGGGGAGGCAACTCAGCATTATAGCACAGGATTTGCATATTAAGGCCCTAGAGGATCCAGATTCAGTTCTTAACCTCAGCACTGCAAGAGCTGAGCAGTGCTCTGTTCTCCCTGTCTCTCTAATTCTCTCCATTTCTCTCTCATCAAAATAGGTCTTCTTTTTTCATAAAGGATAGGATCAGGTTTACAAACAAAAAGCATGTATCCCAGGAAAGAAAAAGGACTTGCCCCAAACCCCAACTGCAACTTTAGGCTGTGGGCCCCAATCACTGTATCACAAATGTGCATTCAGTGCTTAATACATATGTGCTAGGCACCTTGAACTGTTGAGATTATAAAGATAAGTACAACACTGGAATCCTGCCCTCCATGGTGTGCATAGCACTGGGAGATGGCTCACCCAGTAGAGTGCACACTTCATTAAGCTCTAGGACTTGGATCCAATCCGCCAGCTATCACAGGGGATCACCACACAAAAGGGAATCTTCACAGACAGTGGAGCAAGGCTATGGAGTCTCCCTCTGTTTTTCTCACCTTCTGTCTAGAGGAAAAGAATTAAAAAGGGATCCACCAGGAGCAGTGGAATCACACAAGTGTGAGGAAGCCCCAGCAAAGCCCTGCAGGTGGGGGTGGGCAGGGCAGCTTAACAGACCTACTTAGATGACCACATCATGGTGTAAAGAACATGAAAACCCGGGAGTCAGGCAGTAGCGCAGCAGGTTAAGTGCACGTGGTGCAAAATGCAAGGACTGGTGTAAGGATCCCTGTTCAAGCCCCTGGCTCCCCACCTACAGGTGAAGCAGGTCTACAGGTGTCTTATCTTTCTTTTACCCTCTCTGTCTTCCCCTCCTCTCTCCATTTCTCTCTGTCCTATCCAACAACAACGACATCAATAATAACTACAACAATAAAACAACAAGGGCAACAAAAGGGAAAGTAAGTGGTCCAGGAGATGGCACAGTGAATAAGGAACTGGACTCTCAAGTATGAGGTCCTGAGTTCAATCCCTAGCAGCACATGTACCAATTGATAACTGGTTCTTTCTCTCTCTCCTCCTATCTTTCAAATAAATAAATGTTTTTTCAAAAAAGTAAAACATCAGACTTGGATGTGTAAGAGTTTCCCTTCAATCCCCAGGCATCAAATATGCTTTGGTGATGACTTGGTGTTTCCTTTCTCTATCTCATTAAAATAAATAATTTTTTAATATTAAGAAAACAGAAAATCCAAGTATAACTCACTTTTCTGGCAGTAGAGTGGGCATATATGTCACACAGGTTCTCTATAACCAAAAATTGAAGCAGATCTCTATTCAGGGAGTCAGCAAGGAAGGAAAAGGAGGTGTCAAACAGAGAAAAGCTGAGCAGAGCCGCCCACACAAGGGTGAGGGAAGAGGAAGGAGGTGGGAGGACAGCTGCAGAACCTGAGAGGAGGCAGGATTCCTATAACTAATGACCTTGTGCTAAATCACTTAGACTCTGGTCTGGAAACCACAAGGGCAAGTCATTCAAACTAGCGGTAGAGCTCATATCTTTCACACAACACACTGGAGGATGGATTATAAAGGAAGAAACCAGAGTCTGGGAGGCCCATCACAAATCTATTCAATGGTCAAATCTGATACTTTTTCCTTTTCCAGCTAAGGCCTGTAGAGTTATGAATTCTCACTCTCCACTACATGGTCAAAATATCAAATCTTCAGGGGCTGGGCAGTGGCACAGCTGGTTAAGTGCACACATTACCATTTGCAAGGACCCAGGTTTAACCCCACACACACACAGGGGAGAAGCTCATGATCTGTGAGGGAGGGCTGCAAATGTCTCTCATTCCTCTCTCTTTCCCTCCTCTCTTTTTTTTATTTATTATCCCTTTTGTTGGTTTTGTTGTTTTATTGTTGTAGTTATTATTGTTGTTGTTATTGATGTTATTGTTGCCAGACAGGACAAAAAGAAATGGAGAGAGGAGGGGAAGACAGAGATGGAGAGAGAAAGATAGACACCTGCAGACCCGCTTCACCGCTTGTAAAATGACCCCCCCGCAGGTGGGGAGCCTGGGGCTCGAATTGGGATCCTTACTCCAGTCCTTTTTGTTGTCCTTGTTTTTATCATTGTTGTGGTTATTATTATTGTTGCCAGATAGGACAGAGAGAAATGGAGAAAGGAGGGGAAGACAGAGATGGAGAAAGACAGACACCTGCAGACCTGCTTCACTGCTTGTGAAATGACCCCCCAGCAGGTGGAGAGCCTGGGGCTCTAACTGGGATCCTTATGTCCTTGAGTTTCACAGGCGGTGAAGCCAGTCTACAGGTGTCTTTCTCTCCCCTTCTCTGTCTTCCCTTCTCTCTCAATTTCTCTCTGTCCTATCCAACAACATCAATGGCAACAATAACAATAATAACAATAAGGGCAACAAAAATGGAAAAAAATGGCCTCCAGGAGCAGTGGATTCATGGTACAGGCACCACGCCCCAGAGATAATTCTGGAGGCAAAAAGAAAGAAACAAACAAACAAACTACGTGTCTAGCAGTGTCTTGCCATAGTCCTTCATGACCCTTCCCCAGAGATTTGCAACCACAAAGCATCTCCACAGTATGGATAAGTCACAAATTAAAGTCCTCAAGTCATGTCCCAATCCAGTACCCATAGGTCCAGTGGCACATGGCCTCCTCCCTTCATGGTCAGACGGCCCTGATCTTCAAGGACTCCACTGCTTGCTGTCATATACACCCAGCCTGGAGAGACTCCTCTCCCAACAAATGCAGCAAAGTAAAAACACTGAATCAACCAAAGTACACCTGCTCAGGATCTCTTTCCCCTTCTCAAGAATTCTGTCTCTGAACTAAACCCCTGAAAATGTGTATAAATCACTAATTTAAATAAAGATGTTTTGGGAGTCGGGCAGTAGTGCAGCAGGTTAAGCACACGTGACATGAAACACAAGGACTGAAGTAACGATCCTGGTTCAAGCCCCCGGCTCCCCACCTGCAGAGGAGTCGCTTCACAGGCGGTGAAGCAGGTCTGCAGGTGTCTGTCTTTCTCTCCCTCTCTCTGTCTTCCCCTCCTCTCTCCATTTCTCTCTATTCTATCTAACAATGATGACATCAGTAACAACTACAATAATAACTACAACAACAATAAAAAACAAAGGCAACAAAAGGGAATAAATAAGTATTTAAAAAAAGAAAAATACAGAACTGACTCAGTTCTAGAGATGACTGAGGAACTGAGGAGATGACTGGGCAACCAAGGAAATAGCTCAGCTTGTTAAAGCACAGAACCTGCAAAAAAAAAGGGTTAACTTTTTAAAATATAATTTTGTTTTATTTATTATTGGATAGAGACAAAGAGAAACTGAGGGAAAAGAGAGTGAGAAAGAGGGATATGGAGATTGGGCGGTGGGAATTGTGTGGAGTTGTACCCCTCCTACCCTATGGTTTTGTTAATTAATCCTTTCTTAAATAAAAAAAAATTAAAAAAAAAATAAAATATAAAAAAAAAAAGAGGGAAAGAGAGAGAGACCTGTAGCCCTACTTCACCACTCATGAAGCTTTCCCCCTGCAGGTGGGGACCACCGGCTTGAACCTGGCTCTTGTGCACTATAATATGTGCGGTTAAGCAGGTGTGCCACGGCCTGGCCCCTCTAAGGGTTAACTTCTTAGTTGAAAAAAATGCAGTTGGCAGTCTCACCCCCCCCCCCAGCATAAATAGGGTTCTCTGCTGCTAATAGCCAAGTGGTTTTGATCTGCAGTCTTAGAATCTGCTCCTTCTGCTCAAGTGTCTGCTGATAATCCAAATAAGTTGTGCTCTGTATACCCAACCCCCCCCAAAAAATTATTATAATAACCACTGCCAAGCGGTGGTGCACCTGGTTAAATGCACACATTACAGTGCGCTGGTCCCAAGGGAAAGCTTCACCAGTGGTGAAGCAGGGCTGCAGGTGTCTCTCTCCCTATCTTGCCCTCCACTCTCAATTTCCTCTCAGGGGTGGAGCTGTACCGCACCTGGGTGAGCGCACATAGTATGAGGCGCAGGAACTCGCGCAAGGATCCCCGGCTCCCCACCTGCCTGCCGGGAGTCGCTTCACAGGCGGTGAAGCAGGTCTGCGGGTGTCTATCTTTCTCTCCTCGTCTCTGTCTTCCCCTCCTCTCTCCATTTCTCTCTGTCCTATCCTATAAAATGGAAAAAATAGCTGCCAGGAGTAGTGCATTCATAGTGCCGGCACCGAGCTCCATCAATATGCCTGGAGGCAAATAATAATAATAATTAATAAATAAATAGGGACCGAGTGGTGGCGTACCTGGTTGAGCACACATGTTACAATGCGCAAGGACCCGGGTTCAGTCCCCGTCCCCACCTGCAGAGGGAAGGTTTTGCTAGTGGTGAAGCAGTGTATCAGGTGTCTGTCTCTAACCCCCTTCCCTCTTGATTTCTGGCTTTCTCTATCTAATAAATAAATAAAGATTATTAAAGTATTTTTAAAAATAGGGAGTCGGGCGGTAGCGCAGCGGGTTAAGCTCACATGGCGTGAAACTCGCGGACTGGTGTAAGGATCCTGGTTCGATCCCCCGGCTCCCCACCTGCAGGGGAGTCGCTTCACAGGTGGTGAAGCAGGTCTGCAGGTGTCTATCTTTCACTCCCCTTCTCTGTCTTCCCCTCCTCTCTCCATTTATCTCTGTCCTATCCAACAACGACGACACCAATAAGAACAATAATAACTACAACAATAAAAACAAGGGCAATAAAAGGGAAAATAATTTAAAAAACATAGGGCGGGGGAGATAGCATAACAGTTATGCAAACAGACTCTCATGCCTGAGGCTCCAAAGTCCCAGGTTCAATCCCCCGCACCACCATAAGCCAGAGCTGATCAGTACTCTGGTGTTCCTCTCTGTCATCTCTCTCTCTTCCTCTGCATCTCTCTCAAAAATAAAATAAATAAGATAGTCAAAAAAAAAAAAAAAGAATTTTTTTGTGGTCTGGGAGGTGGCGCAGTGGCTAAGGCACTTGACTCTCAAGCATGAGGTCCTGAGTTGGATCCCCGGCAGCACATGTCCCAGAGTGAACCAGCTGGTTCTTTCTCTCCTCCTGTCTTTCTCATGAATAAACAAATAAATTCTTTAAAAAAAAAAAAAAAAAGAATTTTTTTTTAAATAGGGAGCCGGGTGGTAACGCACCTGGTTAAGCGCACATGTTACAATGCTCAAGAGCACAGGTTCGAGCCCCGGATCCCCACCTGCCAGGGGCAAGCTTTGCAAGTGGTGAAGCAGGGCTGCAGGTGTTTCTCTGTCTCTCTCCTTCTCTATCACTCACTCTCCTCCCAATTTCTGGCTGTCTCTATCCAATAATAAACAAAGATAAAATGATTTTTCTTTTTTTAATTAAGAAAAGTACATGATGAAATAGCCGGTTAAGGCTGTTGCTCTGAGTTACTCCGGGAAAGCCGGTAACTGAAAGGCCCGGCGTCTCTGTGCCGGGGGTCTTCCGTGGACACGGCCGGGGGCGCGCCGCCATAATCATCACCCTGCTGTCTGCAGCCCAGCCCCGGCGTGTCCCTGGCCAAGGGGTCGTCTCCAACCCGCAAAGCGTCGAGGGGGCGGGGGCCCTGGGTGCGACCCGGCCCGGCACGAGGCCCCGGGCCCTGGCAGGGCCGCCACCCTCGAGCCCCTGAACGGCTCAGGGAAGCGAGGCTCCTCGGGAGACTCACCGGCAGGATGGAGCATAGCGTCCAGCAGAGGCAGGGCCGAGGGCCGAGGCGGCCGGCGGGTGTGAGGTGGCCACCCGGCCAGCCCAGCTCCAAGCCCGCGCCGCCTCTCCCTCGTTCGCCCCTCGGCCCTCGGGAAGCCCTCAGGGCCGCCCGCTTTCACACCTGAGCGCGGCCTGAGAGAAGTGTCCACTTTCACGACAGGAGCCGCAAAGCTAACCCAGTGTCCAGCCTTCGCGCTGCTTTGCGACAGCGTCGCCAGAGCCCAGACGCCCGGCGTCAGGCTCCCGCCACTCCTCGCAGGCCGCGTGAGGCGCTGTGGGGCTCCCCTGTGGGGCTCCCCGGGAACTGCGGCCTAGCTTCCCCGCGGGTCCCCGGCTAGTCATGGCGGCTGTGGAAGCCCCTGCTGCCGGGAAGGGCCACTCTGGGCTCCAGAGCCTGGGAGGCGGTGGTGGCTGGGGTGTCTGTGCCGCTCCTGCTGTCTCTCTCAGTTCCCTGGGGGTAGGCGGTAGCGCAGCGCTAAGCACACATGGCATAAAGCGCAAGGACCTGCGTGAGGATCCCGGTTCGAGCCCCAGCTCCCCAACTGCGGGGGGGGGGGGGTCTCTTCACAAGCGGTGAAGCAGGTCTGCGGCTGTCTGTCTTTGTCTTCCCCTCCTCTCCCAATTTCTCTGTCTTTTTAAAAATATTTATTTGGGAGTCGGGCTGTAGCGCAGCGGGTTAAGCGCAGGTGGCGCAAAGTACAAGGACCGGCATAAGGATCCCGGTTCGAACCCCGGCTCCCCACCTGCAGGGGAGTCGCTTCACAGGCGGTGAAGCAGGTCTGCAGGTGTCTATCTTTCTCTCCCCCTCTCTGTCTTCCCCTCCTCTCTCCATTTCTCTCTGTCCTATCCAACAATGACAACAACAATAATAACTACAACAATAAAACAACAAGGGCAACAAAAGGGAATAAATAAATAAAATAAATATTAAAATATATATATTTATTTATTCCCTTTTGTTTCCCTTTGTTGTTTTATTGTTGTAGTTATTATTGTTGTTGTTGATGTCGTTGTTGGGAAGGACAGAGAGAAATGGAGAGAGGAGGGGAAGACAGAGGGGGAGAGACAGACAGACACCTGCAGACCTGCTTCACCGCCTGTGAAGCGACTCCCCTGCAGGTGGGGAGCCGGGGGCTCGAACTTGAAGAGGTAAATAAGAACAGCCATTGACCCGTAAATATTTCCATGTGTACCCACCCTGTGCTAACTATAAAAAGATGGGCTGAAAATGATCGCTCGCAGACTCTCCACTCTCCCCTTGTGTAGGGGCTTGTCCGCCGCCCAAGCTTCAGCTTGCTAATAAAGGCTCTTGCTCTTATTGCATGTGACTCGAACCTCAGGGCATAACAGAACTGGGATCCTTATGCCAGTCCTTGCGCAATTTATCTCTGCCTAGCCAACGACAGCAATGACAACAATAACAATAATAAACAACAAGGGCAACAAAATGGGAAAAAAATGGCCTCCAGGAGGAGTGGATTCATGGTGCAGGCACTGAGCCCCAGCAATAACCCTGGAGGCAAATCAATAAATAAATAAGAAATAAAGTTGCCCGAAACAATGAAGCATTGGTGGTGGCAAATAGAAAGAAGGAAGGCTGGCTTTCTCTCAAGATGCCAAGCTCATCCAGCGAGGGTGTGGGGACACTGTTCTGAGGATCTGGTCCGAGCCACCCCTCCCACCCCCAACGCCTGCAGGAGAGAAGCTTCAGCCGTGAAGGTGCTGCGGTGTCTCCCCTGGCCTCCGTGTCCCTCTGCTGCTCTCTCTGTCACCCTCTATCTTGAGGAAAGGAAAAGATGGCCCCCAGGAACCATGGAGTCACATAGTGTCAAGCACCTGCCCCAGTGATAACCTTGGTGGCAAAAATAAACGAGTTAATTGGTTAATAGCAGGACCCAGTTCCAGCGTGCTGACCCGAGGGAAATAAGCTCTGTTTACTTTTGTGTTTGTTTGTTTTAGTAAGATTTATTCACTTCCTGTGAGAGAGAGAATTTTAAGTTTCCTATGAGAGAGAAGCCAGAGCAGGGACTGGGTGGTGGTGCGCCTGGTTGAGCACACATGTTACAATGAGCAAGGACCCAAGTTCAAGCCCCCAGTCCCCACCTGCGGGGGGGGGGGGGGGGTGGCTTTGCAAGGAGTGAAGGAGTGCTGCAGGTGTCTCTCTTTCTCCTCCTCTATCTCCCCCTACCCACTCAATTTCTGGCTGTCTCTATTTAATAAATAAAGATAATAATGGAAAGACAGAGAAGCCAGAGCACCACTCGGGTACATGTGGTAGAGGGCATCGAACCAGAAGCCTGGGGCAGGAGAGACACCACTGTACCTTCCCACAGGTGGTGGATTTTCCCCTTGGCCAGAGCTCCCATGTGGTTCCTGGGTCTGGAACCTGGAGCCTCAAGCAGGGCAAATTGAGTCGCCTCCCTGGTCCCTAAAAGTCTTGACTAACTTGAGGAAGCAGGGTGAAGAGAGCTTTAAAAAGAGTCTGTGGGGGGTGGGTGGTGGCACACCTGGTTGAGCGCACATGTTACAATGCCTCAGTTACAATATCGACCTTCTCGTGGTGCATCCCGTGAGTACCCATTCATTGGGGAAACTGACGATCCTTCCTAGCCGACTGAATCCACATGGATCCCAGTCATTTTCAAAGCCAGCAACAAGCAGACACTGTTGACTGGCTACGGAAGAAGGGCAAACGCTAGAAGAAGAAGTTACAATACCCCGGCTGGGGGGGTGGGGGGGGGGACAACAGTTGAGGGAAAGCTTTACAAATGGTGAAGCAGTGTTGCAGGTTTCTGTCTCTCCTCCATCATCCCCTTCCTTCTCGATTTCTGGTTGTCTCTATTCAATAAATAAAGATAATAATAAAAAAAATTTTAAGGGAGTCAGGCGGTAGCGCAGCGAGTTAAGCGCACTTGGCGCAAAGTGCGTAAGGATTCGGGTTCGAGGCCCTGGCTCCCCACCTGCAGGGGAGTCGCTTCACAGGCGGTGAAGCAGGTCTGCAGGTGTCTATCTTTCTTTCCCCCTCTCTGTCTTCCCCTCCTCTCTCCATTTCTCTCTGTCCTATCTAACAACTACGACATTGATAACAACAATAATAACTACAACAATTAAAAAACAAGGGCAACAAAAGGGAAAATAAATAAATATTTTTAAAAATCTTAAAAAGCCTGTGACAGAGTAGCCATGTAGCCATACCATACAGGAGGGGCCACACATGCTGATGCCCCATCCCTCACACTGCATGAAGTGGCAGAGAGCATTCAGGTCCCTCTCTTGCAATTGAAGAAAAAAAAAATGTACAGAGCTAGGGAGACAGCATAATGGTTATGCAAAAAGGCTTTCATTCCTGAGACTCCAAACGTCCCAGGGTCATTCCCCAGCACCACCCTAAGCCAGAGCTGAGCAGTGTTCTGGTAAAATAAAGCAAAACAACAACAAAAATTGCAAAGGATTTGGCACTTTATGTGAGTCCCCAGTTAATTAATAAAGAATTTTAAAAGTTGTTGGGGGCTGGGCGGTAGCACAGCAGGTTAAGCACACACGGTGCAAACCGCAAGGAGAGGCCTAAGGTTCCCGGTTCCAGTCCCGGCTCCCCACCTGCAGGGGGGTCACTTCACAAGCAGGTCTGCAGGTATCTATCTTTCTCTCCCCTTCTCTGTCTTCCCTCCTCTCTCGATTTCTCTCTGTCCTATCCAACAACAACAACATCAATGGCAACAATAACAATAATGACAACAAGGGCAACAAAATGGAAAAATGGTCTCCAGGAGCAGTGGATTCATAGTGTAGGCACCGAGCCTCAGTATGTAACCTAGAGGGGAAAAAAAAAAAAAAAACCTGAAGGCAAAAACCCTGGAGGCAAAAAAAAAAGAGAGAAGTTGTCTAGAGTAGACAGGAGTAGCACACTAGTCAGTGTTGTACTCTTAGCTGGGAGGTACTGAGTATCACAAGGGCTACAGTGATGTTCTGATATCTCCCAAACCTCTCATTAAAAATAAATATTTTGAGGAACCTGGTGGTGTCATACCTGGTTGAGCACACATGTTACAGTGCTTAAGGACCCAGGTACGAGCCCCCACTCCCCACCTGCTAGGGGAAAGCTTCACAAGTGCTGAAGCAGGTCTGCAGGTGTCTCTCTTTCACTCTCCCTATCTCCACTACCCTCTCAATTTCTGGCTGTCTCTAACCAATAAATAAAGATAATAAGTATTTATTGGGGGGCAGGTGCTAGCACAGCAGGTTAAACACATATGGTGCGAAGCACAGGATCAGCTCAAGGATCCCAGTTCAAATCCCCAGCTCCCCACCTGTAGGGAGGTTGTTTCATAGGTGGTGAAGCAGGTCCTTCTCTCCCCCTCTGTTTTCCCCTCCTCTCTCAATTTCTCTCTGCCCTATCCAGCAACAACAATAGCAATAACAATAACAAGGACAACAAAAATGGAAGAAAATGGCCTTCAGGAGCAGTGGATTCGTAGTACAGGCACTGAGTCCCAGCGATAGACATGGAGGTAAATATATATATATATATATATATATATATATATATATATGTATTTTTCATTTATTTATATTTATTTATTTTCCATTTTGTTGCCCTTGTTGTTTTTTGTTGTTGTTGTAGCTATTATTGTTGCTGTTACTGATGTCATTGTTGTTGGATAGGAAAGAGAGAAATGGAGAGAAGAGGGAAAGACAGAGAGGGGGAGAGAAAGATAGACACCTGCAGACCTGCTTCACCACCTGTGAAGCGACTCCCCTAAAGGCGGGGAGCAGGGGACTCAAACCCGCATCCTTAGGCTGGTCCTTGCGCTTTGCACCACGTGTGCTTAACCCCCTGCGCTACCGCCCAACTCCCCAAATAGTATTTTTTAAATATTTATTTATTTATTCCCTTTTGTTGCCCTTGTTGCTTTTATTGTTGTAGTTATTATTGTTGTTGTTGTTGATGTTGTCGTTGGTGGATAGGACAGAGAGAAATGGAGAGAGGAGGGGAAGAAAGAGAGGGAGAGAGAAAGATAGACACCTGCAGACCTGCTTCACTGCCTGTGAAGCTATTCCCCTGCAGGTGGGGAGCCGGGGGCTCAAACCGGGATCCTTACTCTGATCCTCACACTTTGTACCACCTGCACTTACTTACTCCACTGTGCTGCCGCCCAATTCCCAATAAAATAGTATTTTTAAAGTTGTCTAGGGGAGCAGCGAAACAACTCATTTGGATAATGAAATGCTTTGCTAGGTGTGCTGCCCTAGTTTGAACCAAACCTCCACCGCACTGAAAGACGCTTCAGTGCTATGGCCTCTTTCTCCCCCTCTCGCTCCTCCCCCGCCCTTTCTCTGTCTCACTTCCAAGTCAGCCTAGAATGGTGAAGCCCCAAAAGAATTTTTTTAAAAATTGTTTGAAGTGGATTGTGCAGTGCACAGAACACCAGAATTACATTGTGAGGTTCTGAGTCAATGTCTAGCATTGTATATGCCAAAGTGAAGCTCCTGGTTTTCTCTTTTGTTAATAATTTCTTTTAATTATCTTAATTATTTTCAAATGAGGTTGGGTTTCATATGAGCAAAGTACAAAGAGAGAAAGAGAGACCAGAGTACCTAGAGGTGGCACAGTGGATAAAGCTTGAGTCCTGTGTTCTATCCTGGTCTGCATGAGCTACAGTGATGCTCTGGTTCTTTTTCTCTCTTCCTCTCTCTTTTATTAATAAATAAATCTTTCTAAACGTATTTTTTTGAATATTTATTTCCTTTTAGTTGCCTTGTTTTTATTGTTGTTGTAGTTATTATTGTTGTTGATGTTGTCGTTGTTGGATAGGACAGAGAAATCCAGAGAGGAGGGGAAGACAGAGAGGGGGAGAGAAAGATAGACACCTGCAGACCTGCTTCACTGCCTGACTCCCTTAAAGGTATTTTTTTTAAGGGACTCATTAAAACTAAAGTTTTGGGGGGTTGGGCGGTAGCACAGCGGGTTAAGAGGACATGGTACAAAGCTCAAGGACAAGCATTAAGGATCCCTGTTCGAGCCCCCAGCTCCCCACCTGCAGGGTGGTCACTTCGCAAGTGGTGAAGCAGGTCTGTAGGAGTCTATCTTTCTCTCCTCCTCTCTGTCTTTCCCTCCTCTCTCAGTTTCTCTCTGTCCAACAACAACAATGGCTATAACAACAATAACAACCACAACAAGGGCAACAAAATGGGAAAAATAGCCTCCGGGAGCTGTGGATTAACATAGTGCTGGCACCGGGCCCCAGTGATAACCCTGGAGACAAAAATAAATTTTTTTTAAGTTTCAAGCCCTTGGCTCCCCACCTGCAGGGTGGTCACTTCGCAAGTGGTGAAGCAGGTCTGCTGGTTCTCTCCTCTCTGTTTTCCCCTCCTCTCTCCATTTCTTTCTGACCTATCCAACAGCAATGACATCAATAACAACAACAATAATAATAACCACAACAATGTTAAACAACAAAAGGAAAAAAATAAAATAAAAAGTTGTCGGGAGTCGGGCTGTAGCGCAGCGGGTTAAGAGCAGGTGGCCCTAACCTTAAGGACTGGCGTCAGGATCCTGGTTCAAGCCCCCGGCTCCCCACCTGCAAGGGGGGTCCCTTCACAGGCAGTGAAGCAGGTCTGCAGGTGTCTGTCTTTCTCTCCCCCTCTCTGTCTTCCCCTCCTCTCTCCATTTCTCTCTGTCCTATCCAACAACAATGACAACAATAAAACAACAAGGGCAACAAAAGGGAATAAATAAATAAAATAAATATTTTTTAAAAATAAATAAAATTAAAAGTTGTCTAAATTAGCTAAATAAACTGGTAAACCAGCTACAGTTCTGCCGGGTGCAGTGCAAGCAGTCATGAGCTAGACAGTCTCTGACCTCAAAGAGCTTCCAGCTGTCAGAAAGAAATAGAAAAGGGCCTCTTCTGCAGAAGTAAGCTCTCTGTTAGGAGTATGTGCAGAGTGCTATGGGAACTGTCTTCGGGGAGATGTGGGAAGTCATCCCCAGACTGCGCTGATCAGGACACTCACTGCTAGCTGGCAAAACCAGCAGTCCCTAAATCTCAGTGACAACAAAGCATTATTTGTGGCTCAGCTCAAGCAGAATTTAGGTCCTTCCCTTCAGAGGTGTCTTAGGGACACCTTATACATATAGCAGCTTGCAACTTGAAGGCTGCCCTGGTATGTGGGGTGCAGTGTTGTGGAAAAGAAAGGTACATCTGGGGGCCAGGCAGTGATGCACAAAGACCTAGGTTCAAGCTCCTGCCCCCACTTGCAGGGGAAAGCTTCACGAGCAGTGACGCAAGAACTACTCTGTTTCTTTCTACCCTTCCTCTCTCAACTTCTCTCTATCCTATCAAATAAAGAGGAAAAAGAGGGGGAGCCAACCAAGAGTGGTGGATTCCTTGTGCAGGCTCCAGTGATAACCCAGACAGCAAAAAAGGGGAGAGGAGGGAAGGGGACGGGAAGGGAGATAGCAGACACTTCACCTGGGCCTGGGGGTAGCATACATACTTTCATTTTCATGCTATTAGTTGGGTCTCACCTAAGTGAAAGAGATGATGTGGGGGAGGGGAGGGGAAGGAAACCCCAGAGATGTTGGAGATGGATGTGGTATCTTACTTTTACTTCTTTTTTCTATATTTTTATTTATTTATTGAAGAGAAATTGAGGGCAAGGGTACATAGCCTCATGCCTGAGGCTCCAAAAATCCCAGATTCAATCCCCCATACCACCATAAGCTAGGGATGAGCAGTACTCTGGTAAAAGAAGAAGAATTAAACAAAAAGACAGAAATTGATTAGAAGCATCCAAAAGCACAGCTATATACAAGATACTGGATACTGTACAGCAAACCATAACAAAAGGACTTTTCAAAGTTAACCCAATTACCAAATAATGTGATGATAACATTAACTATCGATTGTCTTTCTGAACCCTAAGACAGCAGGAACCTCACATCTCCACTATACAGCCCCTACTTCCCCCAGTCCTGGAACCCTTGGATAGGACTCACTTTCCCGTATGCCTCTCCCAATCCATACCAAATAATATTGCATCCGCCGATCACAGCCTAACCAACGCAACGATTGCCACCTCAACATGCTTCACCTCAGACTGTGTCCAGAGACTTCACGTGTGGAATGACAACCCTTCAGCTTCATTACTCGGGTGAGACCTTTCCTTTTATAGTACACTCTAATTTCATCTCAGGGGGTTCACTTTCTAACAAAGTCCCAAAACCTAGATATACACCAGTTTCTGTGAGAGAGAGCTTATCTTTTGTTCACACGTATCCATAAACTACTACAAAATATATACCTGAAAGCAGAAGTACACTAGAGTTTACAGTGAGTACCTCCCTAACACTTCCTCTCCACTATTCCAAGCTTTGGGTCCATGATTGCTCAACAATTTGTTTGGCTTTGTATGTTAACTCTCTTTTCAATCACCAGGTTCCAGATGCCATCAGGATGCTGGCCAGGCTTCCCTGGATTGAAGACCCCACCAATGTGTCCTGGAACTCAGCTTCCCCAGAGACCCACCCTACTAGGGAAAGAGAGAGGCAGACTGGGAGTATGGACCGACCAGTCAACGCCCATGTTCATCGGGGAAGCAATTACAGAAGCCAGACCTTCTACCTTCTGCAACCCTCAATGACCCTGGGTCCATGCTCCCAGAGGGCTAGAGAATGGGAAAGCTATCAGGGGAGGGGGTGGGATATGGAGATTGGGTGGTGGGAATTGTATGGAGTTGTATCCCTCCTACCCTATGGTTTTGTTAATTAATCCTTTCTTAAATAAAAAAAAATTTTTTTAAAAAGACAGAAATTGAGAGAGAATGAGAAGAAAGAGAAGAAGATACAAAGAGAGACACCTGCAGCATTGATTCACTGCTCCTGAAGCTTTCACCCCTGCAGGTGGGAACCAGGGGCTTAAACCCAGGTACTTCCATGTATGTATGGTCAACGAGGTGTACCACCACACAGCAGCCCTCTCACATACACATTTTTTGTAACCAGAATACTGTTGAAATCTGTCTGTTGGTGGTGCCAGAGACTGAATCATGCATCTTTTGTATGTAAATTATCTGCATAACCATTATATCTTCTCAGTATGACATCTTATTTTTTAATGTTTATTTATTATTTTTATTGCCTTTGTTGTTTTATTGTTGTAGTTATTACTGTTGTCCTCGTTGTTGGATAGAATAGAGAGTAGAGAGAGGAGGGGAAACAGAGAGAGGGAAGAGAAAGACAGACACTTGCAGACCTGCTTCACTGCCTGTGAAGCCACTCCCCTGAAGGTGAGGAGCTGGGGGCTGAACCTGGATCCTTCTGCTGGTCCTTGCAGTTTGCACCACCTGTGCTTAACCCGCTGCGCTACTGCCCGATTCCCGACATCTTATTTTTAAAGAGACTTGAAAAAGAACTCTTGAAACATATCCAACAAGGTAAAACAATGTTGCCTCTTTTTTTTTTTTTTTTAATGTATAGGAGGGCAGGGAGTTTCCAACTCCCCAGATCTCTGCCCCACTAGGGAAAGAGAGAGACAGGCTGGGAGTATGGACCGACCTGCCAACACCCATGTTCAGCAGGGAAGCAATTACAGAAGCCAGACCTTCCACCTTCTGCACCCCATCATGTCCCTGGGTCCATACTCCCAGAGAGTTAAAGAATAGGAAAGCTGTGGTCCAGGAGGCGGCGCAGTGGATGCATTGGACTCTCAACCATGAAGTCTCAAGTTCAATTCCTGGCAGCACATGTACCAGGGGGATATTTGGTTCTTTCTCTCTCTCCTATCTTTCTCATGAATAAATAAATAAATTAAAAAAAAAAAAAAAAGAAAGAAAAGAAAGAATAGGAATGCTATCAGGGGAAGGAATGGGATATGAAGTTCCCATGGCGAGAATTGTATGGAAATGTACCCCTCTTATGCTATGGTCTTGTCAGTGTTTCCATTTTATAAATAAAAACTTAAAGGGGGGGGAGAGGCTCACCATCTCAGGCACACATATTAATGCATACCATTCCCCTTTTCAACCTTTGTACCACATGGGAGTACCATACTAACAAGGAAAGGTCCTTGGCTGTTGGAACAATGTTGTGGTATCTCTCCTTTCTCGCTCTCTCATGGCATCAACTGCAAGGACCAGAGTAAGGATCCCGATTCAAGCCCCCGGCTCCCCACCTGCAGGGGGGGTCACTTCAAAAGCAATGAAGCAGGTCTGCAGGTGTCTATTTTTATCTCCTCCTCTCTCAAGTTCTCTCTGTCCTATCCAACAACACCAACATCAATGGCAACAATAACAATAATGACAACAAGGGCAACAAAATGGAAAAAATGGAATCCAGGAGCAGTGGATTTGTAGTGCAGGTACCAAGCCCCAACAATAACTCAGGAGGCAAAAAAAAAAAAAAATTAATTGAAAAATCTTGGTATGATGTGGCTAGAATGAGAAACATCAGTGTGAACCACCCAATGATTTTGCTCATAGTCGAATACAGATAATTGAAGCAAACGTCCATCTGAAACTGTGGAAAACTATGGCAATTGGGGAAGGGGAACTCTGATGACAGGTACAGACACAAATCCCCAGTAAGCTTGGTGGTAATAAAATAAGAAAAATAAGGAAATGGGCCAGGGATAGTTCACCATGTAGGAGAATGCCTTGCTATTTGTATGCCCTGGGTTTGAACCCTAGCAACACATAGGACTGCTTGGGGGTGGGGTGTCCAGAGGAGGTCCTCAGGTGCTGTGATGTCTCTCCCATTCTCTGTCCTTCTCTCTCTCTCTTTTATTAAATGGTTTCTTATTATCTTTATTTATTGGGTAGAGACAGCCAGAAATGGAGAAGGTAGGGGAGATAGGGAAAGAGAAAGAGAGATACCTGGAGCTCTGCTTCACCACTTGCAAAGCTTTCCCTCTGCAGGTGAGGACTGGGGGCTCAAATCCGGGTCCTTGAGCACTGTAATAGGCACGCCACCACCCGGTCCCCCTTCTCTCTTTTTTAAAACATTTCATATAGTTAGAGAGAGAGAGGATAGACAGAAAGACGGGGCCAGGCAGTGGCACAGCTAGTTAAGTGCACATAGCACTAAGTGCAAGGACCCATACAAGGATCTGAGTTCAAGCTCCAGGCTCCCCCACCTGTGGGGGGAAGCCATGCTTCACAAGTAGTGAAGCAGGCCTGCAGGTATTTCTCTTTTTCTCTCCCTATCTCCCCTCCCTCTCAATTTCTGGGTCTCTATCCAATAAAATGGAATTAATAGCCACCAGAAGCAATAGATTCATAGTGCCAGCACCAAGCGCCAGCAATAACCCTGGAGGCAAAAAAAAAATTTTTTTAAAGAAAGACAGCAAGGGCAACAAAAGGGAAATAAATAAATAAATATTTTTTTAAAAGAAAGAGAGAGAGAAAGAGGGGGCTGGGTGATAGCACGCAGCTGGTTAAGCTCACATGGTGCAAAGTGCAAGGACCCATGTAAGGATCCTGGTTCAAGCCCCCAGATCCCCACCTGCAGGGGGGTTGCTTTGCAAGCGGTGAAACAGGTCTGCAGGTGTCTATCTTTCTCTCCCTCTTTCTGTCTCACTTGCTTTCTTGATTTCTCTCCCTCCTATCCAGCAACAGCAGCTATAATAACAATAACAACCACGACAAGGGCAACAATAATGGCAACAAAATGGGAAAAATAGTCTCTAGGAGCAGTGGATTTATAGTGCTGGCACCGAGCCCCAGTGATAACCCTGGAGAGAAGAAAGAAGAAAGAAAGAAAGAAAGAAAGAAAGAAAGAAAGAAAGAAAGAAAGAAAGAAGGAAGGAAGGGAAGAGAGAAAGAGAGAGAGAGAGAAAGAGCTCTGCTTAGTTCCAGCTTATGGTGGTGCTGGGGATTGAACCTGAAACTGAAAAGCCTCAGGAATGAAAGTCTTTTGCAAACCATTATGCTATCTCCCCAGCCCTTCTCTGTCTCTCTCCATCTGAAATAAGAATGAAGAAGGCTCGAGAACAGTAAAACTGCACATGTGAGGCCCCAGAGCATAAAAGATGGCAATCTCCAAAGAAACAGAGCTATTTGAGAATAGCTTTATTATAACATTAGTATTTTTTTTAATTTTTTTAATTTTATTTTATTTATTTATTTCCCCTTTTGTTGCCCTTGTTGTCTTTTTTATTGTTGTAGTTGTTGTTGTTATTGATGTCATTGTTAGGACAGAGAGAAATGGAGAGAGGAGGGGAAGACAGAGAGGGGGAGAGAAAGACAGACACCTGCAGACCTGCTTCACTGCCTGTGAAGTGACTCCCCTGCAGGTGGGGAGCCGGGGGCTTGAACCAGGATCCTTACGCCGGTCCTTGCGCTTTGCACCACGTGCACTTAACCCACTGCGCTACCGCCCGACTCCCATAACATTAGTATTTTTAAAAATCCATATGTACCGGGTTAAGCGCAGGTGGTGCAAAGCACAAGGACTGGCATAAGGATCCTGGTTCGAACCCCGGCTCCCCACCTGCAGGGGAGTCGCTTCACAGGCAGTGAAGCAGGTCTGCAGGTGTCTATCTTTCTTTCCTCCTCTCTGTCTTCCCCTCCTCTCTCCATTTCTCTCTGTCCTATCCAACAATGACAACAACAATAATAACTACAACAATAAAACAAGGGCAACAAAAGGGAATAAATAAATAAAATAAGTATTTAAAAAATCCATATGTACTTATTATTTCCCCTACACATACATACAAACACCACTACTCATTCAGATTCTGGTCTCCTTGAATGTAGAAACTTTCCTTCCAAATTCTAGTTAGTTATGGTAGTACTTTCAACTGCATTGGGTCTTGGCAGTTTGCTAAGTTTCCTACTTATTTTGGCCAGTTGCCACCTAGAATATCAAGTCCCCTGAGACAAGCTGTGAAAGGCAACAATTTTGAGCTGCCTATTGCATTTTTTTCCACACTTGTTGGGAAGAGCAAGGTTCCCATGAAGCAATCTCTGGATATAGAATGGGGAAACCCAGGAAGGCTGGACTCAGCTTGTGGTGAGGTCTGCCCATTTCCTTTTGATTTTTAACTTTTTGTTGCTTAATGATTATTTTTGAGCCAACAGATATTTTGTAACAACTAAAAAAAAAAAAAAAAAAAAAAGCCTAGATATATTCAAAGGAATATCGCTAAATGTTTTTTTTTTAATTGGCAGAAGCAATGCAAACGACTGCCTTCATTTTCATTTAACACTTGTTAAAGAACTTGGATAGTCTCAGTTCAAGTTCCAGATTTTTGTTGTTGTTGTTGTTGTTATTACTATTATTGTTAGACAGGACAGAGAGAAATGGAGAGAGATGGGGAAGATAGAGAGGGGGAGAGAAAGATAGACATCTGCAGATCCGCTTCACCGCTTGTGAAGGGAACCCCCACCCCACCCCCCACAGGTGAGGAGCCGGGGACTGGAACCAGGATCCTTACTGCGGTTCCTTGTGCTTCGCTGGCTTAACCTGCTTCACTACCGCCCAACCCCCTTAAGTTCCAGATTTTAACCCGGTGAGTTTTTTTTTTTTTTTGCTAACCTGCAGACCTGCTTCATGGCTTGTGAAACGACCCTCCTGCAGGTGGGGAGCTGGGGGCTCAAACCAAGATCCTTACGCTGGTTCTTGAGCTTCACGCCATGTGTGCTTAATCCGCTGCGCTACAGCCCCCTAAGTCCCAAATTTTAAAACATATTGAAGGAGAGGGCGCTGCGCAGAGGTAAAATTGGTTAAACACACATGTTAAAATATGTTGAAGGGCTGGCTCACCTGTCAGGGTGCACCCTTTCCAATGTGAACCAGTACACCTCTCAGGAGTACTATGGTACTGGAGGAAGCTCTGGTGTCTCGTCTTTTTTTTTTTTTTAATTCATTTTCCCTTTTCTTACCTTTGTTGTCTTTTTATTGTTGTTGTAGTTATTATTGTGGTTATTGACATTATCGTTCTTGGACAGGACAGAGAGAGATGGAGAGAGGAGGGGAAGACAGAGAGGGGGAGAGAAAGATAGACACCTGCAGCCTGCTTCACCGCCTGTGAAGCGACTCTCCTGCATGTGGGGAGCCGGAGTCTCCAACCGGGATCCTTCTGCCGGTCCTTATGCTTTGTGCCACGTGCGCTTAACCCTCTGCGCTACTGCCCGACACCTTAGTATCTCGTCTTTAAAAAAAAGAAAAAAAACATGGTGGTCCAGGAGGTGGTGCAGTGGATGGAGCATTGGATTCTCAAGCATGAGGTCTTGGGTTCAATCCCCCACAGCACATGTACTAGAGTGATGTCTGGTTCCTTCTCTCTCTCCTCCTTTCTCATTAATAAATAAATAAAATCTTAAAAAATAAATAAATAAAACATGTACTGAGGATAGCATTTGTTTTTCTAGATCTTGAAAATATTAGTATCTGTCACTGTAGAAAGAAGAAGTGAAAGGGCAGAGGGTAGATGGCATAATGGTTATGCAAACAGACTCTCATGCCTGAGGCTCCAAAGTCCCAGGTTCAATCCCCTGCACTACCATAAGCCAGAGTTGAACAGTGCTCTGGTAAAAAAAAAAAAAAAAAAGAAAAAAGAAGTGAAAAACTAGGTGGCTATAATGACAAGTCCAGAAAAGAAAATAGCTAACTAAAGCAAGTAAGCTTGGATCAAAGAGATGACATAGTGATGAGTACACCAGACTTGCTGTCTGAGACCAGAGATCAGGTGTTCAGTCCTATTTTCCAGAACTGAGCAGCACTGTGGCCTATCTTATCACTCTCTCCCTCATGAAA
Source organism: Erinaceus europaeus (assembly GCF_950295315.1). Taxonomy (NCBI): domain Eukaryota; kingdom Metazoa; phylum Chordata; class Mammalia; order Eulipotyphla; family Erinaceidae; genus Erinaceus; species Erinaceus europaeus. Next base: position 58,450,786 of record NC_080167.1, read on the forward strand.
ATAAATAATAAATTTTGCTTATTTGTTTGTTTGCTCGTTTGGGACTGTATGCTCAGTTGGTATGGCTTAGTAGTAATTTCCTCCTGAAAGATATAGAATGCTCTCTTTTTGTTTGTTTGTTTGTTTATAAAATTGCAAAGGATAGGGAGTTGGGCAGTGGATTAAGTGCACGTGGCATGAAGAGCAAGGACCAGCATAAGAATCCCAGTTCAAGCCCCCCCCGGCTCCCCACCTGTAGGGGAGTCCTTCACAGGCGGTGAAGCAGGTCTGCAGGTGTCTATCTTTCTCTCCCCCTCTTTGTCTTCCCCTTCCTCTCTCCATTTCTCTCTGTCCTATCTAACAACGATGACATCAATAACAACAACAATAATAACTACAACAACAATAAAAAACAAGGGCAACAAAAGGGAATAAATATATATATTTTTTTAATTGCAAAGGATAGTTGCACATCACACCCATTACCAAAGATCTGTGCCCTGACTCCTCTCACAGGCAACCATCATAGTTCTCACAAAGACTTCGAGACAGCTTGCAGTAGTCTGGGAGATGGCACAGTGGAAAGTGCTGACTGGACTCTCAAGTATGAGGTCCTGAGTTCAATCCCCAGCAGCACATGTACCAGAGTGATGTCTGGCTCTTTCTCTCCTCCTATCTTTCTCATTAATAAATAAATAATATATTAAAAGAAAAGAGACAGTTTGTAGTTAGTGTCTTTTTTTTTTTAAGTTTATGTGTTTCACAAATTTTTTTTAGGGTGGTGGTAGAAAGCATAATGGTTATGCAGAGACTCTCATGCCTGAGGCTCCAATCAATATCCCAGCTCAATTCCCTGCACTACCATAAGCCAGAGCTGAACAGTGCTCTGATAAAAATAAATAAATAAACTAATTAATTAATTAATTAAATCTTTTTAAAAGATTACGTACATGGCAATTGGATAATATCCCTGCCTTGTCATGTGCATGACCCTGTCCAAGTCTGGCCTCCATCATACTGAAGGAGAGAAAGGAAAAAAAAAAAAGACCTGCAGCACTGTTTCACTGTTTGTGAAGCTTTCCCCTGCAGATGGGGACTGGGAGCTTGAACCTGGATCCTTGTGCACTGTAGTGTGTGTGTGCTCAACCATGTGCACCACCACACAGCCCCCCACTGCTGTGATGTCTCTCCCCACCCCCTATCTCTGTCTCTTTTTTTAAAAAAAAAATAGGCCTGGAATGGTGACAACAAAGAAAAAAATTAAAATTTCTGAGTTATTTATAAATACTTATAAATTCACATTTTAGGTAAAAAATCTTGACCTCTGAGACTTTATAATTATTGTATTTGATATTATTAAATTAACTAGCAACATTTGTTTACAATAAGACAAAATATATATTTATTTCACCTAAGTAAAAGATTGGAGGTGGGTGGGTGGTGGCCACCTGGCTGAGCGCACATGTTACAATGTACAAGGACCTGGGTTCAAGCCCCCAGTCCCACCTGCAGGGAGAAAGCTTTGTGAGTGGTGAAGCAGAGCTGTAGGTGTCTCTCAGTCTCTCTTCCTCTCTATCTCTTCATTTCTTTCAATACCTGGTTGTCTCTATCTACTAAATAAATAAAGACAATAAAAAAATTAAATAAAAATGAAAATAAAAAATAAAAGACTCTGGGATGATGGGAGAGAATGTTTGGGTCCTGAAACATGATGGCAGAGGAGGACCTAGAGGGGGTTGAACTGTTATGTGGAAAACTGAGAAATGTTACACATGTACAAACTACTATATTTTACTGTTGACTATAAACCATTAATCCCTTCCAATAAAGAAAGAAAGAAAAAAAAAAGACAAGATATATGATGTGGCCCTGGGAGCTGCACAGTAGACAAAATGTTGGACTCTCAAACATCATGCCCTGAGTTTGATCCCTGGCATTGCATATGCCAGAATAATACCTTGGAGAGATATATATATCCTCCTTTCTTTCTCTGATTAATAAGTAAAATATATTAAAACACACACACAATCCATGAAAACATACCAGGATGGCAGAGCAATAAGTTGACAATTATTTTGCTCTAAGGAAAATATAAAACAAATTTCTATGATAAATCAAGAATAATTTATGTTTAATTTTTCAATGAGTCTGATATTCTCAGTAATAGCATTTAAGTATTATACTGTACAATTAATCACATAATGATGACTATCAAATAGTTTTATATGATGAATATTCCATGACTGCTAATCAGCTGAATGTATGAAAGAGCCTTATGTTTATGTACATAAAGCTAAAACAAGTATTATGAATTAAATTTGTGTGAAGCACTTCAATATTTAACAAATTATAAACTTTTGGATAACATGCACATTTTTCCCATTCCTTTTCATATATTGGATATAACTCTGAAACACCTAAAAAAAATTTGAATTTCCTTTTTTGTGCCTGTTTTTTAGATATTTACTTATATTATCAGACACTAACATCTACACATTGGGATAACATGTCTGATATAGCACTTCTTCCAAGGGTTTCCCCTAGAGCACTATAAATCTGTAATAAGAAGGAAGTGCGGGCAAGTGAATAAGAAAAATGTTGAAGAAGGAAGCTTTGCTAAAGATTACACACAGTTTTATGAATATTGTGTGTTGTTTTTATTATACATTATTTTTATTAGGCTATCTCCAGTGGATCAGGAATTGAGTTTCCATTCACCCTGATAATCTTAATTAGACATGTTCCAATTTATGGGAATTTTGAAATTAGGAAACTCATTTAAAAAAATCTGACACACCCCCCCGCCCCCAGTGATTTCCCACAGCACATCCAGCATTACTTAAGACTTTATTATTTCAGCTAGTTGGAGATAGCATAGCTACAGCTCTAGCCAGGTCCGTAAGAGTTCTGTGACTGATGCTTAATGGAACCAATTTTCACTCTGGCAGAACAAATTCAAGTTCTAATACTAACTTGAATTCCAGTTTCCTTTGGATGCCAGAAATCAGATCTTTTAAGAGGAAAATGTATCATCAGAGCATCTGCCTATTAAGCAAAATTCCATTTACTTCATCTAAATAGCTAGCAGGAACAGTTAACTAGAATCAAATCTAAAATAGCTTTTTAATTATCAAATTTACTTTACTCTTTTGTTAGTCTTCTTTCTCTCTCTCTCCTTCTTGGCCTCAATTTTTTACACACTTCTCCCCTTTCGAATGAGGACCACAGACCTTTCTTAAACAGGAACAAATGTTTCAGTGCACAACCTCCTACGCTAACAATCACATTACAGTCACAGTCCACTGACTGTTCCTCACATTTTTATTACCCGGCATCTATGAACACTCCAAGCACTCGTGCATCTTCCTTGCAATGGAAGGAAAAATAGTCATTTAGATAGGATTCTAAAAGTTAGCATGTTTTGTCAGTAATGGCATTGTTCCTTGTGTCCACTCATCATATATTACCTAGTTATCAAAAACCTTACTTTCCACATTACTAATGTCAGTCGTTATTAAAGACATTTCAAAAGAGCTGTATCGGGGCTGGACAGTGACTCACTGGGTTAAGCGCATAAGGATTCCGGTTCAACTCCCCCACCTCCCTCACCCTGGCTCCCCACTTGCAGTGAGGTCGCTTCACAGCCAGTGAAGCAGGTCTGCAGGTGTCTATCTTTCTCTCCCCCTCTCTGTTTTCCTCCATTTCTCTCTGTCCTATCCAACAATGACGACAGCAATAACAAGAACAAAAATAACAACATCGATAAACAACAAAGGCAACAAAAGAGAAAAAATAGCCTCCAGGAAAAGTGGATTGGTAATGGAGGCACGGAGTCCCAGCAATAACCCTGAAGGCAAAAAAAAAAAAAAAAAAAAGGCTTTATCTCTCAACTTCTAAGATATTGTCTACTAAGATTTGTGTTTCAGGGGCTGGGCAGTGGTGCAGCAGGTTAATCACACATGACGGACGTGAAGCGCAAAGACCAGCACAAGAAACCCGGTTCGAGTCCCCGACCCCCCCCCCCACCTACAAGGGAGTCGCTTTACAAGAGGTGAAGCTGGTCTGCAGGTGTCTTCTCTCCCCCTCTTTGTCTTCCCCTACTCTCTCCATTTCTCTGTGTTCTATCCACCAACAACAGCAGCAATAACAAGGGCAACAAAAATGGAAAAATGGCCTCCAGGAGCAGTAGATTCATAGTACAGGCACCAAGCCCCAACAATAACCCTGGAGGCAAAAAAAAAATTTGTATTTCTAATATTTCAGATTCTATTATATATTCAAGTTTCTGAAACAAATATAATACTCTTGTATATTTTTTAATTATTTTATGTATTTTCCCTTTTGTTGCCCTTGTTGTCGTTTTATTGTTGTTGTAGTTGTTATTGTTTTTATTGATGTCGTTGTTGTTGGATAAGACAGAAATGGAGAGAGGAGGGGAAGACAGAGAGGGGGAGAGAAAGACAGACATCTGCAGACCTGGTTCACCACCTGTGAAGCGACTCCCCTGCAGATGGGGAGCCGGGGGCTCGAATCGGGATCCTTATGCCGGTCCTTGCGCTTTGCGCCACATGCGCTTAACCTGCTGCGTTACCGCCCGACTCCCTTGTATATTGTTAAGATAGAATTTCATATAGACAATGATGTGGTAGGAAAGAATGATGCTTATTTAATGATCCTTGCATATCCTCTAAATAATGTTGCTCGCCTAAGAAAACCAGCAATGGTTTACTTATTGGCAGGGCAAGTTAAAGTACATATTTCTGTGGGAGTTGGGTGGTAGTGCAGCAGTTTAAGCACAGGTGGCCCAAAGCACAAGGACCAGCGTCAGGATCCCAGTTCGAGCCCCCAGCTCCCCACTTGTAGGGGAATAACTTCACAGGTGGTGACGCAGGTCTGAAGGTGAGATATATATATATATATATATATATATATATATATATATATATATATATTCCCTTTTGTTACCACTGTTGTTCTATTGTTGTAATTATTATTGTCGTCATTGTTGGATAGGACAAAGAGAAATGGAGAGAGGAGGGGAAGACAGGGGAAGAGAAAGACCTGCTTCACCACCTGTGAATCAACTCCCCTACAGGTGGGGAGCCGGGGGCTCCAACCGAGATCCTTACGTGGGTCCTTTCGCTTTGCACCACCTGCGACTCCCTTTAATCTTACTTTTATACAACAAAAAATCCGTTAAAGCCTCAATGAAAAGAAAAAAAAACACAAATTATTCCACAATTTCTGATTTTTTCCAATGCCCTCCACCAATAGGAATTAAATAATTTAACCAGATAGTTTAAGTTGTTGGAGGTAGAGTTCAGTGAATAAGACTCACCATGTGAAATGCATGCACTGGTTGTTGTAGCCATTTTCAATTAATGCCAAGCTATCTTGCCAAAACAGAACTGCAACTAAGAAGCCATTCTTCTATTAGGAGGAGTTATGGTTCATTTTTACTATTTCTTGATATTGTGGTATAAAAATCACTGTTTTGAATTTGTCTTTTCATGTTATCTTTCAGGTAACCATAAAGAAATTCAGATCAGTGGTCTGGGAGGTGGCTCATTGGATAAAGCAGTGGACTCTCAAGCATGAGGTCCTGAGTTCAATCCCCGACAGCACATGTACCAGAATGATGTCTGGTTCTTTCTCTCTGTCCTACCTTCCTCATGATTAATGAGTAAAAATCTTTTTAAAAAATTAAAAATAAATAAAAGAAATTCAGATCAATTTCACTGGTTTTCCAAAGATCCCTGCTGAAAATGAACATTCTGTGAAGAACAAAAAAGTAGGTCCTCAATAGTCTTCCCAACCTCAGTGGAAACTTAAAACATGGGAGCAGATTTATAGATCATATATTACAGGTTGACTCGGGAAAGTCTGCACATGACTTATATTCTGTGTGTGTCCCTGTGTGGGGGAAAGAGGGCCAGGAAGGAGGAACTGGGAGCCACAATTGCATAATGAGAGTTATCTCTCTCAGGAGATGGAGTAATGGAGAGTGGAGAAAAAGATAACTCAGGACTCCTTTTTCTAGTAGTAATACAGTACTAGAAGAAGAAGAAAAAAAAAAGCTATGATATATATTTTAATTTAATATAGAAGCCTTGTCTTAGAAACACACTAGAGAAAACACACTCTGTTACATAGGCTTATGTACACACACATACAGTTTTGTTTTGTTTTTTACCAGCGCACTGCTCAGCTCAGGTTTATGGTGGTGTGGGGAATTCAACCTGGGACTCTGGAGCCTCAAGCATGAGAGTCTCTTTGCATAACCATTACACTATCTACCCCCACCCACACATACACACATTTCTCTGTTAAAATGAGGTAGCCCTGGAAGTGGCACTGTGGATAGGGTTTTGGACTCTTCAGTATGAGGCCTAGGAATTCAGTCCCCAACATCGCTCTGGTTCTGTTTCCCTTCTCCACCTCCTCTTCTTTTTTCCTCCAGGGTTATCGCTGGGGCTCAGTGCCTGCACTATGAATCCACTGCTCCTGGCGGCCATTTTTTCTTCATTTTTGTTGTTGTTGGATAGGACAGAGAGAGATTGAGAGAGGAGAAGACAGAGAAAGACACCTGCAGACCTGCTCCACTGCTTGTGAAAAAAAAACCTGCAGGTTGGGGGGGGCGCCTCAAACCGAATGGGGACCCTTGCACTGCTCCCTGACCTCCCTGCCCTTGCTACTATGTGAGCTAATCTACCTACCACCACCCCCTTCCTTCTCTCTCTCTCTCTCTCAAGCACTCTAAGTAAATAAATATTTTAAAATAATTACATAAATATTTAAAAAATAAACCAATAGGTAGGTGCACCTGGTGGCACACCTGGTTGAGTGCACACGTCACTCACTATGTGCAGGGAAGTGGGTTCAAGCCCCCAGTCCCTACCTGCAGGGGGAAAGCATTGCGAGTGGTGAAGCAGGGCTGCAGGTGTCTCTCAGTTTCTCTCCCTCTGTACCTCCTCCTTCCTCTTGATTTCTGGCTGTCTATCAAATAAATAAATATAATAAAAATAAACAAATAGGGAGTCGGGCGGTAGCGTAGCGGGTTAAGAGCACATGGCACAAAGGCAAGGACGGGCATAACGATCCTGGTTCGAGCCCCCTGCTCCGCACCTGCGGGGGGGGGGGGGGGGGTCACTTCACAGGCTGTGAAGCAGGTCTGCATGTGTCTATCTTTCTCTCCTCCTCTCTGTCTCCCCCTCCTCTCTCCATTTCTCTCTGTCCTATCCAACAACGACGACATCAATAAAACAATAATAACTACAACAATGAAAAACGACAAGGGCAACAAAAGGGAAAATAATAAATATGTTGAACTTCACAGAAGTTGGGTGAGAAAGAAGTTTCCAAAAACTTTATGCCACCCAACAAATGCTTTACAAGTGAAAGGGCTATGTCTATCACCTACATCAACAAGTCCCAAGGACTCCCTCACTGTATTTGGATTTTGGTAGGAAGTGCTCCTATTTTCACACAAGAAATGAAAAAAAAAAAAAAAAAAAAAAAACACCTCCATCACCTCACAACCTGACCATTTCATCTTGCCTAGTCTTCCTCTGTAAATAAAGGCCTGTCTCCTTATTCCTTCTTCCTTTTTCCTTCTCTCTAGCCCCAGGGATTTTCTCAGAGGGGATTCGCTCCCCTGACGCCTCACCACCACCCCACTACCCCACCCCACCCCCAACCTCCGCGCCATCTGAGGACCTAGCCTCTCTGAAGGTCGCGGTAAGTGAAGTGGACTGGGCACAGTGTCTACCAGCTTTCCCCCAACCCCCAGACCCCCTAGCTCCAAGACTAGAAGCATGTCTACAGGTGTCTCTTCTGGCCTATTGGGAGCCCCCACTCTGCCTGTCTCCCGCTCCGGGAAAACTTAGATCTGGATCCGATTCATCGCTGTCGAATCCCACAACAACCACATCTGCTCTGTGGGTCAGAGAGAGCGCGCAGGATGGGGTCTGCCAAGGAGCGCCTGGCCTCCACGTGACCCCGGGAGACACCGTGCCGGGCGGCCCTTAGCCCTGCGGAAGAAGCTGGAGAGGAACGAGGCCCCCCAGCCTGGCCCTGCAGCCGGCAAACCCGGGAAGCAGATCGGCTTCCCCCGTCCCGGGAGAGTGGTCCTTGGTTGAGAAGGAAATACTAAGGGGAAGAAAGTCAGCTCGCTCGTTTGTTTTGGTTTTTCGTCTGTTTGCCTCCCAATTAAAAAGTGGCCGCCGAGGCGACAGCTCTGCGGTTTTCACTATGTAAAACGGATTAGAGAGAAAGCTCCAGGCCCTCTCCACTTTCGCTTGCGGTTTGCAACCCTGGGCAGACCTGACCCCGCGGCATCTGCCTGGGCGAGCTTCCCTGAGGGCGCCCGACCCGCAGACTGGGCTTCCCCAGGGCGGAGCTCTGGCCGCTGGCCGCTGGCCGGGGCCTGCAGGGCGGAGCCGAGCGCGCCCGGGGGAGGGCGGTGCGGGCTGCTGTACCGCTAAGCGCGGGAGAACTGCCCGCCTCCCCTCCCCCAGCGCCGGCCCCGCGCTCTAATCCTGGGCTCCAGACTCAGGGGTAGCCAGCCCCTGGCGGGCTCCTCTCCCCGACACTGAGAGGATGGACGAACGAGGCAAGTGACTGCGGTGGCTCCGGAATCCGAGTCGGCTTGTAAGCGTCCTGCTCGGTGATCATGGTGGTCCTCCAGTACCTTGAGCTCCCCGGGGTAGACACAGCCTAGAAACGACGGATGCACACGCATATTTAGTTAAAACCTGCAGTGGTCCCGGAGATGGCGCAGTGGCTAAGGCACTGGACTCCCGGGCATGAGGTCCTGAGTTCAATCCCCGGCAGTACATATACCAGAGCGATGTCTGGTTCTCCTTCTCTCTCTCTTTCTCTCTCTCTCTCTCTAATAAATAAATAGTTTTTTTAAAAAACGTGCAAAGAAAAACGGCGCTTCGGTCCTCCACGCGTTCTCGGCTTCCACCAAACGGAGCGTTTGGGGGCGAGTGAGCTGAAGTCAGGGCGCCTGAGATGCCCAAGGAGGGGTGCCATGGGCCCAGAGGCTTCCCGGCCTTGCACCCGCATCTCCTCTGGAGTTTGCGGGATGTGGGCTGAATGCGATCCCCGGCCTTCATCCTGAGCACTTGTATCCCAAAAAACCAAACACAGGTCAAGCCTCGGTGACCCCCTCCCGCTAGCCTTGTACTTTTGATAAATGGAGAGTAAAAGTCTGCTTTCAGGTTAAAAGAAATGCCGTTCGGGTCTTTCCGTTCTGGCGCGCGACTTACGCATCCTTTTATATCAGCAGGGAGTTATCAATTGTGGGACAGTCGAAATCGATACGGGGGCATCCGCGGAGTAAGTCCTGCAGGTAGCGGGGTCAGGGGATCAAGAAACAGCGGCAGGCCCCAGCAGGCTCCCACAGCTCTGGCCCATTGGGCCGGCTCGGCGATGAAGCCCAGCAGCGGGTGGCACCGGGGAGGAAGCTGGGTCCGCCTTGAGAGATGGCGTGGCGGCTGCGCGGGCGCCAGGCACCTGCAGGGGGCGCTGCTGTCCCGCGGTTCCGCCCGCGTCGCCGGCCTGGGTTCCCGGGCTGAGGTCCCTGGAGCGGGTGGGGACACCGAGGGGAGACAGGGAGAGAGGGCCGTCGCTAGTTACCTAGCCGGCCCTCCGCATTCTGAAGCAGCCTCCGCAAGGCGTTCGCTGAAGGCGGCCCTCGGCCCCGCGGCCTGGAGAGAAAACGTGGGGAGGCGCCCTCCCCCGGCCGGCGCCCGCCTTCCCGCCTCCTCCACCTCCGCTCCCGACCCCGACTGCGCTTCCCAGTCCCCTTTGTTCTCGAGGTTGGGAGCTGCGGAGTGAGGGCTCCCCGGGGAAGCGCCCCCCACCCCTGCGCCATTCGGAAGGGAAGGGGCACTCGCCTGCAGCCCCTGGCTCCAGTCCCACGGCCCCTGACTTAGCGCCCCGGGGCTTCCCCTCCGACCCAGGCTGCTCCCGCTGCCGGGCGCTCAGGCCTTCGCCCTCCCGGACCCGCCACCCTTTTGCTCCTGCCCATTTCTCCGCGGCCTCTGGAAAGAGGGGCGCCGAGGCGGGCTGAAAAACCATGTCGACTTCGCACCGAGGAGACGCCGGGGACCCGCCGGCAGGGAGCGAGCTCCCCCAGCACCGCTGCAGCTCGGAGGGCGTATCCCAGTGGGTCAGCCGCCCGGCACACAACCCCACCGCGTGGCCCTGGGGCGCGCAGCCCAGCCCTTTGGGGCGCGGAAGACCGCTTCCGGGGAGGGGGGTGCTAATTGCCAACGCTACCCTCCCCGAGCGCCCCCACCCTCGGGAGCACCACTCGCGTCGCCCCTCCGCAGCCCGCGAGTCCGGAGGCTCCGACGATTGTATGCCCCGAGCACAGTTACAGTTGCGCTGGGCTTGATTTCTTACTCCGGCGAAGGGTGGGGGCGGGGATCTGGGGCGGGAAAGTGAGCCCGAGGTGGAAGGACTTGGCTGGGAGGCCCAGCCCCGAACCCCGAGCGGGAGTCTTGGCTCCGAGTCAGATAGGAAAGATCGCACGACCAGGCCTAAGCACTCAGGCCGGTCGCTGCGCCATCGCGTGGGTGCGGGGGTCTCCCCACCAGCCGGGGTACTAGTGGGCTCACCCCTCCCGGCGGAGGAGTGGAGGCGGCCAGAGGAGGTTGTTTCTCGGCCTGCTGGAGGCCCCCGCGGCCTCTCGGCATGACCCTGGCCCTCTCTGGCTCTCCCGGAGCCGCGCCAGCAGCTCCCTCGGCAGCGGGTTCCCCGAGACACACCCCGTCCCCACCCCTGAGAGCTGGCGGCCAGCTCGGGATGCCAGGCTGCCCGGCGGGCGCCCTGCCAAATTCCGCGTTCCTCTCCAGGAGACCAGAGTTGCGTCCCAGGCTCGGGGAAGCCCGCAGTTGTGCTTGGGACTCGCTTGCAGAGCACCCCCACCCCCACCCCCAAGGCGCCTGGACCGCCTCTGCAGGTTGAATTCCTGCTCTCCCTATCACTTCAATTTTAATTAATCTTTTAAAACACCGCTGTCACGTCGCTTGCAGAAAATTAATCAAACCTGAATCCTTGTTGCATAGCAAGAATTTCGATCTGAGTCTTTTAAAAAGGACTTGACTTTGCAAAGTCACGTCTTTTACAGTTCCCTCATTCCCCCTTTAGCAAGGGAAATATGGCAAAAGTCGAGACATGTTTGTTTGGCTCTTTCTATCTTCAAAATGAAACTTTGCTTATTTCTAATCTTTATTTTCTGCCTTTGAACAAGAAATATATAACGAGATAAATTACCTACCTCTGTTAATTCAAAATATAATTACTTTGAATCATCTTTAAGAGCCTAGATAAACTAAGATAATCTTAATTTTAATGTGACACGACCCCTATTTTTCCTTGTGAATAATGAGAATAAAACAGTCATTAATTAATACCAAGATATCTCCATAGAAGATGATATCTGGTCTCGCTGAGACGCCGAAACATCAGTTGTATTAGTAATTGATACTGTATAATTGAACATGAAGATAGTCGTCTATTTTTAACCTCAAAGCTCAGAGTTTATTTGGTGATTACTGAGCTCCTAATAATTAATTTTGTCCCATCTTGATGCATAAATAACTCTTCCGATTCACAGTTCCCATGAAATGCAGAGGCTTCTCATTAAAATTTGCCACTCAAAATCTCAGACTGGGAAGTTATGCTGTGCAGCAGCCCTTTCTAGTCCACAGTCCAAAACATATTTATTCAAAATTTACATCTTCCTGGTATGTTCCCCTATGCTGTAATTTACCTATTAAAAATTAGAGCTATAACTATCATCTTCTACCATAGCTTTGCTTGTCTGCATTCTACTGGTTCAACTTTATATTATAGTGCTTGAGACTTCCACTTTTTTAAGTTTCTAAGTTTTAATCGAAGAATCTAAAATTGCTGTATAGTGAAGTTGACATACAGTTATACTCCCACCTAATTCATAGCCCACTGGTCTCTCACACTATCCTGTTGTTAAAAATAGACTTTACTCCAACACACCCCTTTTTTCAACAAGAGCTGAAAATCAGCTCTCACAATTTCCTGGGTTAAATTTATATGTTAACACAACTTTTGACACTAAGGGGTAGGGAAGATTTCCCAAGAAATAGAGGAGTTTTCAAATCACGATAGGAAATCTAGACTCCATCTTTAAGGTATCTAATTTTTTTTCTAGCATCAAGTTGTTGGCAAGTTTCACATTTTTTCCAGTGAGAGGGGAGTATATTTTTCTCACAGATGCAAAAAGAAAATAGAAAGAAGAGGAAAAAAAGAAATCCCCATATATTTTTTCACTAAGGTGTCTCCCTCAAATAATCCAAATATTTTATACCACATATTCTTGGTACCTATGCTACAAAACTCATACATACCCTGCTACTTAATTGTCAGTGCCATTCCTAAAGTGATTAAAAGTATGTTGATTTTCCTTTTTTTATGCCCCCTCTTAGCACAATTAAAACTTCAGGTCAATATATGACGGAATAACTCTCTCCTCTTGGATTTTATATTTTCCCACTATAATTTAGACTGCAATGGGATTAAAACAGGATCTGGAGTTCTAATCTTGGTTGATGTTTTGGTGTATTCACCGTAATGAGTCCTATTCCCTGGGGTCATGAAGCTCCCAAATGTCAATCAAGCAAGCTGATTCAGAAATGCCATTGTTGAACTCCCACGTCACTCGCCTTCCTCTCATTTTATTTAACAATACCAGAGTTCTATGATCAGTCATTCGGAATATGAGGCATTATCTGGGGGGAAATTCACAGTGTCTTGATCTTTCTTTGGGAGATACTGTTAAGGGGTTTCCGCAAAGCAGAAAGTGCTTGTTTATATTTCTGTCTTTGGACCGCAGTACAGATGGAAAGGACCCATGAATACCCCCCTTGAAAGAAAATCATACCGTAAATCCGTCAAAAATTAGTTCGTCTAGTTGAATGTTACATTTCTATTTTCCTGTTGGAAGCACCCTGGTTTCTCACCGGGGAAGTCTGTCTGGGTCTGGGTCCAGTTGACATGCCCTTACTTTCAACCCGCCTATTTTTATTTTTACCACATTGAATAATCCTAATATGTTTAGTCTACAGTAGTTAACCAGGAATTTATGGGAGGACGAGGAAGAGTCAACCTTTGTCCTGGGAGCGCCACCCAGCCAGGTCAGACGCGGCCTGGAGCCTCGGCCACTTGGCTTTCCCCGTCGTAGCCCCGGGTCTCCAGTGCCTGCGCCCTCTCTCCGGGAAGGTTCCCAGAGGCCAAGACGTGGAGCGCGCGGCTGGCATCCAGAAACCCCAAATTAATCAACTTAGGGCGCGGGGGGTCGCGCCTTCGTCTAGCGGAGCCGAAGCTTCAGCGCAGAGCCCGGCTCCTGCGAGGACTTCCTGGCAGAGAGACGGCCGGGAGGAGCAACTTCGGGAAACAAACTGTCCGGGGAGTCTTCGGTCTGGGGGACAGTAAGGCAGGAGACCCCACCCCGGCCCGCACATCCACTCCAACACCTCGCCCGCTGCTCCGCGGTCTGCTGTGGACGCCTGGGCGCTCATCTCCGGATGCACCCGAGCCCTGGCGCACGCTTCCCGCCGGGTGACCCCGGGAGGCGGCGGCGCGAGGACTACACAGGGGGTGGGGCCACTGGGGGCGGGGAGGGGGGCGATCTATCACTTTCCAGGGTTCAAAAGTTCTAGCCTCCCCATTGGAGGGAAGGGAACGCGTTCCCCCGGGCCTGCTTCTGCGTGCAGCCCAGGGCTTCCTTCAACCTCGGGGATCTCCGCGGCCGATCACAGAAACTGCGGGCCTGCGACAGCCTCTAGCACCCTCCGGAGCAGCCACACCTGGCGGGGGGCAACAGGGCTGCCCCCGAGGACCCACGCCCTCTGGGCACCAAGGCGCGCCCTGTCGCCCGCACCAGCCCGGCCGCGCGCTTTTCCCTTTCTCAGCAAGCGGGCAGGGCCTGGGCGCCTGGCGGGCGGAGCGAGGGCGGCCTAGAGGCGCAGGCCAGGTGGAAACCCGAGCTCCCTGCGACCCGCTCAGCAGAAAGGGGGCGGGGAGGGCACCGGCTTGCAGCCCTGGGGGGGACGGGGGGAGACCATCTGAGTTCCCACCAAAATAAAACCTCCTCGTAATCACCAGCATCTTCCAAAAGACCTGCGGTGACTCTCCTTCCCACGTCCTGGGCCCTCCATCCTACGGGTCCCCTCCGCCCTGCCTAGCCCTCATCTGCAGCCTGGCCTAGGGCCTTAAAACGCCAATTCTTCCCAACCCTGGCTTTGAAGCACCATCTCTCGCCTGACCTTTCTGAGGCCTCTGCTAGGGTAGCCAGGGTGCTGCAAAGGAAATGAAATTGTTCTGGAGATTACAGTAGGGCTTTGGGCCAGGAAAAAGCTTTCCCCTCTTCTTCGCATGCTTCCACGTTAAGTGCAAACTTGTATTTCCCTCCACAAGAATAGGCAAAATTTCTCGCTTATTTGCAGTTTTGCAAAGTTCTAAACACAGAGCAGTGAACCTTAAGCGCCCCTTTTCAGACCCACATTGTGGAGGTTTGTCAGGGTCCCTGGGCAGTGAGCGTAATGACAGGTGAATCCCACAGCCCCAGGGGGAGTCAAACCTTAACCCCAAGATTTACAATAGGGCAGGGGCCCACAGTGCCCTAAGCAACAGGTACTATACACCAGGACAGGCTTTTAGGAGCCCAGAGCCCCAATGCAGAGAACCTGGAGCATTGGACTCCCAGTCTCTCAGTGACCTGAGTCAAAGAAGTCCCATCCTGACCTCTCCCCCTCAGACACAGAAGAACTGAACCACCTGACCAGACACAAAATCCACCTTCCATTCCTCAGTGCTTTCAACCTGCTGGTTCTTCTTGATGTGATTTAGAAGAGGGAGAAGGCAGCTAGGGAAGGGGAGATTAACACAAGGCTTAAGGAGGGACTAGAGCAAAAGGAGCAATTCTTCATTACCCAGATTGCATCCAACCCAGTCTTTCCCATGCTTGGGGGGGGGGGGGGCTGCTTTAGGTAACTGGCTTCTCAGTTACTGTTTTAAGTGAGAGTTTACTCCAGCCACCTGAATGGGCCCAATCTCCCTCTGTCTCCAGCCCAGCCAGAGGAGAGGAAGGAGCCTTGTAGAACTTAGAACAGCTGCAGAGGGAAGCCTGGCAGTTTGAAGCTTCAGAAGCCTAAGTGTTCTGTTGCACAACCACCCTCAGCCCTAATCCAACATTGGTCAGTCCTCAGCAGATCCAAAGGAAACTGGAAACATAAGGTTCTTTCTGCCTTAGCCATTCCTTGCTAAGGAGATCTTCATATAGAAACAAGACTAGTCTCTGGAGCTCCAGTTAGTGTACAGTACTTATACAGAAACAGGAGTAGTCTCTAGGATCACATTCCAAATGGGAGCTAGTCATCATAAATGATGACTGGCTAGACCTAGTAACGAAAAGACTGGAAGGGGGCTGGGTGGTGGCGCACCGCACCTAGTTGAGCACTGGTTATACTGTGCAAGGATCTGGGGTTTTTATTTATTTATTTATTTATTTATTCATTCCCTTTTGTTGCCCTTGTTGTTTTATTGTTGTAGTTATTATTGTTGTCATTGTTGTTGGATAGGACAGAGAGAAATGGAGAGAGGAGGGGAAGACAGAGGGGGAGAGACAGACAGACACCTGCAGACCTGCTTCACCACCTGTGAAGCGACTCCCCTGCAGGTGGGGAGCATGAACCAGGATCCTTACACCTGTCCTTGCGCTTTGCACCACCTGCACTTAACCCGCTGCGCTACCGCTTGACTCCCTAGGATCCAGGTTTGAGTCTCTGGTCCCCACCTGCAGGGGGAAAGTTTCACAAGTGGTGAAGCAAGGCTATAGGTGTCTCTCTGTCTCTCTTCCTCTCTATCTCCCCCTTCCCTCTTGATTTCTGGCTGTTTCTATCCACTAAATAAATAAATAAATAGAATTAAAAATTTTGAAAGAAAGAAAGAAAGAAAGGAAAGACTGGAAGACTGGTGGCAGAGGAGGAAGGGGAACCACTCTATGTATTTGCCTCTCTGGATTATGCATTTGCCACCATTACATATTTTCCCAGCTCTGGAGTGGCAGTCCACTCAGATCTTCCAGTTCATCTTACTTAGCCACATGGGTGAAATAGAAATCAGCCTTCAGTTTATCTGGGGGTGTGGAGGTGCTTTTTACAACCCCGGGCCAGTGTGTATGTAGAAAGCCCTCTGGCCCGGGGCAGAGAGGCCTGAGTAGCCCCAATTCACTCCAAAGAACTCATCCTCACTAAAGAAATCGGGTTGCGTAAGAATCCTGGTTCGAGCCCCCGGCTTCCCACCTGCAGGGGAGTCACTTCACAGGTGGTGAAGCAGGTCTGCAGGTGTCTATCTTTCTCTCCCCCTCTCTGTCTTCTCCTCCTTTCTCCATTTCTCTTTGTCCTATCTAACAATGATTACAACAACAATGATACAACAACAAGGGCAACAAAAGGGGAAAAAATGGTCTCCAGGAGCAGTGGATACGTGGTGCAGGCACCCAACCCCAGCAATAACCTTGGAGGCAAAAAAAAAAAAAAAAAAAAAGAAAGAAAGAAAGAAAGAAAGAAAAATCCTTTGTATGTTGCTGCATTTTGTTGCCACACTGATGGAGTAGACAGCTGAAGAGGCTGATGTGGCCACATGGGGCATCAGTGGTATGTCCCCAACAGCAGACCTGGTGTCCCCAGTACAAAGAGCCCAGGCCTTGGCTATTAGGCTGTTACTAAAAACAATCCCTCTCCAAGCAGCCTCCACAGTGACTACTCCAAATCCCTAAACAGATTCCTGGACTGAGCCAAACACAGTTCATACATGAATGTTTAACAGCTGGATTAGAGTAGGGGGAAAAAGAAAGAAAGAAAGAAAGAAAGAAAGAAAGAGCCACCCAATTCTGAAATCACTAATGAAATTGTGTGTGGATATGGATATATATATATATATAACAGTTTTATACTTTTGGCCCTAGAATGACATTTCAAAAGTAGTTTTCCCCTATATAGCACCAAAGACAGTTTTTTTAAAAAATATTTATTTATTGGGAGTCGGGCTGTAGCGCAGTGGGTTAAGCGCAGGTGGCGCAAAGCACAAGGACCGGCATAAGGATCCCAGTTCGAACCCCGGCTCCCCACCTGCAGGGGAGTCGCTTCACAGGCGGTGAAGCAGGTCTGCAGGTATCTATCTTTCTCTCCCCCTCTCTGTCTTCCCCTCCTCTCTCCATTTCTCTCTGTCCTATCCAACAACAACAACAACAACAATAATAACTACAACAATAAAACAACAAGGGCAACAAAAGGGAATAAATAAATAAAATAAATATTTTTAAAAATTTATTTATTTATTCCCTTTTGTTGCCCTTGTTTTATTGTTGTAGTCATTATTATTATTATTGGTGTCATCGTTGTTGTTGGACAAAGACAGTTATCATGTCCTGTTATTGTGAGCCAACCTCTGTAAACACCATATTGTGTACCCCCCCCCATGTTAATGAAAGAAGAACTGTGCAAAGGAAGAAAAAGAAAAAGAAAAAGAAAAAAACACTTCTTTGTCCTAGAGCTGAAACAAAGATTAATACACAGGAAAGGAGCAACCTTTCCCAAATGTACTCTTCTATGATTTGGGAGGAAAGCTCCTAGAGTGACCAGCCCATAACTGTGGTTGATATTTAATCCCCCTTAGTACAAAGACCCATCTTTTCATTATGCAGAAGCACCATTGAGATATGACTAACCTTTAGAGTTATATCCCAAACTGGGATCCTAGGGCTTAGACTTGGATTGCCTAGGCCTCTTCTAACCTGAACAAAAAGGATCTGGAGAAAATCACATTTTTTTTTCCCCCTCGCAACAAAGCATTCCTAATCACTTCAGCTTGTTGGTGAATTTTTATTCCCGTGTCCACTTGGGGTATTGAAATCGATCGCTACAATATTTAATATATTACATTCCCAGGGTCATTGCTCTCCTAAGACCGAATTCTCTCTCCCTCATGCCCTCACTCATGCCTGGCTTCTACCCTCCCACTCCCATCTGTCCAGGCCTTGTGCTTTTCTGTCTACATAACGCCTTTAATTCCCAGCCCAGCTCCAGCAACTTCACGTTTATTTTGTTTTCTGCTATGGAAAATACTACAAGCTCTGGGAAGCACTGCACTTAAAGGGGAAAATGAGGAGCTTAGTAGATTGGAGAAAATTAACCTGGCACAAACAACCTCATTAAAGAACTGCCTACCAAGAGTTAAGAATTAATAGCAAAATGGATGGGAAAAAAAACCTTGAGTGAAGAGACCTTAAACCTCTTTTCCTGAAAGGTGCATAATTTACAAGCCCGACCTAACATTCAGTTTTATTTCCCTTTCCTAGTGACCTGTCCCATAACCTTGTCATCCACTGTGGGGGCATTTTCTCTTTGGTCCCTTTCTTCTTGTTTACACAGCCATAGGTTTGCAAGCCCAAATACCTTGTGATATTTTTGGTTTAAAAAATACTTAAATTGTTTGGGGTCTTTTAATTTAGAAAGACACTTTAAAAGACTCCTGGAATATCCTTTGGGAATTGTTAGATGATTTGAAGAGTGTCCTTAAAAGAATTGTGTTTGGATAGGAGGGACTGTGGGTGAATCATGCAGAAAGAAGCATGAAAAAATAGAGTGAGGACATTTTGTAGATTTAGTGTTTGGATGGGGCTATGGTTTATTTTGCACATGTAGCTCAAATTTAAGTAAAGCCTATGTATGGGCTGTAAGTTGCTTTTCTAATGTTTTATTGGGTATTGTAGTCTATATTGGCATTTTATATGCATAATCTCATTTCAATGCAGAACTGCATACTAAATCCTGAGGCCAGCAGATGAGAATGTGGTATGGATATTACACTCAATTTCATTGGCTTCAATGAGACTTTGCACATCGCGATTTCCATTGTAATGGCTTAGCTTTGGCTAGAATTTTACACATTGACATGCTATTCCTTTGGCCAGGATCCTGAATGAAGAAAGCATGTCAATGGAATAGCCATAATGATTCCATTCACATTATAGCAGGTAACCTGGATCAATGATCCTCATAGTATTTACAAAAGATTTCCTGCTTTTCTTTTTCTTGAGTCATTTGTGTACTTTTTTTTTCTTCAAGGAGATCACATTTAAAATCAACCTTCTAGTGTACAATAAAGCATTTGGTTCAAAACAGGAAAAGATAGGGAATATACAATCAGGATGCTTCCAATTCATCTGGAAATCCTTCTATTGTGTCAGGACTTTATATGTCACCTACATGTTATGTAGGACTGGATCCTATTCAGATAAATCAGCTTGAGGTTGTACAAAAGACAAGATTTTAGAAGCTCTGGCAACCTCTCCAAGTCCACACAAATAAGGTATATCCTCCTATTTTATTATAATGTCAAATTTAAAGCCACAGGCTGAGGTGTATAATATGTAATGTTGATATTTTAAGGAAAGTAGATGTATCAGGAATATTTTTCCTAAAGAAGGTAATGAGGTATAAAGCTAATTTCCTAATTTACTTTTTAATTTTACAGTGCATCAAAATATGAGAGGGCTTTTTAAAACACAAGGAATAAAATATTTTTATCATTTGCTTAAAATTATATGAGGAGCCAAACAATTAGACAATTCAGATGTTAACTAAGTGCTCCAACCCCAAGTTTTTATTTATGAGAGGAAAAAAAACCTTTCTTTTTTCCAATTCAAATAAGAAATACCTTGTAGTAGTAATCTATGCCCTTTTAATTTCCAATCATTTGTATTTAATGTTTTTCTTTAAATAAAGGTCTTTATTATGAACAGCAAAATTCAAAATTGGCTTTCTGAAGTCCAATTTGCCACATGATGTATAACACTTGGAACAAAATTAAAAGCATCTCTTTGCATTTGCATCTGGCAATGGACTCCACGTTAGAACCATAGCCATGTGTTTATGGAGTTGAGCTCTCCTGGTCCTGAGATACATGCTGGTTTTTATAGCCTAACTGGAAGAGCTCAACACATGCAGGACTAGAGGCAGGGAAGGCCAGCCTTCTTACCCCAGCAAAGAAGCTCAGGGTCACGTAGGCTCCACTAGTCCTCCATAAGTTTTAGGTGAAGTCCAGCTCTTACCTCCTTCCCCTTTTACAGATAGTATGGCTGAATATTGGTATTTTCCCCCATGAAGCTTCAATGAGATACAAGGACTAAATAAGAGAAGGGGAGAAAAAAGTAAAATCCAAAAAGGTGGCAGGAGGAAAAAAAGAAGTGATGTAAAAAGGAGAATAAGCTTTGTCATGGCAATTCCCACTTTATCATGCAGGGTTTTTATCATCAGAATTTATTTCGGATAGATCAACCAGGCATCTGAAAGCTTAATCATATAAAGATCTGATGGTCTGTATGTATATTTGGAGTCAATGCAAAGGTAGAAAATTAATCTTCCATGTTTTCACCACTGGCAGGGTATTCATTTAAAAGGAGGGGAAAAGAGAGAGCCTTAAAGGAGAATGAATTAAAAATGTTCCTTTATTGCTGGGAGATCCAAAAATCTAGGCCCTTTCCAATCACTTCATAGACTGAAGTCCTTGTCTACTGACCAAGTAGTAGCCTTCAACCCTATAATATATTTGTGTCATATCTGATTCTCACAGGAACCAAGGGAGGCGGTGGGGGGGGGGGTGCTTGAGCTCAGTGCATTCCCTCCTCCATTCTGCTTTTCCTCTCTACTGCCCATCATTTATCACAACTGTGTTGTTTTTAGAGCTGACTTAAACTGATCTTAAAGAGGGCAAAGATTAACAATGGAAATTATAATCCAAACTCTCCAACTGCTCAGTCTCCAGGAGAGTTGTTTGTTTTGTTTTGATGGCTGGGAGAAAAGAACAGGCACTCTCTGCTATTTCTCTTCCTTGCTTCCTAGGCTGAGGAGGCCTTTGAGGTTGAGCTTTTGGAGAGTAGCAATACTTTAGGGTCTATGTCTAACTGTTAAGCACCTTCCATCCAAAGGGCTCAAACAGACATACTGATGGTACTGATTAGATGAATAAATGGAATTTTCTTGGGGAGCATCTGGGTTGCCTTCCATGGTCTCTCCTTTCCCCTGCTCAGCTGAAGGAGGACCCCGGCAGCAAAGGCTAAGGAGTAACAGCTACCTTAGCACCCTAGGTACTTGGGCTGCTTTCTCTTGCAGATTTTCTTTTTGCATATCTCTCCTCTCCCCTCCCCTCCCCTCCCCTCCCCTCCTCTCCTCTCCTCTCCTCTCCTCTCCTCTCCTCTCCTCTCCTCTCCTCTCCTCCTCCCCTCCCCTCCCCTCCCCTCTTCTCTCTTCTCTTCTCCTATCCTCTCCACTCTTCTCCTTTCCTCTTACTCTCTCTCCCCCTAAGGGCAGAAAGCTCTTCTAATTATCTTATGAAATTACCCTCTCTCCATCTCCCTGGTCTGAAAATCACTTGCAAAGGGACAACCTGCCAGTGCCCTTCCCCCCAGATAGCACCAGGCCTTGACCACAGCAGCAAGAGAAAAGAGGGCTGCAGCAGTCCTGCAAGCCAACAGCTGGGCTTGTGGGAATCAGACAGTGGCCCAGGAGAGGACTGACCCCTTGACCAATAACGAATTTATCCAATTTTCTGAGCACCCACTATGGGATGTTTAGGTGCTGCTGGTAGGTCCTAGGAAGAGGGAGGGAGGGAGGGAGGAAGGGAGGGAGAGAGAGAGAGAGAGAGAGAGAAGGAGGAATGGCAGTCATTGATACAAGTGCAGAGAAGCTCTGCATGGAAGCCATTGACAGAGATTTAACTCCACACGTTTTGGGGCCGTGTTTTTCCAAACAATCTGGAGTGATCTTTAGGGAAAGCCAAATCCACATGAAGAAAACATCCTGTTTGGAGAAAGCAGGAATGGTGGAGGCTCCCTCACCACTTGCAAGTGCAGTTAATCTGTTTGGAAAGGGGTTTGGGGAGCCCAAGGCATGAATTTGGTGAATTTCGTGCAAGTGGAGTATTTCTACTTAGTATTGATCCCTAAACTCAATTTTGAAAACAGCCTCCATCACAGAAGAATGGGCTGTGTTATCCCAGTATTTGCACGCATCGATTGGACTAAAATAAAATGCATCATATTCTCTGCAAAGAGGGAAGAGGCAGGGACAGTCACAAGAGGAATAGCAGAAAGCGCATATTTAATATGGGTTGTACTCGAATCTGCGAAACAAGTGCTTTAAACCCAGGGGGATTCCACGTAATAGCTAATTTGGTGAGAGAGAGTGCGGGAGCTGAGGGCCATCTTCCCAGGGAAGAAAGATAGCTGAATATAGGTTTTCCCGACTGGCATTAACATTTCCTTATGATTTGCATGTGCTAACCAAACCCTGACAGACTCACAGCCCACCGAATGCGGTTTTTTTCTCCTGCAGCGTCAAGCTCCTAAAGAAGCCCCTTTCCCTCCAGCCGCTCTGCCCGAGCTGAAGGCGATGTCTGCTTTTCTTTTCCCGACCCGGTGGGTCTCCAGTGCAGGGAAGGTCGTGGGCCGAGTCTGGGGAGGCGCTCCCAGCCCGCAGCTCTTCCTCAAACGCAGACTGGGCCTGCGGGCTTTGACCTCTAACCCTGGCTCCGGGTCCCAACAGGCTGGGAGTATTGGGCAAGGCGGGAAAAGGAGAAGAGTAGCTTATCTTGGGCAAAAGTAGACAGCTTTGCCCCCCCCCCCCCCCCCCCCCCCGCTAAGGAGAATAGCAAACTACCAAACACCTCTCATTTCTTCTGAGTCCATTGTAAGTTGTGTGTGTGTGTGTGTGTGTGTGTGTGTGTGTGTGTGTGTGTGTGTGTGTGACAGAGAGAGGGAGAGGGAGAGGGAGACTGTGCTGGAGAGAGAAAGCTTTAAACAAAAGGCAGGAAGGTGCACACAGGAGTCTGGAGCTCTCCTTCTGAGACCCTTCTGCCTGGAGCACCCCCAGACCTCCAGCATTTTGGGGCGCCCCGCAGGTCTGGTCCACTAGCACTCCCTGCGCCTGGAGACCAAGTCCAAGAAGCAACTCCATCTCCTCACACTCGCCGGCCGGGGTCGCAGCTGGGACAGCCCTGGGCTCCGGGTCCGCTCCGCCTCCCCGGGGCCTTCCTCGTCTGCATCTCCTCGGCCAGCCCCTCAGCAAGCGGCTCCGAGGCCCCCGCGGGCTCCAGGGCCGCTGCATCAGGAGGGAAGGCTTGGCGCTGTGCTCCCCGGCCGTGGGGCATCTCCAGGGGTCGGTGTCGGTCCGGGCCTTGGAGGCCGAGCGGCCTTTAACTGCCCCTGATTGCACCGAGACCCAGGTTAGCTCATAAAGCCTTTCACACTTAACAATGGGGATTTTCTCAACAATTAACAAGAAACAACATAATAAAGCCACTTACAAAGCGCTTGCTATTTACTATAAATTAGGCCCTCTTTAAGAGACCAGTGTGTAATTTCACACACTTTAGGGCCTGGATGCGTGGAGAAGCTCCGAACAGTGGCGGGCAAGTCCCGGGACCCTTTGCCGCGCCCCGGCCTCCCCCAGCTTTGTTTGCACTGCCACCCCGCAGCCTCCCCGGCCTGCAACCACCTTCCCAGGCCACTGTCACATGCTGCGGGCTCTGCGGGCCTCGCTGCGCCTTCAGAGAAACCGGGGCCCAGGGACAGGGGCCCAGAGGCCTGGGGCATAGACCTTGCTCCATCAACGCGCCCCCCACACCGGCCATGGCTAGGCACGTCCCGGGGAAGAGAGGAGCTGACCCAGGCCAGAGACCTGGGCCTCTGGTGCCCACGCACGTCTGTGGAGATGCCCAGGCCTGTCCTCTGTCCCAGGCCTAACGCTGGGCCGCATCTGCGGGGAGAGGAGGTCGCTGGCAAGGCCAGTGCGCGCCTGCTCAGAGGCACCACCGGGGCACAGGGCGCAGGGAGTGACCTGGGTTCCCCCCTACTCTCTGTGGGCCACCAGGTCGCTGAGCATCAGGCCACTCCGGGGGCGCTGGAGGTGAGGGGCGGGGAGGATGCACGCCCAGCCCAAGGTCTAGTGGGTCACCAATGCCGAGGCAAGCAAGGTCTGGGCGGGAAAAAAAAAGAAAGTCACAAAGAAATGTGTCTGCCACCATGCAAGATGGCGGCCTGGAGGCCTCCTCTCCGGGCTGGACGTGGCCCTGTCCCAGAGCTGAGCGTGCCCCCAGCTCAGCACGCGGGATGAGAGGGACCCCCAAACCCACTCCCTTGACCCCCGAGCGGGCCCCAGCCTCCACGCCTGGGCTCGCAGCCCCGGACATTGAACCCTGTTTACAAACACAGGCTGGGGGCGGGGTGGGGCCGGCCGGAGAGCGGCTGGCGGGGTTGGGGGGAGGCCTATGCCCCCCCCCTCAACGCCACCAGCAGAGGGACGAGTAGTTGGTGCTGGAGAGCAGGCCTGGCAGCTGGAAAGGACTGAACGCCTTGTTTTTGAAACTGTCAGTTCCCTCAACCCCTATTGTGAGGGCTTCATGCAAAACATCTCAGGCCTTTTAGAGTAGGAGCTTGTGAGGCCGCCACAGTTTGAAAAGGAGCGAGAGAGGACAGGAGGCCTAGAGCATGGGCAAAAAATGATAGCTGGCCTCCCCTCCCTCTTTTTTTTTTTTTTCTTTTCTCCATGCAAAAGAGGGCCTGCCAAACAGGTAAAATGCAGCCCTCCCCCACCCCCTAGATCTACCCCAGGTCCCCACCTCCCACACTAGTTTGCAAAATGCACTTTGACCTAGGGAGCAAACCAAAACCAAACTAGCATTAAAAAGTGGTTCTATCTTACAGGGAAGGGAAAAATCCCAGAGAAGATGGGGAGACCTGGTGGACTCCCTTAGGTGGCTGTCCTGTTCCTCTGGCCAATTTCCTGGGGTTAGTTGGTGGGGAGTCGATCTTTAACCCCCCCACCTCCATTTGGCTCTCAGAACTCCTCTTTTCAAGTCCTTAGCAGGAAGCTGACCCCCACCCATACACAAGGTGAAGCAAAACTCACATTTTCTGTCTTTTGTAGATGCTAATGCTTTATTTTTTGTTGGTTTATTTTTCCACCATGGAGGATTTTTGTTGTTGTTTTCTTTGAAAAAAAAAATGCTTTTGAGGAATTAGTCTACATCTCTTCCTCCATGCAAGGAAAACTATCATTCTCACATCAGCAGAAATTTCCAATTCTTATAACTAGAACTTGGAGGAATTTCTAGAGCACTGAAGGTCACCCAGACACTGATATGATAAAAACACACCAGCCCATCTAGTTTGTGTTATTGCTGTTTAGTGGTGGCTCCTTGTTGTTGATTTTAAAATAAACAGCCATTATTGAGATTACACCACTGTAATCAAGTAAGCCAGTAGAAAAGAACACCCACTCTAAAAAGGAAATAGTTGAAAAAAGCAAACTGCATTTTCTAAAAAGGCAGATAACCTGGCTGGAAGACAGTATATACACCTCTTTTAAAAAATAATTAAATCTCCATTTCACACTTTTCAGGAAACTACTTCTATAGAAGACCAAACTATCGGGGGTCGGGCGGTAGCCAATGGGTTAAGTGCACATGGTGGCGCAAAGCACAAAGACCAGCATAAGGATCCCGGGTTCGAGTCCGGCTCCCCACCTGCAGGGAAGTCGCTTCACAAACTGTGAAGCAAGTCTGCAGGTGTCTATCTCTTCCCCTCTCTGTCTTCCCCTCCTCACTTGATTTCTCTCTGTGCTATCCAACAACAACAACATCAACAACAACAATAATAACCACAAGGCTACAACAACAAGGGCAACAAAAGGGGGAGGGAGGCCTCTAGGAGCAGTGGATTCATGGTGCAGGCACTGAGCCCCAGCAATAACCCTGGAGGCAAAAAAAAAAAAAAGACCAAACTATCAACTTGTCCTCTCCCCCCTCACAAAAATCATAGAAAGAGTCCTTTTCTGCATTTTCCTCAAGTTTAAATGTTGAGCTTCAGACACAAGAATCAATGACCCTAGGACTATATAGTCCTCTGAAAAATAAAATAGAAACCTCTATCACCTGAAAACATTTAAATATAAAAATGCAATAAAATGAGATGACTTTTGCTTTTCTCTCAATAATGCTTTAACTTTGAACAAATGGGATGTTTATGACACCACAGAAAAATCTAGATAGTGTCATTAATCATAAAACCCAAAATAAAACCAACCATACTGAAAATAATTCTCACAGCAGAATGGGAAAGCTAGGGGGCTTCCAGAAATTGCGAGAATACCTTGTATTTGCAAGTTACTTGAATATTATATAGTATACTTTGCCAATAGAAGCCCCCACTCAGGTTTTTCTGTGGTTGGCTGGCTTGTAGTAGTACTGTGGGGTGAAATTTGTGTTGACTATTTAATTTCTTTCTTTCTGAGGTATCACTCTGGAATGCCTCGGCCTCCATACTGCTCATTCTCCAGCTCCTATAAACTGAAACTATTGATTCTCTGAGGGCTAGAGACGAAGTGTCAAAGCTGGAGGCCGTTATTTTATGTCAGAAATTCCATAGGGCATATTTGTTTTAAATTGTACTTATTCCCTATCCTGTTCCTCCCACATCCAAGATCTGGAGGCTTCAGTAGTCTCAATTTATAATTTAGGAACAGTGTTTCTATAGCCAACAAGAAAAATGCTAGGCTAGTCTAAATGTAGTAGTCATCATACTTTGAACTTTCATGACATAACAATAATTAAAGAGTAGAAATTACAGGTTTCCAGTGTATGTCACACTTTTTACAGGCTGATTTTGCAGGACAATTCACTGCACCCATATTCTGCATTCCACAGAGGAAAGACTGAGAAGCCAACTGTTCACCTTTAACCATAACATGTACTGGGCTTTGGAATTATGCACAAACTTGAATTTAAGGATTACACCCTCCTACCATTTTTTCTTTGACAATATCTATCTTTCCAATAAAAAAATAACAATAAGGATCCAGTGAACCTACATCTGGCAACATTCAAGAAGGAAGGGAGGCAGTTCAAAGCATATGTTTACTTCATCCAAATGTATTTGGATGCAGGTATTCTCTGCCTCTGTCCTTTACAATAAGGGTAAAACCACAGAGTATATACAGCAATTAGGGCTGAGGCCATCCAGATCTATCTGAAACATTTATAGGCAAAAGAAAATTTCAAAGGATGTAGGAATTAAAAAGCTGGGGGTGGGGGAAAGACTGAATTTCCATGAGAACTACTGACTTAAAATTCACACAGTAAGCATTTCACTGATGTTTTGTTTTGTGATTTGTGGATCTATAGGTCCAACTTCTGAGATTTAAGTGCAAAGATTTTAGATTACCTGTCAGGCTGAGGGAGGTGGGCCAACAATTATTAGAGTTAACTTTCATTGAAATAGCAGTTGATCTCTGCTTCACTTTCTTAAACCTGAAACTTTTTTTTCACTTGATTGTAAAAAGTTTGTAAAGTTGTGTTGTCATCTAGGAAGAAATTCACCAGTGTCTTGCACAGAACCTGGCTGACCTCATCACATGGTACTACAACACAACACTACACCCATTTCTTTCAGGCAAAAACATTACATGTGGAAATGTCAACAAAACCATTCATTACTGTTAACCATTCTTTAATCTGGAATAAGTAGAAAGGTATGGAATCGGGAATTTTAAACAGTGTTTTTAATTGAAAATAAAGCTAAAGCATGATTTTCAACAGTGCAAATTTCCATAATTTTGATTTACTGCTTCCGTTGTCACAACATAGTACACCAGCAAGGCCCTTACCAAGGGCTAAACCCTAAACATTTGCATGTTGAACTACTTTTTTTTTTTAAGTGCAAATATAGTCACCTCTGATTGTCACTTGCAGTAGAAACTCTCTTGTTCTATACACAGGATGGTCTGAAAACAGAAGGTGAGAGAGGTGGGAAAGTAATAGGTAATAAAATCCAAGTGCCTGAGTTCTGGTACCAAAAAGCCCTGAAATAACTGTTATTCTTCATTTGGGATATTCTCACAACTCTGACCCCTTTTATTTTTCTTGGTTGTTGTTACTGCTTTGACACTCTTGAGAGTCAGACCATAAAATACCCTGCTATTAAGAGAACTATTTCAGTTGTTTTGCGAGATTGAGGAGTCATGTTCAGATAATAAGTTAAGGAGGACAACAGTTAAGAATCAACTTATCTTTTAAACCTTTGGATGAGGACACAAAAAAGACTTTTCCAATTGCAAGGAGTGGCTATAAAAGTAAAATCACACCCTTTACAAAAAAAAAATACAAATATATATATATGTATATATATATATGTATATATATATAATCTTTTAACAGCATTCAATCAGGACTCCCCCAGTCATTCCACTCACTCAAAAAAAAAAAAAATTAAGTGCAACTACTCTTGGAGAGGGAAGGGGAGGAGTAAAAAGAAAAAGATGCCCACAAACAAGAACTCCAGGAAAGAACACTTTGGGCTCACAAATTTCATGCTGCCTCACTGTGTAACCATGCAACCTAGCAAACTTTCACTGAATTAACAGTTATACTTTCAGGTCTGAAATCTAGTGCATAAACTTAATGGCTCATTGTAATATTTATTATTCAACCTTTTGACATTTATTTGTAGCAGTTGAATTGAGGTACCCGGTGCATTATTAGCATTGAAACAGTAAAGTGTTCCAGCTCTACCGTAATAACTGAGTTTTACTTGAGTCTTTAGCCTGAAGTAGTCTGTGGAATGTAAACCAACCCTTCTCCCACCCCGCCCCCACCCTACAAAAAAAAAAAAAAAACCCACAGTGGGGAAAAAAAATAAGTAATCCGATTTCTGTCTTCAAAATGCGATAAACCAGGACTCCAAAAGGGGTGTAACACATTAATAGACTTGTACAAACCATCCTGTGCAGTTTACAACAAAAGGAAGGTAATATGGTTCAAGAAAATATCTTCCAAAACACTTTTATGAATTAAATTTCCTGAATTTGTGACTAGGTGGAAGAGGTATTGCAGAACCGCCCAGCTGCCATTTCCATATAGGATGGGCCTTGTGAGGAGGTTGGGAATCCTTAGTGGTGTTTAAGGAATACGCCGGCCACAAGTCCCCATCCTTCCCAATAATGAGTGATGGTGGACAGGGAAAATTTGCCATGAAATTAAATGGCCTTTTCACTGCTGATGCTACATTGCTGGCTACCTTTTTGCGTCTGCTTATAACTGTAAAATCATCCAGTGATCCTTCATGTGTCTCAGTTTTACCTGTGGGACGAGGGCTTCTAGCTGATTTCAAATTTGGCTTGACTGGAGGTGCCTGAAGCCCAGGTCGCTTTCCCAGGACTAGCTTCCGGTAGTTCTTTCTCACCCTGGCACCAAATTTATATTCCCCATCCTCAGGTTTTGGAGAGCCTAAAGTGCAGGAAAGGCCCTGACTTGGAGCCAGTGGAGTGAAGGAAGGCGTTTCTTTCTCAGGGTTTGCAAACCCTTCCTTGGCTGTGGTTAACAAGGCGTCCTCCTCTTTACTTTCAGCCACATTGTAAAACTCACCCTTTGTATCATTGCACTCGCACTTTAGCTTATTTGTAACAAGGCCAGGTTCGTATTCTTCGTTAGCACTGCTGTCTTCTATTTTGATTTTAACATTGTGCAGAAATGGCAGGTTCTGCTCGCTGACTTCAGTGCAGGGGCTCTCGGCTTTAGTCGCTGCTGCTGCTCCTGCTCCTGCATACACTCCAGGACCAGTCTTCGAAGAGGACAAATCCGTAGCAAATTCAGCACAATGAGGGGTTTTGGAATCTTTTTCGGAATTTGCTGCTGCACCAGGAGAATCATGATTTAAGAACCTCGCAGCTATTGTGCTGTTATCTGCACAGTGTGTCGCTGGAGTTGCTGGAAGGCATTTCCTAGCCTCACGGAGCACTCTTTGTTGTGGAAATGCATTGTTTGTCTTTGGGCTAGGTGAAGAGGCCCCCTCCCCCAGGCAGTTAATTGTCAGGTCAGTTTTCTTTACAGTACTGGAAATTTCAGAGTGTGGGAATGTGATCTCAGATACCCTATCGTTCCTTATCTCGGTGAAACAACTCCCCAGGTTGGCCGGGCAGTACACCGGAGACGCTTTAGGGGCCCAACTCTGCGTAGTCCACTCCTCCGGCGCCTCGTCTTTGACACTACTCTTGAGGTCAGGAAGTCTGCGGGTATCCTCGAAAGCAGCGGGTTTGGTTGCAGCGGCGGCGGAGGCCAGATGGTACAAGAAGTTGGCCTGCGCCTGCACGCTGGGAGGCTTGCAGAAGCTGGTGCGCCTGAAACGGATGCTCTGCACTGACACTTGGCTCGAACCGGAGCTGGAGTCCGACTCGGAGGACGAGTCCTCCTCCTCTGAGCTGACTTCACTGGAATCCGAGGCCCCACTGCCCCCCTCCTCCTCTTCCTCCTCCTCCTCCTCTCCCTCCTCCTCCTCCTCCTCCTCCTCTTCCTCTGAAGACACCGAGTTGCTAGAGCTGGACAAACTAGAGCCAAAATCCGAGTCGTTGGCTGCATGGTCCGAATAGGAGCTGGACTCCGAGTCGCTGCTGCAACTCTCGGGAAAGCTGCCCAGATGGGGCCGCGGCCGGTGGTGACGCGGGGGGTGGTGACTCGGCGGCGGCGGCGGCGGCGGCTGGGCACGGTGGTGGTGATGGTGGTGGTGATGATGGTGGTGGTGGTGGTGGTGGGGCGGTGGGCAGAAGCTGTTCACCAGGTGGAACCTCTCCAGGCAAGTGGCCCCCGCGGCCGCTGCCGCCGCCGCCGCTGCGGCCGCCGCCGCCGCCGCCGCGGCCGCCTTGGCTTTGTAGGACCTGGGCAGCAGCAGCAGGCGGCGGGCGCTGGGCTGGGGCGCGAGCAGGCAGTCCTTGGCGGCGCCGCGCTTGCGCTTGCAGCGGTAGCCCAGGCCGGCCGGGCCCCCAGCGCCCCCCGCGCTCCCGGCCGCCGCCTTGGGCTGGGGCCCGGCCGCCTGGTAGTAGGCGGCGGCGGCGGCGGCGGCGGCAGCGGCGGCGGCAGCGGCGGCAGCGGCGGCTGGGTGCTTGCTGCACAGCAGGCTCCGCCAGGAAGCGGGGTCCGAGTGGAAGGCGACATAGCCGCCCTGCAGCGGCGCGGGCTCGTAGTGCAGAGGGGGCTTGCAGGGCGAGCGCGCGAGCTCCGGGTAGTGCGCGCCTGGGTATTTGCTGAAAAGCTGAGGTAGCTGGGCGCCCGGGCGCGGGGACTGCGCGCTGATTGGCAGGGGCCGCGCCGCGCCGTTCAGGCCCCGCCAAAGTTGCTGCCTGTCCTTCCAGAAGGCCGGGCGGGGGCCCGCGGCGGCGGCGCGCTCCGGCGGCGGGGGCGGCGACGGGGGCGGCGGGGGCGGCGGTGGCGGGGGCGGCGGCGCCTGGGCGCCCAGGGCCCGTCCGGCCCGCCTGCGCTTGGTCTTGAGCACCCGCTCGGTTTTGCAGGAGGTGTAGAGCGCTTCCACATCTTCCCGAGAGATGAGAGTGCATTTG
The DNA here is from genome assembly GCF_950295315.1 of Erinaceus europaeus. Lineage (NCBI taxonomy): Eukaryota > Metazoa > Chordata > Mammalia > Eulipotyphla > Erinaceidae > Erinaceus > Erinaceus europaeus. Next base: position 58,482,258 of record NC_080167.1, read on the forward strand.
GCCGCATGGAAGGCGATGCTATTGATCGCCTTGAGTTTCCGCAACTCCTCTAGGTCGCAATGATGCTTTTTCACTTTCAGATGATCCATGCGCTTGTGCACGGTGGTCCTCGGGATGTTCTTCAGCAGATCCGTGAAGACTTGGGAGAGGGCAAACATTTGCTTGCCTTTAATGATGAGGTAGCCGAGCCTCACGCCATCCACCTCTTCAAACCCTGACTTCAGGTCTCCCATCTCGGGCACTAAATGAGCCCCACCATTTGCAATAAATATATACGTGACGCATACATACACATGTATGTATGTTAATCCTCCACCAGATGCTGCGTATGTCTCAAGGCATCCTGCTAATAAAATAACAAAGACTGTTATTCCCGGAGAAGGGGGTGCCAAACTCTAGGCGAAATATTGGAGGAAAAAAAAACCATGAAATTACACTGACTTGATTCTTGCTTTTTTTTTTTTTCTTTTTCTTTTCTTTTTGGTTTTCTTTTTTTTCAAAAAGAGGGAAAAAACCATCCGGTTTCTGATCTGCCAGTGTGTTGGTGCAAGTCCCCGATGCAGATCAGTACCTGGGCCCCGCTATTCCTCCCTTCTCCATTGGAGCACTATGATAATGGAATGTGAAGGGAGAAAGAGAAAAGAAGTGCAGCTGCTATCCCCGCCGCTGCTTTAGCTACAAATAAAATGACAGAGTGAAGTGAGCTCGTCCGGAGACACCTTCATCAATTAATTCCCCTAAAGCCAGCGCTGATTGGACACTCCTGACAGGTGATGCAATAAAAATTGATATTCCACCCCTTCCCCCCAAAATCTCTTACTAATTAGCATACCCTTATACTGCCACCTCCCCTCCCAAAGTAAATAATACAGTCGGTATATAAATCTTTCCATTAAACTATCGGAGCTCAGAAACAGCCTGACTCACAGACTTCATCAGGAGTGCTTGTGTATGTGTGCGTGTGTGTGTGTGTGTGCGCGCGTGTGTACGAAAAAAAAAGCCTGTATATTCGCCTTTAAAGGAATATTGCCTATTTTTTTGCTTTATTTGCATTTCACCACTCCAGCTATTATCATTTCAAAGAAAAGCATTTTAAAAACATCATCAAGCATAAATCGATATACCCCACCCCCTTTTCCTTTAGAAAATGGAGCTTAAGTGAAAATGTGCAGAATAGGTTGGTATTTCCCTTATGGGAGTGGGGAAGGAGACCGGCTAGAAGCTCCAAAGTTAAATCTTCGCTGTGAACCACCCCAATAGAGACTTACGTTTTGAATTTCTCTTGATTTTCCTTTTTTATTTTTCCTGAAATGTCTTTTTTACTACCAGAAACAAAGTTATTTGACCAAGAAAGCAGTTCAAGGCTCCAGCTCTGAAACACTGTAACAATTCAACTGGATTTTGGTTCTCTGCTGGGAGGTGGGGTGGGGAGGAGGTAGTTTCACGTCAGACCCCATAACAAAGCATAGATAAGCCAGAAATGTGTACACTTTTCACAATTAACCAGACTGGATTGGAGGCAGGATCGACCAGGAGTCCCCAGTGTAGCCTTTGCTAGGGTCCTGTTCACCACAGGTCAGGATTCCTAGGAAGAGATTGCTTCTGCAGCAAAGAAAAGAAAATGTGAACCGCCCAAGGTGCTTCCAAAGGTTTTATGGAATAATGGTGAAAAGAAAGTGCTGATGTACGATGTAGACTATTTCCAGTGGTCTGCGATGCTTTTGCTGGGTAGTTTAAATGAATCTTCCATAACTCCCATTTTTTCCATGAAAGTCAAGCCTTTGAAATTTTATTTTGGATGAATATCAATCTTACTTCACCTCTTCATGACCAATTGAAGGCATATTTTGTGTCATTTTCAAGGTTATCCAAAATATTGTCAAAGGAGAGCAAGGAGCTTCCCAGTTGCAATACCAAGATCCCAAGGCATTTGTTGGCTGCTCTGCAAAATTTGGCAAAATCTTAACTGTTCTGTGCTTGCAACTACAGCATAAATGCAACGCAGGCATTTATGTTTCCTTGTTCTCAAAATAGACACACCCGAGTGTTTTAAAGAATAAACGGATATTTCTGAGCCTGTAAGAAAAAAAACATACGGTAATTTCTTCCTTCACAGTCAAAAGTTCCAGCTTCTCTTGCTCTGATAGACTAGCACAAGGAGGTATGGCTTTAAAAAGAAAAGATAAAAACAGAATCGGATGTACAAAAAGGTAGTTTGCATGAAATCTCTGCCATAGTTCCCCACCCCACCCCCATCTTCCTTGTAATTTCACAGGAATTTTGAAGAGAATTGGGAATTTCAAGAAGTGCATCCGGAAATTAAGGAAGTCTATTTAAGAGAGTCTGTAACTCAGAGGCTGGGATTTGAAAAGTCAGCCCTGGACTACTGTTGCACTCAGCACAGATGTAATCGCCGCTCTTCAACTTAATCAATGTGTGTACAAACCGCGATGTCTAGTTCTTGCCTTTGAAATCTAAGGCTAGCATTTCTATCCAAGAAATCAGAGCTACAGCAAATTACATTTTTGTCCCTTGAATGAGAGAAGGATCATTGAACGGATCTCGTGATATTTCAGGCTTTAAACGTAACCGAGAGGCAGCAATGAACAATGCCTCGTCACAGCTAATACCATCCACCGAGTTGGCTTTCTTTTGCATCTGGATCTATCACAACGCGTTTTTCTCTTTCACTTTCACAGGAGGCGAAATGCACAAGATTTAAGCAGAAATCAAAGTTTCCAGGAAAAGGAGAAGCTGTTGTTTTGTTTTTGAAAGTAGAATGCCCAGTGCCTCTCTATAGCCAGTGACAATAATGTCGTTTAAAAATTCCTCCTGATGCACTTATATACTGCCAGCCCTCTTCCTTCCACCCCACCCCTTCCTTTTCCCCTCCCCCAGCTTTAAGGTTTCAGCCAAAGAGTCAAACAGCCAAGAAATGGTAAACTCAAAAAAAGCCTTTGAGAAGACATTACAAAGGGTTGGCTAGAGGGTCCTCCCACCCCACTCCCCCCCCTTTTTTGCCAGGTAATTCTAGTTGTTCTTGATTTCTATTTAGATCACCTCTCTCTCTCTCTCTCTCTCTCTCTCTCCCTCTCTTTCTGCACATAACATGATTTAGTAGCTATTTCAAAATTGCTTTCTTTTCTTCTCCCTTTCCACCTTTAAAATACTGGCAATATAGGTGATTTCTAAAACTAAAATATTGAATGTTAAAGAAAAAAAACTAAAGATATACTCTTTTGGGTTAAACAGTGAAATAAAGGCCAAGGAGTTTGAGGAATGTGGCTGTATATACAATTTATACTGGCATCATTGTATGTGCTAAGACACCTTTACACTTATACATTTTTAATACTCCTATTACACATCCTTCTTCTTGTCTAATACATTCTTTTGTTCCTTTAACTTCCCCATCTTTGTGTGTGTGTGTGCATGTGTATGTGTTAAGGAGTGAGTGTGTTCACTTGTACATATGCACACACACAGACAGAATGTGACAGACAGCTTTCTTGTGGCCATCAGCACACGTTGCATATCCGGGGTCTTCACCAGGCACATTGGGGGTCGATCCCGATAAAAAGATCTAGCAGAGGCCCCTGAGCGCTCACACATGAAAGGCAGGGGACTTTAAGATGGATTTGCATGCACACAGGGGATTTCGATCAATAGCTACCAACATTTATGGCTTAGATTATTAATGTGAAAGCTGGCCAAAAGAATAGGGATGAAAAATTAAAGGTGTCTGTTATCAATTATGCTTAAAGTTATGCAATAATTTACTTACTTTGCCTGGATGTGCAGATCCAGATGTATAAAGTACTATCCTTCAAAAGCCAGGGGGTTTCTTTGATAATTTTGTTGACCATGTCAGCGGCCTCTACAATCAAAGATGAACCCAATTCAGATGATGGGCTGTATTCAAATTCTTTTTTAAAGAAAACATATATCCACAAGCATGCTTCTCAAACATACACATATGTGGGTGGATATGCCTAAATTAACATTTACATGTATAATCTCTGAACATCAAAGGAATTGCTTATTCATAATATATAAAGATATATATATTATATAATAGAGTTTGTTAATTAATGTGATTATTTACTCAGGAAAGCATAATCTATTAAATATCATTAAATGTATTTTAGCTTTGAAAACAAAGCTGCTTGCTAAAGGAAAATCCTATGTGACTAATGCAGATAGAATATATTCTTAAAGTCCATTAACTTCTGCATTTATTTAAAAAAAAAAGTCAAACAGCACTTTTAGTTTTTAAAGTGATGGACTATGGAGATATGAACATAATTATCTTTACTCATCCTCTATGAATGTGCTAAATTTATGTTCAGATGCTTTATTTTGATTTATTTACAGTGTATTTTATGTCTAACTATCATTGCAATTCAGTCTGACCTCTTTCCTCTGGAGCGAAGTAATGCACACAGCATTTGCAGTCTTTTTAATGGTTAGTTGGGAAATGCAATATCAATTTGCAGGAGTAGTTTACTAATGGGGAAAGTTCTTTTGAAAACCTGGCGGAAAACCTAAGAGTACTTTTGCATTTCTATACTACAACTGTCATATAATTAAAGTATTGAAGAGCATTAAAATAATTCTTTTAATTCCAGGTTTTTGCCCATACATACATAATTTAAATGAGATCACACACACACACACCATCACCATCACTACCACCACCTAACTCTTCAACATATATATTTGTTATAGTGATTGCTGGGAACATTTTCTTTAAAGTGAATTCAGATAGAAAAGACTAAGAAGCACAAACACCTTAACAATCTATGTATACAGGTTAGAAGAATAAAAGAAACCCCTGTCCTTGTAGTTAGAAGTAAGTGTAATTCAACAAACTCTAAAATAATAGTTATGTATAATCTCATATGGTTGAATTTATTGAGGATATAAGACAAGAAAATCTGGTGTAATAGTCAACTATCACAACTAATTTTAGTCCTTGCCTAAAATTCTCCACCATCACATGTTCCCTGCTTTCTGAGAGGGGAATAGGAGAATGGAGGAGGAGGAGGAGGAGGAGGAGGAGGAAATGGCTACATCAAGGAACAACTTAAATTATAATTTATTATATTTTCCTTAATTTTTTTTCTTTTTATCTCAAGAAAATAGAGCAAGTTTCCAAAAGGGTCCATCCTTCTGCTCCTAGGCATTTTAAAATGCTGTTTTTTAACAGAAGTTTGGGACACAGAGTATATGCCATGTTGTCTACTGACCCATAATCAAAATGCAGTGACCTTCTACCCTTTTTCTGCCCCCTGACCCATCGTGAATTCAATGCAGCCTTTATAAATTTGCAAATCCTTGGAGGTAAAGGAGTTTTTGTGAGCCTTTGTTCTGAAAAAAGCCTGAAGAGTTTGCTTTCTAAATTAGACAAAGGTAAAGCAAAACCCTAGTGGACAAGATTTTATACAGGTGAGCAACAGAGAACTCTTCCGATAGCATAAATTGTGAGCTAAAAATGCAGTTATAAACATAGAAGACAAGAAGGTTTATAGATTGCATCAAATTAAGAGTGTGGTACAAATCACTTTCATGATGTAAGAAATGGTTAGGCCACAATCTTCTTGCTCATCTCAAGGGTTGTGGGGGACCCTAGTGACCAAGGAAGGAATGGGGCAGGGGGGAGGGAAAAGGGAAGGGAGGTAGGCGGGGAAGAGAAAGAAAGGACCAAGACTCAATCTGATCTGAGTCTACAGGGCATATTCCCTTATCTTTCCTGCTATCATCTAGCTTAAAGGACACCATAATTACGATGGTGATAAAACAATGCCTGCTTATGTGTGCTGAATAAATAAAGGATGTTTACAGCTCAAGAATCTTTTAATTCCAATTAAACGCTATCAAAGAAAAGCCACTTTTCTTACTGCAGCCGCCTTTCCCCCCAATTATCTTGTTTTGTTGTAATATTTCCCTATGAGATACCAGGGACTCACAGTTGATCTTGACTGGAGAAAGGGGAATAACATCTGAGAAAGTTGGGTTAGTACATACATATCAATACCCACAATTTATTTGGGCTGCCTGAAATTTTTTTGTTTGTTTTGTTTCTTTTCTACAAGGGTTAAATGTGTAGAAACTGACATGATGGCATTAAGAGTTGAGGCCTACCTATGGGTGGCTGAAGCCCCACTGAAATCCTTAGCACTCAGGAGGGGAGAAAGGAATGATAAGACATGTGGGGCCTAATGGTCTCTGGAAAGGGAATCCTCTGGTTCTGTTCCCCTGGCTTCAGCCCAAATCCTTGCAGGAGCACTGCAGCCAATCACCGGCTGCAGCTACTGGGCGGGCGCGCGCGCACACACGCGTGCGTGCGCGCGCGTATACAGGATAAAAAAAAAATCTCAAGTTCACATTTATAGATACACAACGACCATTTCATATTCATGACTTCAACAAATCACATCCTAATCAGATTTAAACAGGGTTTGGGCAGTAATATCCACAGGGCTAGCCGCTAAACACAAGTATTCCACATTTACTCCCAAAAGTCACTTTTTAAATTTTGGCATCATGGAGGGAAAATTAAGCCTTTTGATTTGGAAAAGCTTACTTTTTTGCGTTTGAGGCCAAGTTTTATGCTAGTAAGTTTCAAATAAACGCCCCTCATTTAGTTACCATAATTCAAACTATTTCCTTCCTTTCTCAGTTCTAATAGTGTTTAAAAAAAAAAACAAAACACATGGCACAACAAACATGAGAAAAGCAATTTTTCTGTTAAATGCCTATACAAAACCTGCCTTTTTATTCCATCTGTCTAAACAGCGCATCACTCAGCATAAACTTAAAAAAAATACCTCGAAGACATGTATCTACTTTATCTTGGCAAATTCTGTTTGCTGATGTGGGACAGAAATACTGTGTAAAAGATTTCAGGGATGTTTGTAAATTTTTCTGGATAGTTGCAGGCCCGATTCCTTTTGAAAGTTTAGAGCTCCAATGCCCTCAATTCTACTGGCAGAATTAGGATGGACTTAGAGGGTCCTAAACGTGACCGATTCACTAAGGCGGGGGGCTACAGCTTGCAGCAACGTGCTCGGCAACTTAATCCTACGCTAAAAGAGGGCAGAGAGCAAAAAAAGAATGGAATACAAACTCTCCCGATGCTTTTAGTTACTTCCAAGGTGGACTGTGTATTTTCAGGCTCATGGGAACGTCTGGTTTTTGGAGCAAAAAGAAGAGAAGGTAAGTGTTTGTGCTTTGTATCTACCAGTTCATAGAGAAACAATGAAAGAACAAAGGGAACCATTTCCCCATCTGAAGATTTTCAGTTTCTCCCAGCGTTTCCAGCTAGAAAACTTACGAGGAGATTCGCTATCCAGTACCTCTTAAGTAGTTGTTGCTAAAGATTGTAGAAGTAGGAATGAAGGGGAAAAGTTGAGCGGCAGGGGGAAATACAGACTAAATAATAATAATGGCTTGCTGTGGGGAATCTCCACAGCGCTAGTCACAGCAACTTCCAGCAGAAGTTGCTAAATGTAGAAGGCTGAGCTCTGGAAATATACCACGCTTCGGACTTAGACATTTAAATAGCCTTTCTTGCAGTTTGAAAGGATTTCTGCGCACAAAACTTGTAGGTATTGTGCATGGAAAGAGGGTGGGGGTACTATGTAGGTGGGAAAATGTTTAAGTGCTATCTGGCAAAGGATTATTTATTTATTTATTTTTCAATGAAAGGGAATCAAGTATTGAAGCCACTGTTTGCAGGAATGGCAGCGGTGGCTGGGAAAGGAGATAGGTCCATATTTGCTTTGGGGGTACGGTTGTTCTCGGCAAGCCTGCCTTTGTGGTTCTGGGGCTGAATGAGTAAGTGACCGATTGCCAGGGGCATTATATAAATGGATCGTGTGTGTGTGTGTGTGTGTGTGTGTGTATAGAGTCCCCAAAGGCATCCAGCACGTGAAAGACATTTTTTACTGTCCAACCCAGCGGCAACCAACCCCCCCCATCCGTATATTACCTGCCCTGTTACAGTGACACATGTTTATGTTTATAGTCCTGGTTTGTAGTAGTGTCAAGAGCCGCAGCAAGAGGGGGAGGAGAGGAGAGGGAGGAGTAAATGCAACCACCCCCACTTGTTGTTAAAGCAAATTTACAGCGTTATTGCCAGCTCGGTCCTGGGGGCTGGGATGGGACTTGAGAGGAAGGGGAGAGTTCGGCTGAGTTGGGGGTGGGGTTGGGGTGAGCTGATGTGCGCAGGAGCCCTTCTCTCCAGCGGCCCGGGGGAAAAAAGCAGCTCGGTCAATAGGGGAGCATGCTTGCGCAGTGGCAAACAAAAAGGTTCCTCCCGCTCACTGCGTTCACGTGGGGGGCTCAGCGCGCGGGGCTCCAGGGCCTTGACCTCTGACCCCGACTTCTCTCCGCGCTCGCCCGGTGCGCCGCGGCCACTTTTTACCCAGGATGCTTCGCGCGGACCGCGCTCGAGTCCTCCTTAATCCTCCATTGCCCGCTTCCCGGGCCCTGCCCCGCCGCCGGACCCTCGGGAGGCTCGTCTGCCTGCGAGCCCCCGGCCCGCCCCGCTGCGGGGACCCGGCCCGCTTGGCCTGAGCTGGGGTCGGGCGGGACCGCGGGCGCAGAGATAGGCCTTCCCGGCCGAGCCGCGTCTGCGCGGGAGGGGCGGGAAGGCGACGGGGACAGAGGGGAGGAGACCCGACGGGAGGGGCCGGGCCTGCAGCCCCGCCAAGGCTGGGACCTGTTGCCTGCGATTGGTCGCCGGGCCCCCGCGCCCTCGGTCTGCCCACCGCGGCCCGGCTCCTTCCGCGGAAGCGCGGAGAGGAAACCGGGCTGTCTGCACTCTCCGCCTCCCTCCTACTTGATTCTTATAATTTGCTTTTCCTTTGGGCGGGTGGGGGGAGGGATGAGAAACCTAAGCCACCCCCCCACCGCCCCGTCCTTGCTCCTGGAGGGCCGTCACGGGCGAGGCCGCCCGCCCCCCCCCCCCCCACTTAAGTCCCCTTGGGGCTGCAGCTCGGCTTCCCAGCCCGGCCCCGGCGAACCCGCTTGGTTTTCTGCCCTCGAAGCTCCCGCGTCTCCTTTCCACTTTTTTCCCCGTCCCAGGAGGCGTAAGAGAAAACCTCTGATTCGCTGCGTGCCGCCGGACACATTTTCTGCTCGCCAAAATGCAATTTTCTAAAATAACCGTATTTAAAGGAGGAAATTTTTTTAAAGTTGCTTTTTTTTTTTTTGAGGGGGGTAGTTAAGAGGCAGTTTAGACATCACTGTGTTCAAATTAAATATAAGATGCGTTTCGAGTTAAGGGGTTGTACTGCTTTTGCTACTGCATTTCCTTCTGGATATAGGGGTTTGCTGAGCAAGCTTCCCGTGGGGGGGGGCGGGAAGGAGCAAATTGCAATTAAGATGAAAATGAGGCATTCTCAACCACATCTGAAAGGGAGGAAAAAAGATATTTTATAAAGAGTTTCAAAAATAGCGGGAAGGCAGCCGCAGAGGAAGCTGGAGTGACCGCAGGGAGAGCCTGGGTGTCCAAGCCGGGCAAGGGAGGGCCAGCCCTGGAGGGAAAGGCGCGGGGCCGGGCGGCAGCCGCGGCCGGGAGGGAGGGAGCGACAGGGGCGGGCTGCCGGGCGGGGAGGGCGGCGCGGGCAACTGGATGGAGCCCGGCTCTCCGCGCCCCGCCACCCCCATTGTTCAGCCCTCGCGCCGCTCTGCGCCCCGCGCGTCCTTCCCGAGGGAGGGGTCCCGCGGGCCCGGCCGACCCTCCCCGAACTCCAGCGCTCGGGCCGGGCCGGGCAGGCGAGGCAAGTTTTATGATCCTCAAACTCCGCCCGAGAGGGGTTCTCAACTCCAGGCCGAGCAGGGAAGCAGGTTCTGCAACACGCGGCGAAATGGGAGGAAGCCAGGGGAGCCTGCAGCTCACGTGGAAAGAAGGGTGGCAAGCAGCGCCTACGTGCTTACAAAGTCTTAATAAGATAGACACAAATGTGATGCCTGCCTCTCCCTCTCCCTCTCTGTTTCTCTCACTATTTTACTGTCTCCTGAACCCAGAAAGTTAGAGCAGATTCTATCCTATTTTAAACACCTTGAAAGGGGTGGATTCGAAAATGAACGTCGGGGTTAAGAGGAATTCGGAAAAGTACGTTTTATTCTGGATTTGGTAGTATTCAACTCTTTGTTGTATACAAGAAGGCTGATTTTTAAAAAGGGCCTGAGCAACCCCCCCTCCTCAAAACACAGGCTTGGTTTCTTAAGGTGAAATGCATTTTGAAATAACAGTGAAATTCAAAAGGGAAAAGCGTGGCATTTGCTTCTAGACCACGTTTTGAGAAACAAATATAATGATTATAACCATCTAAGTTACCTCCTGTTTTCTTTTGTGAGACATGTAGAAAAGGTATTTCTGGCAAACGTCACAGTTAAAAAAAAAAAGGAAGATTTTCCAATAAGTGCTCGTGAGTCTAGAAGACAAGACCAAAGTAACCCAGTGTGAAAACTCATGTAGAAATACTGTAATTTCAATCCTTTGGCCCAAATCTTACTAGAGCAAGAGAGTAATTTGGACTTAGATTTATAATAGACTTAGCGGAAATTCCTTCTAAAGTATCTATTTTTCGTCTGTGTATTATGTTTCCCAAGGCAGATTTTAAAAAGCCAATTAGAATTGATCTCTAATGGGAATAATATATTTACACGTCATCATGAAAACATCATTTGACAAGAGTTTTGAATTACAAAAAAAAAAAAAAGTTAGCAGATGATGTCCACACATTGCATCTGTTTGAAAAGACCCCATTAGTCAATTTAAGGTAGTGCTGTTTGTGATATTTGTATTTGAAAAGCTCTAGAAGTGGTCTACATCTTAACACTTTCATTTTGCATATCTTCTTCCTAGACATGCATATCCTCATTGAATTCATTCAGTTATTTTCATTGTATAAGGGACAAAGTCTTATTCAAGAAATCATTTTCGGTGTAACTATGGAGAGGTTTGAACAGAAAAAAATAATGGCGTTGAAGATTAGGTTTTCTCAGTCTGTTCATTTCCTTCCACACTCATCCTCACATAGTCCCTCCTCTTCAACTACTTGGATTCAATTTACATTTATTTCTATGTCTTTGAATTTTTAGAATAGCTTTCCAAGTGTCTCTCTTATGTATCTGGTAGGAGAAGCTGATTTCTTTTTGATTTTTTTAATATTTTTAGTGTTTTGGGAATTTTGAGGTTTCATTTAAAGTAAAAAGATATGTTACAAGCCATGATATACTTGTGAGAAAAACAACAAATGGGAGGAAAAGGGCATGGGTGGGGGTGGGGATGCAGAGGGGACATGTAGCATTCTTGGCCAGTCATTGTAATCGCTTTTTAAAAATTTATGTCATTATTATATTTTCCACTTATGCTTGCACCAAAGATCATTGCTTTTTTAATTGTGGCAAAGTGCCACCAAATAAAAATTACCTACATTCTAGCTCTTAAACACCACAGTGAAGGCTGACAAAAAGTGATCCTAGGCTTGTGTGTTTAATTCACCAGGAATGTTAAGCTTCACAATATTCACCCTATGGGGCCATGTTGGTCCTTGGCACAGTAACTGTACAGTTTCAAGAGGTAAATATACACATTATAGTTTTTTTTAACATCTAAGATGAACTAGATAGTTTATTAATTGAAGGAATAAAAAAATGAATTTGTCAACCTCATTCTTTCTCGGACACAATGCAGTTAATTAACATATTCTTAGGCTTGCTTCTGGATTTGGTAAGCAATGGCCCCTTTCAGACAGGAAAACACTTAAATTTTAAAAAGTGATCTTTTTTGGTCCAAGCAGTAGTCAGCAATTTAGTTTAATTTCTTCTTTTTCAATCAAAGATATGTTTCATTTATTTCATTATTATTTTCCATTTAAAAAACTGATTTTCCTCTTTTCCATGTCCAGAATCTTTTCACTTAGATAACCTTATTATAGCTTAGAAACAGACAGCTAAATATACTGCTTTAATCACACTTTAATTATAAGATAAATGCAAGTCTTCAATATCAGTAGACTATGGGAGCATGGACCTTACACTCTTGCATTACATAAATGATATTGTGAAAAGTGGAAGTATAACCTTTATTATTGCATCATGGAATAGTTCAACTCTGAAATGTTACTGAAGTTTATATAAAATCCAGAGGATCTAAAAGCATCTTCTAGATATTATTTCTTTAATGGTAATTACATGGTGTTTTACCTAGAAATGTAAATATAGTCAATATACATCAATTTTATAGCCAAAGGAGGAGCTTTGAAGCCAAACACAGGATTAGCCAAATCAAACCCTTAAAAGAAAATATTAGGCCTTGATTCTTAAAAATATTTTAAAATTTAGATTACATATAATTTAAATTTCAGGATTACCTAACTAAATTTTCCAACAATTAAGTGCAGTTAGCAATAATATTATGATTGATTGTAACTTAAGTCTTATTGTGTGAGACAATGATGACTTTTACATGAAAAGGTGGTTGATATTTGAGGACTATTTAAATACAGACAATGCAAAACTATCTGGCAAATAATAATTCTTCATCTATATTAATTTAAACTTGAATATCCTCAAAAAAAAAAAAACAATTTGTCTGGAATTTGTTAGCCATAACTTAGAAATTTTATTTTTAGCTGTATAGACAAAATAGTCTTTCTTGGAAGAATAAAGTGCAAACTGCAGCAAACTTATAGACACTAACACTGAACATTAACTACATATTTATTGTGGGCCTACTACGTGCAAGACACTTACTAGGAGGTATAGTGAGTTTTTAAAAAAAAATCACTTAGTAAGATTAGCATGCTTCAGTGAAGTGGAATTTCCCGAATGCCATTAACAGAACACCAACTGAAAACATAATTGAAATAAACACCTTTCAGTGAAATTTCTAATTGACATAGGTGCATGTGTACATTGTTGTCTATAGAGATACAACATACACTGTGAAATAAACAGTAGAACTAGTTTCAGAAATACCTCAGTATTTTAATTATGCCAAAGAAATACATGGTTCATGATAAGCTTTTCATATAAAGGTGAAAAACTTTGAATAACAAATGAGCAAAACAAAATTTTATTTAGAGAGTCTTTAATATATGATGTGTCTGAAATTTTATAGCACCTAAGAATTTTCCAGCAGTTTATTTAGAAGGAAGATCATAGTTTCTGCTGAACTTTAATAGATAATAAATTCCAATACTTGGTTTTTTACTTAAAAACCTTAGTATCAGAGCCAATTCAGGATTTTAAGTACTCTGTGGAAGTGAAGAACCTGAGCCAAGGCAAATGCATCTAGGTCTAACACCATAGAAACATACTTCAATTCCTATACTTCACTATTGAACTGAACCTCAACAATGGATATGATAGGCTAAATCTAATATGCACAAATAGAAGACAAAACTTGGCAGGGAGATAATGTGCAACACTAACCTATCAACCAAATTTGGCTTAGAAGATTTCATGATATTATCTACTTACTAAATGCGGAAAAACAAATGCAGAAATTTGGTACCTGTGTTAAAGGGATAAAGAAAATTATAAAGAGATAGATTACCCATACAAGAAAAAAAAAAAAACCAAAAAAAAAATACAGTTTCCCATTATAGTAGGGTTAGAGGTTACATCATAAATACTTGACTTGAGGTTTGCCTCAGATGGTTAGTTCAGGGAAATAGATGAGCCAATACTGAGTTAGCTGCTATTATGTGAAAAATACTGAAGACAACAGGCTTTTGTTTTATTCTACAGGTACTAGGCACACTTTTTCAAAAGATATTTTGATTGTGTAGAATCTAATTTAAAGAGTTAGATTAAAGTTGAGTTTGTCTTTTCTTATGAAATTAGCTTATATATTTCATGAACTTTTTTTTTTATATTACCATGCACTTTGAAGATGCTACTTGAACTATTCTGATAATTTAATTATAAGTTTCATCAGTTCTGTGGGATGAAAATTAGCATCTTCAGCCAATTGTTATATATGTGTATGTATTGATGTATTCACATATAATATATCTATCTACATATATATATATATTTGTCTGCACATGTATTTATGTCACACAAAGGACAAATAGAACTTGCTCATTGCTATATTTCCTGTATCCAAAATAGTCCCTGGTTCACAGTAAATGTTCAATAAATTTTTACTGAATGAATAATTAACTATATATGAACTATTTTATATGTCAGTTATTCATTTTAACATAATATGTTACAGAGATATATTAAATATTATACTACGATATGTAACATAGAAAAAAATATTTACCTGCTACATGAAGTAAAATAAGAATGACTTATTTGTAACTACTTTTTTCTTACATTTTCACAACTTAACATTTACTTTGGTGAATATTAGTTTTAAATTATCTGACTTGCATTTGGTCAACATTTACATGTACATCTTTAATAAAATTTCTTCTTTAGATGCTTTTATGTTTTTCTTATGAAATAATATTTTTCTAAATTTCAAGTCTCTCACAAAGGATGCATTTTCTTTTGTTTTGTAAGTAGCAAGTGTCTACCTACACTTCTTTTATTAATTTTTTCAGAATAGGGTAAACTATCCATCCTTTTCACATGTAAATTTTAAGAACTAAGCTCCAATAAATTAACAATCAAACAAGTGTATTTTTAAATAGCTTAGTACATTCAGATTTTACTGTAGTGTTTGTGAAGGGAAGTTTCCACATTGATTTAAACTTAGAATTACTCTTTATTAGGAATTTGAACCTTAACAGGAACTGAATGTTGAACTGGTGTCCCCTGTAACAGAGTAAAGATAAAAATTTACATTTGAGATGCATATAACAACATATTTTGGTTTGAAGGCTCTTTTAGTTTCATAAATATCAGTGACATTTTAAGAACGTAATTATATGCTTGGAAATTTATTATTGCCATATTTTATTAGAATTTGCATTTTGTAAGTGTGTAATCATGTTATCTTTTCTAGATGCCATATTCTAAGAGAATTCTTATTTTGGGGACTTATTAGTGCATATATTTGTCTTATACTTTAAGTAGCTTTCCATCCCTTTAGATTTTCTACTTAGCTCTTACAATGTTTGAAGTCTGTTTGCTAACATATACTTGCACTGCATACCACCATTCTTAAAATGACTTCCCGGGAGTCTGGCGGTAGCGCAGCGGATCAAGCGCAGGTGGCGCAAAGCGCAAGGACTGGCCTAAGGATCCCGGTTCCAGCCCCAGGCTCCCCACCTGCAGGGGAGTCACTTCACAAGCGGTGAAGCAGGTTTGCAGCAAGGTGTCTATCTTTCTCTCCCTCTCTGTCTTCCCCTCCTCTCTCCATTTCTCTCTGTCCTATCCAACAACAACGACATCAATCATAATTACAACAATAAAACAACAAGGGCAACAAAATGGAATAAATATTTTTAAAAAATGACTTCTAGCGGTTAATTTGAAATAGAAAACTTCATCTTTTTTTCCTTTATGAGAAAATTTAGAAAACTTTTAAAGATAAAAATCATTAGCTTCTGGAGACTATGTAGGAAAACTTGTTTTTGCAGGTTAACCGCATTTTCCCAATGTTCATATTATGCTGCTAATTTCTGTTAAATAACTAATACTGCAAGATGTTAATGAGAATCATGTATTTGCCTTGAGACTATGTCTATTTACGTAATATTATTATTTCACCCTCAAATTTGAGGAGACCTTGTGTGTGTGTGTGTGTGTGTGTGTGTGTGTGTGTGTAAATCGATACAAGTTTACAAGGATACATAGTGGATAGGAATGTCGTAGATGTTGCAGCTGAAAACTGCTCAGTATCCAGCTAATTAATCTATGCAGATAGGTCTAAGTCATTTTCCATTTGCTTTTGAGGAGTGAACCTCCACCCCCACCTCACCCCTTTTAAAAAACCTTAAGATAGTCAAGAGTAAATTCGGAGTGTAGTGTCCAATTAGAGAAATCCTGAGAAGTGGATACCACTAGCTCTTGGTGTTGTCACTTGGTGACTGACTCCAACTTGGATTCCATCATCCTTTTGTAAAGCTGCCTTTTCCAGATCATCATATTATATTGCCAATTCTTGACACGCACTCATCCTACACAGCAGGTTTAGGGGTGCCTTAGTGGTGCTCCCTGTTTATAACCCCAACGCGAGCTTTTGACCTTCATTTGTCACGGGGGCCAATGTGGTGTGTAAAGGGGCGGCAGATTTGGTGGCACTTTGGATAGAGTCCAGGATGCGAATTTAATGGGTGGAGAGGAATGGGCGAAGCTAGTGCGGCCAAGTGCAGGGAGCCATGCTCCACTGCACCCTTCAGGGAAGCTGGTCCGCTTGCCCAACCGTGGCTACCCACGGGCTGGGTTTTGAGGAGCAGGCCGGCAGGTAGGTCCTCAGGGTAGGGAACTCTCCCCCGGGGATGGGGGTTGCCGTGGCTCCATCGGGTGATCTGAGAAACGTTGCCTCCTCCGTCCTTCCCAGGCCTGTATGAGGCTTGCACACGCGGCCCGCGAGCCCAGCGCTGCAGAAGGCGGCGCCAGCGTCCCCGCCCCCCCGCGCGCGCCCCCGCGGCCTCCGGTCGGCTGGTTCCGGCCTCCGCGCGCCATCCTGTCCAGTCCACTCCCCTCCCCCTCCGCAGTACACCTCGCGGCGGCGCGCACGCAGGCCTCGCCTCTCCCGGGTCTTCCCTGACGCCGGCCGCAGGGCGGGCGGGCGCGCACGCCGAGTGACGCTCGCAGAAGGAAGCGCAGCCCCCTTCCCCTCCCTCGCTGCCCCGGGCCCAGCGGGAGCCCCCCCAGTGCGCCTGTGCGGAGGCCTACTAGATTATGTGTGCCCTCTCCGGGCTCCTGCGTTAGCGGCCAGGCGGAGGTGGGGAGGGAAGACGCGGAGGAGGAGGCGGAGGAGGCGGAGGCGGCGGTGGAGGGGAGGTGGGGGGAGTCAGCAAGGACATGGCTCCTGACTCCAGTGCGGAACGTGAGTGACTGAGCGGCCAAGCCCGAGCGAGCGAGCGGCCGGGCGGCGGGCGGCGGGGGCGCCGGGCCGGACGCGGGGCGCGGGGGCCGAGCGGCGGGCGGGGCGGGCGGGGGGAGCGCTAACTGGCTGGCCTGTGTTTTTAATGGTCCCCCCAACTCCCTCTTAGATGGTCTCTAGCGACCGGCCCGTGTCACTGGAGGACGAGGTCTCCCATAGTATGAAGGAGATGATTGGAGGCTGTTGCGTTTGCTCAGACGAGAGAGGCTGGGCCGAGAACCCGCTGGTTTATTGCGACGGGCACGGCTGCAGCGTCGCGGTGCATCAAGGTAAAGCCCCCCAGGGCCTCGGGCCTCCCCGGCCGGCGCCCCCCAGCTGGCCGCCCCGTCCGGGCCCAGCGCCCCGCAGGCCCCGGCGTGGCGAAGGGGGTGTGGGCCGCGCATGTGGGAGAAAAGTGCTTGCGGCCCACTGTCATGTGACACCGCGCTCACTCGCTCAAGTGTCATTCGGCCGCCGCCCGCACCGGGAGCCCGGGCCCGCGGGCCTGCACCCCGGGGGCCGCCTCCGGCTCGAGGCGCCCAGGGGTGCGGGCCTGCCCAGCCCTTGCCCCACCCGCGGCTGCCGCAGTGTGTGGAGCCTGCTCCGGCGCAGAGGCCGCAGTGGGGCGGGCCCGGAGGCCCGGGGGTGCCCCGCCGCCCCGCATCGCGGGAGGGAAGGCGCCCCCAGCTTTGGTGGTGGTGGGGGGACACGCCGCCTCGGGCCGGAGCTTCCGGCCAGCGGCCCGTGCCCTGGCGCCGCTGCAGGAGAGGCTGGGCCGAGGGCCGTCAGGCCCCGCTCTGAAAGGCGGTGGAGGTGCTGCAGGCAGGGACTTGGGGCGCACCTACCCCCCCACTTCCTCCCCTGCCTTTACCTTCCGAGAGTTTTTGGGAGAGGAGGTGAGCTGGTTCAGTGACCATTGGTGTTGTCCTCTCTTAACATCTCACGTGGTAAAGAAGTTGAAATCTCCTAAGATGGGTTTGAGACGACAACTCTTACTCAGGTCTTACTTTCTCCTAGTTATTCACCAGCGCCCCCCCCCCCCCCCAATTCTGGCCTGGCATTGAGTCATGCAGATATTAAGTCGGAAAGTATGGCATGAGAGGAGAAGCAGAGACAGAACAGAGGGACCTAAGTGCATCTTGTACAGTGGTGGGATTTCAGAACTGGAGGAGGCTTCAGAGAGGGGACAGTGAATTTCACCTGGCCATGCAGTCTTTGCCAGTTTCTCTTAAAGAAGGGTAAAGTTGCACACCTTCCTTTTTCAAGGGGTGAAAACAGTAGGTATCAACAACTGGATACTAGTTTTAAGGCCTAGCATCTAGTAAGTAACATTTCTGCCAGTGTTCATTGGTACTCGTGAGCTAGTTTTTATGAATTGGGTGTTAAAGTGTTTCATTTTTGATAAGTAATCTCATCATCCAATATGGAAAGTGTTATTAAAAAATCTTTTTTGTTATCTTTATTTAGTAGAGACAGAAGTCATGGGGGAAAGGGGAGATGGTGAGAGAGACAGAGAGACATCTGCAGCCCTGCTTCAACACTCAAAGCTTTCCCCCTGCAGGTGGGGGATGGGGGCTCGAACCTGGGTCCTTGTGCACAGTAATGTGTGTGCTCAACTAGGTGCAACACCACCCGTCCCGGAAAATGTTAAGTGTTAAATTTTTCTTCCCAGAAGTATTCCCACTTAAAATGTTTTTGGACAGTGATGCTGTGTTTCTTGGCTGATAGTACATTTTGCATTGACATATTTATAAATTTTAGAAGGGATTGAGAGTTTAGCTTTTGAAGTTTTAGGAAAACTTGTGCCTATCTTGCATCTAAGCTCTTTCCAATATTTAGATTTTTTTTTTGTTTGTTTTTGTTTTTTTTCCCTGTTTTGTCATTGCTGTAGCTCCACCTCTTCTGGCTAACTTTTTTAAAAAAAGATTTTATTCATTTGTGAGAAAGACAAGAAGAGAGAGAGAGAACTGGACATCACTCTGGTACATGTGCTGCCGGGGATCGAACTTGGGACCTCATGCATGAGAGAGTCCAAAGCTTCATCACTGTGCCACCACCCGGACCACCTTGGCTAACTTTTTCAGATAGAAGGACAGAGAGACAGGGGAGGACAACCACAGTATCCAGCTTCCTCCAGTGCAGTGGGGGCTAGGCTTAACTGGGTGGCAGTCATGGCAAATCAGGCACACACATTAAGTAAGCTATTTTGCCACCTTCCACTGTTTAGATATTTTCAGTTTTGCTCAGAGCAGGCTCATTGGGAGTCAACCAGATATTAATATTTTAGGTTAATTTTCAATTTCGAGTTAGTATTAATTGCAAGGAAGCAGGAGCTAGCCCCCCCTGAAGAGTGCTTGCCATGCAGTCCTGTGTTGGAATCCTGATACCACATGGGATCATGACACCAAAGGAACTCAATGAATAGATGGTTGTCTAGGGCTACATTTAAAAAGCATGTTGTAAGTTTATAAAAGGATTACCTATATTTATTAGAGAGGCCAGCACTCCACACAATTCTGGCATAGGTGGAGCCAGGGTTCAAACATGGGATCTCAGGCTTGTAAGTCCTGCGATCGAGTAGGAATAGCATTCCTCCAGCTTAAATTGTTTTTCTTATAGTTCTAGGGTTTGTCTCAAGGCCTGTTCCCTACCTAGTGAGCCCCCAAAATAGCTTTTACCATCTAGACTGTGATTTGGATATGTAATATAACAAGACCACTTTATTTATTTATATCAGTTTAAATTTTTTAAAGGTTTATTTATTTATTAATGAGAAAGATCAGAGGAGAGAGAGAAAGAACCAGACATCACTCTGGTACATGTGCTGACGGGGTTCGAACTCAGGACCTCATGCTTGAGAGTCCAATGCCCTATCCACTGTGCCACCTCCCGGACCACTTTATTTATTTTTTTAAGATTTTATTTGTTAATGAGAAAGATAGGAGAGGGAGAAAGAACCAGTTATCACTGTGGTGGTACATGTGCTACTGGGTATTAAACTCGGGACCTCATTCTTGTCACTCCAATGCTTTATTCACTGTACCACTTCCAGGACACTAAGACCACTTCTTAAAGCATTCACATTTATGTAGAAATATATCGTTTTGTGGCTCTGGAGGTAAAATGCTGGGAACTCTAAAGCATGAGGTCCTGAGTTCAGTTTTTGGTAATGCATGTGCTAGAGTGATGTTCTGATTCTCTCTCCCCCTACTCCCATAATAAAGGGGAAATCTTTGACTTTTTAAATTCTGATTTTATTGAGATGTAATCCACATGCAATTCATCCATTTAAAGTATACAGTTGAGTACTTTTTTTTTTTGCCTTTTGTTTTGCATCTATTGCCACGATCAATAGTAGAACATCTCATCACCCTAACAAGAAACCTTGGACCCATTAGCAGTGATTCTCCATTAATCCCAGCTCTTTCAGTCCTAGGCAACCACTAATGTACTTTTTGTTTCTATAGATTTTCCTGTACTAGAACATTTTATATAAATGGAAGCATTTCACTTTTAACATTTCTTTTTTTTTTTTTGTAATGTAGTATTTGTTGGTCTTTTTTGTAAGGTGGTTGGGAATTTTTATCTATTGGTCATAACTAAAGTGCATGTGTAAAAAAAAAACTGCTAAGTTTTACCTTATGTTCTTCCTATCATAAAACAATAAAAATTAGGAAAGCTTATGCTTAAATAAGATGACAAAAGACTAGCATTTAAATACTTTATTAGGCCATATAGTCATATATATATTTAATATATATATATATATTTTTTTTTTTGTCTCCAGGGTTTTTGCTGGGGCTTGGTGCTTGCACTATGAATCCACTGCTCCTGGAGGCTATTTTTTCCCCTTTTGTTGCCCTTGTTTATTGTTGTTGTTATTATTGCTGTCATTGTTGGATAGGACAGAGAGAAATGGAGAGAGGAGGGGAAGACAGAGGGGGAGAGAAACACAGACACCTGCAGACCTGCTTCACCCCCACCAGTCCTTGCTCTTCGCACCATGTTCGCTTAACCCGCTGTGCTACTGCCTGGCCCCCATAGTTATTTATATATATATATATATTCTATTTATTTATTGGATAGAGGCAGCCAGAAATTAAGAGGGTAGGGGTAATAGAGTGGGAAAGTCAGAGAGACACCTACAACACGACTTCACCACTTGTGAAGCTTTTTCCCTGTAGGTGGGGACCAGGGGCTCGAACCTGGGTCCTTGCGCATTCTAACATTCACACTCAATCAGGTGTGCTACCACCCAGCCCCCATAGTTATATATATATATATATATATGTATTTTTTTAAGATTTTATTTATGAGAAAGACAGGAGGAGAGAGAAAGAACCAGACATCACTCTGGCACATGTGCTGCTGGGGATCAAACTCAGGACCTCATGTTTGAGAGTCCAAAGCTTTATCGCTGCGCCATCTGCCGGACCACCATAGTTATAATTTTTAACAACATTTTATTATTTATTGGATAGAGATAGAGAGAAATCAAGAGGGAGAGGGAGAGGGAGGGGAGTCGGGCGGTAGCACAGCAGGGTAAG
The DNA here is from genome assembly GCF_950295315.1 of Erinaceus europaeus. NCBI lineage: Eukaryota > Metazoa > Chordata > Mammalia > Eulipotyphla > Erinaceidae > Erinaceus > Erinaceus europaeus. Next base: position 58,503,813 of record NC_080167.1, read on the forward strand.
CGCATGTGGCATGAAGCACAAGGACTGGCGTAAGGATCCCGGTTTGAGCCCTCGGGTCCCCACCTGCAGGGGAATTGCTTCACAAGCGGTGAAGCAGGTCTACAGGTGTCTATCTTTCTCTCCCCCTTTCTGTTTTCCCCTCCTCTCTTCATTTCTCTCTGTCCTGTCCAACAATGATGACATCAATAACAATAACTACAACAAGAAAAAACAACAAAGTCAAAAAAAGGGAAAATAAATGAATAAAGTAAAAAAAAAAAAAAAGGGTAAAATGGCCTCCAAGAGCAGTGGATTTGTAGTACAGGCAGTGAGCCCTAGTGATAACCTTGGAGGCAAGAAAAAAAGGGGGAGGAGAGAGAGAGAGGTGTGGAAACACCTGCAGCACTGCTTCACCAGTTAAGCTTCACCCTTGCATATCGGGACCAGGGGCTTGAACCTGGGGTCCATGGGCATTGTAATATGTGAGCTCAACCAGGTATGTCACCACCTGGTCCCATAGTTAAACTTTTAAAAAAAAGATATATATTTTTAAATTGTTTTTATTTATTGGATAGAGACAGCTAGGAATCTAGAGGGAATGGGGTAATAGAGAGGGAGAGAGTTAGAGAGACACATGCAACACTGCTTCTCACAAAGCTTTCCCCCTGCAGGTGGGGACCAGGGCTTGAACCTGAGTCCTTGTGCACTGGAACATGTACACTCAACTAGGTGAACCACCATCTGTGCCGTCCTCCTCCCCTTTTTAAGCAGAGCACTGCTCAGCTCTAGCTTATGGTGGTGTGTGGGATTCTACCTGGGACTTTGAAGCCTCGGGCATGGAAGTCTTTTTGCTTAACCAGTATGCCATCTACCCCAGGCCCATATTTAAACTTTTTTTTTTTGCCTCCAGGGTTATTGCTGGGGCTCAGTGCCTGCACCATGAATCCACTGCTCCTAGAGGCCATTTTTCCCCCTTTTGTTGCCATTATTGTTATAGTCTTGTGGTTGTTGTTGTTGATGTCGATGTTGGATAGGACAGAAAGAAATCGAGAGAGGAGGGGAAGACAGGGAAAGAAAGACACCTGAAGACCTGCTTCACTGCCTGTGAAGTGACTCCCCTGCAGGTGGGGACCCGGGGACTGGAACCGGGATCCTTCCTCCGGTCCTTGTGTTTTGTGCCACGTGTGCTTAATCAGATGCACTACCGCCCGACCCCCATATTTAAACTTTTTAACAGAATAGGTAATGCATTTGAATTATTTGAATTATAATTTTTAAATACATTTGAATTATAAAATGTTTCTTTGGCTGGGGAGGTTACTTAGCTGTAAAGAACTTGCATGTGTTGTGCATACTCTGGGTTCAGTCTCTGACATATGCCAGAGTGGTGCTCTGGCTTTGCCCTCCGTCTTTCATATGAGTTAAATAAATTTAAAAAAATAGTAATTTTATATTATTATTGATGTACAAGGTTACAAGCTTATAGGGATATAGTTCTACATTGAACCCACCACCAAAGTTCTGTGCATCCACCCGAATTCAGTCTTTAAAACTCTACCAGTGGGAGTTGGGCAGTAGCGCAGTGAGTTAATCGCAGGTGATGCAAAGCGCAAGGGCCAGCTTAAGGATCCCTGTTAGAGCTACCGGCTCCCCACTTGCAGGGGAGTCGCGTTACAGGGGGTGAAGCAGGTCTGCAGGTGTCTGTCTTTCCCCATCTTCCCCTCCTCTCTCCATTTCTCTGTCCTGTGCAACAACAAGAACAACAATAACTGCAATAAAAAAAAAAAGGGCAACAAAAGGGAATAAATATAAAAAAAAAGAAAGAAAAAACCTCTACCAACGTGGTCTATATAAATAGTTTGAGAGTTAAACTATTTAGTTATTACTGTTTAAAAATCTTTTTATTGGGGGCTAGGTGATAGCACAGTGGGTTGAGCGCACAGCTGGTTTGAGCCCCCCGCTTCCCAGTGGGTGCGCTGCTTCGCAAGCAGTGAAGCAGGTCTGCAGCTATCTTTCTCTCCTTCTGTCTTCCCCTCCTCTCTTGATTTCTCTCTGTCCTATCCAACAGCAACAATGGCTATAACAATAACAATGACAGCCACAACTAGGGCAACAACAAGGACAACAAAATGGGAAACTAGCATCCAGCATCAGTGGATTTGTAGGGCTGACACTGATCCCCAGTGATAAACCTGGAAGCAAAAAAAAAAACCAACCAAACTTTTTATTTTGTTTTGTTTTGATTGGACAGAGAGAAATTGAGAAGAGATGGGGAGAGAGAGCGAGAGAGAAAGAAACACTTGCAGCACTGCTTCACCATTTGTGAGGTTCCCCCTCCTGCAGATTGGAACCAGGGACTTGAACTCTGGTCCTTGTGCATGATAATGTGTGTGCTTAACTTGGCTACACCACTGCCCAGCCCCGAAGATATAGTTAGTTTAATAGTGCTTTGAAAAGACATACAGTTTTCTATAATTTAACAAAAATCTTAATATTTTAAAATATTTTCTTTTCCAACAGCTTGCTATGGCATTGTTCAAGTACCTACTGGACCATGGTTTTGCAGGAAATGTGAATCTCAGGAGAGAGCAGCTAGAGTGGTAAGGACTGTTTATGAAAAACATTAAAATGCCTCAGTGAGTAGTTTAGGATATTGTCCATTTATGTTTCAGTGTGAAAAGGGGTATTTTGTTCAAATATTGACTTTAGGATACATGTTGACTTGGTGTTTTAAACTGATTTTATTAATCTGAAAAACAAATTGAGCCAAGTAAGTACATGTTGATGGGTACTTCTAGCAGAAAGTATAAATTGTATTTGGACTTTTAAAGCTCTAGCTACTGATTTGAACATCAGATCTACTAACCTTTGGACTATAATAGTAGGATATAAGGAGGTTATAGTGATAGTTTGGTTCCGTTCTGTTTAATGAATAAAAACAAATGTTCTTAGGGGCTGGATGGTGGCCCACCTGGTTGAACACATGTTACAGTGCACAAGGTCCTGGGTTTGAATCCCTGGTCCCTCTGCAGGGGGAAAGCTTTGCAAGTGGTGAAGCAGTGCTCTCTTTCTCTCTCTATCTCTTCCTACCCTCTTGATCTCTGGCTGCCTCTACCTAATAACTAAAGATAATTTTAAAAAAAAGTGATTAGGAGGCTTGGCCGTGGCACACCAGGCTAAGCACACATTATCACCATATGCAAGGACCAGGGCTCTCTCCATCTGCAAGGGGCTTGTTTCATGAGTGGTGAGTTAGGTCTATAGGCATCTTTCTCCCTGTCTAGCTCCCCCTTCCCATCTCCCCTCTCAGTTTTTCTCTGTCCAGTCAAACTAAATAGGAAAAAAAAAAAAAAAAAGAAAGAAAAGAAAATGGTTTCTGGGAGCAGTGGATTTGTAGTTTTGGTGGCACTGAGCCCCAGCAGTAACCCTGGTGGGAATTAAAAATTAAGTGAATAAAGCAAGAGTTCAATAACATCCTTATGAGACTATACAAGTGTAGGTTTAATTATTTTTTTTCCTCCAGGATTATTGCGGGGATTCCATGCCTGCTTGACAAATCCATTGCTCTTGGTGGCCATTTTTTTCCCCTTTCTTTCTAAGTTTTTTTTACTTGATAGAAAAGAGAGAAATTGAAAGGGAGAGGAGAGGGAAGGGAGGGAGAGAGAGACACCTGACACCATTAGCACTAATTACTGCTTGTGAAGCTTTCCCCTTGCTAGTAAGAACCAAAACATAACCAGGTGAACCACCACTGACAGTCCCTCTCTCCCTCCTTTCCTCTCCTCTCCCCTCCTCTCCCCTCCTCTCCCCTCCTCTCCCCTCCTCTCCCCTCCTCTCCCCTCCTCTCCCCTCCTCTCCCCTCCCCTCCCCTCCCCCCTCCCCCCTCCCCCCTCCCCCTTTCCTTTCCTTTCCTTTCCTTTCCTTTCCTTTCCTTTCCTTTCCTTTCCTTTCCTTTCATAGTACAGAGAGAAATTGAGGAGGGAAGGAGAGATAAAAAGGGACAGAAACAATCTCTGTTTCTCCCACTCTATCTCCTCTTCCCTCTGGATTTCTGTCTCCAATAAATTAATTAATTAATTAAAAAGAGAGAGGGAGAAAGACAGACACTTGCAGTACTTACTTCATCACTCATGAAGTATCCCCACTGCAGGTGGGAAGTGAGGGCTCAAACCTGGTCTTTGTCCATGGTAACTGTGTTAAACCTGGTGTACTACTGCCAGAACCTTCTGTAACTTGATTTTGAATGCTCAGTGTTTGTAGTCAGTTCCAGCTTTTTGCTTATAGCTATCTTCTTTCTGAACACTTTTGTAAACTGTATAAAAATGAGGCAAGTTCTTTGTGACCAAAGGTCACTTGAACCTCTAGAAATACCAGAAAGTAAATGATTTAATCATCACATAAAGTATTACCAGTTGTAATGTGATAGTTCCTCCTTTGTAGTGTTGACTAGAGAATTTGACAGAAGGTAGAAAACAAACATTCCAATTTTTCTATCTACTTTTATAGCAGAAATGGGAATTTAAATTTCTGCCTGGGCAATTTCTGATAAGCAGAAGTGGCTGAGTAGCCTGTCTAGAATTGTAAAACTCAGAACAATATTCTGGTACCATGTTTTGTTTGTGTGAGAATACAGAATTAAAACTAATAATTACTCTAGTGTGAGAATAATGGGAATTAGCACATAGAGGATAAAAAAAAATAACATCTTTGGGATTTATTGAGGAATATGATGATTTTATTTTTTATTTTTTTGCTATGTTTTTTTTTTCCTCCAGGGTTATTGCTGGGCTCGGTGCCTGCACCATGAATCCACCGCTCCTGGAGGCCATTTTTTCCCCCTTTTGTTGCCCTTGTTGTTGTAGCCTCGTCGTGGTTATTATTATTGCCATTGTTGATGTTGTTCGTTGTTGGATAGGACAGAGAGAAATGGAGAGAGGAGGGGAAGACAGAGAGGGGGAGAGAAAGATAGACACCTGCAGACCTGCTTCACCGCCTGTGAAGCGACTCCCCTGCAGGTGGGGAGCCGGGGCCTCGAACCGGGGGCCTCGAACCGGGAGCTCGAACCGGGATCCTTATGCCGGTTCTTGCGCTTTGGACCACATGCGCTTAACCCACTGCGCCACCACCCGACCCCCTCTTTTTCTTTTTAATTTATTTTCCCTTTTGTTGCCCTTGCTGTTTTATTGTTGTAGTTATTATTGTTGTTATTGATGTTGTCGTTGTTGGATAGGACAGAGAGGAATGGAAGACAGGGGGAGAGAAAGATAGACACCTGCAGACCTGTTTCACTGGTTGTGAAGTGGACCCCCTCTTGCAGGTGGGGAGCTGGGGGCTGTTGTAGTTATTGTTGTTGTTACTGATATTGTCGTTGTTAGGACAGAGAGAAATGGAGAGAGGGATCGAACTTAGGACCTCATGCTTGAGAGTCCAAAGACTCATCACTGAGCCGTCTCCTGGACCACAGAAACTGAAAAATTTAAGATTAATGATCCTAGGGGGAAATGCTCAAGATAAAGATCTGCATGCCTGAGGCTTCTGGTTCAAACCCTGGTGCCACATGTATGGGAGTGATAGTGAAACTATCTCCCAATATCCGTATTAAGCAAATCTTTAAGAAAATTGCTAAGTAGAAAGGGAGGGAGTGTTTTGGAGAATCAAATGGGGGGCCAGGTGGTAGCACAGTAGGTTAAGCACACATGGCACCAGACCTGCATAAGGATCCCAGTTCCTGCCCCTGGCTCCCTACCTTTAGGAGGGTCGCTTCACTGGGTGATGAAGCAGGTCTGCAGGTATCTTTCTCTACCCCCTCTGTCTTCCCAACCTCTCTCAATTTCTCTCTGTCCTAGTCAACAATGACAGCAACAGTAACAATAACAACAATAAACAAGGGCAACAAAAGAAAAAAAAAAACAGAGCCGATGTTCTGGTGGCGCAGCGGGTTAAGCGCAGGTGGCACAAAGCGCAAAGACCAGCAGAAGGATCCCGGTTCCCCACTTGCTGGGGTTCGCTTCACAGGCGGTGAAGCAGGTCTGCAGGTGTCTGTCTTTCTCTCCCCCTCTGTCTTCCCCTCCTCTCTCCTTTTCTCTCTGTCCTATCCAATAATGACAGCATCAATAACAATAGCAGTAATAAAACAACAAGGGCAACAAAAAGGGGAAGCATATTAAAAAAAAAAGTCTCTAGGGGCAGTGGTTTTGTAGTGCAGGCACCGAGCCCCAGCAATAAAAAAGGAGGCAAAAAAAAGAATGAAATGATGGAAATGGTTGTTGGTTTCCAAACATATAGTATATATATTTATATATCATGTCTAAGGATTATTGCATTATTTTGCTTTCATGTGGTAGTTAAATTCTAGGGAAATGGTTTCCCTTTCCTTTTTCTTTTTATTATCTTTATTTATTTATTTATTGACTAGAAACAACCAGAAATTAAGAGGAAGGAGGAGACGGAGAGAAACATCTGCAGTACAGCTTTACTTGCAGTTTTCCTCCTGCAGGTGGGGATTTGGGGCCTTGAACCAGGTTCCTTGCACATTGTAACATGCGCTCAACTAGGTGTACCACCATTCAGCCCCAGGAAATGGTTTTCTTCTCCCTCCCTCCCTCCCTCCATACCTTCCTTCTTCCTTCCTTCTTTCAATATGTATTTATTTATTCTCCTTTTTTTGGTTGCCCTTGTTTTTTTATTGTTGTTATTGATGTCGTCATTGTTGGGTAGGATAGAGAAATAGAGAGAGAAGGGAAAGACAGAGGAGGGGAGAGAAAGACACCTGCAGATCTGCTTCACTGCTTGTGAAGCGCAGGGGAGCCGGGGGCTCAAACCAGGATCCTTACAGTGGTCCTTGCACTTTGCACCACTTATGCTTAAGCTGCTGCGCTCCCTCCTGCCTGACTCCTCCTCCCTTCCTCCCTCTCTTCCTCCCTTCTTTTCCTTCTTCCTTTCTTTTTTTTCTTTTTCTTTTTTTAAAAGATGTTATTTATTTATTAATGAGAAACATAGGAGAGAGAAAGAGCCAGACATCACTCTGGTGCATGTGCTGTGGGGGATTGAACTTAGGACCTCATGCTTGAGAGTTCGATGCTCCATCCACTGCATAACGTCCTGGACCATAGTAAAACCTTTTTCTTTTTTTTTAGATATCCCTTTTTGTTGCCCTTATTGTTTTATTGTTGTAGTTGTTATTCATGTTGTTGTTGTTGGATAGGACAGAGAGAAATGGAGAGAGGAGAGGAAGACAGAGAGGGGGAGAGAAAGATAGACACCTGCAGACCTGCTTCACCGCTTGGGGAGCTGAGGGCTCGAACCGTGATCCTTCCTTGGTTCCTTGTGCTTTGTGCCACCTGTGGTTAACCCGCTGTGCTACCACCCGACTCCCTCTTCCTTCTTTTTGTTTTCTTTATTTATTGGATAGAGGCAGCCAGAAATCAAGAGGAAGTGGAGATGATAGAGAGGGAGAGAGACAGAGAGACACCTGCAGCCCTGCTTCACCACTCGTAAAGCTTTCCCCCTGCAGGTGGGAACCGTGGGCTCCAACCCCGTCCCTGCGCATTGTAGCATGTGCGCTCAGCCAGGTGCGCCACCACCCGGCCCCTCTTCCTTTCTTTCTTTCTGCCTCCAGGGTTATCTCTGGGGCTCAGTGCCTGCACTACAAATCCACTGCTCCTGGAGGCCATGTTTTCCATTTTGTTGTTGCCCTTGCTATTTTTACTGTTGCCATTGCTGTTGTTGCTGGCAAGGGTGGAGAGAAACAGAGAGGAGAGGAAGAAAGAGGGAGGGTGGGAGACAAAGACATCTGCAGACCTTCTTCACCGCCTGTGAAGCAACCACCTTCTGCAGGTGAGGCTCCGGAGGTTTGAACCCTGATCCTTACTCTGGTCCTTATGCTTTGCACCATGTGCGCTTAACCCGCTGTGCTACTACCACCTGGCCTTATTTTTTCCATTTTTTTATTGCATAGGACAGAGAGAAATTGAGAGAGTAGGGGAAAATAGAGAGGTAGAGAGAGAGAGAGAGAAAGCTAGACACCTGCAGATCTGCTTCAACATTAGTGAAGCAACCCCTCTGCAGGTGGGGAGCCCCGGGCTTGAACTGGGACCCTTGAGTGGGTCATTGCCCTTTGTATTATATGCGTTTTTTTTAAATTAAATTTTTTAAAAAATATTTGTTTATTCCCTTTTGTTACCCTTATTATTTTATTGTTGTAGTCGTTGTTGGATAGGACAGAGAGGAAGGGAAGACAGAGGGGGAGAGAAAGATAGACACCTGCAGACCTGCTTCACTGGTTGTGAAGTGGACCCCTCCTTGCAGGTGGGGAGCTGGGGGCTCAAACCGGGATACTTATGCAGGTCCTTGCACTTTGTGCCACTTGCGGTTAACCATATTATGTGTGTTTAACCCGGTGCACTATTACTTGGCCTCCTAGATAGTTTTCTTTCTTTTTTTTAAGATTTATTTATTTATTATTATTTTTTAAATATTTATTTTACTTATTCCCTTTTGTTGCCCTTGTTGTTTTATTGTTGTAGTTATTATTGTTGTCGTTGTTGGATAGGACAGAGAGAAATGGAGAGAGGAGGGGAAGACAGAGAGGAGGAGAGAAAGATAGACACCTGCAGACCAGCTTCACCGCCTGTGAAGCGACTCCCCTGCAGGTGGGGAGCCGGGGTTCAAACCGGGATCCTCATGCCGGTCCTTGTGCTTTGCGCCACCTGCGCTTAACCCGCTGCGCTACAGCCCGACTCCCTTAAGATTTATTTTTAATGTTTATTTATTATTTATTCCCTTTTGTTGCCCTTGTTTTATTGTTGTAGTTATTATTGATGTCATTGGTATTGGACAGGACAGAGAGAAATGGAGAGAGGAGGGGAAGACAGAGAGGGGGAGAGAAAGATAGACACCTGCAAACCTGCTTCACCGCCTGTGAAACGATTCCCCTGCAGGTGGGGAGCCGGGGGCTCGAACCAGGACCCTTCGCGCTTTGCACCACCTGAGCTTAACCTGCTGAGCTACTACCCAACTCCTGATGGTTTTCTTTTAACTAAAATATTTAAAACATTTATTTTGTGACTAGTGAGTTGACTTAATTGTAGAGTATAGAACTTGTTTATTTTTATTTTTTTAATTTATTCGATAGAGATAGAGAAATTGAGAGAGGAGAGGGAGATAGTGAGGGAGAGAGACAGAGACACCTGTAGCCCTGCTTCACCACTTGTGAAGCTTTCCCCCTGCAGATGGGGACCAGGGGCTTAAACCTGTGTCCTTGCTGTAATGTGTGTGCTTAACCTGGTGCACCACTGTCTGGCCCCAGAGTGTAGCACTTGTATATTTAAGGCCCTGGGTTCCTTAGTATTACATAGTTATTACTATTTTTGTTGTTGTTTTACTTTATTTCATTCATTTATTATTTTTTTTAATCAGAGAATTGCTCAGTTCTGGCATATGGAAGTATGAGGAATTAAATCTGGGACCTTGGATCCTCAACCACAGATGTTGGAGAAGTGCTCTAGTTTGGTGTATCTCTCTCTTATTTTAAAATTTTATTTGTGTATTAATGAGAAAGAGAACTTGAGCACCATCTTGGCATTTGTGATGTCAGGGATTGAACTCAGGACTTTGTGCCTTCAGGTCCTGTATTCTAGCCACTGCCGTCTGCTGGGTCACGTTCACTGTTTCTTAAAAGTCTCAAACATAAATAAAGCTAAAATACATATTATTAAAGATGTTTTTTCTTGCATGTCAGAAAATGAACCCAGGACTTTAAGTATGTGCCATACTATCACTGAGTGGTGTCTCTTCCTTTCTCCCCTTCTGTCTCTCTCTCTCTGTCTCAGTGTAGTTACTTAGAAGAGCAGAGAAAAGAGAATATCTGTGCCATGTTGGAGATTGAACTTTGTACCTCATGGCTTGGAGTTTAACACCTATCCACTGCTCCACCTCCCAGACTACTCTTGAATGGCCTCTCTGTTGATGTTTTTCATTCATTATTTTTAAAGAGAGAGGCAGAGACATCATAGTACTGCTCTACTATCTATGGAGCAACTATTGGTGCTGTCCATGGTACTCTTATGGACATTTCATTTGTGCTGAGACTTGAACCCAGGACTTTGCACATGGTAGGCATATACTCTCCTGGCTCCTATATGTACTTATTTTAAAGCTTCTCAGAGATTTTAGAATTCTTTTATTAATTCTTGTGGGATATGTTTTCTTTTTTAATATTTATTTATTTCCTTTCTGTTGCCCTTGTTGTTTTTATTGTTGTATTATTATTGTTGTTGATGTTGTCGTTGTTGGATAGGACAGAGAAATGGAGAGAGAAGGGGAAGATGGGGGGGAGAGAAAGAGAGACACCTGCAGCCTGCTTCACTGCCTGTGAAGCGACTCCCCTGCAGGTGGGGAGCTGGGGGGCTGGAACTGGGATCCTTACACTGGTCCTTGCACTTTGCGCCATGTGCACTTAGCCAGCCGCACTACTGCCCGACTCCCATATGTTTTCATATATTTCATATGAAACATTTGGACTAAGCTAATCTTCAGGAGTTCTTATTCCTTTAACCTGGGTTGTAAAGATGTCATTGGGAAATATTTTGTATTTGCTCTGTATCTGTTCCCCACAATTTATTTCATTTTATTAGGGGGTTAATGAATCACAGTACATTTGTCTATATGTGTGTGTGGTTTCCCAGTTCTGTATGACAGCTGTCTGCTAAATACTCTGTGTGCCCCCACCCCCATCAAGGACCCCAGCCTCCTCTCTCCTTGTCTGCATCTATTCCATTCTCTCCAAAGTGCCTTGCCTTAGTGCTGTATACTACCCCTAGTCTGAGTTTCACCCTGAATTCTTTTCCCTTTTTGACTCTTGTCTTCCAAGTTTTACCTACATGTGAAGTCATCCAGTGTTTAGCCCTCTCTTAATTTTAATCAGAAAGACAGGGAAACTACAAGAGCTGTTCAACTCTGACTTGTGGCAGTTTGGGGGATTGAAGCTTCTGAGACTCATGCTTCAGGGTCCTATTTTTTTTTAGTTAATTTATTTATTCCCTTTTGTTGCCCTTGTTGCTTCATCGTTGTTGTCGTTTTTGAATAGGACAGAGAGAAATGGAGAGAGATGGGGAAGACAGAGAGGAGGTGAGAAAGACAGACACCTGCAGACCTGCTTCACTGCTGTCTTCCTCTACACTGCCCATGGCACAGGGTTTTCATTTTTAGGATTATCCAACAGTCAGTTAGCATGCGAGTGCTAGCTGTAGTTACTGTGACTGCAGAAAGAAGTTTCCATGGGGAAGAGGGCAGTACAGAGCTCTCCCAGCTGAGTTATTCTTTTTTCTTTAAAAAAAAATTTTTTTTTACTATATTTATTTATTCACTTTTGTTGCCTTATTATTGTTGTTGTCATTGTTGGATAGGACAGAGAGAAATGGAGAGAGATGGGGAAGACAGAGAGGAGGAGAGAAAGATAGACACCTGCAGACCTGCTTCACCGCCTGTGAAGCAATTCCCGTGCGTGCGTGCGTGCGTGCGTGCGTGCGTGCGTGCGTGTGTGTGTGTGTGTATCAGAACAATCTGGGACAATCTGTTACGCTATCTCCCCAGCCCTAAAGAACTTTTTTTTTTTTTTATGAACAAGACAAAAACCAGAGTGCCACTCTGTTGTACGCAGTGTTGGAGATTGAACCATGGCCTCTTTTATGCAAGGAATGTGTATCTTAACACTGAACTGCTTTCACAACTAAATTAGTCTGTATAGTTTAAATAGTACGCTTTTGGGAGTCGGGAGGTAGCGCAGTGGGTTAAGGGCACGTGGCTCGAAGTGCAAGGATTGGTGTAAGTATACTGGTTTGAGTCTCCGGCTCCTCACCTGCAGGGGAGTCGCTTCACAAGCGGTGAAGCAGTTCTGTGTGTGTCTGTCTTTCTCTCCCCCTCTCTGTCTTCCCCTCCTCTCTCCATTTCTCTCTGTCCTATCCAACAATGACATCAATAACAACAATAACTACAACAACGGTAACAAAGGGGAAAATAAATAAGTAAATGTAAAAAAATATAGCCAACACTTAAAAAAAGTTAAAAAAAATAAAAAGTATGCTTTTAAAAATATATTTATTTATTCCCTTTTGTTGCCCTTGCTTTATTGTTGTAGTTATTATTGTTGTTGTTATTGATGTTGTCATTGTTGGATAGGATAGACAAATAGAGGAGGGGAAGACAGAGGGGGAGAGAAAGATAGACACCTGTGGACCTGCTTCACTGCTTGTGAAGCCACTCCCCTGCAGGTGGGGAGTCTGGGGCTGGAACCGAGATCCTTGAGCAGGTCCTTGTGCTTCCCGCCATGTGCGCTTAACCTGCTATGCCACTGCCCAGCCCCTAGTTTTAACTTTTTGTTCATCTGAGTGACAAATACATAAACATATAACAAAGTGTGGTAATATCAAAAGTTCTGTCACACAAGATTGTATTTTTTTTCTTGCTGCTGCTAATAGACTCCTCATTTTTTTCTTTTTAGTTTATTTTATTTTAAAAAATATTTTAAATATATTTATTAATGAGAATGATCGGAGGAGAGAGAGAAAGAACCAGACATCACATTGGTACATGTGCTGCCGGGGGTTAAACTTGGGACCTCATGCTTGAGAGTTCAGTGCTTTATCCATTGTGCCACCTCCCAGATCACAGTTTATTTATTATTCGATAGAGACAGAAGGGGAGGCGGATAGAGAGTTAGAGCGACAGAGGGGAGGCGGATAGAGAGTTAGAGCGACAGAGAGTCCTGCACCTCTGCTTCACCACTTTTGAAGCTTTCCTTCTGCAGGTGGGGACCAGGGGCTTGAACTCAGGTTCTTGAGCACTGTAGTGTGTGCGCTTAACTAGGTATGCCACTGCCTGGCCCCTCTCCTCTCAGTTTCCAAAAACAAACCTTTTGGGTTGTTTTTCAATATCCCCAGGCATCACTGCTCCAGGCTGACTTTTTCAAATAGAGACAGGCAAAGGAGCGAGGGAAAGACACTATAGCACCAAAGTTTCTCCCAGAGCAGTGGAGGCTGGACTCGAACCTGGGTTGTTAATATGGCCAGGCAGACATATTTATGTATAAATGCCTATTCTTCACATTACAGTTTTGGTTATTATCTTTCTATAAAATGTTTAAATTAAAATTAATAGTGTAAACAACAATATTTACATTATGACTTAATATTTTGGTCGCTCTGAACCAAAGGTCTATGTGACTGTTATGCTGATTTCCCCATAGTATTAATTTTTTCCTTATATTCTTTAAAGCTATTTTTTTTATTGGACAGGACAGAGAGAAATTGAGAGAGGAGGGGGAGGTTGAGAGGGGGAGAGAAAGATAAACACCTTTAGACCTTCACTGCTTGTGAAGTAACCTCCCTGCAGGTGGGGATATGGGGGCTCAACCTGGGGTCCTTGGCATCCATCGTACTATGTATGTTTTACCCGGCGTGCCACCACCTAGCCCCCTAAAACTAAATCTTTGTGTAACCTGTAGTTATTTCTTTATAGGATCTTCTTTTTCATTAATGAATCAAGTAGTTAGTAAACTTTTTAAAAACAACTTATTTATTTATTAATATTTATTCCCTTTTGTTGTCCTTGTTTTATTGTTGTAGTTATTGTTGTTATTGATGTCGTCATTGTTGGATAGGACAGAGAGAAATGGAGAGAGGAGGGGAGGATATGGGGAGAGAAAGATAGACACCTACAGACCTACTTCACCGCCTGTGAAGTGACTCCCCTGCAGGTGGGGAGCTGGGGGCTTGAACCGGGATCCTTGTGCTTCGTGCCACGTGTGCTTAACCCACTGTGCTACCTCCCACTCCCGTGTTATTTATTTTTAATGAGAAAGATACAAAAAGAAAGATCAGAGCACTCACTGCGCAGCTCTGGCTTATGTTGGTGCTAGGGATGGAACCTGGGACTTTTGGTGTCTCAGGCATGAAAGTCTTTTTGCATAACCATTATGCTGTCTCCACAGCCCTCGTTTTCTTCCCTTTACCTTCAACTTTTTTTTTCTTTTGTGTGGGGATTGAACTCAGGATTTCATGCGTGCGAATCATGTGCTCTACTCCTGGCCAGTGGTTCTTTTCCTTTTCTTCCTGTCCTCACCTGTCCCACTGTCCCTCTATTATTTTCTTCCTTCCCTTTTCTTCCTGTTTTCTTTTCCTTCTCTTTCTCACTTCTTCCTCCTCTACCACAAAACAGATTTACTTAATTTGTTTTACTAGAGCTCTGCTTAGGTCTGGTTTATGGTGGTGTTGGGGATTGAAGCCAAGACCTGTCTTCCTGCCGGGTTTAAAAAAATTTTTTTTCCATGTAAGAGAGTTTATATGAGAGGAAGGTAGAATGAGAGATCTGTATGCAGTGCTAGGGCCTGGAAGCCTTAGGCATGCAAGTTCTATACTCTACCAGTTTAGCTATATCCCTAGTCAAATGAGAGGAGGTAGATTTTTTTTTTTTTTTTTTGCCTGTGGGGTTATTGCTGGGGCTCAGTGCCTGCACTACGGACCCGCTGTTCCTGGAGGCCAATTTTACTTTTTCCCATTTTGTTGCCATTGTTGTTGGATGGGACAGAGAGAAATTGAGAGAGGAGAAGAAGACAAAGGGGGAGAGAAAGATAGACACCTGCAAACCTGCTTCACCGCTTGAGAAGTGACCCCTCCATCCACCCCCACCGCCCCACAGGTGGGGTGCCAGGGGCTGCGGCCAGGGTCCTTATGCCATCTTGTGCCATATGCACTTAACCCTGCCCCCAAGAGAAGTTAGTTTTTAAGTGCTTGTTATGTGGCCTTTTCTCATTTTTTTGCAGGATTTTTTTTTTTTTTTGCCTCCAGGGTTATTGCTAGGCCTCAGTGCCTGCACCATGAATCCACTGCTCCTACAGGCCATTTTTCCCCCTTTTGTTGCCCTTGTTGTAGCTTTGTTGTGGTTATTATTATTGTTGTTGATGTTCGTTGTTGGATAGGACAGAGAGAAATTGAGAGAGTAGGGGAAGACAGAGGGGGAGAGAAAGATAGACACCTGCAGACCTGCTTCACCGCCTGTGAAGCGACTCCCCTGCAGGTGGGGAGCCAGGGGCTTGAACGGGGATTCTTATGCTGGTCCTTGAGCTTTGTGCCATGTGGCTTAACCTGATGCTCTACCCCCAGGATTTTTTTTTATCTTCAGTTTGATCTTTCCAGTTTTCCCCCCTTCACTCATTTCACATTTTTGAATCTTTCCATGTACTTTGCTTTTTTTTTTTTTTTTAATATTTTCTTTATTAATGAGAGGGATAGGAGGAGAGCAAAGGAACTGGACATCACTCTGGTACATGTACTGCTGGGGATGGAACTCAGGACTTCATGCTTAAGAGTCCAATGCTTTATCCATTGCCCCTCCTCCTGGACCACTTAAAGTTTTTCTTATGGTTTTCATCTGGTTTTTCTCCTTTCACTAGCAATCTACCTGGGAGGATAAAATGATAGTTGATATTACTTGGGCTGTGTATGTGTACCCTTCTTCCTAAGCCTCTTAGTTCTTTGTTGCTTATTGAGGTGATACTGGCTTATAAGACTTTTAGGGATACAATTTCACATTTCTTCCTGATGTATTTTAGCCTACTATTCCCATCTCCAAAGCACAGGTTTATTTGTTTGTTCATTTTTAGCATGGATCCTTAAAAAAAAATTTATTATCTTTATTTATTGATTGGATAGAGACTGTCAGAAATTGAGAGGGAAGGGAGGGATAGAGAGGGTGAGAGACAAAGAGACACCTGCAGCACTGTTTCACCACTTGTAAAGCTTTCCCCCTGCAAGTGGGGACTGGGGGCTCGAACCCAGGTCTTTGCGCATTGTAACGTGTGCTCAACCAGGTGCGCCACCACCTGGCCCCCAGCATGGATCTTTTATCAAAGTCAGTTGGACACCTTTACTCATACAACCTGTCCTCCCTTTCCCTGTCTGATTATCTGTTCTGCAGTTTTCTGAAGACTTGATTCTTTTGGGCCTTTTATGCTTGTTTTTTTCCTTCATATCTCATGTAAATGAGATCATCTAGTCTTTTTCCTTCTCTTGAGTTATTGAGTTATAATCTATCTTTGTCTATATTGTAGCAGAGTACGATTTTATCTATTTTATTTTGCCTCCGGGGTTATACCTGGAGGTTATTGCCTGCACTTCGAATCCACTGATTCTAGCAGCCATATTTTTTCCTTTTTTTTTTTAATTGGCTAGGACAGAGAAATTGAGAGGAGGGGAGACAGAGGGAGAGAGAAAGATAGACACCTGCAGACTTGCTTCACCGTTTGTGAAGCAAGTGGGGAGCTGGGGACTTGAACCAGGATCCTTGCGCGAGTCCTTGTTCTTCGTATTACGTGCGCTTAACCCCGTGCGCCACCACCCAACCCCAAGATTTCATCTCTGTCATAGTAGAGTAGTATTCGTTGTGTATATCTGTGCCATATCTTCTTCTGTTTTTTAAAATTTTATTTATTTATAGGATAGAGACAGAGATTGAGAGTGATGGAGGCAATAGGGAGAGAGATAGACACCTGCAGCCCTCCTTTACCACCTGTGAAGCTTCCCTCCCTGCAGGTGGGTAGCAGGGGTTTGGACCAAGTGTGCCACCACCTTTGCCCCCACCCCATCTCCTCCTTTTTAAAAAAATTTATTTATTCCCTTTCATTGCCCTTGTTTTATTGTTGTAGTTATTATTGCTGTTATTGACGTCGTTGTTTGATAGGACAGAAAGAAATGGAGAGAGGAGGGGAAGACAGGGGGAGAGAAAGATAGACACCTGCAGATCTGCTTCACCGCCTGTGAAGCAGCTTCCCTGCAGGTGGGGAGCCGGGGACTTGAACCGGGATTGTTACTCTGGTCCTTGCGTTCTGCGTGACGTGCGTTTAACCTGCTACGCTACCGCCCGACTCCTCTCCTCCTTTTTAACCAGAGTACTGCTCAGCTCTGGTTTATGATGGTACAGGGGATTGAACTTGGAACTTTGGAGCTTCATAATGATGCTTTCTACTCCCTGCCACTCATTTCTGTTTTTAAGATTTTATTTATTTATGAATCAGAAAGATGAGAGAATGAAGGAGACACCATTCTGGTACATGTGCTGCCAGGGGTTGAGCTTGGGACCTCATGCTTGAGAGTCAAGTGCATTAGCTACTGTGTCACCTCCTGAGCACCTACCCATCTTCTTTAGCCATTTGCTAGTGAGAGGTCATTTTCAAGATTTGGAAAAGAGATCTGTTTTCTTTTTTTTTTTTTAAATATTTAATTCTATTTATTTATTCTCCTTTTGTTGCCCTTGTTTTTGTTTCATTTTTCAATTCACTTTTGTCTTTGGGTACTTGGAGTTGATTTTTTGTCTTGATTATTGTAAATAGCACTGCAGTGAATATAAATGTAGATATGTTTTATTTTTATTTAAAGTAATTCACTTTTTTTTTTGCCTCCAGGACTTTTGGGGCTTTGTACTGGCCTGATTTCTACTACTCCTGGTGTATTTTTTTGGCCCCACAGATAGAGGGTGAGATATGGAGAGAGAGAGAGAAAGAGAGAGAGAGAAAAAACAGAAGGTATGACAACATTGTTCCACTGCTTATGAAATCTTCCCCTGTGCTTGATACTTCCCTGTGGTGGTCAGGGGTTCAAATCGTGATCCTTATGCTTGGTCAGGTGTATGATCTACTGGGTGAGCTATCTCTTAGCCCTTATGTATCTTTTTGTATACACATTTAAAAATTTTCTTCTTCTTCTTCTTCTTCTTATTATTATTATTATTATTTAGTACTAGGGTTATCACTGGGTCTTACTGTCTGCATGACAAATCCATCACTACCATGGTCTTTTTTTAACTTTTTTCTTACTTCCTTGCTTTTTGATGATAGAGATAGAAATTGAGAGGGAAGAAGAAGAAAGAGAGGTAGAAGGAGAGAGACCGGACTTGAAGTACTGATTTAGTGCTCATGAACCACCACCACCACCACCACCAGTCAACCACCCAAGCCCTCCTCACGGGTTGAATACAGGCCCTTGTACTTGGTAATGTGTGTGCTCTACCGAGTGTGCTACTGCCTGGCGCCTCTCTGTGTTTTTCATAGGAGCCGAACTAGTTTACATTCCCACCAGTACTATTCAAGGGTTCCTTTTCTGTACACCTTTGCCAGCACTTGTTTCTGATCTTTTTTATATAGATATCTTAGAGAGGTAAGATGATATCTCATTGTCTCGATTTATATTTCTGTGATAATTAAGTGATAATGAATCCCCCCCCCCCATTTGCCTCTTGGCCATCTGTGGTTCTTCTTTGGCTCTTCCCCCTTATTGATGGGATTGCTTATTCGATTTTTGAGTTTTGTGGGTTCTTTATATATTTTGGATATTAGCCCCTTGTTAGATGTGTATTTTATGACTGTTTTTTCCAATTCAGTAGGTCTTTTTTCTTTTAATTTTATTTATAAAATGGAAATATTGATAAGACCATAGGATGAAAGGGGTACGATTCCACACAGTTCCTACCACCAGAACTCTGTATCCAGTCCCCTCCCTTCATAGCTTCCCTTGTTTTTACCCCTCTGGGAGTATGGACCCAGGATCACTATGGGGTACAGAAGGTGGACAGGTCTGGAGTATGGACCCAGGATCACTATGGGGTGCAGAAGGTGGACAGGTCTGGAGTATGGACCCAGGATCACTATGGGGTGCAGAAGGTGGACAGGTCTGGAGTATGGACCCAGGATCACTATGGGGTGCAGAAGGTGGACAGGTCTGGAGTATGGACCCAGGATCACTATGGGGTGCAGAAGGTGGACAGGTCTGGAGTATGGACCCAGGATCACTATGGGGTGCAGAAGGTGGACAGGTCTGGAGTATGGACCCAGGATCACTATGGGGTGCAGAAGGTGGACAGGTCTGGAGTATGGACCCAGGATCACTATGGGGTGCAGAAGGTGGACAGGTCTGGAGTATGGACCCAGGATCACTATGGGGTGCAGAAGGTGGACAGGTCTGGCTTCTGTAATTGCTTCCCCAGGTCTTTTAGTTTTACTGGTAGTTTTCCTTTGCTGTGCTGGTACTTTTTAGTTTGACATGATTCCATTTATTTATTCTTGATTTTGTTTCCATTACCATTGGAGCCACGTCAGGAAGACCCTGGTACTAGTATCATGGAGTACTTTTATGTATTCTTTAATGCATTTTGTAGTTTCAGGTTTACCTAACATCCAGGTTTTCAACCCATTGTGAGTTAACTTTTGTGCTTGGTGTGGAATAATGATCAATTTCATTCTGCTACATTGGCCACCAGATTTCACCAACACCACTTTCTTTTCTCCATTTTGTGTTTTTGAGTCCTTTGTCGTCATACATTAGCTGACTCTCTATATATGAAGATTACTTTCAGTGCTTTTAATTCAGTTCCATTTATCTGCCTACTCTTATTACAATATCACACGGTTTTGAATACTTTAGCTTTGTAGTAGTTTTCAGTTGGGACGCAGTATTTATATTTCAACTGCCTATTATAGTGAAGTCTCTTAGTTGCTTTTAATGACCAGGATATGACTTAGTTGTCATTTTAAGCATTAACCTATTAAATTTGCATTTGCTATACTACTCATCATTGTCACTGTGCTGTCTTTCAGTGACCCTTTTATAAAAGATTCATGTATAAGAAATTCTTTTAACAACTTAATATCAGGAAAAAATTCACCCTTAAATGTCTTGTTTATTTCTTCCTTTTTGATAGCTCTGTGACACACGTTCAATTTTTCTTTTAGTTCTGGCTACCAGGCAGCCCAGAACCAAAGCTGGTCTTTAGTTGCATCATATTAATCTGGTTGTCAGTATATTTGTTCCCTTCTCTTCCTCTTGTGGGGTTTAAGACTTCACCTCTTACCTCTGTTTCTCTGCGTGTTGACTTCATTCTCTCATACTACAGACTCTCTACCTCATGAGGCTGGAACCATGACTGCTGGCTCTCATCTTTCCAGTCCCTTCTACCAGAAGAAGGGACTCTCTTGAAGAATCCTGGGAAGGACTCTGATTGACCTGTCTTGGATCATGTACCCACCATCCCAGTGGCTGGAGTGGGGAGGGTACTATGAATGCACCCTCACTAGAACTACATAGTTGGAGTCAGGGGTAAGAGCAGTTTCTCAAATGTAGGGATATTGTCCATTGTATTGGCTTTCAATGTTCATTTTACCATTTTTATTGCCATGCAGGCCCTTTATTACAGTCTGCCTTGTATTCTTTTCTGGAAAAATTTAGGTATAATTCAGTACATACGATATCTAAACCCCAGCTCATTCATTCATCCTTTGAATCATTACATTTGGGTAATTTTACTATTTTTACTTTAAATGTCCAATTCAAGCATTTCCTTTTAGTTCTCATTTTAGTTGACCCACTTAGCAGCATTTAATACTGAGAGCACTTCTTCTTTCTTGTTATTCTTTTCTACTCATGACTTCTGGGAAGCTGCTTTCTTTTCTTTTAATCATTGCCTTTTGGATTCCTATTTGCATTACTTCTTTAAAATTTCAATCATAAGAATTGGAGTTGTATCTCAGTGACAGAGTCTGCCTTACAATTATGAAGTGCTTGTTTGATTCCTAGCACAATAACATTTTTTTTTGAAGGTTATTACTGCTTTTCTGGCCCATTTACTTATATGTGTTATTTCACATTTTTTTCTTTTGGTATTTATTTATTTATTTATTTATTGGATAGAGATAGCCAGAAATCAAGAGGGAAAGGGGTGATAAAGAGGGGGAGACAGAGAGACATCTGTAGCACTGTTTCACCACTCTTGAAGCTTCCCCCTACAGGTGGGGACTGGGTATTTGAACTTGGGTCCTTGTGCGCTGTTATGTGCACTCAACCAGGTGCCCCACCATCTACCTGGACCCTTTCTTCTTCTTTTTTTTTTTCCCCTTTTTTTTGCCTCCAGTGTTATTGCTGGGGCTCAGTGCCTGCACCATGAATCCACTGCTTCTGGAGACCATCCCCCCCCCTTTTGTTGCCCTTGTTATAGCCTTGTTGTGTTTATTATTGTTGTTGATGATGTTGATGTCATTCATTGTTGGATAGGACAGAGAGAAATCGAGAGAGGTGGGGAAGACAGAGAGGAGGAGAGAAAGATAGACACCTGCAGACCTGCTTCACCGCCTGTGAAGTGACTCCCCTGCAGGTGGGGAGCCAGGGGCTGGAACCAGGATCCTTACGCTGGTCCTTGTGCTTTGCGCCATGTGCGCTTAACCCGCTGCACTACTACCCGAACCCCGTTTCTTTTTTTTAAAAAGATTTTATTTATTTATTAATGAGAAACATAGGAGGAGAGAGAAAGAACCAGGCATCACCCTGGTGCATGTGCTGCTGGGGATTGAACTCAGGACTTCATGCTCGAGAGTCCAATGCTTTATCTACTTTGCCACCTCCCGGACCCCCATTTCTTCTTTTATTTGACAGTGCAGAGAGAGAAATTGAGAGGAGAGTGGGAGATGGAGAGGGAGAGAGGAAGACACTTGCAGACATGCTTTATCACGAAGCTTTATCACATGCTTTATCATGAAGCTTCCTGCAGGTGGGGAACTGGTTTTTTTTTTTTTTTTTTTTTTTCCCCTCCAGGGTTATTGCTGGGCTCGGTGCCTGCACCATGAATCCACCGCTCCTGGAGGCCATTTTTCCCCCTTTTTGTTGCCCTAGTTGTTGCAGCCTCGTTGCGGTTATTATTGCCATTGTTGACGTTGCTTTGTTGTTGGGTAGGACAGAGAGAAATGGAGAAAGGAGGGGAAGACAGAGAGAGAGGGGAGAGAAAGATAGACACCTGCAGACCCGCTTCACCGCCCGTGAAGCGACTCCCCTGCAGGTGGGGAGCCGGGGGCTCGAACCGGGATCCCTACGCTGGTCCCTGCGCCTTGCGCCACGTGCGCCCAACCCACTGCGCCACCGCCCGACTCCCCCGGAACTGGGGTTTTTAACCTGGGTCCTTGAACATGGTAATGTGTGTGTTCAACTAGATGGACCACTGTTTAGTTTCTCCATTTATTTTCTTTACTTTTAAATTTTTTTAGGTATTTAAAACAGTGTTTATTGGAGTGAGACAGTGAGAAATTGAAAAGAGATAGGGGAGTCGGGCTGTAGCGCAGCGGGTTAAGCGCAGGTGGCGCAAAGCACAAGGACTGGCATAAGGATCCCGGTTCTAACCCCGGCTCCCCACCTGCAGGGGAGTCGCTTCACAGGCGGTGAAGCAGGTCTGCGGGTGTCTGTCTTTCTCTTCCCTTCTCTGTCTTCCCCTCCTCTCTCCATTTCTCTCTGTCCTATCCAACAATGACGACGACAACAACAATAATAACTACAACAATAAAACAACAAGGGCAACAAAAGGGAATAAATAAATAAAATAAAATATTAAAAAAAAAAAGAAAAAGAAAAAAAAAAGAAAAGAGATAGATACCCCAATAAGGAAATAATAAGAAAAAAAGAAAGAAAGAAAGAGAGAGAGAGACACTTGTAGCCCTGCTTCATCACTCTCAAAGCTTCCTCTTTCCTGGAGGTAGGGGCTGAAGCACTTGAACTAGGTCCTTGCACATAGTAACATGTGTCTTCCACCAGCAGCCCCACCTCTAATTGTTTATTTTATTATCTTAGTCTAGGCATCAGTATCACCTGAAGTTGTTTTTGTTTTGTTTTTTTTTTCCCCTCCAAGTTTGTCACTGGGGCTTGGTGCCAACACTAAGAACTCATTGCTCCTGGAAGCCCCCTTTCTTCCCCTATTTTATTGGATAGGACAGAGAAATTGGGGGGGGGGGAGAGAAAAATAGACATCTGCAAACCCCCCCTGCAGGGAACCTGGGGACTCGAACCTGGATCCTTGCTCTTAGTATTATGTGCGCTATGCACTACATCCTACTGCCTGGCCTCCTGAACAAGGTTTTTTTTTTTTTTTTTAAAGCCTTCCCATCATTATTTCCACTTTCATTCTGCTCGTCTTTATTTAGGTATCCTAGGTGGGTTATTTAATTTCTCCTATAATATCTGGGTCTTGAATTTGGGCTGTGCACATGGCACGGCAGGCCCCCATGTGAGCTATTTTGCTGTCTCCCTATCACGTTTCTTTCCTTCTTTTTTAAAAAAAATATTTATTTATTTATTCATTCCCTTTTTGTTGCCCTTTTTGTTTTATTGTTGTCTGTCTCCGTTGTTGGATAGGACAGAGAGAAATGGAGAGAGGAGGGGAAGACAGAGAGGGAGAAAGAAAGATAGACACCTGCAGACCTGCTTCACTGCCTGTGAAGTGATTCCCCTGCAGGTGGGGAGCCGAGGACTCGAACTGGGATCCTTACACTGGGATCCTTATGTCAGTCCTTGTGCTTTGTGCCACGTGCGCGTAACCCACTGCACTACCTCCCGACTCTCCCTGTGTCTCTTAACTGTTGATTCAGGCACTTTTTTTTTCTAGGAGTATTTATTTTCACAGGAGTTAAAAAGTACTGGTTTTGTTCTCACACATTTCTACATAGCACAGGTTTTAGTAAGTCCTTGTCCCTTTTTTTCTCCTCTCTTCCAATCAAAAATGAGTTCTGTGATTATATTGTATGAGTAGACATTTATGATGGTATATAACTCACATATTCTAGAACACAAGCAGGAATTGTGATATTGCTAATGCTAGCATAATGCAAACCTTCTTTTTCTTTCTTTTTTCAAATTGCCACTAGTGCTATTACAGGGGCTTGACACTCAGAATCTACCACTCCTGGAGGCCATTTTTTTTTCTTTCTGTTTTATTTGACAGAACAGAAACTGAGACGGGGGAGAGACAGACACTTGCAGATGTACTTTACCACTTGTGAAGTATACCCTGCAGGTGGGAGCGGAGTCTTTGACTTAACTAGTGTGCCATGGCCTGGCTCTCAGATGTTCTTTTCTTATCTATTTTTGTCTCTACTTGTCCTTTTCTCACTTTTCCCATTCTCTCTTCATCTCTTCCTTGCTATGAGCAGACAAATAATTCCCCAAACTCTTTCTTTTACTTTCCTCCCCCTACCCATTACCACCAGGATTATCACTGGTGCTCAGTGATTTGCTGCTTCTGGTAGCCTTTTATTTTTTCCTCCCCCCAATTTTTCTCTCCATCTATTGATAGAGATGGAAAGAAATTGAGAGGGAAGGGGAGAGAAAGAGAGTATGTGCTGCAGTACTGCTTCTTTGCTAGTGAATGTTTCCCCTTGTAGCTGGGGACAGGGGATTGAGCCTGGGTCCTTGTGCATAGTAATGTGTACACTCAACGGTGTGTGCTACCATCTGGCCCCCAAGGCTTCATATGAGACTAGAGAAAGTAACCAGACTGCTACATAGGGTGCTGGTGATTGAACCATGAACTTCAGGCATGTGAGCCCAGTTCTGTATACTAATTGAGCTATTTTTCTGGTCATTCATAGTGTGTTTTTTTATATTCATCTATTTGATCTTATAACTATAGTTGATTCATTTGTGTCTTTGTGTAATATTCCAGTATGTTAATTATGTCACTTTATTCTGCTGTTAATCGACAGGGATTTTTGTCAGATGTTTTTAATTGTAAATGATCACTATTGTATTGCAGTGCAGTACATAGTGCAGGGAGGCTTAGGATAGAGGAGAGGTGGAGGTGAGGGGATGCTCCACGAATGAGGATTTCTTCTTTGGTTTGTGTGTCTGTTTCTGTGTCACTCTGTCTCTGAGAAAATACAGGATAAAAATTGAGCTGAGGGCTCCAAGCTATGGTGCACCTGTGAGGATCTGGGTTCAAACCCCTGCAGTGGAGGAAGCTTCATAGACGGTGCTGCAGGTGACACACACACTCTCTCTCTCTCCCCCCCATCTCTTTCTTCCCTTTCAATTTATATCTCTATCCTAAATAAATAAGTTATTTTTAAAAAATTGGTCCCAGGAGGCAGTGTAGTAGTTTGTGCATGCCTAAGGCACTGGTTCTGTTCCATGGTGTTGCATAAAAAAATCAAGTCAAGGGGGCCAGGCGGTAGCGCAGCGGGTTAAGTGCACGTGGCACAAAGCGCAAGGACCTAAATAAGGATCCCGGTTCCAGCCCCCGGCTCCCTACCTGCAGGGGAATCGCTTCACAGTTAGTGAAGCAGGTCTGCAGGTGTCTTATCTTTCTCTCCCCCTCTCTGTCTTCCCCTCCTCTGTCGATTTCTCTCTGTCCTAGCCCAACAACAATGACAGCAATAATAATAATTACAACACAGATAAACAACAAGGGCAACAAAAGGGAAAAAATGGCCTCCAGGAGCAATGGATTCATAGTGTAGGCAATGAGCCCCAGCAATAACCCTGGGGGCAAAAAAAACCAAATCAAATTCAAGTCAAGTGGGAGATGGCTAAAGTGCTGGACTTGGAAGCATAAGATCCCAAGTTTGATCTCCAGCGCCACATATGACAAGAGTGATGTTTTGTTACTATCTTTTTCTCTTCCTTGCTTTCGCTAATAAGTAAATGGATATATCTTATGAGTAAGAGTAAAACAAGGGTGGGGGTAGATAGCATAATGGTTATGCAAAGAAACTCTCATGCGTGAGGCTCTGAAGTCCCAATCCCCTGCACCACCATAAGACATAGCTGAGCAGTGCTCTGGTATTTGTCACTGTGTCTTTCTCTCTCTGCATCTCTCTAAAAAATATAAATAAATAAATAAATTACTTTAAAAAATTAAAAAAAAAGTAAAACAAAATCAGGAAACTAATAAAACACATGTACAGTACTTTCTTTTTTTAAATTTTATTTATTTATTCCCTTTTGTTGCCCTTGTTGTTTTATTGTTGTAGTTATTATTGTTGCTGTCGTTGTTGGATAGGACAGAGAGAAATGGAGAGAGGAGGGGAAGACAGAGAGGAGGGGAGAAAGATAGCCACCTGTAGACCTGCTTCACCGCCTGTGAAGTGACTCTCTTGCAGGTGGGGAGCCGGGGTTCAAACTGGTTGTACAGTACTTTCTGCTGTCACTGAAGAGGGGCAGTTGTGCCCATTGCAGGTGTCCCTATTTAATAACATGTAGGGCCTGTGAGATGGCTCACCTGGCAGTTACCTGCTTTGCCATGTGTGTGACACAGGTTCAAGCCCCTCGCACCCCACCTGGGAGTACTGTGGCAGTGAAGGAAACTGGTGTCTCCTCTTGTTCTCTCTCTCTCTCTGTCTCTCTCTCTACTGCTTTGACTTACGGTGATGCAAGGGATTGAACCTGGCACTTTGGAACCTCAGACATGAGAGCCTCTTTGCATCACCATTATGCTATCTCCCTTGCCCTCTTTGTCTTTTTTTTTTAATAATAGTTCGACTTTTAAACACTTTTTTATTCAATTTTTATTTATTATTAGAGATAGAGAGGAATTGAGAGAGTAGGGGGAGATAGCTAGCTAGATAGCTAGACAGATAGGAACTTGCAGCCCTGCTTTACCACTCATGAAGCTTTCCCCCTGTAGGTGGGGACCAGGGACTTGAACCAGGGTCCTTGCACATGGTAATGTGTGTACTTAACCAGGTGCTCCACTACCTGGCCCCTCCCCGTCTTTCTTTATATCTGAGAAAGTTGGCTTGGAACAGTGAAACCATACCAATAGGAAGAAAAACAAAAAACACCATATACTGTATACCATATGTAAAATAAGATAAATTGCTCCTTTTGTTTTATTCTTTCTTTTATGTTTTTAATAGGTTTCTTAGTACTTTACATTTGACAGCCATTTAGAATCATTGTTCCATGCAAATTCCCTCTAGTGTTTTGATTGATTTTGCATTGATTCTTTTAAAAAAATTTTTTTTTCTTTATTTATTAATGAGAAACAGAGGAGGAGAGAGAAAGAGCCAGACATCACTCTGGTACATGTGCTGCTGGGGATTGAACTGAGGACCTCATGCTTGAGAGTCCGATGCTTTATCCACTGCGCCACCTCCCGGACCACTCTTTTACATTGATTCTATAAGTCATTTGAGAAGTGTGGACACCTTTATAGTTTGGTATTTTCCAGTTTGTGAACATGGTCATTTCCAGTTAGTTAGGCTTTCTCTCTAAATTCTGGTAAATTACACACAACATTAAATTTACAATCTTAGTCACTTTTTAAAAGTATATAGTTGAGTAGTGTGAAGTTCATTCTTAGTGTTCCATAACTGCCACTGCTATCTTATTTCCAGAATTATTGTCATATCAAGCAAGCTCTTTTAAACACTAACTCCTCATTCTACCATCTCCCCAGTAACATATTTTCTCTTGGGCGGGGGTAGGTAACATAATAATTATGCAAAAGAGATTCATGCCTGAGCCTCCAAGGTCCCAGGTTCAATCCCCAGTACCACCATAAACCAGAGCTGTTCAGTGCTCTGGTATTAAAAAAAAAAAAGAAAAAGAAAAAATTTCCTCTCTAAGTCCTCTTTTAAGTTGAATTATACAGTATTTTCCTTTGTATTGTGTATATTTAGCCCAGCTTAATATCTTTAGTGATTATCCTATTGTAGACACACCAGAATTCTTTTTCTTTCTTTTCTTTTCTTTTATTATTTTATATTTATTTATTTATTCCCTTTTGTTGTCCTTGTTGTTTTATTGTTGTAGCTATTATTGATGTCGTTGTTGTTGGATAGGACAGAGAGAAATGGAGAGAAGAGGGGAAAACAAAGGGGGAGAGAAAGATAGACACCTGCAGACCTGCTTCACTGCCTGTGAAGCAACTCCCCTGCAAGTGGGGAGCAGGGGGCTGGAACCGATATCCTTGTGACGGTCCTTGCTCTTTGTGCCACATGCGCTTAACCTGCTGTGCTACCGCCCGACTCCCCTCTTCTTGACTTTTAAATACACTTTATATGTTTTTGATATATGAGTTATGATTTATTTATTCATTATCATGTGAGAGCGAACCAGAGTAGCGCTCTGACACATGCAGTAATGGTGCTCAAACTCAGGCTTATGAAGTCTAAAGCTCTAGCCACTGTGCTACCTTCTGGGCCACTAATACAAGCAGTTCATTCTATAGCATACAGTAGGTCCTTTTTCTTTTTCTTTTTCTTTTTTTTGCCTCCAGGGTTATTGCTGGGGCTTGGTGCCTGCACTACAAATCCACTGCTCCTAGAGGCCATTTTTTCCTTTTGTTGTCCTTGTTCATCGTCGTTGTTGTTGTTACTATTATTCTTATTTCTGTCGTCCTTGTTAGATAGGTCAGAGAGAAATGGACAGACTAGGGGAAGACAGAGGGGGAGAAAAAGATAGATACCTGTATACCTGCTTCACCACCTGTGAAGTGACTTCCCTGCAGGTGGGGAGCTGGGGGCTCGAACTAGGATCTTTACAGTCTTTAAGCTTCGCGCCATGTGTGATTAACCCTCAATAGGACCCTTTTCACTGGGTGTTTTGAATATATATATTATATATATATTTGATAATGGTTGATTTATGTATATTGCCTACCAGGGCACTCAACACGTGATTTCACTGCTTCCAGCAGACTTCTTCCATCTCCTTTAAAATTTCAGTGGGAGAGGGGAAGATGGAGAGACACTACCAGATGATCCGTCTCCTTAGCCCCTGGCTTAAATTTGTTAATATTTTGGGTCAACAGGATATCTGACCTGGAAGGGTATTTATTTTGCCATGCGTAGAACCCAGGTTTGAGTCTCACCCCCTTCTGAATTGAGGAAAGCTTTGGTGCTGTTATTGTGTGTGTGTGTGTGTGTGTGTGTGTGTGTGTGTGTGTGTGAGAGTCATTGCCAGCAGGGTTATTGTTGTGGCTCAGTGCCTGCTGCACAATGAGTCTATCACTCCTGGCAACCATTTTCTTTTTCTTTCTATCTTTTTTCTCAGTAATTTGAGAAAAATTAATAATAAGTAATTGTTTTTAAATTTTTTTATATTTATTTATTTTTCCTTTTGTTGCCCTTGTTTTTATTGTTGTAGTTATTATTGTTATTGATATCATCGCTGTTGGATAGGACAGAAAGAAATGGAGAGAGGAGGGGAAGACAGGGGGAGAGAAAGATAGATACTTGCAGATCTGCTTCACCGCTTATGAAGTGACTCCCCCCCCCCCCCCCGTGCTCAGGTGGGGAGCCGGGGGCTCAAACTGGGATCTCTAGACCTGTCCTTACGCTTTGCACACTTAACCCACTGTGCTAATGCCTGGCCCCCAAACATTTTCTTCTTTTGTTCCTTTTCTTTTTTTGATAGAGACTAATTGAGAGGAGGGAAGAGGAGATAGGAAAAGAGAAAGACTCCATGTATCACTGCTTCAGTGCTTGTGAAACTTCCCCCCCTTGCAAGTGGGCATGGGAGCCTTGAACCCAGGCCCTTGATCATGATAATGTACATGCTGTACCAGGTGTGCTACCACCCAGAAACCTCTTTCTCTATCCAAAAAAGTTTACCCAGAGCAGTGAAGCCATGATGACAAACTCAAATGTCTTTCTTAATGTTTCCATTGCATTGTGGTTTGTTTATTTATTATTTTAAAAAGATTTTATTTATTTATTCATGCGAAATGATAGGACAGAAAGAACCAGACACCACTCTAGCACACGTGCTGCCAGGGATTGAACTCTCGATTCATGATTGAGAGTCCATTGTTTTATCCACTGTGCCATCTCCCAGACCACTTGTATAGTGGTTTATTTAATGACTGTCTTGTTCTTTGTAACTTTCACTGAATATAGAAATTGTTTAAATTATTTCTTCAGATTTTTTTTCTGTATTAGCCCTTTTTTTTTTGTGCTTCTAGTTACTATTATATTTGGCTGTCTGAATTTATCTCAATGCTAACTATATCCTGTGTTTCATGTTGGTTTTTAATTATTACTTGGTTTCATTTACCACAAATTGACTATGTTTTTCTACCATTTGTAGTTTGCACTCTAGATGTTTAAATTTTAAAAACTCTTTTTTTGGGGGCGGCGTTAAGGCCTTGTACATGCACAGTTACATTGCTCCTGGGTAAACGTTTTCCTCCTTTTAAATGTTAGATAGAAATGGGAAGAGGGGAAGTTGAATAGGGAATGTGGTAAGCCTCTCCTGGTGCTGTGGCTTCAATTAAACCTGTGTGCTGAGCATGGCAAGACATGTGCCTACCTTGTGAGCTAGCTCCTGGCTTTCTTCAATGTTTCAGTTAAACCTTAGTAATGTTTCCTCTAGCTGCTGCTGCTGCTTTCTTTTTTGATGTGGTTGCCTGTTGCCAGGGCTTCTCTTCTCTAAGCAGACTTTCAGCCTCTTAGCTTCTTGAACATATGGGAAGTAGTACTGATAGTTTTAGAAGGACTTGCATACTAGTTCTGTAATCCGCGTCATTTCATGATTGGTTTGATTAAATGTTTATTTTCTTTTTTATTACGGTGCAAAATTCCTTGCTTTCGTATATGACTTGTTAAGTTTTTATTGACCTTTAGTCATTGTGAATTTTTCTTGTTAGGTCTTCTTATATTAGTATATTCTGTGACATAGCTAACTGACTGGAAAGTTTGTTCTCTTTGAGTCTTTTATGTTTTGCTTGGGTAGACTAGAGCTATGTTTAGGGTTAATCTCTTTTTCTCCTAGAACAATACCCTTCTTAGTCTCTGATGTGATAGGAATTGTTAGGTTTTCAATTTTGACTTTTTAGAAACAGGTTATTATTTGCATCCTTATGAATTTGGTTGCTGTTACTTCTAAGTCTTTTGCTGATTTTCTTGCTGCTATCCAGGTAGTTCTCTCAGTTACACATGACAATTAGTTACTCAGTCGAATGTTCTAGGTAAGCCTCTGTAGATCTCTTCAATTTTCTCTCTCTCTCCAGCTGTCTACTCAGTGCTGGTCTCCATTGTGAGCTCTAGCCACCTTGACTTCCTTGGACTCCCAGCTCCATTTCCTCAGCTTGAGGAGATCACAGGCTCTGCCTGGGTTCCTTCACCCTGTTCCACGGCCTGGAAACTCTCAAGGCAGTAAGCTGGGCATAGATGTGACTCATGTCATTTGTTTGTGCCTTTCATTATTTGTTGTCCAATTAACTTCAGTGCTGCTGTTTCATACATTTTGTCAGGTCTTATTATTTTCATGCAGAAGGGTGAATCTGACCCTTTTTACTCCATTTTGACTGGAAATGGTATCATTGTGGTTTCACTGTGCATTTTCATAATGACTGGTGGTACTGAGCATGTTTTGCTTTGTTTATTTACCATGTGGTTTCTCTTGTGAGTTTGTTTAAGCCTTACCTTTTCCTTCTTTCCCTTATTTTTTTCTTTATTTTCGGTTGCAGAAGGTACCAATACTTTGTTAGATAAATGTTTGTAAATACTTTTTCTAAGCCTATAGTTTCCTATTTATTTTTTTGTGTCTTTTAATGATCAGAAAATTTAAATCTGATGAAGTCTAATTTATCAGTTTTTTTCTTTTATAGTTAATGCTTACTGTGAGCTAAGACACTTTTGCCTAATCCTGAAGTCATGAAGGTAATTTCCTTTGTTTCCTCTACAACTTCTTGGGTTGTGATGCATCTCAAATTAAGTTTTGTAGGTTTTTTGTTTTTGCATATGGCTGTCTGGTTGTTTCTTTGCTGTGCCCTTGGTTGAAAGAATCTTCTTTCCTCCCTGGATTTCCTTGGTTTTTTAAACCATCATATAACAACTGCTCGGTGGGCTCTATTTTAAGAATATTTATTCTGTTTCATCAATTGGTTTTTCTGTGCTTAAATACCATTAGCACATGTTTTGGTTATTTGTAGTTTTATTCAGTCTTGAACTCAAATTTGTAAACTTTTAAATCCTTAGTACTTTTCACTGTATATTCTGTATTAAACTTACATATACATTTTTTTATCAGGGGTGGTGGTAGATAGTTATGTAAATAGACTTATGCCTGAGGCACCATAGTCCCAGGTTCAGTCCCCCACACCACCATAAGCCAGAGCTGAGTAGTACTCTGGTAAAGAAAAAAAAAGTTGGTGGTCCAGGAGGTGGTGCAGTGGATTAAAGCATTGGACTCTCAAGCATGAGGTCCCGAGCTCAATCCCCGGCAGCACATGTGCTAGAGTGATAGCTGATGCTTTATCTTTCTCTCCTTCTGTCTTTCTCATTAATAAATAAATAAAATATTTAAAAAATTGTGTTAGCTATTTTTTGACCACCAGGATAATCTCTGGGGATCGGTACTTGCACTATGAATCCACTTATCCCAGTGGCCATTTTTTCCCTTCTTCCCTCTCCCTCCATTCCTTTCCTTCCTTCCCTCCCCTCCTTTCTATTGAATAGAACAGAGAAATTGAAAAGGGAGGGGCAGCCATTTCCCCTCTTCCCCCCCCCCTTCCCTTCTTTCTTTTATACTTGATAGGACAGAGAGCAATTCAGATAGGAAAGGGAGATAGAGAGGAAAAGAGAAAGATAGATACGTGCAGACCTGCTTCTCCACTCATGAAGCTTCTACCCTGCAGGTGGATAGCAGAGGCTTGAACCCGGGTCCTTGTGCATGGTAATATGTCCACTTAACTGGATATGCCGCTCCCTGGCACTCTCAAAAATATTTTTAAAAAGAATTAAATGTCTAACTGAAGGGGAGATAGAGAGGGAGAGAGACAGAGAGATATCTGCAGCCCTGCTTCACCACTTGTGAAACTTTCCCCCTGCAGGTGGGGACTAAGAGCTTGAACCTGGGTACTTGCACACTGTAATGTGTGTGCTTAACCAGGTGTGTCACCAACATGGCCCCTAACTGTTCTTTCTTCATATATGGAAGTATACGTGTGTATATATACACACACATACACACATTTATTTATTGATTGATTTATACATTCTTAGTTCACATTAATTTCATAAAGGTTTGTTTTTGGTAGGTAATGTAGGTGTTTTAAGTCATTGATTATGTCATAAAACTTTCTTTTTTCCAGTTTGTCTCTTTATTCCTTTTTTGCATGCACTTATGTTTGTTTCCAGTCTTAGAGGAAATTTAGGATGTCAGCTAAAGATTTAAAAAATAAAAATTGGTTTATTAGTGTGAGACAGAGAGAACACGAGTTAGCAAGCGCCTGCTAGCTTGTGTATGCACGCAAAAGCATCAGCTTGCTCCCAAGCCCTGTGTGCCAACCACTGTACCACCTCATGGATGGCTGTAGACTTTTTGTTAATGACCTTTAATGAACTGATTTTATTACTTAAGTGTGGGTAGGCAAGAACAACAGATTAGAGAATATTGCCACTGAAAAGAGCTTGTGGGGTGGGGAGATTTTTCTCTAGGGAGAGCACATACTTTACCATGTGCTAGGTAGGACCCAGGTTGGACACAGACCTGAAGCTCTAGCTGGAGAAAAAAATATGTTGCAAGCACCATTCCCAGGAGGAATATTGGTTCAATCAGGATGTAGGGTCATTTATGAGACAGAGGAAATGACTGACTATCCTGGCAAAATCTTTTTGTATAGGTTTCTGTTTGAATAGGCAAAAGTCAGCTTTAGAATTATCTAGTGTAGGGGCCGGGTGGTGGTGCACCTGGTTGAGGGCACATGTTATAGTGTGCAAGGACCTAGGTTTGAGCCCCTGGTCCCCACCTGCAGGGGGAAGCTTCACGAGTGGTGAGGCAGGGCTGCAGATGTCTCACTCTGTCTCTTTCCCTCTTTACCACCCCCATCCCTCTCAATTTCTGGCTGTTTCTATCCAATAAATAAATAAAGCTAATAAAAATTTTTAAAAAAAGAATTATCTAGTGTGAAAAAATTGTTTTCCTCATTTATTTTCAGTGGGTGTGAGTAATTTCAGCCACTCTGGCGTCTAGTGGCTGTCCCAGTTTACCTGGCAGCTCACCTTGTTGTCAGGGTGGATGTAGTGGCCCAAAGTATAAAGCAGAGTTTGTGTTTTGGGCAGTTGTAAGCTGTCCCCACAAATTGGCTAGTCCTTGGGTGTCCTTTAGGTCAGTAAGACCCAGAAAATGTCCAAACCAGAAATTTTGAGAAAATACTGGTTGCATAACAACTCTTTGCTTCTAGTTTTCTCATAGTTAATACTTTGAATTATTATTTGTCAGATATTATTTCTGCATCTGTTAAGATGACTATGATACATTTTTATAAAATTACTGATGAATCTCATTGTATTTTTATTATTATTATTATTTTACCAGAGCACTGCTCAGAACTGGTTTATGGTGGTGTTGGGATTGAACCTGGGACCTCAGAGCCTCAGTCATGAGAGTCTGTGTTCCCCTCTGTTATTTCTTTTTTTTTGTTTGTTTTTATTTTATTTATTTACTGGATAATAACAGAGAAATTGAGAGGGGGAGAGAGACAGAGAGACACCTGCAACCCTGCTTCACCACTCTGAAGCTTTCCCCCTGCAGGTGGGGACCAGGGGCTTGAACCTGGGTCCTTGCACATTGAAATGTGTGCACTCAATCAGGTGCTCCACCGCCTGGCCCCTTCTCTGTTATTTCTTTTTTTTTTTTCTTTTTCTTTTTAAAGAAAAATTTATTTATTCCCTTTTGTTGCCCTTGTTTTATTGTTGTAGTTATTATTGTTGTTGTCATCGTTGTTGGATAGGACAGAGAGAAATGGAGAGAGGAGGGGAAGACAGAGAGGAGGAGAGAAAGATAGACACCTGCAGACCTGCTTCACCGCCTGTGAAGCGACTCCCCTGCAGGTGGGGAGCCGGGGTTCGAACCGGGATCCTTCTGCCGGTCCTTGTGCTTTGCACCACCTGCGCTTAACCCGCTGCGCTACAGCCCGACTCCCTCTCTGTTATTTCTTAACCTCTGCTTGTGAGTGAGATCATACCCTTTCATCCTTCTCTATATGGCTTATCTCACTTAACATGATTTCTTCAAGCTCTAGATATTCTTGATGAATTCAGAAAATGATTTCCAGGGAGTCGAGTGATAGTGCAGTGGGTTAAGTGCAAGTGGTGCAAAGTGCAAGGACTGTCATAAGGGTCCCGGTTTGAGCCCCCGGCCCCTCACCTTCACGGGGTGTTCACAGGTGGTGAAGCAGGTCTGCAGGTGTCTGTCTTTCTCTTCCCCTCTCTGTCCTCCCCTCCTTTCTCCATTTCTCTCTGTCCTACCCAACAACGATGACATCAGTAATAACAACAGTAATAACTACAACAACAAAAAAACCAAAGACAACAAAAGGGAAAATAAATTAATTAATTAACTAATTAGAAAATGACTTCCAAAGATTTTCTGAAACTGAGACTGAAGTAATTTCTTTAGTGTTTAAAGGACTTTACAATAAGAAAGATATGTAACTGGGGAGATAGCATAATGGTTAAAAAAAGGGCTTTCATTTCCGAGGCTCTGTGGTCCCATATTCAACCCCCAGTACCACAATAAGTCAGAGCTGAATCGTGCTCTGGTAAAAATTAAATAAATAAAATCTGATCGGGGGGTTTTATTTTGGGAAAGGACTTAATCTTTTCTTCTTTTTTTTTTTTTTAAATAAATCTTTAAAAAATATTTATTCCCCTTTTTTGCCCTTATTTTATTGTTGGAGTTATTATTGTTGTTATTGATGTCATCGTTGTTGGATATGACAGAGAGAAATGGAGAGAGATGGGGAAGACAGAGGGGGAAAGAAAGATAGACACCTGCAGACCTGCTTCACCACCTGTGAAGTGATTTCCCTGCTGGTAGGGAGCTGGGGGCTTGAACCGTGATCCTTATTCCAGTCCTTGCACTTTGCGCCATGTGCGCTTAACCCACTGCGCTACCACCCGACTCCCCTTTTGTTCTTTTTAATATCTCTGGATTCTATAATGAGTCCTGTAATGTGTGTATTTCATGAACTAACTAGATAGATGCTACTTTGTTGATCCCTCCAAAGGATTAGCTTTGACTTAAAATTTTTATTTAAAAATTTGTTTTATGACCAGCACAATAACTTACCTGGGAGGGTACCTGCCTTGCTATGCATCTGTCCCAGATTCTAGCCTCGCATCTGCTGCTTGCACTGGAGGAAGTTTCAGTATCGTGTTGTCTTCCACCTTCTCTCTCTGTCTCTCTACATGAAAAAGTTAGCCTGCACCAGTGAAGCTCTAGTGACAACAAAGAATTTTTTTTTATAATTTTATTTTATTTTAAATATTTATTTTATTTATTTATTCCCTTTTGTTGCCCTTGTTGTTTTATTATTGTAGTTATTATTGTTGTCGTCGTTGTTGGATAGGACCGAGAGAAATGGAGAGAGGAGGGGAAGACAGAGAGGAGGAGAGAAAGACAGACACCTGCAGACCTGCTTCACCGCCTGTGAAGCGACTCCCCTGCAGGTGGGGAGCCGGGGTTCGAACCGGGATCCTTATGCCTGTCCTTGTGCTTTGCGCCACCTGAGCTTAACCCGCTGCGCTACAGCCCGACTCCCAACAAAGAATTTTTTAAACTGAAATTAATTTATGAGTGGGAAGAGACCAGTGTTGTTTGCAGGTTAGCTGTGGGACTTCAAACCTGAAACCAAGCCCATGCAAATCCTACCAGTGCTGCTAAGCTAGTTGTCTCCCTGGTCCCATTATGTGTCTCTCTATTGTTTCTTTTCTGTTTCAGTTTTTCTGCTCTTTACTGTTGCCTTTCTTTTACTTACTTTGGGTTTACTTTGTGTTTTTACAGATTGTTTAGGTGGAATCATAAATTTTTAACATTATACATTCTTTTTTCTTTCATGTGGTCAGATAACACTCTCACTCAACTCTGTTAAGTTGGTTGTGTCCTGTTTTGTGGTTCAGTATGTGATATTTCTTAGTGAACAAATCATGGTCATCTGAAAAGAATGTATACAGCAGTTTTATAATATTCAGATTATCCATCTTTTTTTTTTTAAAGAAGTCATCTATTTTATTCCCATTGTTGTTATTGTTATTGTTGATGTTGTTGCTGGATAGGACAGAGAGAAATTGAGAGAGGAGGGGAAGACACGCGGAGAGAAAGATAGACACCTGTAGGCCTGCTTCACTGGTTGTGAAGTGATCCCCTGTAGGTGGAGAGGCGGGGGGGGGGGGGGGGGGGGGGACAAACCGGTATCCTTGTGCTTTTTACTATGTGTGCTTAACCTAGTGCAATACTGCCCAGCCCGTTTTTTTAAAACTTTTTAAAAAGATTATTTTCCCTTTGTTGCCTTTGTTGTTTGTTTTATTGTTGTTGCAGTAATTATTGTTGTTGTCATTGTTGGATAGGACAGAGAGAAATGGAGAGAGGAGGGGAAGACAGAAGAGGAGAGAAAATAGACACCTGCAGACCTGCTTCACTACCTGTGAAGAGACTCCCCTGTAGGTGGGGAGGCAAAGGCATGAACCGGAATCCTTACGCCGGTCCTTGCGCTTTGCACCAAGAGCATTTAAGCTTAACCCGTTGTGCTACCGGCCTACCCCTTGTTATTTATTTATTTATTATTTATTTACTCATTCCCTTTTGTTGCCCCTGTTGTTGTAGTTATTATTGATGTTGTTGTTGTTGTTCGATCGGACAGAGATGGAGAGAGGAGGGGAAGACAGGGGGGGATGGAAAGACACCTGCAGACCTGCTTTACCACTTGTGAAATGACTGCTCTGCAGGTAGGGAGCTGGGCGGCTCAAACCGGGATCCTTACGCCAGCCCTTGCGCTTCACGCCACATGCACTTAACTTGCTGTGCTACCACCCGACTCCTTCCCCTTACTTTTTTTTTTTTTAAACCAGAGCACTGTTAAGCTCTGGTTTATGGTGGTGCGGGGGATTGAACCTGGGGGATTGAGCCTCAGGCATGAGAGTCTGTTTGCATAACCATCATGCTATCTACCCTCCGCCCACCCCTTTTTAAAATTATTATTATTATTTTTTAAATATTTATTTTATTTATTTATTCCCTTTTGTTGCCCTTGTTGTTTTATTGTTGTAGTTATTATTGTTGTTGTCGTCATTGTTGGATAGGACAGAGAGAAATGGAGAGAGGAGGGGAAGA
The DNA here is from genome assembly GCF_950295315.1 of Erinaceus europaeus. Lineage (NCBI taxonomy): Eukaryota > Metazoa > Chordata > Mammalia > Eulipotyphla > Erinaceidae > Erinaceus > Erinaceus europaeus. The sequence goes on from NC_080167.1 coordinate 58,541,705, forward strand.
CAGAGAGGAGGAGAGAAAGACACCTGCAGACCTGCTTCACCGCCTGTGAAGCGACTCCCCTGCAGGTGGGGAGCCGGGGTTCGAACCAGGACCCTTATGCCGGTCCTTGTGCTTTGCGCCACCTGCGCTTAACCTGCTGCGCTACAGCCCGACTCCCTAATTATTTTTTTTATCATAGCACTGTTCTGCTCTGGTTTATGGTGGTGTTGGGGATTGAACTTGGGCCTTTTGGTGCCTTAAGCAGGGAAGATATATATTTTTTCCATAACCAGTATGTGATTTCCGTAGCCCAGATACTCATATCTTTATTGATTTATTTTGGGAGGAGGTGGTTCAGTTTGTTAACTAGAGACAGCATCTTTTTAAAAAAATATATATTTATTCCCTGTTGTTGCCCTTGCTTTATTGTTGTAGTTATTATTGTTATTGTTATTGATGTTGTCGTTGTTGGATAGGACAGAGAGAAATGGAGAGAGGAGGGGAAGACAGAGGGGGAGAGAAAAAGAGACACCTGCAGACCTGCCTCACTGCCTGTGAAGCGACTCCTCTATAGATGGGGAGTCTGGGGCTCAAACTGGCATCCTTACACTGGTCTTTGCGCTTTCTGCCACATGCGTTTAGCCCTCTGTGCTACCGCCAGACCCCCCCCCCATTCTTTATAAAATCATTTGTCCTTTTACTTATGACACCTTTTTTTTTTAAATTTATGTATTTATTTATGAGAAAGATGGGAGGAGAGAGAAAGAACCAGACATCACTCTGGTACATGTGCTGCTGGGGATTGAACTCAGGACCTCATGCTTGAGAGTCTGATGCTTTATCCACTGTGCCACCTCCCAGACCACTACTTATGACACTTTTGCTTCAAGTATCTTGAGCGCTGTTATTAGGTACATCTCTACACTCATGTCTTATTATCTGGCACTTACCCCTGCAGGTGGGGGCCAGTGCTCAAACCTGGGTCCTTGTGCACTGTAAGCCAAATGGGCCACCATCCGGCCCCTTATCTTTGCTAATAAAGTTTGTTTTGAAGTATCTCTTGTCTGTGATATTAAATAATAGTCACTATAAGTTATCTTATACTTTGTATCTTTTTTAAACCTTTCTATTTAAATCTTACCTCTTATAGATGCTCATAAATTGAGTTTTGCTTTACTATCTGTGCTGATATGTTCTTTTAGTTTCTTAAAAATTAATTAATTAACTTATGTATTTATTTATTGTATTGCCACTAGGGCTATCTGTGGTGCTTGGTGCTGGCACTACATATCTACCACTTCCGGCTGCTGTTTCCCCCCCTTCTTTGTTTTCTTTCTGTTTTATTTGATAGGAAAGAGAGAAAAGAAAAGGGTGAGACAAGAGAGAGAGAGACCTGCAGATCTGCTTCACCGCTCATGAAGCTTTCCCGCTGCAGGTAGAGAGTAGTGGTGTGAACCTGGGTCCTTGCACAAGGTGATATTTGCACTTAAACTGGTGTGCCACTGCCTGGCTCCTTAATTTCTTAAAATTTAATGTGTTTGGTACTAGGAGATGTTTCCACAGTTGAGTACACACTTGACCATATGCAAGAACCTTGCGTTTGAGTCCCTGGCTACTGTATGGATGGAAGCCCTGCATGCAGGGAAGCTTCAGGACAGAGAAAATGGTTCACTTAGTTTGCTGCATTGCCATTTGCACAACTCAGGTTTGAGCCTGGCCCCCACCAAATTGAAGGAAGTATCAGTGTTGTGTCTCTTTCTGCCTCTCTGCCTCTAAAACAGATGATGGTGGGGACTTTGGGTGTAGTGAACCAGGGCTGTGGTGGCTTTTCCTCCTTTGTCCCCCTCTCTGCCTTTCACACATAAGGAAAGAAAGAAATGGACCAGGAGTGGTGGGATCAAGGAGGCTTAAACTCCAGTGAAATCCTGGTGAAAGGCAAAAAAAAAAAAAAGTGCTGTGTGATTTAGGTTATCAGTTATTTTCTATTTGCCTCCTCCCTGTTTTTTGAAAATTACACTTTAAAAGGCAGCTTATGGGCTAGGCGGTAGCTCATCCAGATGGGTGAAATGTTAGCATATTGCCAGGACCCGCACTACGAATCTGCTGCTCTTGGTGACTTTTTTTTCCTTTTATTTTCTATTTTATTGAGTAGGATAGATAGAAATTGAGAAGACAGGGAGATAGAGAGATATACCTGTAGACCTGCTTCACTACTTGTGAAACTATCCCTTTGCAGTTGAGCGGCCCAGGGTTCGAAACCAGATCCTTGATGGGTCCTTACGCTTCACACTCTGCACTTAACCCAGTGTGCTACTACTTGGCCCTTGTCTTTCACTGTCTAGTAGGGAAAGAAGATTAAAAAAAAAAAGTCACGGGGCCAGGCGATGGTGCATCTGATTAAGCATACATATTATAGTGCACAAGGACCTGGGTTCAAGCCCCTGGTCCCCACCCGCATGTGGGGAGCTTTGTGAGTGGTGAAGCAGGGCTGCAGGTGTCTCTCTCCCTCCCTCATGAATGCAGCATTATTTTTCTCTCTTTTAATATTTATTTTCCGTTTTGTTGCCCTTGTTTATTATTATTATTATTGATGTTGTTATAGTTAGATAGGACAGAGAGAAATGGAGAGGGGAAGGGAAGACAGAGGGGGAGAGAAAGATCGACATCTGCAGACCTGTTTCACCGCCTGTGAAGCGACTTTCCTGCAAGTGGGGAGGCGGGGGCTCGAACCGGGATCCTTACACGGTCCTTGCGTTTTGCGCCATGTGCGCTTAACCTGCTGAGCTACCGCCTGACTCCCGAGCATTATTTCTCAGTCGTACTGAGTTAGGCTTTTACAAAGTTTCTCTCTCTCTCTTTTTTATATTTTATTTATTCCCTTTTGTTGCCCTTGTTGTTTTATTGTTGTAACTATTGATGTCGTCATTGTTAGATGGGACAGAGAGAAATGGAGAGAGGAGGGAAGACAGAGAGAGGGAGAGAAAGACAGACACCTGCAGACCTGCTTCACTACTTGTGAAGTGATGCCCCTGCAGGTGGGGAGCTATGGACTTGAACCGGGATCCTTACACCGGTCTTTACATTTTGCACCACCTGCACTTAACCTGACTCCCACAAGGTTTCTCTTTTATGGTTATAAACATAAATATCTTTTGTATTCATTTTTGTCTTGAAATTATAATATTTATGATATAATAAATTCAATTTCTGGGGATTGGGCTGTGACGTATCCAGTTGAGTTCACATGCTCTAGAACCTGGTTCAAGCCCCTAGCCCTCCTGCAAGGAGGAAGCTTCACAAATGGTGAAGCAGTGTTAAAGATGTCTGTCTCCTTTTTCTTCCTCTTCCTTTTCATTTTATCTCTGTCTCTGTCAAAAAAAGTAGAAAGAAAAGGGGGGGCTACTGGGAGCAGTGGTTTTGTTGAAGGATAATCCTGGTGACGGTTAAAGAAAAAGTGCTTTTTCTTTTTTATTTCTTTTGTCTCTGTAGAAGTGAAGCAATTCAGTCACTAGTATTATTTTTTAAAATTATTATTATTGGATAGAGACAGCCAGAAATCAAGAGGGAAGGGGTTGGTAGAGAGGGAAATAGACAGGGAGATATCTACAGCTCTGGTTTAAAAAAAATTTTTTTTATATTTATTTGCTTTTCCCTTTTGTTGCCCTTGTTGTTTATCATTGTTGTTGTTATTGTTGTTGGATAGGACAGAGAGAAATGGCAAGGGGAGGGGAAGACAGAGAGGGGGAGAGAAAGACAGACACCCGCAGACCTGCTTCACTGCCTGTGAAGCGACTCCTCTGCAGGTGGGGAGCCGGGGACTCGAACCGGGATCCTTACTCCAGTCCTTGTGCTTTGCGCCACATGCACTTAACCTGCTGCACTACCATCCGACTTCTTACAGCTCAGTTTTGCCACTTGTAAAGCTTTCCCCCTGCAGGTGGGGATCGGGGGCTTGAACCTGGGTTCCTTGTGCCTTGGAATTGTGCGCTCAACCAGGTGTGCCACCACTTGACCCCTGTCAGTATTGTTCTTGACTCTTATTGCTAAATTGTTCTCCAAATGCATTATGTTGAAGTGTCATAACAGTATATTCACTGTGCTCTGACATTCGAGGCTCTTTTTTCAGGAAACTTTTGCTGATTAGTAGGTGAAACGTTGTTCTTTATGATCTCTATATAGTTCTTTGAATCTAAGTCAGACTACATATTTTCTTATATATTTGCTGCATATATATTTTTAATGTTTTTAAAATATTGTTACTCTAATTGTTTTATAAAAGTCTTTAAAATCGTGGTCTGGGAGGTGACGCAGTGGATAAAGCATCGGACTCTCAAGCATGAGTTCCTAAGTTCAGTCCCCGGCAGCACATGTACCAGAGTGATGTCTGGCTCTTTCTCTCTCCTCTTATGTTTCTCTCTAATAAATAAATAAAATATTTTTTTAAAAAAGTCTTTAAAGTCTGTGTTACTACTTTAACTTTTAGTTTAATTTGAAAACGAATGTTTTAAAAATATTTTGAAAATTTTGTTTTTACCCATAGTGCTGCTTAGCTGTGTGCTCCAGTGGTATGGATGATGGAGCCTGTGTTTTTTGTTTGTTTTGTTTTGTGTAATTTCTGTGCTATATCCCTGACTCCAAAATATTTTGAACTTTACATTAATGGTCTGTAAGAATTATGGCTGTACTTTGACTTTTCTCTTAATTGCTAAACAATTATCTTACATCTAATTATCCTAAGGATAATCTACTTTTAGTTATGGTCTTTATATTAGATTTAGTTATACAATTGATCCTTGAATAATATGGGTTTGAACTGTGCCTATCTACTCATATCCAAATAGATGCACACCAGAGGATCCATAGTAGACCATTTATGGTAAAAGTGCTTCCAAACTGTAAGAAGAAAATATAGAAAGAAGGATTGGGGCCAGAAAATAAGTTGACATTAGACAGTGTTATCAGAGGGTTCTGTCCATTCCAAACTGCTTTTGACTTCTTTCTTATCATGTACTTGTCTATAACTGGGGCACTGATTCCAAAGCCAATAGGGGGAAAAATTGATAGCATACACGAAACAGTTGTTGATACATTTTTTTAATTTTTTTAAATATTTATTTTATTTATTTAGTCCCTTATGTTGCCCTTGTTGTTTTATTGTTGTTGTTGTTGGATAGGACAGAGAGAAATGGAGAGAGGAGGGGAAGACAGAGAGGAGGAGAGAAAGATAGACACCTGCAGACCTGCTTCACCGCTTGTGAAGCGACTCCCCTGCAGGTGGGGAGCCCGGGTTCGAACCGGGATCCTTATGCCGGTCCTTGCGCTTTGCGCCACCTGCGCTTAACCCGCTGCGCTACAGCCCGACTCCCTGTTGATACATTTTTAAACGACTCCTTCCTACTGTGCCTGCTTCTCTTTCCTCCTACCCTCTTCACCTCTTCTTCCTCTGCCTCCATGAGACAAGACCCACTCTCTTCTCATCCTCCCCCAGCTGCTCAGTAGATGAGGGTGAAAGCTCATCTGATGTTGTTTCTACTTAATGAGGAATAGACATAAAATATGTATTTATTAAGTATGTGTTATCAGCAAGAACTCTTTTAGTCAGAAGCAGGCTATAAGTGAGTTTTTTGGAAAGTTAGAAGTTACACACAGAATTTTGATTGCCTAGAGAGGGCTGGTGTCCTCAACATCTACTTTGCTCAAGGGTCAACTTTCCTTTTACAAGCAACGCTTTTTAAAAAATTAAAAAAATATATTTATTTTCCCTTTTGTTGCCCTTTTTGTTTTATTGTTTTTGTTACTGATGTCGTCGTTGTTGGATAGGACAGAGAGAAATGGAGAGAGGAGGGGAAGACAGAGAGGGGGAGAGAAAGAGACACCTGCAGACCTTCCTCACCACTTGTGAAGCGACTCCCCTGCAGGTGGGGAGCTGGGGGCTCGAACTGGGATCCTTATGCTGGTCCTTGTCCTTTGTGCCATGTACTCTTAACCCTCTGTGCTACCGCCTGACTCCCTCAAGCAATGCTTTTTTGTTAGATAAATCAGGTTTAATAGCTTTCCGTTTGTGAGGTAGTTTCCTGCATATTCTAGATCTACTGGTTGCCTTTCGCAAATGTGCTTTGGATCCTTCCAACATGTTATTATTTTTACTTTTTAAAATTTTTATTTTATTTATTAGTGAGGAAGATAGGAACAGAGAGAAAGAACCAGACATCACTCTGGCACATGTGCTGCTGGGAACTGAACTCAGAACCTCATGCTTGAGAACCTCGTGCTGTGTCAGCTCCCGGACCACTCATCATGTTATTTTTATTTATTTATTTTTTTTAGCTTTACCATATCTAGAGACTAATCAATGCTAAGGCTACATGCAATCATGAAATAAACTACAAACAATTTATAATTTAGCAGAGGAAGATAAACATAACTGAATAACTAGTTAGTTACAGTTAATTGTGATTATAGTATATACTAAGAAAGAAAAGTATAGATAATTTATAATGTGGCACTTAAATCCTAATGTAGGAATTCAGAGAAACCTCTGAGAAATTATTGTAAGCAAAATTCTGAGGCATATATTATCCAGCTATGAAAGAGAGGTCAGAGTGAAGGGCACTTTTTTTTTCCTCTAGGGCATAGTGAAAACTTTTTTTTTTTTTTTGGCCTCCAGAGTTATGCCTGCACTACAAATCCACTGCTCCTAGAGGGTATTCCCCCCCTTTTGTTGCCCTTGTTGTTCATAGTTGTTGTGATTATTATTACTGTTATTACTTCATTGTTGTTGGATAGGACAGAGAAATCAAGAGAGGAGGGGAAGACAGAGAGAGGGAGAGAAAGACAGACACCTGAAGACCTGCCTTACTGCTTGTGAAGTGGCTCCCCTTCAACTGGGGAGCCAGGGGCTTGAACTGGGATCCTTAAACCAGTCTTTGCGCTTTGCACCATATGTGCTCAACCCACTGCGCTACTGCCCGACCCCCAGTAAAAAGTTTTATGTGTTTAGACAATATATAGCAGACAGGGTGATTGTGCCAAGGACTTGCATACAAGAGATTCTGGGTTCAATACCCAGCACCATCAATAGTCAAAGCTCAGTAGTGCTCTGGTAAAAAGTAAGCAAAAACCTGACTAAGAAGTAGGAGAAGAAAAGACAATATTAGCCAGGCAATGAGGTGTTGAAGAGAGAAAGTTGTGGAGGTAGATGTGGGTAGATTTCTTACAAGAAAATGATTGAAAGGTTATAGTGGTGGTGGTGGGGTGAGTGGTGGCACACCTGGTTGAGCGCACATCCTGCTATGTGCAAGGAACCAGGTTCAAGCTCCCAGTCTCTACCTGTAGGGGGAAAGTTTTGCAAGTGGTTAAGCAGTGTTGCAGGTGTCTTTCTCTCTCTCTCTCTCCCTCTCTATCACCCTTTTCCCTCTCAATTTCTGGCTGTCTCTATCCAATAAATAATGATAATTTTTAAAAAAGGTTATAGTGGGGTAGTGATTTCTTAAGAATTTGCATTTTTGAAGTTCACTCTGGATTGGTGTGAGTCAGTTAAGACAAATGGGGGGGGGGGAAGAGAAGGCTCACCTGCTAGAGCCTATACTCTGCTGTTCCTGAGTCCCTAGTTTGAACTCCATTGTTTGTGGGGTGGTGCTCTCTCCCTGTTCTGTTTTTTAAAAAGCTGAGAATAGAAAATTGGGCCAAGCTGCTTAGAAGGTGATGCAGTAGATAAGGTGTTGGTTTCTTAAGCACGACACATGCCAAAATGATCCTCTGGTGTTCTCTCTCTCTCTCTCTCTCTCTCTACCCAAGTGCTGATCAGCTCTGGCTTGTGGTGTGTGGAATTGAACCTGGGACTAAAAATAGAAGAAAATTGAACCAAAAGAGGTTCCTTAGTATTATCAAGTTTATATAGTACTCTCAATCTATCCCTCAGTGCTGCATTAAAAAACAAAACAAACAAAAACATTGATCTTGATGAAAGTTATGATGACTTGAAGTAGCTAGTAGTTCATGTAGAGAGAGGTAGTCCATACTGGTCATGCCTAATAAACACGGGTAGTCTCTAGTACTGAGTAGAAGGAATGGATAAAATGTGATGATTGATTAAATATGAGGTTAAGGATCAAAAGAGGGTGTGAGGGCGATCTGGCTGCGACATCTGTCACCCCATTGATCGCCAGGGTTGATTCGGCTGATCTGGCTGGCTAGGCGGGTGTCTCCTTTCTCCCTCACCGCTCCATGTGCGTCCCTCCTGAAGCTGCACACTTGGTTGAAGAGGACGGCCTTCCCCAAATAGGGATGGTCCGGTCTTTGGTGGAGGGTATAGGAGTAGCTGCGCTCCCCTGCTAGAACCTCCAAACAAGTTCTCAAGGATCAAGAGATAATGTCTCAGTGACTTTATGGAGGTAAAAAGCCCCTCCTTCCCCATTTAAGAGAGGTTAAGAGACACCTGCAGCCAAGCTATTCTGGAGAAACTGGAGAAGGTAAGGCTGAAGGTGCTGCTCAAACCAAAAAGAGCTCTGCAGGGAGATCAGAGGAGGCCCTGGATAGTGGAGGACTGTGGTGTCCCACCCAATATATCTAGGCGGCTGGTACGGATAGTGTGTGTCGTTACAAATAAGTGGTGAACTGGAGGAAGTATAACTATTGCCATATGTTTGGACAGAATTTTAAAGTGCCTGTATATATAGGAAGTGTTATGTCTAAATCCAGGGATAGATCTGAATAGGTGATAAATTTAAGTCATTGGCCTAGCCTAATAACTAATTGGTGATAAATGCTTAACTTTATGAAATGAAAAGGTACCTTAAGCCAGAACTTCAAGGAACCACCACATTTAAAGGTCGGGTGACAAGGCCCCGGAGGTAGGTAGAGTAGAGTGTGTGCCTTACTGTGGGAAAGATCCTGAGTTTAAGCACTATATCGCATGGAGGTCTGTGATTTCCATAGATAGTGCAACAGTGCTGTGGTGGTACTTGTCCCACCTCTCCTTTCTTTGTCCTTCTAAATAAAAGATGAAAAAATTGTAGTATCATACATACATAATGTTCTGTGAATTCATTCCCTGAAGCCCCCCAAAACAAAAACAAACACAAAAACAAGCAAACAGAAAAAGCAATAAAATTCGGATAATACCAAAGGGGTATGAGGAAAATCAAGAGAGTGAAATACTGAAGAGGAGAAAAATAGGACCTGGGACTTAACGTTTTTGTGCACTTTTCTCACTATTTTACCTCAATTCCCTACTTTTTTCTTTAATTATATTACTATATTGTGTGCTTCAAACATATGCTCTCTTTAAGGAGTAAGGTAGGGTATTAAAAAGTACTCCAGGATAACAACAATAGTAACAGCAACAATAAACAACAAGAGCAACAAAAGGGGGAAAAAATTGCCTCCAGGAGCTATTTTTAGTGGATTAGTAACGATAACCCTAGAAGCAAAAACAAACAAACAAACAAAAAACACTTAAAAAATAAAGTACTCCAGGAATCAGGGAGATAGCATGCATAATGGTTATGGAAAGACTTATTCCTGAGACCCTGAAGGCCCAGGTTCAATCCCCTGCATCAGCCTAAATCATTGCTGAACAGTGTCTTAGTTAAAACAAAAACAAAAAACACCACCTGTAACTTCCAGGAACATACATTTCATAATGAGGCAGTGTTGGTAAACTTCACTGTTTATTATTTTCAGAGGTTTAATCTGGCTTCTCTCTCTCTCTTTCTCTCTTTCTCAACGTGGCTTCTTAATAGTGCAAAAAAAATTATAGTGTAGGGCAGACTCAGTGTTTATTTCCCTTTTTTATTTGTAGGGGTGATAGAGGAGAGGAATTTACAGTAACTTTTGAGTACTGGTGTGTGTGAGTGATGAAAGTAACCTAGAATAATTAGAGCAGTTTCTTCTTCCCAGAAGACAGGCTGACACACATGAAATCATGTCTTCACATATAAATCTAATTTCTAAATTTATGAGTTTGGCTCTTTATTTTTAGAGAATCCAGAGATGAGTGACTACACTTACACTGACTTTCCTAAACAAAAAGTAAGGGATATAGACAAAGGTTAAAAACTCTGCCCCAGTCCTAACATTAGAGTCTTTTTGTTTTTATTAAGGTAACATTCAAAAAATCATGGCAACAATTTAAAAACAGGTGAATTTTTAATCTTTAAAAAGTTTGTATCTGGTATTCTAAGGAAGGTCACAAGTCCAAAGAGCATTACTTCATGAGGAATGTTCTGAAATACTCTTGGTGGCATCTAGAATAAGTGATGCTCCCATAACTTAAATAATTTTGAAGTTACAGGGAAGATGTTACACTTTGGTAATCAGAAAAATCTCTTTGTTTCCTTTCTTTCTTTCTTTCTTTTTGTTTTTATAGAGATGTGAACTGTGTCCTCATAAGGATGGAGCTTTAAAAAGAACAGATAATGGGGGTAAGTGCAGAGAATTTTGAAAAAGATTTTTATTAAAAAATGAGAAGAGTAAAAATATCTAATAGTTCATAAGATATAAACTTACATAGTGTTCACTCATTTTTAATAGTACTGGATGTAACTCATGAATCCATTTTGTACTGAAATAGTTTTTCTGCTTTGTGGGTTTGGAGCATTGGTTTTTAAAATGCAAAATTATCTAATTACCTCTAATTAAAAATCTTCATTTTGGAGGCCTTGGGGGGAGGTCACTGGGCAGCTTGAGGCCCTGGGTTTGATCCAAATGAGAGGGACACCCAGGATCTGTGTAGCTCCCTTGGATGATGGGAGTGCCTTAGTGTCTCTCCCTCATATAAAAATATGACACAGAAGGGCTGGCGCAGTAGCTCTCCTGGGTAGTGTGCCTGCTTAGCCCCCACCACACTGGAGGATGCTTTTGGTGTTGTCCTGCTTTGCCTTTTTTTTTTTTTTTTCTGTATTTGAAAAAGTCAACCAGAGTAGCAGAACTCTGACAACAACAGAAAGAATAAAGCAAAAATTTGGATTGGAGAGGTGGTTCAAATGGCAAAGCACACCCACAAGACCTTGATTTGATCCCTGGCACTGCATTAAAAAAAAAAGTCTAAGCTCAGCTGGTGGAGCCCAAGATTTGAATGCCTGAGGCTCCAAGTTCCCGCCTCAGAGTGTTGCTCTGACTTCTCTCTCACATGAAACTATTCATATAAAATAAGTCAGATGAATCTTTCAAACATCTTAATTTTCTTTTTTACAGGCAAAATTTCTTTTTTTTAAAAAAAGTATTTATTCCCTTTTGTTGCCCTTGTTGTGGCAAAATTTCTTATTTTAAAAATATTTTTGGAAAAAATAAGCCTCGCTTCCGGCAGTGGCACCCATTACCATGCACAAAGACCTGCAGGGGGGATGCCTCACACCTGATGAAGCAAGTCTGCAGGTCCCTCTCCCCCTCCCCCTCCCTCCTTCCTTCCTCCCCACCCCCTTCAATTTACTCTCTATCCTATCAAAATAGATAAAAAGGAAATAAATGGGAGCAGTTGATGCATAGTCCTGGCAAGAACCCTGGTGGCAATTAAAAAAAAAAGTTGGAGGTCTTTCAGGTCCTAGTGCATAATGGTGGAGGAGAGGACTTAGGCTAGGAGTGAGTGTTTGCAGAAAATGGAGACATTTTACACATGCACCAACAGCTGTATTTACTATGAACCACTAATCCCAATGAAACGAAAAAAAGTCACACCCACCCCTTCCAGAGCAGTGTTCAGCTCTGGTTTATTGAGGTATAGGGGATTGAACTTGGAACTTTGGAGCCTTAGGCATGAGAGTCTCTTTGCATCACCATTATGTTGTTTTCCCTGCCCCCAAAGTCCGATATTTTTAAGCTGAAATATGTTTTTTTTAATTTTTTATTGGGGAATTAATGCTTTACATTCAACAGTAAGTACAATAGTTTGTACATGCATAACATTCCCCAGTTTCCCATATAACAATACAACCCCCACAAGGTCCTCTGAATCCTTCTTGGACCTGTATTCTCCCCACCCATCCACCCCAGAGTCTTTAACTTTGGTGCGATACGCCAATTCCATTTCAGGTTCTACTTTTGTTTTCTTTTCTGATCTTGTTTTTCAGAGAGAGGCCAGAATGCCACTCTGTCATTTATAGTGTTCTATTTGTTTTTGTCTTGCTTTTATGTGGTTTTGGGGTGCTACCCCCCCAGCTGTATAAAATCTGTTGTATCAGATTCTATTTCTGTCTTTTGTGCTTTCTTACATAGATGATCTTTCCAGTTAATGTTACTTTTAATAGTATGAGGATCTGTATTGCTCAAATATAATGAAATGCTGATTTTTGTTCTAAAATTTAGTGTTTTGTTTTTTTTAGGACACTTGTTTATTTCTCATGTATATCTTTATTTTGTAACTTACCTTAGAGAAATCTATGTGTCTGCACCACTGTATTCTTAAATTTGTAAACATGTATTTCTTTAAAGCATGCCATGCTGTTAATATTGAGGACAATGATGAAATGCAGCAAAAAAAGAGGTATATCAACTGTTAGTATAATTTTCTTTTTTAAATAGCAAGCTCTAAACCATATTTGACACAGAATAATGATATGAGTACATGAAAGGCAAAAATAGAAATGTTTTTGCTAGCTATATACTTGAATTTAATGCTTAGGCTATGTTAAGCAGTTGCATTATTGAAATCATATATGTATTAAAATTATTGCCTCCTACTCTCTCTTTTTTTTTTAATTTAAGAAAGGAGACATTAACAAAACCATAGGATAGGAGGGGTACAACTCCACACAATTTCCGCCACCCAGTCTCTATATCCCATCCCCTCCCCAATAGCTTTCCCACTCTCTATCTCTCTGGGAGTATAGACCCAGGATCATTGTGGGTTGCAGAAGGTGCAAGGTCTGGCTTCTGTAATTGCTTCCGCGATGAACATGGGCGTTGACTGGTCGGTCCATACTCCCAGTCTGCCTCTCTCTTTCCCTAGTAGGGTGGGTCTCTGGGGAAGCGGAGCTCCAGGACACATTGGTGGGGTCTTCAGTCCAGGGAAGCCTGGCCGGCATCCTGATGGCATCTGGAACCTGGTGGCTGAAAAGAGAGTTAACATACAAAGCCAAACAAATGGTTGAGCAATCATGGACCCAAAGGTTGGAATAGTGGAGATGAAGTGTTGGGGGGTACTCACTGCAAACTGTAGTGTACTTCTGCTTTCAGGTATATATTTTGCCCTAGTTTATGGATACATGTGAATATATGCTCTGTCTCCTGGAACCTGGTCTATATCTAGGTTTTGGGACTTTGTTAGGAAGTGAACCACCTGGGATGGAATTAGAGAATACTATGAAAGGAAAGGTCTCACCCGAGTGATGAAGCTGAAGGGTTGTCATTCCACACCTGAAGTCTCTGGACACAGTCTGAAGTGAAGCATGCTGGGGTGGCACTCGTGTTGATTAGGTTGCGATCGGCAGATGCAATATTATTTGATAAGAATTGGGAGAAGCATGCGGGAAAGTGGGTCCTACCCTAAGGTTCCAGGACTGGGGGAAATATAGGCTTTCTAGTGGAAATGTGAGGTTCCTGCTGTCTTAGGGTTCAAGAAGACAATGGATAGTTATTGTTATCATCACATTATTTGGTAATTGGGTTAACTTTGAAAAGTCCCTTTGTTAGGGTTTGCTGTATAATACCCAGTATCTTGTATATAGCTGTGCCACTGGTTGCTTCTGATCTACCTGGTCTAGACTTTTGAGAGAGTCAACATATCAAAGACTCAGCCTATATATTAAAAAGACTCAGTCTGGGGGTCGGGTGGTGGCGCAGTGGGTTAAGTGCACGTGACACAAAGCACAAGGACCGGCATAAGGATCCCGGTTTGAGCCCCCGGCTCCCCACCTGCAGGGGAGTCGCTTCACAGGCGGTGAAGCAGGTCTGCAGGTGTCTATCTTTCTCTCCCCCTCTCTGTCTTCCCCTCCTCTCTCCATTTCTCTCTGTCCTATCCAACAATGAACAACATCAACAATGGTAATAATAATAACCACAACGAGGCTACAACAACAAGGACAACTAAAGGGGGAAAAAATGGCCTCCAGGAGTGGTGGATTCATGGTGCAGGCACCGAGCCCAGCAATAACCCTGGAGGAAAAAAAAGACTCAGTCTGTGTTTTAAAAAGTTCGAGACATACAATCAATTTTTCCCCTTCTCATATTAATTAAATAGTGATTTATATGACTACACTTTAATAGGAGTCTACATAAACACCATTCACACCACCAAAAGACTGTTTCCCATCCCACCCACCCACCCCCACCGGCTCAGGAAGCCTCATGTCCATCCTCCCCCTCACCATAGGGTTTTTACTTTGATGCCCTATGCCTCCTACGCTTGTTCACAAGCTTCCCAGTAACTAACTTTCTCTCCCTCCCTTCCTTCCACCTTTCCTTCCTTCCTTTCTTTCTTCCTTTTTTTCTTCTTTAATAGAAAGAGAAATTGAGATGGGAATAGGAAAGGGAGGGGGGCTGGGCTGTAGTGCAGCAGATTAAGTGCTCATGGCACAGAGCACAAGGACCAGAGTCAGGATCTGGTTTGAGCCCCTGGCTCCTCACCTACAGGAGAGTCGCTTCACAGGTGGTGAAGCAGGTCTGTAGGTGTCTATCTTTCTCTCCCCCTCTCTGCCCATCCTCTCTTGATTTCTCACTGTCCTATCCAACAACAGCAACTATAACAGTAATAACAACCACAACAAGGGCAACAATATGGGAAAAATAGCCTCTAGGAGCAGTGGATTCGTAGCGCTGGCACCGAGCCCCAGTGATCACACTGGAGGCTAAATAAATAAATAAATAAAAAGAAGAGAGAGGGAGAGTGGCTGTGTTAAATTGTTCAGGGACCTGTGTTCAAGCCCTGGTTCCCCACCTGCAGAAGGGAAGCTTCACTAGTGGCGAAGCAGTGCTGCAGATGTCTCTGTCTGTCTCTATTTCTACATTTCTTAATTTCTCTCCATTTCTATTCAATAAAAAGTAAATACGGGAGTCGGGCGGTAGCACAGCGGGTTAAGCCCACATGGCGCGAAGCGCAAGGACCCGTGGTTCCAGTCCCCGGCTCCCACCTGCAGGGGAGTCCCTTCACAGGCGGTGAAGCAGGTCTGCAGGTGTCTGTCTTTCTCTCCCCCTCTCTGTCTTCCCCTCCTCTCTCCATTTCTCTGTCCAATCCGACAACGATGACATCAGTAACAACAACTACAACAATAAAACAGCAAGGGCAACAAAAGGGAATAAATAAATATTAAATAAAGTAAATAAATAAAGTAAAATAAAAAGAGAGAGAGACACCTGCTGTACTTGCAAGGTGCTATAATCCATTCCTTGCCCCATAATGTTCTCACTACCAAATATGCTTGGTTATTACTCTTCTACCTTTGTCTTGGTTTCTGTTCTATATTTAAGTAAACTTCTATAGCCAAATACTTGCTTTAAATTTTATACAAATGGATGAATATTATACCTATTCTCTACATCTTATTGTTGTTCATTGAGCTATTTCTCTATTAGCAATATACAGCTTTCTTTTTATTGTGTTATGTAATTACTCACTGACTGATGGACTTTTCTAATGTTTCATGTCTATGGCTAATGTTTATGTATGTTATTTTGCTTTTATGCATGTATGTATCTATGGAGTCATTACTTCACAAAAGAGGAACTACTGAGTTTATGGGATTTTGCAGTTAATTTCAGCAGATATTACTAAATTATTCTCCCTTGTGGTTGAATCAGTTTGTGTTTATAGCAATAGTGAATAGAATAGCTATTATTAGTGAAGTTGAGCTTCTTGTCTTGTTTTTCTCCAACTTCAGTGTTACTTTATTGAAGAAATGTTGATTTATAGGGTTGTCACAAGGATATATTTCCACATTTCTCCAGTGTTTTTAAAAGCAGTTTGTATTTTATTGAGTGGTCTTTTCATATGTTTTGATTCATTGGTTGTTCTTTTTCTTTTTGGATTCATTGGTTATTCCATAGGAGTCTTTTTGTGCTAGACTTTTATGATAGGATTTAGACTACTTTTGCATAGTTTATTAGTCTTTGCTAATGGAACTTTATACTATGAAGTTTTGGATTTTTGTTGGGCTTAGTAATTTTGTCTTTTTTGGCATCTGTGTTTTGAATCATTAAAGAGATCTTGTGTTTTCAGAGCTAGAAAGGCTATTTATTACCTATTTTAGGATGATAAAAGATTTCTCTTATACTATCCATTTAGTATTTTTTGTTTTTTTAAGTTTTGATACACTAAATAGGAGTGTATCTGTTTGATACAGTGAGTTTTGGATTCAACCTCCATTTTTTTCCATTTTTTTTTCCCCACTAACTTGAGCTAACATATTTAGTATATTCTGAATTTGACTTAAACTATACCTGTATCTTAGAAATTCAGACTGATTTGGTTTGTATCCTATCCTAGAACCTGGAATGCATTTTTCTATAGAAATTATAATTATATTTTCATAGTAAGTTGAAAAACTCCACAACACACCTAAACAATGCCAATACTACTGTTACTTAATATCTAACAATATTTTATCACACTGGAAAATATGTTTTCAGTTTCAATTTTAAGTTTTTTTTTTTTTTTTGCTCCATAACAGTTAGGTGTAGGAGTTTCTTTCTTTCAGTCTTAGTTATTAAAGGTAAATGTTAAAATGTAATTTGTGTGAAAAGTAGGGGATTATGGGCAAAAGGATATGTAACTGATGAAGACACAGGTATATCAAGGAACAGAATGATGGGGAATTAGACTATAAGGCTTGATGAGACTGATACTTGGGCAGTTTTCTTCTATTCACCCATCTTTACCCTTCTCCTTCTCTGAGCCCCTCCCTCAGATTTTTATTCTGTTGGATGTGAAGAACCGTTGAAACTAAGGAGAGTAACACAAGATATTTTTAGAAAATAGAGCACCACTGGTTTCCTTGTGAAGGTTCCCCTTTGCATGGTGCTCCCATGTGGCTACTGGAGGTTCATACCCCATGGTTGCTTATGAGAAAGGGTGCATTCTACCAGGTGCACTATTTCCTTTCCCTCTTTTTCTAAAAATCTAGATAATGTTTCTAGAGCATAAAATTAACCAGTAAATCTTCATTTAATATCATTAAGTTCTTGGAAAAATAAAGCTTTAAGTGAAATCACATAAATGAACATCTCCAAATAAATCTCAACTGCATTATAATCAAATACTGTAGAACAAAAAGACAGTATCTAACAATTGGCTGTACAGTTCAGTGACTTTTACTAACATGCAGCTATCACCTTAGTATTTTAATATATTTTATCACCCAAAAAGAAAGGCAACCACCTATAAATTCAGTCAGTCTGAATTCTAACCCACTGCACCAGCCTACTTGGCTTATTCTCCCTTCACCATGTATATATGTTATATATATTGTATTTTATTTATTTATCTTTTTGTTTGTTGGAGGGCAGTTGAATTGCTTCTACCTTTTCACTGTTATGATCAGTGCTGTTGTATATAAACATTGATATATAAGTATTTGCTTTTAAGTTTCTTTCAGTTTTTTGAAGTGGCACTGATGTGTCATACAGTGATTTTTATATTTAACTCTGAGGGATCATCAATTGTTTACCACAGGGACTATACTATTTTTACATTCTCACCAGGAACATATGAGGGATCCAATTTCTTACAGCAATTATTTTCTGAACTTTTTGATTATAGTTTTCCATGTATGTATGATGTGCCTCTTTGCTTTGTGGTTTGAATGTTTATTTTTATGATGATGAGTGATATGTGATCCATTTGTTAGTCTTCTTTGGGAAAAAGCCTATTCATGGTCTGTCCATCTTGTAATTGAGTTGTTTTTGGTCTTGAGCTGTAAGAGCTCTTCTAAACTTCTGATTATCACACACCTATCAGATTAATGGTTTGCAAATCCTTTCTCTCTATGGGTTTTCATTTTCTTGGTAATGTCCTTGATGAAAATTTAATTCAATGAGGTTCAATTTATTTGATTTTGCTGTTGCTCATGTTTTTGGTATCATATCTAGGAATCCATTACCATCCAAATTTACAGATTTAGTTGAACCCATACTTCTAATAATTCTGTTTTCAGCTCTTTCTAGGTTGTTGGTTGACTTTGTATTTGTGTGTGGTATGAATCAAGGGCCCAGTATCTTTGGTGTTGCTGGGTTGTTGTTTTTTATATGGATAATTATATTTTCTTTTTTTATTTTTATTTATAAAATGGAAATACTAATAAGACCATAGGATAAAAGGGGTACAGTTCCATACAATTCCCACCCCCAGAACTCTGTATTTCATCCCCTCCTCTGATAGCTTTCCTATTCTTTAACTCTCTGTGCTACTGCCCAGCCCCTAATAAGATGCTTTTTAATGGTTCTTTTTTCCTTTATTTTTGTTCATCTTTTTAAAAATTTATTATTTATTTATTTATTCCCTTTTGTTGCCCTTGTTGTTTTTTTAAATTTTTTTTAATATTTTATTTTTATTTATTTATTCCCTTTTGTTGCCCTTGTTGTTTTATTGTTGTAGTTATTATTGTTGTTGTCGTTGTTGGATAGGACAGAGAGAAATGGAGAGAGGAGGGGAAGACAGAGAGGAGGAGAGAAAGATAGACACCTGCAGACCTACTTCACCGCCTGTGAAGCGACTCCCCTGCAGGTGGGGAGCCGGGGTTCGAACCGGGATCCTTCTGCCGGTCCTTGTGCTTTGCGCCACCTGCGCTTAACCCGCTGCGCTACAGCCCGACTCCCATTTTCCTTTATTTTTGTTATAGTTTTCTTAAGACAGAGAGGTAAAGAGAGTTAGTTAGTTAGTTAGTTAGTTAGTTAGTTAGTTAGTTAGTTAAAGAATCCACAGCACCGGGGGTCGGGTGGTAGCGCAATGGGTTAAGCTCCACGTGGCACAAAGTGCAAGGACCGGAGGAAGGATCCCTGTTTGAGCCCCCGGCCCCCCACCTGCAGGGGCGTCGTTTCACAGGTGGTGAAGCAGGTCTGCAGGTGTCTGTCTTTCTCTCCCCCTCTCTGTCTTCCCCTCCTCTCTCCATTTCTCTCTGTCCTATCCAACAACAAACGACATCAACAACTATAATAACCATAACAAGGCTACAACAACATGGCAACAAAAGGGGGAAAAATGGCTTCCAGGAGCAGTGGATTCATGGTGCAGGCACTGAGCCCAGCAGTAACCCTGGATGGGTAGGGGGAAGAATTCACAGCACCAAAGTGTGCATCGGTTCATTGGGGCGTCATGCTCAAACCTGGTTCACACACACACTATCCAGGTGAGCTATTTTGTTAGTCTTTTCCTTTGCTTTTAGCAATGAGAATCACCCCCCCCCCTTTCCAGTTGTGGATCTCTTTCTGTTTATTTTCTTCTGGTTTCTTGAGTTTATTGAACATGTAGATAATATTTATCGAATTTGTAAAGTTGTTGGTTGTTATTTCCTCAAATAGCATTATACCCGTTTCCTCCCTTCTGGAATTCTCACTGTATTTTTGATAGGCATTGATCTGCCTCACAGATTTTGTTGAAAGTGGGATTTGGATGCTGGGCAGTGATGCGTTCTGTGAACTGCACACATTACCATGGGCTAGGACCTATGTTCAAGTTCCTGGTCCCTACCTGCAGGGTTGTCTCTTTCTCCTACTATATCTTCCTTTCTCTCAATTTTTCTTTGTATTAAAAAAAAGTGTGTATGTTTCTTCATTCATTCTTTTTCTTGTGCTTCTGAGATTTCATAATTTTAATTGTTTTGTCTTCCAATTTGGTTATTTTTTTTCCTTAGGCTACTCAGATATGCTGTTGAAGTCAGAGTGTGTGGTTTGACCTCAGTTGTAATTGTCAACTCTAGAATTTTTCATTCTTTTTTATAATTTCTTTTGATGTTGCCCATTTGTTGACACATCATTATGTTGGTTTCTTTTTGATACTTGTTCATACTTGCCTTTAGCTCTTGGAACATTTGTAAGACAGTTAACTTAAAATTCTTGCCAAATAAGTCCTGTGCCTGCTTCTGCTGGGACATACTTGTATAATTTATCATGTGAATGAGCTGACCTTTTTTGTTTTCTTTTCTTGGCAGGAAACATTTTCTTGACAATTATATACTAAATATTGTTGTAACTCTGGAAATTAGATAGTTTACTCTTGGCTTTATTTTGCTGCTTGTTGATTTTTGTAGCGTTTATTTAAATGAGTTTCTTTTAAAATGTGTTTGACTGATGGTGGGAATTGTGTAAAGTTGTACCCCTCTTATCCTAAGGTTTAGTCAATGTTTCCTGTTTTAAAAATAAAAAATTAAATAAAAAATGTGTTTGATATTGGAGAGGTAACTCAGTGGAAGAGCATATAATTTATGTGCTCTGAAGCCTGAGTTTGATCCCCAGTACCGCATAAAATGGTGGAACTGTACTCTGCTGTCTTAAAGAGAGAGAGAGAGAGAAGAGAGTTGTATTCTTTATCATTTGTAGTCTCTCAAGTCTCTGTTCATTGTGCTTTATATATAAGTTTTTTTGGGGGGAACAGGGGCACCGGAGTTATTGATGGGTCTTGGTGCCTACACAATAAATCTATTGTTCTTGGCATCGCGTGTGCATGTGTGTGTGATATAAAAACTGAAGAGGGGCATAGAGAAAAAGAGAAAACACCTGCAGCACTGCTTTACCACTTGTAAACCTACCTCTCTGCATGTGTTGTGGGGAGGGCTGGGGGCTTGAACACTAGTTCTTTGTGTGGTAACATGTGCATCATTACCTGGCCCCCTTTTACTGGTGTTTGACATAGATTTTTTAAAAAAATATTTATTTATTCCCTTTTGTTGTCATGGTTGTTTTATTGTTGTTGTTGTTATTAATGTTGTTTTATAGGACAGAGAGAAATGGAGAGAGTAGGGGGAAACAGGGGGGAGAAAGATAGATACCTGCAGACCTGCTTCACCACTTGTGAAGCGATCCCCCCCCCAACCTGCAGGTGGGGAACCAGGGGCTCTAACTGGGATCCTATGCTGGTCCTTGCACTTTGCACCATGTGCGCTTAACCCGCTTCGCTACTGCCCAACTCCCTCACATAGATTTCTTGCATATCAGGTATACAATAACTGAGCTGGAGAGAGACACAATAAAAAGAAAAAGTAATAGAACACATTTTCCAGTTTTTATAGATTAACTCTGTGTTATAGTAGCATTCTCTCAGAGGTTAACCAGTGTGTTAACATCTCTGCCTTGTTTTCTTCTTACTCTGTATGTGGACATGTCAAAGATAAATGTGGGGTCTCCTCTGGTCTTTTTTGAAGATAACATCCTAAAGGGCCAGGCAGTGGTGCACCTGGTTAAGCAATCACATTACAATGTGCAAGGACCCAAGTTCAAGCCCTAGTCTCCTCCTGTAGGGGAAAATCTTCATGAGTGGTGAAGCAGGGCTGCAGGTGTCTCTCTGTGCCTCCTCTATCTCTCCCTCCCCTCTCAATTTTTCTCTGTCTCTATGGAATAAGAAATTAAAAAAATATTTTTTAAAAAGATAATATCCTGTCTTCTGTATGTGTTGTAAATACCATAACAAGCACAGGTTTACTTTGTGTTCTAAATTTCTCATTTAGTTCTCCTTTACTTTTCTTGTTAATTGATATGGAGAGAGATTTGAGTAAGAGAGAATGAACTAGATAGACAAATATAGGCAGCAGAGTATTGTGTCTTATGTGTCTGCTTTTTATGTGGTGGTAGAGACTGAACCCAGGATGGACCTCATACATATGAGATACAGTTTTTACTAGCCAGCTTTCCTGTATTCAGTGCTCTAGTCAGTTCTGAAAGTGGCCTGGACTTGACTATAACTCTATTCCTTGTGCCTTAGGCTAAAATAATTCTCAAGTCATTAAGCCAGGGTAGACTGAGGGCTCAATTCATTTGTTTCTTTAGGATTACTATGCTTTGTTACCTGATACTCAGTGTCTTGAAAACCCCTATCTGAGACCACGAAGCAACTACTTTGATAGTATGTTGCTTTGCCATGTGTGACCCAGATTCGAACCCTGCCTCCACAGCATTAAACCAAACTTCCATGTTGTGAATTTGTCTCTCTGCCTCCCTGTCTCTACCGTAAAAAAAGAAAAGACAACTTTTTTGGGGGTAGGGGCTCAGTTTTTAGGTAGTAGGGTTGGGCTTATATTATTTCATAGAGAGATTCTAAACTTACTCCCCTTTGTCCCATTTGATCTTGATGTGCATGCATGTGTCTAGCTGGGATCTTAGATATGCAGAACTGCTACTGTTGGGCTATTTTTTTCATTCAGAGATAAAGAGGGAGAGAAGTACAGTACTAGAATTTCCCCTGGCATTATAACTCTTCCACATGGTCCCAGGGTTTGAACCTGAATCTTACACATGGAATATATTTGGGGGGGGCGGAGTGGGGGAGAGACACCACAGCATCTCTTTGCCATCCATAGCACTCCTTTTGATATGCTGTCCAAGGTGCTCTCCCATTTGGTGCTGGGATTCAAACCCACGACCTCAGTCACAGTATAGTGAGTTGAGTATTAGAAGTTAAATATTTTAATACTGATATTTAAGGTTAAAGCATTAAAATTTATTTTAGTATTCAGCTACAAAGTTTGCTTTTAATAGTTCTCAGAAGCAGTGGTAATCTTAATTACTTAGCTAGTATTTGTGTTGTTTTTTTCCACCAGAGTTCTCTGGGGTTCAGTGAGTCCACTGCTTCTGGTAGCCTTTCCCCTCCTGCGTTATCCCACACCCCTTTCTTGTAGATATAATGAGAGGGAAGGAGAAACACCACAGCTCTGTTACTGTTTGTGAAGCCACCCCCACCCTGTCCCCCATAGGCTCTTCCATGTGATGGCCCTGTGTGCTCTGCTGGGTGAGCCATCTGCGGGCCCTAACTTTAGTTAGCTCTTAAGTACCAGCACCTGAATTTAAAGATGTTTTCGATAAGTATTTGTTACTTTATATAGTAACTAGAGAGATCTTTAAGAATGCTTTATTCAGACCTGGCTTAACCTCATGCAGGTTATATAATCAGTAATGAGAATTCTTCATGTTTTTGCTGTGAATTGGCGTAAATAGGCTTTTAAAGGATCTCTTTAGAAAGTTGATAATTTTATTTATCTTTGGAAAAGTTCTATTGGAAGTTGGCAAATGACATTATTCTTATTTATTTTCAGGTTGGGCTCATGTGGTTTGTGCCCTATATATTCCAGAGGTACAGTTTGCCAATGTTTCTACAATGGAACCAATCGTTTTACAGTCTGTTCCTCATGATCGTTATAATAAGGTACAGTGGATATTTTATTTTATTTCTGTTTGTAAGTTTTTTTGTTTTTAAATGGCTGAACATAAAAGGAATTCTGTATTTTATTATAGGCCTTCATTAAAATTTAAATTGTAGTTCCAGGGAGTTGGGCGTAGCGCAACGGGTTAAGCGCACGTGGCGCAAAGCGCAAGGACCGGTGTAAGGATCCCAGTTCGAGCCCCCAGCTCCCCATCTGCAGGGAGCAGCTCTGCAGGTGTCTCCCTTTCTCTCCCCCTCTGCCTCCCCCCCTCCATTTCTCTCTGTCCTATCCAACAACAATGACAGCAATAACAATAATAACAATAAACAACCAGGGCAACAAAAGGGAAAATAAATATAAAAGAATTTAAATTGTAGTTCCATCAGATTCCAGTGGGATCTGGAAAAATCATGAAACTATGTTAAAACACATCTTCAAGCTTAATCTTTCAACACAGGGTTCACTGATTTTTCTTTCTTATCATGTTTATGACTATCATGCCAGTCATTGAGAAATTTCACTCACACCATCCCAGTGTGGTTCCTGTTTTGCTCATTCTTGTGTTGTTTAAGTTTCACTGTGCTGCTGTCCTCTAGTGGAGACCATCCCACTCTCTTCCAAGCTCCACATCTCTTGATGGCGCTGCTGCTTCCTGCTATAACATCCCTTCTGCCATTTCATTTTGCCCTTTGCCCTTCCCCATTTATGCTTTGTCTGCTTACCCTGCTCAGACTATATATCTACACTCCCCTTTTGTTGCCCTTGTTTTTTTGTTTGTTTGTTTTGTTTTTGGTTGTTGTTGTAGTTATTGTTGTTACTGATGTTGTTGGATAGGACAGAGAGAAATGGAGAGAGGAGGGGAAGACAGAGATAGACACCTGCAGACCTGCTTCACCACTTATGAAGCAACTCCCCTGCAGGTGGGGGAGTCAAGGGCTTAAACTGGGATTCTTACGCCAGTCCTTGGGCTTTGCACCACTTGTGCTTACCCTGCTCAGACTTTTAATGTCAGCTGAACTTCTCCTCCAGACCCACATGGAAACAGTCCTATTGGGGCTCTGGTACTTAAGTTGGACACACCCCCACCAGGGATGCTTGCTAGGCTTAACTTCACTTCGTGACTTTCATAGTAATAGATTTAAGAGGAAGGTAGAAGAATTGGAATGATTTTATTTAGAGTTAATTTCAGAATATGGTGAAAGGGTACATACAATTTTCCCCATCCATATGATTTGTCACTGTTTTCTGTACTACTATTTAATAGTCTAGTGTTTTCCATAGTTGCATGAAATGGTGTTTTAATCATCATTAAATTCTTGGGCATTTTGATGTCTTTCTTTTTCCATTGATGCACACTATTTAATTTTCTAATGATTTTTTAAAATTTATTTGTGAGAGAGGAGAGGACCAGAGCACTGCTCAGCTCTGCCATAAGGTAGTTGCAGAGATTGATTTGTGACATTCTAGACTTCTGAGATGCTATTTCCTCTGTCCACCTAAAATTCTCCTTTCTTGAGTCTTGTCTTCCAGAAACAAATGGTGTATCAGTTCTTCAAATTTTTTTGCCACTTTTTTGAATTTTTCTTATGCCATTCATTGCTCTATAACTTTCTTGGACTTTGATGGTTGTTTCATGCTGATTTTGTTTATGAGTAGCAGAATGACTAGTGTGGGATTTATGATTTTAAAGTGATAGGAGCAATTGGAAATGGATTGTTGAGTTTTAGAAGACATCAGTCCTAAATGAATGGTATTAATGGTTAATTTGGAGAGTATTAGTGTATTTGGACACTTAGTGTACATCTGTTTTTGTATAAGCATTGTGCTAGACACTAAAAAATTCAGAAATATATACTTTATTCTTTTTAACCTTAAATAGGCAAGTAAGTAATTGAATGTTTATTAATTTTTTTAATTATCACTATTGGATAGAGATAGAAATCGAGAGGGAAGGGGGAGATAAAGAGAAAAAGAGAGACAAACTGCAGCCCTGCTTGACCATTCGTGAAGCTTTCCCCTTTTAGGTAGGGCTGGTAGCTTGAACCTGGCTTCTTGCACATTATAATGTGCACTCATTATATGCCACCTCGCGGGTATGCCACCTCGCGGTATGCCACCTCGCGGGCCCCTTTATTTATTTTCAATGAAAGTGCGATTTAGTGGGCGGGGAGTGACACCAGAGCAATGCTCAGCTCTGGCTTATTTATGACGGTGCTGGAGATTGAACCTGGGACCTCTGAGCCTCAGACATGGAATTCTTTTGCATAACAATAAACATAGTGATATTATCATAGGGTCATCTCTTTATTATGTCCCTTAAGTGTCCACTCTGGAGGGGGCTGGGCAATGACTGGGTAAAACCACATAGTACAAATTGCAAGGGTCCAGGTTGGAGCACCCGGCTCCCTACCTGCATGGAGGTTGCTCTACCAGCATTGAAGCAGGTCTGCAGGTGTCTTTCTCTCTCCTTCTCTGTCTTTCCCTCCTTTCTCAATTTCTCTCTTTCCTATCCAATAGCAGCAACAACAATGGGGAAAAAAAAAGAGTCCACCTCTGGAGTAGTGGAGTTGGTGTGTGCAGGCACATTGTTATTATTGTCTTCATTGTCTTAGTCATAACTGGGTCTTTAGTACTTTGACCAACTTTTTCAGATAGACAGAGAAAGACACCACAGCGCCCAAAGTCCCTTCAGTATGGTGGTGACCGGGTTGTGCTATGATAAAGCAAGCACACTATCCAAGGGAGCTGTCTTGTGGCCCTAACAATTCTTTGTTCAAGGAAATCTCTATACATGAGTAGAGAAACTATCTAGAACTGAGGAAATTATACGTTATATTTTTTGTTTCTCTGATGATGTTTTAATTTCATCATACAACCTTGCTTTATATAGGATTCTTGGACAGTTTTATTCTTTGAGCATTTTGAATGCTGTTTATCTGTGTTTAGCTTCCTTTGTTTCTGAGTAGATTATTGAGATCTCATCAGATCTCACCGTTTATTGAGATTCCTTTTCATGTGATGATCCTGTGTGTTGCTGGAGATCAGACTCAGTCTTATTCATGTACTCTTGTCACTGACCGCTTTGGCACAAGTTTTTTTTTCTTTCAATTATCTTTTTTTTTTAAATATTTATTTGTTCCCTTTGTTGCTCTTGTTGTCTTATTGCTGTAGTTATTATCATTGTTGTTATTGATGTCATTGTTGGATAGGACAGAGAGACATGGAGAGAGGAGGGGAAGACAGAGGGAGGTAGAGAAAGATAGACACCTGCAGACCTGCTTTACCGCCTGTGAAACGACTACCTTACAAGTGGGTAGCCAGGGGCTCAAACCAGCATCCTTAAGCCAGTCCTTGTGCTTTGTGCCACGTGCAAAATCCCCACCACCAGAATTCCACATCCCATCCCCTCCATTGGAAGCTTTTCTCTCTGGGAGTATGGACCCAAGGTCACTGTTGGATGCAGAAGGTGGAAGGTCTGGCTTCTGTAATTGCTTCCCCGCTGAACATGGGTGTTGACAGGTTGATCCACACTCCCAGCTTGTTTCTGTTTTTCCCTAGTGTGGCAGGGCTTTGGAGAGATGGGGTTCCAGGGTACATTGGTGAGGTTGTCTGCCTGGGGAAGTCAGGTTGGCGTCATGACAGCATCTGCAACTTGGTGTCCCAAAAAACATTGAAATATAAAGAAAAATAAATTGTTTAATAATTAAGAACCTAAAGGCAAGAATATAGCAGATGAGATTTGGGGTCTCCATTTTGGGAAAAGTTAGTAGGTATATTCCAAGGGACCCTTGCACAAGTTTTTATTTTCTAGAAAAGAGTGCTGACCACTTCTCTACCATAGTTGTATTCATTCTGCTCTCGTATTGTGCCATGACCTCGTGCATGTAAGGCAGGCTCCTGCTGAGCCATTTTCATGCTCTGTTTCTCTCATTTTATTTTATTAATTTATTTACTTGATACAGACATGCAGAAATTGAGAAGGAAGGGGAGATAAAGAGACCACTTGCAAAGCTTTGCAGGTAGGGACCAGGGGCTTGAACTTGAATCCTTATGCTTTGTAAGGTGTGCTCAACCAACTGTGCCACCTCCCAGCTCCAGTGCCCTATTTAAAATTTGTTTAATTAATTAATTAATTAATTAATTTTTCCCTTTTGTTGCCCTTGTTGTCTTTTTGTTGTTATTGTTATTGATGTCATTGTTGGATAGGACAGAGAGAAATGGAGAGAGGAGGGGAAGACAGAGAGGGGGAGAGAAAGATAGACACCTGCAGACCTGCTTCACCACCTGTGAAGTGACTCCTCTGCAGGTGGGGAGCCGGGGGCTTGAACCGGGATCCTTTTGCCGGTCCTTGCGCTTTGTGCCACATGTATTTTTTAAAATTTTGGACTCCTAGTTAGAGTTGTTGAACTTCTGAGATAATGTGAATTGTTTTAATCAGATTTGGAGGGTTTTTAGTTGTTTATTCAGATTCAGTCACCCCCTTTTTCTCCCAGTGTTATATTATGCATATGTTGATTGATTTAATGGTATCCCACATTTTTATGAAACTGTTCTTTCAGACTATATCATGTAAATACATTAATAAAATAAGTTACATACATAATTTATTTTCTAATGATAAATAAAAAGAGAAAGATAAGCCAGAGCACTGCTCAGCTCTGGCATGAGAGTCTTGTGTAACTATTATGCTATCTCCCAAGCTCACTAGATTCTTTTTTTAAAATTGCTCTTTATAGATGAAGTCTATTTGTTGTATCTTGCTTTTTATTATTTCTTTTTTTTATTTCTTTATTGGGAGATTAATGTTTCACAGTCAACAGCAAAATACTTTGTACATGTATAACATTTCCCAGTTTTCCACATAACAATACAACCCCCACTAGGTCCTCAGCCATCATGTTCCAGGACCTGAAGCCCCACCCCCAACCCCACCCAGAGTCTTTGGTGTAGTACACCAACTCCAGTCCAAGTTCTGCTTAGTGTTTTCTCTTTTCTCTTCTGATCTTGCTTTTCAACTTCTGCCTGTGAGTGAGATCATCCCAGATTCATCCTTTTGTTTCTGACTTATTTCACTTAATGTGATTTCTTCAAGCTCCACCCAAGATGGGCTGAAAACAGTGAAATCACCATTTTTAATTAGCTGAGTAATATTCCGTTGTGTATATAGACCATAACTTGCTCAGCCACTCATCTGTTGTTGGACACCTGGGTTACTTCCATGTTGTATCTTTCTTTTTCTCTCCTCTCCCCTTTTATTTTGGCAACTCAGCTCTCCTATTATGCATTTTAAATTCCAGTATTTTTTGTTTGAAGTTTGTCTCCTAAATTCAGTGTCTGAACTTCTTTAGTTTTTGCTGTTTGCTTTATCTTGATACCTGGGCCACACGTCACTGCCTCTTATCTTAATTTTTTTTTTTTTTTTGTTTAAAACTAGCTATTCTAGAGATTTTTTTTTTCCCCTTTTTGTATCCTATTTGGCTAGTTTTAATGACTTGACTTGAGTAATTCTCTGGTGTCTGTTTTTGTTTTTAAAAACTTGACCTCTTCTTGTTGTTCTTGGTCCACTATTGGTCAGAAACTGTGCTTAAAGCTCCCTTAGTTAAATTTTCACCCTTTAGCATTTGATATGCATGTAACTTAGAGACTATTTGCTAAGACTCAAGCTTCTCATCCAGTTATTTCTGAGAACCAGCGGTCTTAAGCATACACACAATCTTTCAGAACATCAGGTGTAAGTGTGATTTTATTTTCAAGGCTTCTTAGGAGTTGCCCTTGGGTCAGAGTAACTTAGTGTTTAGCTAGGTTTTGATCGGAGATTGTACTAAAGCCTCTTGTGCTTTATTGATTGAATTTGTATGTGGTTTGGAAAATGCTTTTAAGTCGATCCCAAATCCCACTTTGATTTCTCCTGATCGAGTGCATCTTAGTTCATGTACACTGCTTTCTGGATGCCACAGGGATGAGTAATCCTAGCAGGACCCTATTGACAGAATTTCTGTTAATCTACTGGCTGTTTCTTATAGTATCTTGAGCTACCAATTCTTTCCTAATTGCTCAGCACCAAAGTGTTTCTGAGAGTGCCCTTAGGCATGAACTTCTAGGCCCTGTTCCTAATAAAATCATTTCTCCAAGAAAGAATTGCTCATCTTTTTGCTCTTTTTAAAATTTTTTTTAATTATTACTTATTTTCCCTTTTGTTGCCCTTGTTGTTTTATTGTTGTAGTTATTATTGTTGTTGTTGTTGATATTGTTGTTGGATAGGACAGAGAAATGGAGAGAGGAGGGGAAGACAGAGGGGGGAAGAGAAAGACACCTGCAGACCTGCTTCATCGCCTGTGAAGCGACTCCCCTGCAGGTGGGGAGTTGGGCTCGAACCAGGATCTTTTTGCCGGTCCCTGCACTTTGTACCACGTGTGCTTAACCCACTGCACTACTGCCAGACCCCATGATCCTTTTGTTCTTAAGATGGAGGGGGGGTCCCCCACCCCCTTCCCATAGTACTGCTCTAGAACTAGGGATGGAGACAGCATTCTGTTTTCTCCCAGAGAATTGTGTTCTGTAACAGAATGCTGGGAGGAACAAGGGTAAAAATGCATGATAGCCCCTGGTCTTCTCAGCTTCCTAGCATGGAATTTCTGCTCTATTACCATGCTGCAGATGGAGTGATAGAATCTGTTAAGGTGGGTACTAGAATGCCGAGGACCGGACTCACTGGAGGCTCGACTCTCCTAGGAGTATAGGAAGAGAGCATCTCATCTCCATGACCACACAGGAAGCAGTGGAAGAAGCCATAGATTCTCACTGTTCTCAGTGAGGTTTAGTAGATTTTCTTAACTGTTTTTCTCTGCTGCTGCTGTCTTTAGGACAGTTTTCAGAGTCTTTCAATGGTTATTTTTCACTTAACCATTTCGAGTCTTTAAAAATTTTTTTTTTATATTTCCTTTTGTTGCCCTTGTTTTATTGTTGTAGTTATTGTTGTTGTTATTGATGTCATTGTTTTTGGCTAGGGAAGAGAGAAATGGAGAGAGGAGGTGAAGACAGAGCTGCTTCACTGCCTGTGAAGGGACTCCCTTGCAGGTGGGGAGCATGGGGCTCAAACTGGGATCCTTAAGCTGGTCCTTGCACTTCACCAGCTGCGCTACCACCCCACTTCCTCTTTTTTTTTTTTTTTTTTAATTTTTTTATTTAAGCAGAGCACTGTCAGTTCTGGCTTGTGGTCCTTCCAAAAGTCTAAGTCCTTTCTCTCTTTTTTTTTTTTTTTAATTTTTAAAATGAGATCTATCATATGTGCTAGTTGAAGTGAATGGTGCCTTTTCATTATCAATTCTTTTTAGAAGTTACTAAGGTGGGTTTTTTTTTTTTTTGCCTCCAAGGTTAAGCTGGGGCTCAGTGCCCACACTACACTACAAATCCACTGCTCCTGGAGGCCATATTTTCTCATTTTTGTTGTTGGATAAGACAGAGAGAAATCGAGAGAGATGGGGAGGACAGAGAGGAGATGAGAAAGACACCTGCAGACCTGCTTCACGGCTTGTGAAGAGACCTTCTCTCCCCCTTTTAAGCTCTGTTTGCATATTTTCTATTCTAGTCTGCTCTCTCCTTTTCTCCATAGGTCCCTTTATCATTGTAAACTAAAAATGTACATACTATAACAGCTTCACACTTTCTCCCTGTAATTTGAACAGTTAGGGTTGCTTTTAATGTTGGTTGGTTTTCTTTCAGAGTTACAGTATGGTTTTTGTTATTTAGTTGTTACATTTTGGGTTATATTATTGAGCTTTAAAAAACGTTGAAAGGTGCTATTCGGAACCATAATACAGGGTAGTGGGTAGCTTTTTTTTTTTTGCTTCCAGGGTTATCCCTGGGGCTCAGTGCCTACACTATGAATCCTCTGCTCCCGGAGGCTATTTTTTCCCCCTTTTGTTGTCCTTGTTGTTTATTATTGTTGAATAGGACAGAGAAAAATTGAGAGAGGAGGAGAGAAAGAGACCTGCAGACCTGCTTCACCGCTTATCAAGCAAACCCCCCTGCAGGTGGGGAGCCGGGGACTCGAACCAGGATCCTTATGCCGGTCTTTGGGCTTTTCACCATTTGTGCTTAACCCACTGTGCTACCTCCCAGCCCTCGCTTCTTGGTTTAAGAATACTTGTAGTCCTGTTAAAGTTGGCTATGTTGACTATATTCTTTTCATTTTTTTTTGTAAATTTTTATTTTCTTTTTATTTATTTATTTATTTATTGGAGAGATAGCCGGAAATCGAGAGGGAAGGGGGAGATAGAGGAACACCTGCAGCCCCGCTTCACAACTTGCAAAGCTTTCCCCCTGCAGGTGAGGTCTGGGGGCTCAAACTTAGGTCCTTGCACAGTGTAAGATGTGTGTTCAACCAGATGTGCCACCACCCACTCCCAGTCTCATTTTTTTATTCCATTTTATTCAGTTGGCTATCTTACTCATTTTATACTTGTAGATTGCCCCTTAAGTAATTCAGTGTTTCATGAAAAGATGATACTCTCAATTGTTCCCAGTCAATATTGCTGAGTGTTCATTAACTGTTACCTTTTAAGGGCACCTTTGCCCACCTTAATATATCATCCAGAAGTAGGATATCACAGTTGATGAGACTGAATGACAGCTTATATAGAATTCTTATGGACATCTGGAGGATCAGAGAGCTTTCCTTGCCTATTCTCATAGGCCTGCCCATTAGCTCTTAGGTCCCAACTTCCCCTTAGAAAGGGAAGACAAACTCCCCTTTTGCAAAAATCAGTTGACATTGTGGGGACAAGTGAGGACTGTGGTAGGGTATGTTGTCCTGGCATTGGCCCAACTACCTATGAAACAGTCTTCCTTTCTTGCTGGTTTTTTGTTTTTTCCCATCCAGGTTTATCACTGGGCTCAGTGCCTACACTACGAATCCACTTCTCCTGTGGCCATTTTTTCCCCAATTTTTTTTGGATAAGACAGAGAGTGCGAAAGAAAGATAGACACCTGCAGACCAGGTTAACAGCTTGTGAAGTTGACTCCTTATAGGTGGGGAGCCGGGATTCTTGCACGGGCCCTTGCACTTTGTACTATGTGCGTTTAATCTGGTGCACTTTGGCCTGGCCCTGCAGGTTTTTTTTCCAGGGTTATCGATGGGGCTCTGTGCCTACACTATGAATCCACTGCTCCTGGAGGCTATTTTCCCCCTTTTGTTGCCCTTATTGTTTATTGCTGTCGTTGTTGGATAGGACAGAGAGAAATGGAGAGAGGAGGAGATGACAGAGAGGGTGAGAGAAAGATAGACACCTGCAGGCAGACCTACTTCACTGCCTGTGCAGCGACCCCCCCTAGCCCTGCAGGTTTTTTAATCTAAAGAAGTTTGTGTGTCCATGAGCTATACTATGACTGTTTGTATGTCCTTGTTGACATTTTCATGTTTATAAAAATTCTGTTCCTGTAAGAAAAAAATAAATTTTTATTTTGACAGATACTTGACAAGAAACCAGACCTTTGATTTCTAAAGGTAATTGTGAAAGTCTGTATCATGTAAAGCTCTCATATTTTGTTTTCATTTTTGTTTTTTTGTATCTCTACTTAAGACGTGCTACATTTGTGATGAACAAGGAAGAGAAAGCAAAGCAGCCACTGGTGCTTGCATGACTTGTAATAAACACGGATGTCGACAGGCATTCCATGTCACTTGGTAAGCATGTTTGCACAGAACTGAAGTGGGGAATGTTTTGTAAATTAGCTACCCAAGTATTATTTATCAATACATTAGCTTAACTGGAATATTTTACGTTTATATTTATTTATTTGTGATAACACAATTCTAGTAATTGTGTATATATATATATATTAAAATTTATTTATTCCCATTCGGTTGCCCTTGTTTTATATTGTTGTTGTTTGTGTCGTTGTTCTTGGATAAGACAGAGAGAAATGGAGAGAGGAGGGGAAGTCAGAGGGGGAGAGAAAGATAGACACCTGCAGATGTGCTTCACTGCCTGTGAAGCAACTCCCCTGCAGGTGGTAGGGGGGCTCTAACGGGGATCCTTATGTTGGTCCTTGAGTTTTGCGCCACCTGCTCTTAACCCACTGTGCTACCATCTGACTCCCAATATTTGTTTTTTTTTTTTTTTTAATATTTATTCCCTTTTGTTGTCTTTGTTTTATTGTTGTCGTTATTATTGTTGTTGTCATTGTTGGATAGGACAGAGAGAAATGGAGAGAGGAGGAAAAGACAGAGAGGGGGAGAGAAAGACACACCTGCAGACCTGCTTCACTGCTTGTGAAGCAACTCCCCTGCAGGTGGGGAGCCGGGGGCTCAAACCAGGATCCTTATACCGATCCTTGAGCTTTGCGCCACGTATACTCAACCCGCTGCACTACTACCCGACTCCCAGTTTATCTTATTTTTAATGAGAGACCAAGGTACTGTTCACCTCTGGCTTTTTTTTTGGGGGGGGGGGGCGGGGCAGTGGGCAAGTTGAACTTGGGGCCTTGGAGCCTCAGGTATGAGAGTCTGTATAACCATTATGATATCTCCCCTGCCCACTTTAGATATATTTCTCAGCATAAAATTTCAAGAGCAAAAAAATCATTTTTAGACTAAAGATTGGAGAGAGAGTTTACTTGATAGGGCACTGACTTTGCCACATGCAAGGCCCAGGTTCAAACCGTGGCACATCAGAGGAAATGGCACTGGAGAAATTACTAGTACTGTGTCTCTCTCCCTCGTGCCCACTCCTCATCTATTTCTCTCTCTCTGAGTGAGAAGGTGGCCTGGAGTGGTTAATTACAGGTCTTGGCTTAGGCAAAAAAAAAAAAAAAAAGTATGTGTATATATATGTGTGTGTGTGTGTGTGTGTGTGTGTGAAATAAAAAATAAAACATATATATATAAGAAAAGTTTAGGAATAACATGTATGTACTAATTTTATGAATTAGTCTATTATCAGCCGGCCAAATTTATGCAGTGTTTATTTCATGTGCTGTTAATGTTTGGATTTATGAAACCTATTTTAAATTTTAAATCACTTTGGTGTTGGAGACAAAAGATTTGGTTTTCATAAAATTTTAAAAATAATATACTTGTTTCCAAAAATGAAAACTTTTGGGAAGGAGGGGAGGGTGTAGTAAGAGATAAATGTAGTTTTGTAAGGTTAGAAGTGAAAAGGTCAAATTGACTGGTGATAGTTATTAAAAAAAACCTTGAATAGGGACCGGGTGGTGGTACACATGGCACAAAGCCGCAAGGACCAGCCTAAGGATCTGGGTTCAAGCCACCACACCACACCTGCCTGTGGGCAAGGGGGGGATGTCACTTCACAAGCAGTTAAGCAGGTCTGCATTTGTCTTTCTCTCCCTCTCTCTGCATTCCCCATCTCTCTCAATTTCTCTCTATCCTATCCAACAATAACTACAACCATAACAAACAACAACAAGATGGGAAAAATGGCTTCCAGGAACAGTAGACTAGTAGTATAGGCGCTGATCCCCAGGGATAACCCTGGAGGCAAGAAAAAAAGATCATGAACTTGAACTTTAAATTTCAGTTTCATTTCTTCCATTGTTTTTAACTGAAAAATACAGCTTATATTTTTCTTGCCTACTGGTTGTGGTGTCACTAGAAGCATTTAGAGCTATAAAATTAGTCTTGGCTGAATGAGTTTTTCTCTTAATAGCATGCAGCCTGTATCCATGAACAAAAACACAAATGTAACTTAAAAATCACTTGCAGGTTAGTGTGAAATTTAATTGATTGCTGCTGGTATAAAGATTTTTATTTTCCCCATTTCTCTTTAGCTCACCTTTCCCTCTCAATTTTTCTGTTTCTGTCTAAAATACACAGAGAAAGATACAGATAGTCACAGACAGACATGAGCACTGCTCAGCTCTGATTGATGGTGTTGCTGGGATTGAATTTGGGAGCTCAGAGCCTCAGGCACGAGTCATTTGCATAAGTGTTATGCTGTGTCCTCAGCCTAATGGTTTTGAGTTTTAATATATAACACCTCTGTTTATTTTCAGTGCTCAGTTTGCTGGGCTTCTTTGTGAAGAAGAAGGTAATGGTGCTGATAATGTCCAATACTGTGGCTACTGTAAATACCATTTTAGTAAACTGGTAAGAATTTGTCATGAATTTAATTTTAAATTGGTAATTACTAGTTTTGATGGAAAAGTTGACTTAACTTTATAAGACGTAGTAACAACTCCTTTGCCATTGAATTGTGTTTGAGATTAAAACTATTTTGCATGTTCTTAGTTGGAAATTAAAAGATGATAGTTTGATTTTGAACATTTAAAATTCTTTTATAAGATTGAATATTCTCAGATATTTTAACTTACAGTACATACTAATAGTAGTTACTGTTAGGCAATTTGAAGGAGAATATGTAAAATTTTATGATTCTCACATCTTTCTCATTTGCTTTCTTGCTGTTGATATTTATTTACTGCACAATAGTAAGATCAAAACAAGTCTGTTTTGTGACTGATTAAAGTCTAGAAGAGTATATTTAAGAATAGTTTGAGGAATATTTACTAAACTTGCATGGATAATGAACTTAATTTTATTTTAATAAGTGTTACATACTTTGTGCCCATGTCTTTCAATATTTCTTTGCTGTCTAATGTGTATATTTCTGTTCAATATAATAGATCTGTATAGTGAAAGTTTAAGACTTTTTTCTTCATTTTATTTCCTAATGGTTCTGTTCTTTGTGTGATCAGGATTATTTTTCTTAGAAGAAGAAGAAGAAGAATTAGGGTCCCATTCCACATGAAACGAGCATCTCATTGTTCTAGTATTCTGATTCCCCATATAAAATACTAGAGAGGAAAGAGAGAGTAGATATATATCTTGTGTGATATTGGAGTCTTAGATTTATTTTAACAACTGACAAGTTTTTGAGAGTTATAGGAGAATTTTTGTAATAGTAAAATGGGAGATTTTGCTTCTTGGATGTTAAAAGTGTATTTGGATCTTCATTTGCTAAATGAGAGATGTTACTGACAAAATAGAATTTTAAAAATGGGCCCTGGAGTTTATATAACAAGAATTTTCTAGTTATAATTGCTAACTAATGATATGATGTCTCATTTGTTAGTAGGGAAATATTTAATATTTTTGTACATTTTGCATACAGTTTATACACCTTTTTATAGTCATTTTATGTCTAGTTTAATCAGCTGTGTTGCCACCATCAAACTCAACTGTCAGATCATATTTTATGCAATCATGTAAGTATTTAAAGAGAAACCTATAACATGTTAGTAATACATTGAAACATGCATGTGCCTAATACTGACATTTCCTTTAATTTTTACTTAACTGCAAGGGCAAATGTTTAAAAAACTATATGCCTTAATGCTGAAAGTTTAATATTAAAAGCCTTCTTGCTTTTCCCAGTGGCATAAAGTAACTCTTCAAATATTTACTATTCTATTCTTCCAGCCCTGGCATCTTTCTTTAATAATGGCATTCATTGTGTTGGCTGAGACTTTAAACAAAAAATTACCATTTAAAATTATATTTAATTTCTTTAATTAATTAATTATATAACTTTCAAATAAGCTACTGCTTATTTGAAAATATGTCCTGTTCTCAAACACTTTAATCTACAAAAATATGGCATTAATGTATAATTTAGGGTTAAATTTTCCCTTATAATGTAGTAAATCACATATGAATGATGTCTAATCTGGATTCTAGTTTGAAATAGCGAGACTTCTTTTCTTTTAAGACATTTAGAAATATTCACACTTGAGTTGGTTTAAGCCTAACAAAAAGATTATTTTAAAAATTTATATACATATACATATATGTATATATATTTTCTTTTTTAGAAAAAGAGCAAACGGGGATCTAATAGGTCATATGATCAAAGTTTAAGTGATTCTTCCTCTCACTCTCAGGATAAACATCATGAGAAAGAGAAAAAAGTAAGTGGATTTGTTGTTGCTAAGTATGTAGCACCCCTACTTAATAGTTTTTTTTTTCCTTTTTAAAATAAATTTATAATTTTAATAGCTGAATGGAGAAATTGAAGTATAAAAATTCGGGCATAAAAAGTATTAAATGAAAGAGTAGGGTTAATATAATGCCATATTTGTGACTATAATTGTACCCATTTCTACTGAAAAATTTCACAATTGAAAAGTTTCAGAAGAGTTTTTTGGATTTGTTAATGTCATTTTGTGGAATCCATAGGTGACTCCAGCAATAATAGTTTGTTGCTGTTATCTGGTTAGATTATATGAGAGTGAAAATTTCACTAACCGTTTCCTATTTATGATAGAAGAATTTTGAAATTTATATATTCTTGAATATTTTTCTCCTCAGTGATACTAATGATTTATTATTTTTAATTGCCCATTGTCATACAATTTATTTGAGAATATTTTGTCTTTTAATTAAAACACTAAAAGCTTGCCTAATACTAATCTTTTTCTGGCTTGCCTCTTTTCTGCTTACATATTTTAAAGGATATGAATAATTCTTAGCAAACTAATAAGTGTTGTAAACTCATTCATAGGACATATTGGATCAGGAAAAAGGATACTACTGTGAAATGTTATCAACAAAGTGAAGCTACAAAGGACATCTTTAACTAGAAAAGAATGTTACTTTTATATATTTGACATAAATTAGTTGGAAAATTTTTCTACAGGTTGTTCTAAAAATCAAATAATCTAACATTCTCATGTCTACAAATACTTAAGATTTGGAAGGGTTATTGAATTGTAATGTTACTTTAAAAATAAATTTGTTTTGAATTTATATTTGTGTCTTTTTTCAAGGCAAACATTTAGAAAATTTAGTTTTGATATTAATTTTC
Organism: Erinaceus europaeus; assembly: GCF_950295315.1. Taxonomy (NCBI): domain Eukaryota; kingdom Metazoa; phylum Chordata; class Mammalia; order Eulipotyphla; family Erinaceidae; genus Erinaceus; species Erinaceus europaeus. Next base: position 58,579,785 of record NC_080167.1, read on the forward strand.
TATTTGTGAATAAAATAACAATTACATTTCATATTCACCTTTAGAGCACTTATTACATTACACTATACTTTATGTTTTTGGTGGTCTTAGGCAAAAAGGATACATAGCTTGATTTTTTTTTTTTTAATGAGGGAACTTTCTAATAGTGATAATAGTAGGGTTCTCTTTTGCTACCTAGGTTCTATCTTGCTGTCTATTCTTTGGATCATTAAATGGAAAAGTGAAAGATTTGGTTTAATCTTTGAGATTTGGTTTAATCTTTGAGATTTTTAAGCCTTTTAATGAGTTTTATGGGGAGGTTACTATATAAATTGTTAAGAGGCATTGATTTATAATGTTGCACACCAGAAACTTATATACTAGTATACATTTATATATTATCAAACACTGGTATTATTTCAATAAAAATGTAAACAGAGAAGTTTTAGCAATATTTAATAGTATTTTTAGTTCTCAACAACTGCCCAAAACTCATAAAAAGCATAGTCTAGTTCATCCTCAAAGCAAGTAAAAAGATGACTGTCAGGGCTACATAGTGTACAGTGTTTAATTAAGAGTTTTTATGAGTTTTAGGCAATTGTTGAAAACTAGATTAAAAACATTATAATTAGCCCTGGAAGTGGTGTAGCAGTTGAGTGTTAGACATACACACAGGAGGTTTGTTTCATTGTCAATCCTTAGCAACACATGTGCCAGAATGATGCTCTGGTTCCGTCTCTTATTAATAAATAAATCTTTTTAAAAAATTTCATTTAGCTAACATTTTTAAGCTAAAATTTAGAAGTTGTTCTTTTCATCAGTATATAAATACTGTTTGAATTTTACTTATTTTTAAATTTATTTATTTATTTTTAATTTTTTTGGTTTGGTTTTACCAGAGCAGTGCTTGGTTCTTGTTTATCAGTGGTGCTATGGTGGATTGAACTTGGGACCTTTGGTGCCTCAGGCATGAAAGTCTCTTCCATAACCATTATGTTATCTCAACAGCATATGTAAGTTTAGTGCAGCTTGATTTTGTTTATAAAACTTAAAATCCATTTGAGTATTTTATTTTCTTAATGACTTGGATTTACTGATGATCTGTAAAGAGTATAAAATAAGCATACTAAATTTTATGTTATTAATCTGGTTTGCTTAGAATATGAGAATGGAGGTAGTCAGGAGGTAGTGCAGTAGGTTAAGCAAAGTGCAAGGACCGGTGTAAGAATCCTGGTTCCAGCCCCTGGATCCCCACCAGCAGGGGAGTAGCTTCACAGGCGGTGAAGCAAGTCTGCAGGTGTCTATCTTTCTCTCCCCCTCTCTGTCTTCCCCTCCTCTCTCCATTTCTCTCTGTCCTATTCAACAGTGATGACGACAATAATGACTACAACAATAAAACAACAAGGGCAACAAAAGGGAATAAATATTTTTAAAAAATAAATAGGGCAGGGTAGATAGCATAATGGTTATGCAAAAAGACTCTCGTGCCTGAGGCTCCAAAGACTGAGGTTCAATCCCCTGCACCACTATAAACCAGAGCTGAGCAGTGCTCTGGTAGGAAAAAAAAAAAGAATATGAGAATGGACTTTTCAAAATTGCTCTATTTTATGTTGTGTATGCCCATATTTTTTAAAATGATATGTACACACACACACACATATATATAAATAGGCATACACACACACACACACATATATATATATAAAAATAGGCACACACACACACACACACACCTCAGAACATTCGGGTTGTAATGGTACTAGGGATTGAACCTAAGCCACCTGGGGACCTTTGATATGTAAATTGGTGCTAGTCTAACACTTTGACCCATCTTCCTTGCTTGAAGGAACTTTATATTGGGGTATAATGTTAAGTGATAATATAGCTGAAAATTTGTGTGATGCCCTTTTATTCCTCCTTTTGTCTTTTTTTTAATTAATTTTTTAATCTATATTTATTGAATAGAGATACTCACAAATTGGGAGGTAAAGGGAGATAGATGCCTGCAGCACTGCTTCACCAGTTGCAAAACGCTTTCCCCCTGCAGGTGGGGACTAGGGTTCAAACTTGCACCAGCACCCAGACCCCTCTTTTTGTCTTCTATGAAAATATTTTTGAAAACTTTGTTAGGTAGGACAGAGGGAAAGGGGATAGAGAAGGACAGAGGGAAACATATGGAGTACTGTTTCACCACTTGTATTTTAGTAAGTATGAAATAAATAGTTTAATTTTAAATACTGTGTACTATGAGCTAAATAATACTACATTTTGGTGATATTCTTGTGATTTACAAAATTATATTGATGATAATTGTTCTTAAGACATTTGAATTTTATTTTATTTTGGGATTAAGTAGAGAAATTGAGAAAGGGGAGATAGAGTGGAAAAAGAGAAAGACGCCTGCCTGAGAAGCTCCCCTCCTAGAGGAGAGGAAGTTGGGCTTATTCCCGGTTCTCTGTGCACTGTTAGGTGTGCTTCACTGGGTGTGCCACTGCCTGGCCCCTCATGTTTGAATCTCTTGTCCTCTGAAATCTCTTTTTTTTTTGCTTTTGTTCTGGCATATTTAAATATATTTTAAAATGTCATTCATTAAATAATAAGTTATGATAAAGAATATTTATGGAGCCATGGGGCTGGGTGGTGGCGTATCTGGTTGAGTGCACATATTGCAATGTTCAAGGACCCAGGTTTGAGCCCCCGGTCCCCACCTGCAGGGGGAAAGCTTTGCCAGTGATGAAGCAGTGCTGCAGGTTGGTGCCCCTCTCTCTCTCCCTCTCCTCTCCTTTTCTCCCTCTCCCTTTCTCCCTCTCCCTTTCCCTCGCTCCCTATCCCTCTCTCTCTTTCCCTCTCTCTCTCCTCTTCCCCTCTCTCTCTCCCCTTCCCCTCTCTCTCTCCCCCTCCCTCCCTCTCCCTCTTTCTCTCTCTCATCTCCCCCTACCCTCTTAATTTCTGGCTACCTCTATCCAATAAATAAAGATAATTAATTTTTTTTAATTAAAAAATATTTATGGATCCAGAAGATAATTCAGCATGTAGGGTACACATCTTATTTATGTATTTATTTTCTTCCAGGGTTATCCCTGGGGCTCAGTGCCTGCGAGTCCACTGCGCCTGGAGGCCATTTTCCTCCCTTTTGTTGCCCTTGTTGTTTATCATTGTTGTTATTGTTGTTGGATAGGACAGAGACAGGGAGAGAAAAATAGATACCTGCACACCTGCTTTACTGCTTGTGAAGCAACCCCCTTGCAAGTGGGGAGCCGGGGGCTCGAACCAGGATCATTACACCAGACCCTGCACTTGGTGCCATGTGCACTTAACCCACTGCACTACCGCCCGGCCCCCAACAGCTTAGTATTATCCTGGGTTTGATTTATATCATATGGGGGCATCAGTGGATGGATGTGGAGTGGTGCTCTGATGGTTTTTCCTCTTTGTGTGTGTTTGTCTCCCTCTCTTCTCCTCCTCCCAAGTACCTAGAATGGAAATTTTGCTCAGGTGAATTGCTTGATTGATTTATACATGCTTGAGACCCCTGGTTCATCCTGAGAAGAATCTAGGCGGGGTATAGCGTGATTTTCTTTGCATTCTTGGTAGCAGTGTTCCTTCTCTCATTAGTGGGGAGATAAGATAATGGTTATGCAGGGGACTTGCTTGCCTGAGACTCTGAGGGCTGGGTGGGTTTGATTCCCAGCACTACTAATTTTCAAGTGAGAGTTTCTACTGGCAGTTTAAGGACAAGATGGAGTCTCTAAGCCAAAGCCAGAGTTGAGCTGGTCTCTAATCTTTGTGTGTGTGTGTGTATCTTTCTCTCTGCCTTTCATTAAAATAAATAAAACACTTTTAACAAGTACAAGTAATTAACATTTTGCAGTATGACAAATTACTCTAAAAATATTAACTTAAAACTAATAAGCATTTATTATCTCATAGCAACTATGGACCAGGAATTTGTATTTAGTTGGTGTGAACCAGGAAATAATGAGATTGTGTCATAATAAGGAAAACATTTATTTAACAACCATTCATTGTCTTGATTTGGATCTGTGACTAGGGACAGTTGTAGGTGAATTCCAGCACAACCAAGACATAAGTGAATTTTATAGGATCAGGCACAGAGATCATTACATGCATGGTCATTTGTGGTGACCCTTTTTGGATTAATTTATAATAAAAAAATACATTAATCCACATTTGTCTGTCTGACTGTTGGGCAGTACATTTTAGCCATAGGATTATGGTGTGTGTTGTTATGTTTAATAGATGATCGCTTGTTTTTTAGAAGTCACTTAATGGCTCAGTTACCTTAATTTTCACCTGAGAGTTTCTACATGACAAGTTGGACTCTAACTCAAAATAGGTTCTACACTGAGTATACCTTATTTATTTTTTAAAATATATTTCTTGGATAGAGACAGAAGTCAATAGGGAAGTTGAGATGGAAAGGGAGGGAGACAGAGACAGACACTTGCAGCACTGCTCAGGAAAGTTCCCCCAGCTGGTCCAGACTAAGGCCTTCCTTATACATTGTAACATATGTGTTCAACCAAGTGTGTTCCCCTCTGAGTACCCCCACCAGGTATTTCTAACTTAGGGTCTGCAGGTTGTCCCAAACTTGCAGAAGCAGAGGGAATAATTCTGTAAGCTCACATCAACATTAAATAATTTGTCCAAAGTTAAGTGTTTGGGAGTAACAAAGATATACATATAAGAACTGCAAATTGAAAGAAATTAAAATATCAATATTTGTAGCTGACATAGCAATATGTAGAAAGCTCTAAAGACTCCATCAAGAAAACTATTAGAAATAATCAGTAAAGGGGGTCGGGCAGTAGCGCAGCAGGTTAAGCACACGTGGCACGAAGGGCAAGGACCGGCGTAAGGATCCCAGTTCGAGCCTCCAGGTCCCTGCAGGGGAGTCGCTTCACAGGCAGTGAAGCAGGTCTGCAGGTGTCCATTTTTCTCTCCCCTTCACTGTCTTCCCCTCTTCTCTCCATTTCTCTCTGTCCTATCCAATGACAATGACATCAATAATAACAATGATAATAACTACAACAATAAAACAAGGGCAACAAAAGGGAATAAATAAATTAATTAATTTAAAAAAAGAAAAAGTACAGTTGCAGGATACAAAATCATGGTACATTTATCTACACAAACAGGTCAGAGAAAAGGGAAGTCAGGGAAACAATTCCATTTATAATTGCATCAAAAGATAAAATACTTTGGAGTAAAGCTAACAGCAAGTGAAAAGACTATAGATCATTGTAAAAACAAAACAAAAGGGTGATGTCAAAGAACAGGATTTTATGTACCAGCAAAATTAATATTTTTTAAATGACTCTCCTACCTAAGATGATTTATAGATTCATGTAGTTCCTATGAAAATTCTGGTGGCATTCCTCAAGGAAATAGAACAATTCTAAAATTTACGAAACCACACACAAAAAACCTATTAGCTATAGCAATTCTAAAAGAAAAGCAAATAAATGAAGACATTACACTCCCTGACTTCAAGCCATTATTACCAAACAATATTTAAAACTGTGGTATTAGAATCAAAACAGGTATTTAGACCAGTGGAATAGAGCCCAGAAATAAATGCACATATAAATGAGCATTTCCTATATCACAAAGCAGGTGCAAAGTAGAAAAAGCAACAAAATGGTTTTGGGAGTACTGGATAACAACTTGTAAAAAATCATCACATAACACCATACATCATCATTTAACACCATACATAAAAATAAACTCAAAATGGTTTAAAGACTTGGATGTCATACCCCAAACATAAGTTTATGTAGTTACATAGAAGAAAACAATACATTTCAGGACCTTGGCATAAGAGATTCTTGAGACCCAATCCCATTGGCAAGGGAAATGAAAGCAAGAACAAGCAAGTAGGACTACTTTCAAATTAAAAAGCCTTTATTAGGGCACCCGGTGGTGGCACGTCTGGTTAAGTGCTCACATTGTGGTGCACAAGGACCAGGGTTCAAGCCCCTGGTCCCCACCTACAGGGGGAAATCTTCACGGGTGGTAATGAAAGGGTGCAGATGTCTCTCTCTCTCTCCCTATCTTCCCTACCCCTTTCAATTTCTGTCTCTATCCAATAATAATTTTTTTTAAAAAAAAAAGCCTTTTAGGGGTCTGGGCTATAGCACAGTGTGTTAAGCACACATGGTGCAAGGAGCAAAGGGCAAGGGCGAGCGTGAGAATCCCAGCGTGAGCCCCCAGCTCCCCACCTGCAGGGGAGTTGCTTCACAAGCAGTGAGGCAGGTCTGCAGGTGTCTGTCTTTCTCTCCCCTTCTCTGTCTTCCCCTCCTCTCTCCATTTCTGTCCTGTCCAACAACAATAGCTATAACAATAACAACTACAGAAGGGCAACAAAATGGGAAAAATGGCTTCCAGGAACAGTGGATTTGTAGTGCAGGCACTGAGCCCCAGCAATAATCCTGGAGGCCAAAAAACAAAAGCTTTTGTTACACTGAGAAAACTACAAAAATAAAATGGCAAGATAGCAACTTGAGAGATGGTATCATACATCACATTTCCAACAAGGGGCTTGATACTCAAAATATAAAGAATTCATACAGTTCAATAGTGAACAACTAAGCAATTCAGTAAAAAAAAAAGTTGGCAAGAGATCTGGATAAACACTTCATTAAAGAAAATATGCAATGACTCACCTACCTATGAAAAAATACTCAACATCACCTGTGGGAAATTCAAAGTAAAAACTCCATAAAATACTTATACTACTGACAATAGCATACATGAAATAGATTGGAAACAAGTGCTAGGGAGAATATGGAGAAAAATGAATTCTGGAGCCAAGCAGTGGCACACCTGGTTAAGTGCACACATTACAGGGACCCTGGTCCCCACCTGCACGGGGTGGGGGGGGAAGGGGGGAGAGAAGCTTTACAAGTGGTGAAGCAGGGCTGCAGGTGTCTCTCCCTCTTCTCAACTTCTATCTTTAATAAAAAAAATAATATTGTGGGGCAGGGGTAGATAGCATAATGGTTATGCAAACAGACTCTTATGCGTGAGGCTCCAAAGTCCCAAGTTCAATCCCCTGTACCACCACCATAAGCCAGAGCTCAGCAGTGCTCTGGTAAAGCAGCAATAATAGTATTGTGGTCTGGGAGATGGCACAGTGAATAAAGGCTTGAACTCTCAAGCATGAGGTCCTGAGTTCCATTTCTGGCAACACATTTACCAGAGTCCTTTCTCCTATCCCTCTCATAAATAAATAATAAATATTTTTAAAAAGAAAAGAAAAATTAATTCTGATACACTCTTGGTAGTAATGAAATAATGCCATGGAGTGTCTTAACAGAAAAAAAGAGCTGGGAAGATAACTCACTTGGATAGTGCGTCTGATGCCATGCGCACAAACCAGTTTACAGCCCAGCCCTTACCACGTTGGAAGAAGTTTCAGTGATGTGGTCTCTTTCTCCCTCTTCACTTTTTATCTGAAAATTGGCCCAGAACTGTGAAACCCCAATGATACCCCCCCAAAAAATAGTATTACTTTAGGATCTTGCAATACTACTACTACTAGGCATTTATTTGAAGATCATAACACTAATTTGAGAGAATATCTGCACCAAAATATTCATAGCAGTAGTATCTGTAATAACCCACAGACAGTGTCAACCCCACACAGAATCTCAATTCTTTTAGTCTCATCTCTAAGTGAATTTGCAGTTGGCAGGAAAGACTGCAGGTGGTGTGTTAAGTTAGAAGCTGCCATTCTTAGCACAAAATGCCCTACTACCCTATTTCTCTTGTCAAACCAGGCAGAGTTCTTATGGTTTGCCCTTAATGGTTGTCCGCTTGTTTATCTCCTGTGGTCAGTGTCGGTGAGCACCATCATCATCTTTATTACTATTCTTATTCTGCCACCAGGGTTATGGCTGGGGTTTGGTGCCTGCATGCCTCTATTATTCCTGGTATATTGAAAGAGGGCGACAGAGTGTGAGAGAGAAAGATAACTACAGTAGTACTGCAAAACTACCCATCCCTGGGGGCCTCGACACAGATGCTCTCACATGATAATGTATGCGTCTTAACTGGGTGAGCCAATACATGGTGCCTAGTTGAGCATCTTTTTTTAAATTTGTTATTGTTTAATAAGTGTTGGTACTTTCTGTCCATACAAGATAAATCCTGGTTGTTACAGAGAACTAAACCAAAGCAGGTTTTAAGAAAATTCTCTTACCTAGAGGAGGTTTAACAATTATCAGAACATCATTCGACTAACTGTGAATGGGGACTTAGTCTACAATTACCTCCTCAATTCCTTTTTTTTTAAAAAAAATATTTATTACTGGACGGAAACAGAGAAATTGAAAGGTGAGAAGGTGACAGGAAGAGAGACACCTATAGCCCTGCTTTACCACTCACGATGCTTTCCTGATGCAGGTGGGGACCAAGGGCTTGAACCTGGGACCTTACACATTGCAATGTGTGACTTTAACCAGGTGTGCCACCATCTGGCTCCCCAATTTCTTTTCATTATCAGTAAAATAAAGAACCATCAAGTGTTGAACAGATAATTCCTCATTATGTTGGTTACTCATCTCCAGGGACTTCCTTCATATTCCTTTGATTAGTTCTGTGTATTCTCCCAATTCCACAAAGCCATGCTTTTTTTTTTTTTGCCTCCAGGATTATCTCTGGGGCTCGGTACTTGCATCACAAATCCACTGCTCCTGGAGGCCACCTTTCCCATTTTGTTGCCCTTGTTGTCACGCTTGTTGTAGTTATTGTTGTCATAGCTGTTGTTGGATAGGACAGAGAGAAATCAAGAGAGGAGGGGAATTCAGGGGGAGAGAAAGATAGACACCTGCAGAGCTGCTTCACTGCTTGCAAAGAAACCCCCCTGCAGATGCGGAGTCGGGGGCTCGAACCAGGATCCTTATGCCGGCCCTTGCACTTTGTGCCATGTGCGTTTAACCTGCTGCACTACTGCCCAGCTCCTTTTTTTTTTTTTTTTTAACTGGAGCACTGCTAAACTCTCAGGTCATAGAGTCATAGTGGTACTGGGGACTGAATTTGTGATCTTTGATACTTCAGACAGGAAAGCTTTTTGCATAACCACTGTGTTATATCATCCCAGCCATGCCTCTTAACAGTACTGCATTCTCATCCCCAGATTGTCAGAAATTGTGAAAAAGTACAATAGTACTAGGGTTTCCCACTATTTATAATTTGTTGGAAGACAGGAGGATTTTGGATCAGAGATGTAGGACAATTTATTACTTACAGTAATGATACAGTAGCTTTTTTTTAAAATTTTGGTATTTTTATTCAGGACTCAATTTTCATTCCTGAAATATATAGGTCACTTGGATAGTACACATGCTTTTTTTGTTCTCCCCATTTTTGTTGCTCTTGTTGTTATGTTTTTATTGCTGTTGGATAGGACGGAGAGAAATCGACAAGAGGAGGGGAAGACAGAGGGGGAGAGACGGAAACCATGATAACAAAGCTTCTGCTAGCGCCTTGGGGCCAGGCTCAGCTCTGGGTCATGCCAACGATTTTACTGGCCCATCAGTATATGAGTTTCAACACTTATTTTTTAATTTTTATTTATTAGCTTTTTAAATTTATTTTTATATTTATTTATTCCCTTTTGTTGCCCTTATTGTTTTATTGTTGTAGTTAATTATTTTCGTTATTGATGTCGTTGTTGGATAGGACAGAGAGAAACTGAGAGAGGAGGGAAAGACAGAGGGGGAGAGAAAGATAGACACCGGCAGACCTGCTTCACTGCCTGTGAAGCGACTCCCCTGCAGGTGGGGAGCTGAGGGGAGCTCGAACCAGGATCCTTATGCCGGTCCTCGCGTGTGCTTAACCTGCTGCACTACCACCTGACTCCCAAATTTAAAAATTTTTTATAGTTATATTAGCCTTTCCAATTTAACAGCAAATGTGAACATATCATAATATTTATTTCTGGTTAATGTTTTAAAAAGACACTATGGTAACAGTTGCCTCACACTTTACTTCGATAACAACTACCACTATTTTTTTTTCTCTCCAGGGTAATTGCTGGGTCTCAGGGCCTGCACCATGAATCCACTGCTTCTAGAGGCCATTTTTCCCCCCTTTTGTTGCCCTTGTTGTAGCTTCGTTGTGGTTATTATTTTTGCCCTTGTTGACGCAATTCGTTGTTGGATAAGACAGAGAGAAATGGAGAGAGGAGGGGGAGAGAAAGGTAGACACCTGCATACCTGCTTCACCACCTGTGAAGCGACTCCCCTGCAGGTGGGGAGCCGGGCTCGAACCAGGATCTTTCTGCCAGTTCTTGCGCTTTGTGCCACGTGCGCTCAACCCACTGTGACCCCCCAACAACTACCACTATTAAGGGGATTGGGGCGCCATGCAATTGAAACATGTATCAGTCATACTTCTCTTAACACTGACCTGTCAAGTTTTTCCAATGCCAGCCATAATCAGTGGTTTTTGCTCATTTACTTTTTTTTTTTTTTTTAAGATTTTATTTATTTATGAGAAGGATAGGAGGAGAGAGAAAGAACCAGACATCACTCTGGCACATGTGCTGCCGGGGATCAAACTCGGGACCTCATGGTTGAGAGTCCAGGGCTTTATCACTGTGCCACCTTCCGGACCACACTGCTCATTTACTTTTGAGGCCTGGCTGAAGAAAAATATTTGCATGTTAAAATTTAAATTTTAATATATCCAGTCAAAGTGCAAAAAGTTCTCTCATATCATTTGAAATAGACAACTTTAAATACTGTGCTATTTTTCAATGTAGGTTTCTCCTCCTTTTGAGGAACTTACAGTAACTGTATTCATCCAAATGCTTACAATTGCTATCCCAGTCTTAATTTCAATTTTTGGCTAATTTTGGTAAATTCTACTACCCCAACTTTCACTGGCAATGTTAACTGTCTTTCTGAGATCATCGATCTTCATGCTGAAGCCATTTATTACAATCTCTTTTTCTAAGACATTTTTTAAAAATATGTGATTAATAGTGGTTCACCAGATTATAAGACTACATGGTATCGTTCCACACTGCACCCACCCTCTCAGTGGTAACAACCATAGTTCTCATAAAGTCTTAGGGACTATTTATTCCCTTTTTTGTTGCCCTTGTTGTTTTTTATTGTTGTAGTTATTAATGTTGTTATTGCTGTCATCGTTGTTGGATAGGACAGAGAGAAATGAAGAGAGGAGGGGAAGACAGAGGGGGAGAGAAAGACAGACACCTGCAGACCTGCTTCACTGCTTGTGATACGACTCCCCGGCAGGTGGGGAGCCTGGGGCTCGAACCGCTTAACCCTTGCCACCTGGGCTTAACCCCCTGTGCTACTGCCGGGCTCCTTCATCCTTTTTTGTCCCAAAGGGCACACTACCACCTTTTGATTGCAGAGTAGCATTACATGGAGTATATAATCCCATAACTTCTTTAGCCAGTCATCTGTTCATGGGCATTTAGGCTGCTTCCACTCTTTGGCTACTGTGAATAATGTAGCTATGAATATAGGGGTGCATATGTCCCTTTGAACTAGTGATTGCATAAGACACTGTATTTAAAACCTTTTCCACCACATAGAAATGAAATAACTAGTTCAGAGACTATTTTAATGTTTTCTTTTTGTTTGTTGGTTTGTTTGTTTTTATTTGTTATTGGATAGAGACATAGAGAAATTAAGAGAGAAGGGGGAGATAGGAAGAGAGACGCCTACAGACCTGCTTCACTGCTTGTGAAGCGACTCCGCTGCAGGTGGGGAACCAGGGCCTCGAACCAGGATCCTAACCGGGCCTTGCGCTTTGAGCCACATGTGCTTAACCTGCTGTGCTACCTCCCGACTCCTTATTTTAATGCTTTCTAATGCTTGCTTTTAAAATTATCTTTTGGTCGGGGGAGAGAGCATAGTGGTTATGCAAACAGATTCTCATGCCTGAGGCTCCAAAGTCCCAGGTTCAATTCCCTGCACCACCATAAGCCAGAGCTGAGCAGTGCTCTGGTGTTTCTCTCTCTCCCTCTGCATCTCTCTCAAAAATAAAACAAATATTAAAAAAATTTTTTTCTTTTATGTATCTATATTCTTTCTAATATTTGCAAGTGCTCCATTTCTTATAACCTGGGCAACATTGGACTTTGTTGAACCCAAAAACTTTGATCTGTAGGTGAGAGAGAAGTATTATCTATCCTGGGTCAGGTGGTAGTGCAGCAGATTAAGTGCACCTGGCACAAAGCGCAAGGGCCAGCGTAAGGGTTCTAGTTCGAGCCCTGGCTCCCCACTTGCAGGGGAGTTGCTTCACAGGCTATGAAGCAGGTCTGCAGGTGTCGTTCTCTCCCCCTCTCTGTCTTCCCTTCTTCTCTCAATTTCTCTCTGTCCTATCCAACAACGACGACATCAGTAACAACAACAATAACAACTACAACAACTAAAAAAACAAAAAAGAGCAACAAAAGGGAAAATAAATATTAAGAAGAAAATAGACGTATTACCTATCATTCTTTAATAGTTGGGGTTTACATTTTTTGCTCTTGTTTTTAGTGGTTCTTTGTTTCTTCTGTGCGTTATCTTCTGCAACATATATTTTTTCTCATTGATTATAAAGAGATCTAAATTTCACAATGGCTTTATATATAGAAAGTCTTTCCTGTGGTCTGGGAGGTGGCGCAGTGGATAAAGCTTTGGACTCTCAAGCATGAGATCCTGAGTTCAGTCCCTAGCAACACCTGTACCAGAGCAATGTCTGGTTCTTTCTCTCTCTCCTCTTATCTTTTGCATGAATAAATAAAATCTTTAAAGAATTGATTTAAAAAAAGTCTTTCCTTCCTTAATGTTAAATATTTGAGTACTATTTTCTTCCAACTTTAGCCCATTTCAAAACTTTTAAATATTTATTTCCTTATTGTTGCCCTTGTTTTTATTGTTTGTAGTTATTGTTGTTGTTACTGATGTCATCATTGTTGGAAAGGACAGAGAAATGGAGAGAGGATGGGAAGACAGAGAGGGGGAGAGAAAGAGACACCTACAGATCTGCCTCACCGCCTGTGAAGTGACTCCCCTGCAGGTGGGGAGCCTGGGACTTGAACCAGGATCCTTCTGCTGTTCCTTGCACTTTGTGCCACGTGCGCTTAACTTGCTGCACTACCGCCTGACTCCTTCCTATTTCAGTTTTTATTTGACTTTTAAAAAAGAGATATTTATCCAGATTTATTTTTTCATCATGCAGGCTAGAATGCCCCCAGCCAACTTGTTCAGAGTGAAGGAGAAAGGGACAGACCCCACACAGCATGAAAGCTTCCTTCAGTGTAATGGAAGCAGGTGCCTGCCCAGTTGCATTACTGCATCAGCCAGACCTCTAGATGTTTAAAGATATATATTATTGTGGTCCAGGAGGTAGTGCAGTGGATAAAGACTTCAATTCTTGAGAATGAGGTCCTTAGTTCGATCCCGGGCAGCACGTGTACCAGAATGATGTCTGGTTCTTTCTCTCTCTCCTCTTATCTTCTTCATGAATAAATAAATAAAATCTTTTAAAAAGAGTATATATTATTTTTTTAATCTTTATTTTATTTACTGGATAGAGACAGCCAGAAATCAAGAGGGAAAGGTGTGACAGAGAGGGCGAGACAGAGAAACACCTGCAACACTGCTTTATCCCTTGCAAAGCATTCCCCTGCAGGTGGGGTCTAGGGCTTGAACCTGGGTCATTGAGCATTATTATTATTATTTTTAAAGATTTTATTTATTTATTGATGAGAAAGATAGGAGGAGAGAAAGAACCGGACATCACTCTGGTACATGTGCTGCCAGGGCTTGAACTCAGGACCTCACGCTTGAGAGTCCAGCACTTTATCCACTGCGCCACCTCCCGGACCATGTCATTGAGCATTATAACATGTGCATTCAACGAGGTGCGCCACCACCCGGCCCCCTATTCATTTATTTTTAATGAGAGATTAGGGTACTGTTCAGCCCTGACTTAAGTGGTGCTGGAGATTAAACCTAGAACCTCAGCGCCTCAAGCATGGAAATATTTTTTGCCATAACCATTAAGCTATCTCCCCCAGCCCTAAATTTTTTCAAAAATATTTATCCCCTTTTGTTGCCATTGTTGTTCTATTGTTGTAGTTATTATTGATGTTGTTGTTGGATAGGACAGAGAGAAATGGAGAGAGATGGGGAAGACAGAGAGGGGGAGAGAAAGATAGACACTGGCAGGCAGACCTGCTTTACCGCTTGTGAAGTGACTCCCCTGCAGGTGGGGAGCCAGGGGTTCAAACCGGCATCCTTACGCTGGTCTTGTGCTTTGCACCACCTGTGCTTAACCCACTGCCCTACTGCCCAACTACCAGATTTTGTTTTGCATCAGCACATTTCATTGATTGATTAGGCAGCTTCTCTCTCTCCCTTTCCCTCCCTCCCTCCCTCCCTTCTTTCCTTCCTTTTTCCTTTAATGTTTATTTATTTATTTATTGGATAGAGATACAGAGGATTAGAGAGACAGAGACCTGTAGCACTGCTTCACTACTTGGAAAGCTTTACCCCTGCAGGTGCGGACTGTGGGTTTCAACCCAGGTCCTCACTCATTATAACGTGCGTTTAGGTGTGCCACCACCTGGTCAATGTTGACTTTTTTTTTTTTTTACCTTTTGTTGCCCTTATTGTTTTATTGTTGTTCTTGATGTCATTGTTGTTGGATAGGACAGAGAGAAATGGAGAGAAGAGGAGAAGACAGAGGGGGAAGAGAAAGACCACCTGCAGACCTGCTTCACCGCCTGCAGCTGGGGAGGTGGGGGCTCGAACCGAGATCCTTAGGCCGGTCATTGCGCATTGCACTGTGTGTGCTTAACCCGCTGCACTACCACTCGACTCCCAATGTTGACCATTTTTTCTGGCACAATTATTAAATAATCTCAGACTTTCCCTGCTGATTTGTAATTGTTGTCATAGACAAAGTACTCACTTATAGTTGAGTCTTTTCTTTTTTTCTTTTTTTTTTAACCAGAGCAGTACTCAGCTCTGGCTTATGGTGGTGTGAGGGACTGAACCTGGGACTTTGAAACTTTGGAGCCTCAGGCATGAGTGTGTCTTTGCATAACTATTATGCTACCTACCCCTGCCCTTGAGTCTTTTTCTAGAATTTACTTTTATTCTTTTGACCTACTAAAAACATCCTATAGCTCGGTATGTTAGAGCACAGGAAAAACATGAACATACTCTGTTTACAGTCCTCCACTGAATATTGGTAATCCTCACCTTGGGATAAAATTCTTGATTATTCAGGATAGGTGTGGGGAACTTTTTCTGCCAAGCGCCATTTATTTAATTATAACATCATTTTTGGGCCATACAAAATTATCCACTTCAAATTAGCACTCCATGTTGCTATGAAAATAACTCCTACATTGATTAAACTTTGAGTCCTATCTTTGGTGGCCTTATCAGGTCCCTACCAAATACTTCTATCTCTTTACATTTTTACATGGGTGTATGCTTATGCCTTGCGTTTTTTTTTAATTATTTTTTTCATATTTATTTATTTTCCCTTTTGTTGCCCTTGGTTTTTTTTAAATTGTTGTGGTTATTGTTGATGTTGTCATTGTTAGGACAGAGAGAAATGGAGAGAGGAGGGAGAGAGAAAGATAGACACCTGCAGACCTGTTTTACCACCTGTGAAGCGACTTCCCTACAGATGGGGAGCCGGGGGATCAAACCTGGATCCTTATGCTGGTCCTTGCTCTTTGCACCATGGTGTGCTTAGCCCGCTGCACTACCGCCCAACTCCCCTATGCCTTGCCTTTTACTTTCATACATTCGTCAAGTTTTTTGAACTTACCATGTTGCTTAGGGTCATTCACTACTAAATTTTCTCAGCTGTTATATCCTGTGTGCCAAGTTTGCAAAGGAGAACGTAAAAGACAGAAAGGCTTCCTTACTGTCATTATGGGAAGCAATCTAACATAGTTTATTTGAACATCATCTTTATCAATTAGGTCGTATGTCTGAGGTAGAGAGTGCTATGTTAGCTGGTGCAAGTCCTCAGTATCCAACCTGGACACCACATATAGGGATCCATGGATGGTGGTGCTTTGCTAAGGTATCTCCTCTGTTTCTTTCCCTGTGTATCTTATTATTATTTTTTTCAATTGTGTACTTGTTCTTTTGGTGTTACAAATAACTGGAATGGCGTTACTTGTAATATTTTTTTCTTTAAGCCCCATGATCCTCTAGTCAGTCTATTGTTGATTGATATAATTGATATAATTTTAGTGTTTACAACAGGCAGAGCTCAGCAACAACAACTCACCTTTCTTCTAGCTACGTTTTCTTCCTGAGGCTGCTTTTAGGTTGTGGCTTCCTCTTCTGAGATTATTTATTCACATGTCTGAGGCTTGCTGCTACTAGTTGTGGGGTACTTCATGTCTCCTTCACATGGCCTTATTCTCCACTTGGCCTGTCTGCAAAGTGTGGACAAATTACCTCAATGGTGACTAGATTTCAAGGGCAAAGGCAAAAGCCATGCCAGGCTTTATTATTATTATTAACAACCAGAGTACTGATCAATTCTGGCTTATAACGGTGCTGCAGAGGATTGAACCTGGGACTTTGGAGCTTCAGGCATGGGAGTCTCTTTGCATAACCATTATGCTATCTATCCCTGCCCAAAACAGGTTTATTTTATAATGAGATGAGCACTGATACCCTATTTGCGATTTCATGCTTTCTTGGTGATTGTCACTGATATGTCACATTTAAAATAACTTTAGAGGGAGAGAGAGGAGAAAAAAAAGGAGGTACATTTAGATGTAGTAATAGCGTTATGTGTGACTTGGAGGGGAAGAGAGAACTAGACGTGGAAGAAAAACGGGGCAGTGATGTACACATGTAGACAGATAGTTGTAGAGATGATGGTTACCCATGTTAGTAACCTTGGGAGAATTGTAGTGGCTTGCAGTGGAGGGATTGGGGATTTAGAACTCAGGTGGTGGGAACAGTGTGGAATTGTACTCCTGTTAAAAAAGTAACTTTGTAAATCCATATTTAATCACTAATATAAAATAAAAATAACAACAACAAAATAATAATAAGATAAATAAGTTTAGAATGAAAGTTTTCCTAAAAAGTCTGAATAGGAATCATTGTGCCATCTTACTGTGTATTAACATTGCAGTCAGGAAATTAAAAAGAGGTAGTACTTGAGTGTTAAAGTATCTATTCTTAATTTTTGTTTATGTGATGCAAGGGATTGAACCTAGAGCTTCACATGTGTGCAGGGCATGAGCTATACCACTGAGCTATATTACCAGTCCTCTGTCTTTAATGTCTGTGCTTTTTCTTTTGTTCTTCTTCTTCTTCTAGCGTTTGCCCTTCTT
Source organism: Erinaceus europaeus (assembly GCF_950295315.1). Taxonomy (NCBI): domain Eukaryota; kingdom Metazoa; phylum Chordata; class Mammalia; order Eulipotyphla; family Erinaceidae; genus Erinaceus; species Erinaceus europaeus. The sequence goes on from NC_080167.1 coordinate 58,597,141, forward strand.
CCGTAGCCAGTCAACAGCGTCAGGTTTTCTTTTGTTGATATATAATCTCTCTCTCTCTCTCTTTTTTTTTTTTTTGAGAGAGATGCAGAGAAAAACACCAGAGCACTGCTCAGCTCTGCCTTTTGGTGGTGCGGGGGGTTGAACCTGGGACTTCAGAGTCTCGGGCATGAGAGTCTCTTTGCAAGACCATTACACTATCTACCCCCACCTGGTATATAAACTCTTTAAGGCAGAGCCAGCAATATAAGTCTGTCATGCCTTGAGCAGATTAAGTTATCTGTGTGGTTTAAATTGAAGAATCAGGAGAAATCAGCCGGATTAACTCTTTAAAAGTAGGAAATTGTATACAAACTATTGATTCTTTATTGATTTCAAACAACTAAGAAATAGGTTACAATTTTTAATATCAAATAAAACTAGGTTTCTTTTATGTGATTTGTTCTTTATTTAGTTAGACTTCTTACATTCAGTTGATCAGTTTTATTACATCAGAACAGAGCTATATGCTATAATTTTAAATTGTTTTGCTTAAAATAACTAACACATCTATTTTCTCAGTAAACCTAGGAAAAACTTACTTTGAATTTCTGTGTGTCCTGGTTTCTATTTTGTGGGCTATAGAATTGAACACTTGGAGATACTGATAGTGCATTTGAAAGTGCTATGTTTAGTGGTCCAGGAATTGACTCAGTGGATAAGCATTGGACTCGCAAGCATAAAGTCCAGAGTTCGGTCCTTGGCAGCACATATACCAGAGTGATGTTTGGTGTTCTCTCTTTCTCTCAAGATTATTTATTTATTTATTTTTTTATTTATTTGAAAGGTAGAAGGAGAGAAAGAACCAGACATTACTCTGATACATGTGCTGTTGGGGACTGAACTCAGGACTTCATGCTTGAGACTGTAATTCTTTATCCACCATGCCACCTCCTGGAACATGTCTGTTTTTTGTTTGTTTTCCCTATCTCCTATCTCTCTCATTAATAAATAAATACAATTTTTAAAAAAATTCTGTGCCAGGGGTAAATAGCATAATGGTCTTCTTCTTCTAGCGTTTGCCCTTCTTCCGTAGCCAGTCAACAGCATCAGGTTGAGCCTGATGTCAAGTTTCGAGACCTCCTTTGAATCTGGAGAGGTGGCAGTCGTTGACTATGTGGGTCATAGTCTGTCTGTAGCCGCAGGGGCAGTTCGGGTCGTCTCTGGCTCCCCAGCGATGGAACATAGCGGAGCACAGGCCATGGCCTGTTCGATAGCGATTGAGGAGGGCCCAATCATAACGTGCTAGGTCAAAGCCGGGTTGACGCTTGCAGGGGTCTGTGATGAGGTGTTTGTTCTTTACCTCAGCTGACTGCCAGCTCTGTTTCCAAGAGACTGGAACAGAGAAGTTCAGTGTAGGCATAGGGGACCAGATTGGGTGACGAGACGTCAAGCGTTGGACAGGGTGGGCGAAGATATCCGCGTATATTGGCAGGTCCGGTCGAGCGTAGACGTGGGAAATGAACTTAGATGATGCCGCATCCCGACGAATATCTGGCGGGACGATGTTGCTAAGAACTGGCAGCCATGGAACCGGGGTGGAAAGGATGGTTCTAGAAATTAGCATAATGGTTAAGCAAAGAGACTCTCATGCCTGAGGCTCCAAAGTCCCAGGTCCAATCCCCTGAACCACCATAAACCAGAGCTGAGCAGTGCTCTGGTAAAAAATAAATATCGGAGTCAGGTGGTAGTGCAGTGGGTTAAGCGCACATGGTACAAAGTGCAAGGACCAGTTTAAAGATCCTGGTTCGAGCCCCCGGATCCCCACCTGCAGGAGAGTTGCTTCACAAGTGGTAAAGCAGGTCTGCAGGTGTCTGTCTTTCTCTTCCCCTCTCTGTCTTCCCCTCCTCTCTCCATTTCTCTCTGTCCTATCCAACAATGATGACAACAATAATAGTAACTACAACAATAAAAACCAAGGGCAACAAAAGGGAATAAATAAATAAAAACTAAATAAGATAATATAAATAAGTAAATAAAATGCTATATAAAAAGTACAAGAAAGTTTTGGTGTGTTTTCTTTAAACAACAATAACAGAGATAACTTGCCAGATGTATGTAGCAAATAGTTATGTGCCAGTTGTTATTTTAACTTGATTAAGGATAAGATAACTGAAGTCCTTTAAAAATAAAGTATACCATTATGATTTGAGGGAGTGGGTTTTAAAGTTATTTTTTTGACAAGTATTAACATTTCAGTTAGCAAACACAGTTACAGGGAAATCTCACCTCTGGACTATAGTTTAAATTTAAATTGGTTTTGCTTCTATTTATTTTTAGAAATACAAAGAAAAGGACAAACACAAACAAAAACACAAGAAACAACCAGAACCCTCCCCTGCGCTGGTTCCTTCCTTGACTGTTACCACAGAAAAAGTAAGTTTTAAAAGTTTTATTTTGTCTTTTACAAAAAGTCATCATGAGCCCACAAGGTGAGTCACCTTTGTTATGCATAGAATCCAGGTTTGATCTTGTCTCCCAGCACACTGATGGAAAGTTTAGTGCTGTGTTGCCCAGAATGATAAAACACTAGTGATGACAAAACAAGCAAAACGTAATGAGAGAGAGAGAGAGAGAAAGATTATATCTCTGTGTATATAATGCATTTTTTTACCTTTGAGAAATATTTTAATCTTACAATGATTCTTTTCTCATCTCTCCAGCCTTACACCAAGCATTTTAAGATTCCCATTTCTTTGCTCTATTACCATTTCTAAATGCTTAGAATAACAAGTGAAATAAAAATAATATTGATCATTATTGAAATTGAAAAATTAAGTTATGGGGTATATTTTGTTCACCTATGATTTTCAATTCTAGCTCTAACACATGCTAATCCCTTATACAGGTTAATTTGTCTCTCCATTACTCAATTTGATCACCTACAAGATGGGAAAAATGAAAAAAAAATATGGGGAAAATGATTGTTGAAAATGAACTAGATACTGCTTATAAAATAATTAAAACTGGGAGGTGGCGCAAAGTGCAAGGACCGGCATAAGGATTCTGGTTTGAGCCCCTGGCTCCCCACCTGCAGAGGAGTCGCTTCACAGGTGGTGAGGCAGGTCTGTAGGTGTCTGTCTTTCTCTTCCCCTCTCTGTCTTCCCCTCCTCTCTCCATTTCTCTCTGTCGTATCCAACAAAGATGACATCAACAACAACAGCAATAATAACTACAACAACATTAAAAAGGCAATAAAATAAATAATTTTAAAAATAATTAAAACTGGCTCACATTAATTACTATCTAATAAATATTAAATACTGAGATTATAATTATCCAAGGATGTAACTCTGTAGTAAGCATATACTTTGCATGTACAAGTCCTGTGTTGGGGCCAGGTGGTGGCAAACCTGGTTTACAGCACACATTACAGTGTGCAAGGACCCAGGTTCAAGTCCCTGGTTCCCACCTGCAGGGGGAAAACTTCATAAGTGGGCCTTCATAAGTGGTGAAGCAGGGCTGCAGATGTCTGTCTGTTTCTGTCTGTTTCTCTCCCTCTTCACCTCCCTTGCCCCTCTCAATTTGTCTCTATCCAATAATAAATAAGAATAAATAAATAAAAATAGGGCGGGAGTAGGTAGCATGATGATTATGCAAACAGGTTCTCATGTCCAGGCTCCAGAGTCCCAGGTTTAATCCTCCACACCACCGTAAGCCAAGGCTGAACAGTGTTCTGGTAAAAATAAATAAAGTCCTGTGTTCAACCCCTAGTACTGTCTATCCCCACCAGCCCTCCCCCATGATTATTGGTGGCTGGGGAAGTAGCTTATCTGATAGAGCATCTGACTTGCATGCCTGAGGTCCCTAGTTCTCTTCTTAGAGCAGTATATAAGAGTGGTGGGTGTCTGACTTCTCTTTCTCTTTTTCTCATGTAAAATATTTTATTTCATATGTATATAATAAATAAAAATTATTTTTACTGTGTAGTGACCTGAAAATCAATAGAGAAAGGAAGTGGTTAGCACAGTAGTAAATGAGACCCTGATGAAGATCTAATCATTTAATCATGTAGGGTTGAGTGAGTGTGAGAGTGTGTGTGTGTGTGTGTGTGTGTGTGTGTGTGTGTGTGTGTGTGTGTGTGTGTGTGTATTAGTGACAGGGATCAAACTCAAACCCAGGGCCTGCACGTACAAACCATGTGCTTTATCACTGAGCTATAGTCCCAGCTGAGGAGTTTCGTATTTTGTTTTGAGTCAGAGTAAGACCCCTGAGGGTTCTGAAATGAGATGTAATATAGTATGACTCAGTTTTTGTTTGTTTTCAATTTAGTCTTCAAAAAGATTTTTGACTTCTCTGTGGATAGCTTATAGACATTTATGTGTGAAAGCAGGGAGGCCTGTAGGCACTTCCTGGACTAATCCAGTGAAAGGTGGTAGTAATAATGGAGGTGGTAAGAAGTGATTAGATTTTAAATACATTGAAAAGCAGAGCCCAAGTAACTTTGTTATACTTGAGGCGATAGGTTTAAGTGGAACCAGAGTTGGTTTCAAGTTTCAGATGACTAGAAGGATCAGTTGCTATTAACATATAGGAGAGGCTATGGGTGTTGTAGGCTGAGGGGAAGATACATATAATCATTACTTTGAGGGGCTTTGCTATAAAGAGAAATAGAAGGGCTGGGTGATGGTACACCTGGTTGAGCACACGTTACCACACACAAGCCCTCAGGTTCGAGCCCCAGGTCCCCACCTACTATAGGGGGAAAGCTTTGCAAGTGGTGAAGCAGAGCACCAGATGTCTCTCTCTTTCCCTCTCTTATCTCCCCCTGCCCTCTCAATTTCTGGCTGTCTCTATCTAAGAAATAAAGATAAAAATTTAAAAGAGAGAGCGATAAATAGAGAAATGACTAATAACTAGTCGGGGAAGTTGACCAAAAAAAAAAAAAGGCATGTTTTAAGAGAGATGACTAGTCCAGGGAGATAGTTCTACAGTATAATATAGGATTTATATGCCTGGGACCCCAAATTCTGCCAGTGTTGGACAGCTGTATAGAGTGTCTATATGTCTGAATGTCTTATAAACATATGTGACATTTTAAAAATTAATTTTAAATAACTGCTTACCATAACAGTAAAATTAATTAATTAAAATAAAGACAAAGCAGAAAGTGGCTCAGAAGGTGATACAGTACCTAGAATGCTGTACTTGCAGGCATGAGATCTTGAGTTCACTTGTTGCATCGCCTGTGCTTTGGTTTTTGGTCTTCTCTCCCCTCTTTATATTAATAAGTAAATCTTAACAAACAATAAAGATAAATGATAAAAGCAATAATAGCATGGTTATATCTTTTTTTCTTTTTTTATATTTATTTTATTTATTCCCTTTTGTTGCCCTTGTTGTTTTATTGTTGTAGTTATTATTGTTGTCGTTGTTGGATAGGACAGAGAGAAATGGAGAGAGGAAGGGGAAGACAGAGAGGGGGAGAGAAAGATAGACACCTGCAGACCTGCTTCACCGCCTGTGAAGTGACTCCCCTGTAGGTGGGGAGCCGGGGTTCGAACCGGGATCCTTATGCCGGTCCTTGTGCTTTGCGCCACCTGCGCTTAGCCCGCTGCACTACAACCCGACTCCCAGCATGGTTATATCTTGATAAGAATGATCTGATAGGGGGTCTGGCAGTAGCGCAGCAGGTTAAGTGCATATGGTGCAAAGCGCAAGGACTTGAATAAGGATCTCAATTGGAGCCTCAGCTCCCCACCTGTAAGGGGGTCGCTTCATAAGCGGTAAAGCAGGTCTGCATGTGTCTATTTCTCTCTCCCCCTCTCAGTCTTCCCCCTCCTCTCTCCATTTCTTTCTGTGCTATGCAGCAACCACATCAACAATAATAACAATAATAACCACAACAACTATTTTAAAAAAAATGATCTGATAGAGAGAAGGAAGTAGTAGAGAGAATTGTTGGGTTGATGTCCTTAAAAATATGAGAAGGAAGGATCCTGGTTCAAGCCCCTAGCTCCCTACCTGCAGGGGAGTCGCTTCGCAAGCGGTGAAGCAGGTGTCTATCTTTCTCTACCCCTCTCTGTCTTTTCCTCATCTCTCCATTTCTCTCTGTCCTATCCAACAACGACGACAACAACAATGATAACTACAACAATAAAACAACAAGGGCAACAAAAGGGAATAAATAAATAAATATTTAAAAGAAAAGAAAAACAAAACAAAAAAAATATATGAGAAGGGGGGCCAGGCAGTGGCATGGAAGACAGAGATGGGGAGAGAAACAGAGACACCTGCAGACCTACTTCACTTGTGAAGTGACTCCCCTTCAGGTGGGGAGCCGGGGACTTGCACCGGGATCCTCACACTGGTCCTTGCACTTTGTGCCATGTGCGGATAACCCACTGCACTACCGCCCGACTCCCACATATATATATATATTTTTTTTTAAAAAAGAATATGAGAAAGTGGTGGTAGAGCTCAGGACTTGGATGTCTGAGATTCCCAGTTCAGTCTCTGGTACTAGAGTGAGCTCTGGTTTCTCCCCTACGCAGCAACCCCCTCTCCCTGTCTCTCATGTAAAATTCTCAAATACTTTTTTTTAAAACATGAGAAAAATTAAGATCTATTGCCTAATAGAAAAGTTGATTTAATAGGGAGTCAGGTGGTAGTGCAGTGGGTTACGTGCACGTGGCACGAAGCGTAAGGATCCAGGTTCGAGCCCCAGGCTTCCTACCTGCAGGGGAGTCACTTCACAGGTGGTGAAGCAGGTCTGCAGGTGTCTATCTTTTTCACTCCCTCTCTGCCTTACCTTCCTCCATTTCATCTCTCCATTTCTCTCTGTCCTGTCCAATAATGATGACATCAATAACTACAACAATAATAACTACAACAACAATTAAAAAAATTCTCAGTGTGTCTTGTCTTGATTTACATTTCTCTGAGAGTGACTATATATATATTTATCTTGAGGGCCAGGCAGTAACACAAAGAGTTGAGCGCACACAGTACAAAATATAAGAACCTGTGCAAGGATCCAGATTCGAGCCCCTGGCTCCCCACCTGCAGGGGGCGTCGCTTAACAAGCGGTGAAACAGTTCAGTAGGTGTCCATCTCTCCCCCTCTCTGTCTTCCCCTCCTCCATTTCTCTCTGTCTTATACTATAAAAAATGTCCTCCGGGAGCAGTGAATTCATAGTGCCGGGAGCAGTGAATTCATAGTGCCGGTACCAAGGCCCAGTGATAACTCTGAAAGAAAAGAAGGAAGGAAGGAAAGAAGGAAGAAAGATGACCTGTGATAAATGACCCCTATACAGTTAATAAATAAAGATGATAACAATATAAAAAAAAGAAAACTGGGAAGTGTTATGCATGTATAAACTGTTGTATTTTTCTGTCAACTGTAAACCATTAATCCCCCAATAAAGAAATTACAAAAATTCATAAGTCTTAAAATAATTGTTTTTACATGATTTTCTTAAATGAACTGTCCTATTTTTATAACTTGAAATTTTTAGGTTTTCCTTGTAAGTTCAGTTATTATTTATTGTTATCAGTGTCACTTTTTTTTTTTGCCCTGCGGTTAAAATGTAATCAGTTCTTTTTCCTTTTTTTTTTTTTTTCTATACAAATATTAGACTTACACAAGCACTAGCAGCAACTCTATATCTGGGTCTTTGAAACGCTTGGAAGATACTGCAGCACGATTTACAAATGCAAATTTCCAGGAAGTCTCCACACACACTACTAGTGGAAAAGATGTTCCAGAGGCTAGAGGGTCAGAGAGCAAAGGAAAGAAATCCTCAGCTCACAACTCAGGTCAAAGGGGAAGGAAGCCTGCTGGAAGAAATCCAGGAACAACTGTGTCAGCATCTAGTCCTTTCCAGCAAGGTATTCACTATGATGTTTTTAGTTAAAATACTTGTTCCTACAGTGATTGATAGTAATTAAATCTTGTAAAAGAACTTATGTTTTACATGGCATTTATGAAATAGTGGATATTATTTTATTAATTGCTGTAGTAATATTACTTCAAAGACTAGTGTTTCTTGTTAAAAATGTTTGTAGGGCTTTTGCTTTTTGTTTGATCTTATGGCATATGCTTCTAAAGCTGTAATGTGATTTTCGTTTTCACAGAGATATGGAATAAAGCTTAAGATCGGGGAGAAACTAATAAAGATTGAAGTTTTCCTTTCTGTTCTTTTAAAAATTCTTTTTGTCTTTCCTTATTAAAACAATAAAACTGATAAATATATTCGTATGCTTAGCAAGTAAACAGGTACGGGCTAAATTTTAGGGGATGTAAAGAATTCTCAATAATAGTTGTTGAATATGAATGCATTTATTATAAATCTTGAAGCTTAAAGTAGAATTTTTCTCAGCTTACATATCTGCTATATTTGTAGGATACTTAATTTTGCTTCTATTTTTCTTTCTTTCTCTCTTTCTTTCTTTCTTCCTTCCTTTCTTTCTTTTTTTTTTCCTACCAGAGCAGTGCTCATCTCTGGTTTATGGTGGTGTGGGGCATTGAACCTGGGACTTTGAAGCCTCAGGCATGAGAGTCTCTTTGCATAACTATTGTGCTAGATACCTCTGCCCAGATACCTAATTTAAACAACACATTATATTTCAAAATAACATGTGATGTTATGTCATGGGACATACTTATATTGAAAATACAATTTGTATCTTAACTGAAATTCAAAATTAACTGGACTATGGCTGCCTTATGTTATAGAGAGCAGAATAGCTCATCTAACTATAGAATACAGCAAGCCTATGTTCTAGGGTTTTTGTGTAATTTTTTATGTGAACATAAATATTTTGAGACATGAATGTTAAAACTATTGAAGGAATATAGAAAAATCTACAATAACCCCTCCCCCCCAGCCCCTTGGGAAAAAATGAGAGAGACATCCTTTCTTCTTTCCGTTTCTTTACTGTATAGAAACTTCTGCTGATTTAAAAATTATATCCAAACCCTTTAAGAATGTTAGCAAGTATATAGAGGGATTGCTTAGTTGCCTGAGTTCTTATTAATAATTATATTTCTATATTTTCAACTAATAGTTACTTTGGGCTTCAGTATTTACCAAGTATATATATGATAGATAGTATCACTCCATTCACATTATGAAGCAGCAGAATTTAGTCATTTCTTTCTCTATAAGTAAGAAGTTATTTTTCACTATTAAAATTGCATTTCTGAATTTTTAATCTTGAAGTAATTAGTCAACTCAGAAAAAAATATCTCTTGTTTTCTTAAATGTCACAACATTGAAGAATCCTGACTCTGTTAGGACATGGTAGTAAATGCTTTGTTTTAATATATGGGGTATTTTCCATAGAGATTTTAAAACTTGTAGTTTAATGGTAGGATATTTGAGGTAATTTATTTTGGTTTTCTCTGCAGGTAGTATGACTCTTAGAAAATGTAAAATATTGTATGTACTAAATGTAAAGTATTTGCTGCACTGTAGTGAGCTTTTAGCACCAACTGTGAAAATAAAAATGTAGGGGGAAAGAGACAGATGGTGACAGATTAGAATGGGAATAATAAAGAACTACTTTATAGCTGCTAATTAAGTGACAAATTGCAGTTATTGTTAAATGATTGATGTGATGTACATGGCTTCCTGATTCAAATGTATGTTTTTCTATATAGACATAACCTGAAACTGCTCATATAGGTACACATGATTTTGTAAAATAATAAAACAATTCTATTGCAAGATTTAGGAGTACTAATTTTTAAATAAGCTATTTCAGAAGAGGTTACAATTTAAAAATCAAAACTATGAGACTTCAGCTTAAAAGAAATTATGTGTAAGGGAAAAAAAATCTTTGTAACTATCTAGGTGGATTTACATGTGATTAATGTGTTCTGCAATAAAATGTGATGTTTAGCTTAAAAGTTCCTTTCCACTCCAATAATACACTGTATTTTGAATTTTTGTTTTTAAACAAACTAGTTAAAACATGAGGTGGTTTACTTTTATGAAATAGATGTATATTCACAGCTGGGTCTCATATGGTACTTTATTTGCTAAGCATGAAAAGAGTTTGGTGAAATGATATGCAATATGTATGATATGATGAACCAAGTGCTTGTTTTATTTCAACTATGCTCTTTTTCTACCAGGTAAATAAAAACCTTAAGGATATGTATTTATATTATTGGATAGGGACAGAGAGAAATTGAGAGGGGAGGGAGAAATAGAAAGGGAAAGAGATAGACACCTGCATCACTGCTTCACCATTTGTGAAGGTATTCCCCTGCAAGTGAGGAATGGGCTTGAACCTGTGTCCTTGTGCACTGTAATATGTGTGCTTAACCAGGTACACCACTGCCTGGCCCCAGGATTCTTATTTCATACAATGATGTATTGGGCTACTGTAATGTTCTTTAAAGAGTGGGGTGAAATAACAGATGTCAAGTGATTCATAAGAGCTAGTAGTAAAAGGAGTAAAAATGTTAGTGACTGGTTCTTTTTTTAAAATATAACTATGTAGGAAGTGGTTGTGAGAATGTAAGGTATAGGTTAGGGTTTATTGACTCCACTTATTCCTGGTGCTCAGTGCTTTCATGATGAATCCACTGCTTTTATTGGCCATCACCTCACTACCCCTGCTTCTTTTTTAAATAGCCACAGAAAACAATTGAGAGGGAAAAGGAGGGAGGGAGGGAGGGAGGGAGAGAGAGAGAGAGAAAGAAGAGAGACAGAGAGAGCGCGAGAGCGAGAGCTGCAGCACTGTATTTCACCACTCATGAAACTTGCCCCCTTTTAGGCAGGGACTGGGGTTTGGCACCCGGCTCCTTGCACATGGTCGATGCCATGTGCACTCTACTGGCTGTGCCACCACTATGCCCCTTGTTTAGATTTTATGTGATCATTGTTTTATCCAATTCATGTCTTTGTGTAGGATAGATTAAACTGAGACAATACATTCACTCTTAATTGTTTTTTTTTAATATTTATTTTATTTATTTATTCCCTTTGTTGCCCTTGTTGTTTTATTGTTGTAGTTATTATTGTTGTTGTCGTCGTTGTTGGATAGGACAGAGAGAAATGGAGGAGGGGAAGACAGAGAGGAGGAGAGAAAGATAGACACCTGCAGACCTGCTTCACCGCCTGTGAAGCGACTCCCCTGCAGGTGGGGAGCCGGGGCTCGAACCGGGATCCTTATGCTGGTCCTTGTGCTTTGCGCCACCTGCGCTTAACCCGCTGCGCTACAGCCCGACTCCCTCACTCTTAATTGTTAATAACTACTGGATATTATTTGGCACTTAGTAAATGTTGGGATCATTTATAAATATGTTCAATATTTAAGAGGAAGTTCCCCCAGCCATTCAGAGTCCAACTATAGTCTTTCTTAAGTCTCCTTGAGTCTCTGCTTTTCTTCAACCTTTCCTTTAGCATGTACAAGGTGTTTAAGGGAGACTTGAGAATTGCTGCCCTAATAAAAGGTAGGTGAAATAAAGTATATCTTCTATGTTGGTAATTGTAGAAGTAATAGCTTGCAATTCAAGAATTAACATTTAATTCAGTAGCTTTAAAATTAGGTTTTTTACAAAGTGCAATTTTTTAGATAAACTTGACTTTAGTAATCACTTTTTCACAAGTTTTAACTTTGTTACATGGAGATATCTATCCTTCATTTTACAGTACTTTTTTTTTTTTCCTCATCTTTTTTGATGTCTGTATTACTTCTACTGCTCATGGGAACTTTTGCACCCAATTTTTCTTTTTATATTCGTGTTTTGTTTTGTTTTTTTCTCCCTATTACAGGCAGTTTTTCAGGAACTCCAAGCAGTGTGAAATCATCTTCAGGAAGTTCAGTACAATCTCCCCAGGATTTCTTGAGCTTTACAGACTCTGATCTGCGTAATGACAGTTATACTCACTCCCAACAGTCATCATCAACCAAAGATGTACATAAAGGAGAGTCTGGGAGCCAGGATGCAGGGGTAAATAGTTTTGGTTCCTTAATTGGTCTACCTTCGACCTCAGCTGTTATTTCACAACCTAAAAACTTTGAAAATTCACCTGGAGATTTGGGTAATTCCAGCCTCCCTATAGCAGGATATAAACGGACTCAAACTTCTGGTATAGAAGAAGAAGCTGTAAAGGAAAAGAAAAGAAAAGTAAACAAACAAAGTAAGCATGGACCTGGTAGGCCCAAAGGAAACAAAAATCAAGAGAATGTTTCCCATCTCTCAGTTTCTTCTGCTTCACCAACATCATCAGTAGCATCAGCTGCAGGAAGTGTGACAAGCTCTAGTCTTCAGAAATCTCCTACGTTGCTCAGGAATGGAAGTTTACAAAGTCTTAGTGTTGGCTCATCTCCAGTTGGTTCAGGTGTGTATATGCCAGTTGCTTTTCTTTCTTTAATTCTGTTTTCACCATTTTTCCTTTACTCCAAAAAACGAAATTCATTTTTAAACTATTGCTATGATGAATACTTGGAGTTGCTCAGTAATTCCTGTCTTGGTTTTTACCAATGCGTTAAAGTCATAGAAGGTGGGGCTGGACAATGACACACCTGCTAGAGAACACACATTACCATGGACAAGGACCTGGGTTCAAGTTCTCATTCCCCCCCTATGGGGGGTAAGCTTCGTGAGTGGTAGAGCAGTGTTGCAGGTGTCTCTCTTTCTCTGTCTCCTCCCTCTCTGTCCCCTCTCAATTTCTTTCTATCCTATAATAAATAAAAGAAAGAAAATTTAAAAAGGGACAGGAGTAGATAGCATAATGGTTATGCAAAGAGATTCTCATGCCTGAGGCTCCAAAGTCCCAGGTTCAGTCCACTGCACCATCATAAACTAGAGCTGAGCTGTGCTCTGGTAAAAAAAAAAAAAAAAAATGAATAAGAGAATTAAAGAAGGCAAAAGATGGCCTCCAAGAGCAGTAGATTCCTCATGCACACACTTAGCCCCAGTGATAACCCTGGTGGCAATTAAAAAAAAAATCTCTGGAGGGCCGGGCAGTAGCGCAGTGGGTAAAGTGCACAAGCCGCAAGTGCAAGGACTGGTGTAAGGATCCCAGTTTGAGCCCCTGGCTCCCCACCTGCAGGGGGATCACTTCACAAGTGGTGAAACAGGTCTGTAGATATCTATCTTTCTCTCCTCTTCTCTGTCTTCCCCTCCTCTCTCAATTTCTCTCTTTCTGTCCTGTCCAGCAAAAACAATGGTAATGGCAACAATAAAAACAAGGGCAACAAAATGAGAAAAATGGCCTCCAGAAGAAGTAGATTTGTAGTGCAGGCACTGAGCCCCAGCAATAACCCTAGAGGCAAAAAAAAAAAAAAAAAAAATCTTTGAAATACAATTTAGTGTTTGGAAAAAACACTTGGTATAAATCTGATACTATGTAACTAAATATAGGCTAAATAGTTTATTGGCCATATTTTGAAACAAAAATTAATCTCTTCTGTTTTTTGCTTCACTTGCACAACAACCCCCCCCCCCCCCACACACACACACACACACACACTTACACACGAAGTTTTACCCAGTGTTTTCTCTCTCCCAGTCTCTCAAGTTCCAACTACAAAGGTGGTCGCCGGGGCTCGAACGGGATTCTTACTCTGCTCCTTGCGCTTCACACCACATGAGCTTAACCCGCTGTGCTCCCGCCCAACTCCCTGATTTTAGAGTTTCTTATCTGGTATCTGGATCTTTGGTCTCTTCTGATCTGATTTTGGGGAATGTTGTTAAGTAGTGGTCTAGTTTCACTACTCTACATGTAGACATCCAGGTTTTTTTTTAATATTTTTTTTTTTATTCCCTTTTGTTGCCCTTGTTTTTCATTGTTGTTATAGTTGTTATTGATGTCGTCCTTGTTGGATAAGAGATTTCTCATGGAGAGGGGAGGGGAAGACAGAGAGGGGAGAGAAAGACACCTGCAGACCTGCTTCACAACCTGTGAAGCGACCCCCCCCCCCGTAGCCCCCCCCCCCCCCCCCGCAGGTGGGGAGCCGGGCCTCAAACCTGGATCCTTCCGGCAGTCCTTGCGCTTTGCACCACATGCACTAAACCCACTGTGCTACCGCCAGAATCTCTTAATATTTATTTATTTATTCCCTTTTGTTGCCCTTGTTGTTTTATTGTTGTAGTTATTATAGTTGTTGTTATTGATATTGATATTGTCGTCGTTGTTGGATAGGACAGAGAGAAATGGAGAGAGGAGGGGAGAGAAAGATAGACACCTGCAGATCTGCTTCACCGCTTGTAAAAAGACTCCCCTTCAGATGGGGAGACGGGGGCTCGAACTGTGATCCTTAAGCCGGTCCTTGTGCTTTGCGCCATGTGCGGTCAACCTGCTGTGCTACCGCCCGACTCCCCAGTTTTTTGTTTTGTTTTTGTACTTTATTTTTCCCTTTTGTTGCTCTTGTTGTTTATCATCATTGTTTTCTTGTTGTTCTTACTGCTGTCGTTGCTGTTGGATAGGACAGAGAAAAATGGTGAGAGGAGGGGAAGACAGAGGGGGAGAGAGACAGACGCCTGCAGACCTGCTTCACCACTTGTAAAGCAAACCCCCAGCAGGTTGGAAACCTGATCTGGTTTCCTGCGCTTTCCTCCATGTGCGCTTAACTGTGCCACCGCCCAGCTCCCCAGATATCCAGTTTTCTCAGCACCATTTGTCGGGTAATCCGCCCCCCTCCCCCAACTGAGTGGTTTTGGTGCCTCTGTCATATTTTAGATGACTGTATATGTGTGAGCTTATTGCTGGGTTCTTGATTCTTTTCCACTGACCCAAGTGTCCATTCTTATTTAGTACCATGCTGTTTAAATCACTATTGCTTTGTAGTATAAACTGTAGTTGGGGAGTATGATATGGCCAATTGTTTCTTTTTTTCTCTAAGGTGTTTTAGCAATTTGTGGTTCTTTTGTGGTTCCACACACAGCTTTGGTTAAGTTGTTTAATTTCCTTGTTAGGTTCATCAACATTGGTCATAACACTGTTCATTTTACCCTCCCCTTTCCTGTGTCTGTTTTCTCCAGTTGCTGCTATTTGTGTTTCTGGCTCTATCCTACCACTGGTTGGCTTACTTAGAGTTGGAATTCCTTTGCTTTACTGATTTATTCTACCTACTAGTCCTATTAAGTAAGCTTTAATTCCATTCAAAGTATCCTTAACATCCCGTAGCTCAGTTTGGCTGGTTAAGCGCACATGCTGCAAAGCACAAGGACTAGCATATGGATCCGGGTTCAAGCCCCTGGCTCCCCACCTGCAGGGGGTCACTTCACAAGTGGTGAAGCAGGTCTACAGGTGTCTGTCTGTCTCTCCTCTTCTCTGTCATCCCCTCCTCTCTCGATTTCTGTCTGTTCTATCTGACAACAACAGTAAGGGCAACAAAATGTGAAAAATGGCCTTCAGGAGCAGCAGATTCGTAGTGCAGGCAAGCACTGAGCCCCAGGAATAACCCTGGTGGCAAAACAAAAAAACGATTTCCAGATGCAGAGGTTCTGTAGTATCAAGACCTTGGTGAACATATGTGTGTTGCAAAGTGGTTTTCTCTTGGGCAGTAACACACTATTGCTTAGTGAGATCTTGGAAGGCCCGAGTAAGAGAGGGTCTCGGTCTCATGCAATGACCTGTGCACTGCTTTGCCATGACACAATCCAGGTTCAAGCCCGACTCCCACTGCATTGAAGGAAGCTTCTGTGCTGTGATCTCTGTTAGTCTTTCTTTTTGCCTCTGACTCTGTCTAAAAGTACAACAATAAAAAGGTTTTGTGAGCACATCAGTAGCTCCAGGATGATTTATTAAAGATTGGTTATGCATTAGTAATTCACTCTCTTTTTGTATTAACTCTGCTAAGATTGCAGCTCTTTTTACTGTGAAAACTGTGGCCTGAAAGATTTTCTGCTATCTTCTCAATTTCTGTTTCAGCTTTGTTCTGTGGTACTTTGCAATTACCTGGGATGTGAGCATGCCTGAGGTTGCCTCACCATTAATTGGATAGCCACTCTCAAGGGAGATTTACATTGATTATACCAGGGCATACAGGAAAATCAGACAAGCTACTGGATGCTGCTAACACAGGATACAATGAGATGTTGGAAAAGTCAGGATGTATTTTTTTTTAATTTTTATTTTATTTATTATTGGATAAAGACAGAAATTGAGAGGGAAGGGGAGATAGAGAGGAAGAGAGACAGAAAGGCACTTGCAGCCCTGCTTCACTACTTATGAAGCTTTCCTCCTGCAGGTGGGGCTTGAACCTGGGACCTTATACACTGTAATGTGATTGCTTAACCAAGCACTACACCACCTGGCCCCATGACATATTTTTCATATTTTTGGAATTTGCGTTCTTGGGTACTCAGTGGAGATAGACTTGCAAGTTCCCAGATCTTTTTTTTTTTTTTTTTTAATTTTTTTTCTCTTTTTTAATATTTATTCCCTTTTGTTGCCCTTGGTTTTTTGTTTGTTTGTTTGTTTGTTTGTTTGTTATTGATGTTGTTGTTGGATAGGATAGAGAAAAATGGAGAGAGGAGGGGAAGACAGAGGGAGAGAAAGATAGACACTTGCAGACCTGCTTCACCACCTGTGAAGCGACTCCCCTGCAGGTTGGGAACCGGGGGCTCGAACTGGGATCCTTCTGCCGGTCCTTGTGCTTTGCACCATGTATGCTTAACCTGCTGTGCTACCACCTGGCCCCCAAGTTCTCAGATCTTTTGCACATTCTTTGCACAAAGATGCACTCACAAATTCCTACACTATCACATTGAAGTCTGTTACCATGTTTGATCTCCTACCTGTCACAGCCCAATTAGTCACGATTTCGGTGTGTCAGTTCTAAGTGCCATACTTAGCTAGACTCTCAGGTGAATATCTTTCTGTTTCTCTGGCCTTCTTCTTTTTCCTTTGAGTCACTGGCAATTTCTTCACTGATTTCCTTTCTCCCCCCTCCCAACAGAAATTTCTATGCAGTATCGGCATGATGGAGCTTGTCCAACAACTAGTAAGTTTTCAAACTGGGTTGGTAACCCAGACTTGTAATCTGCTGCTTTTTTTCCTGATGTATTGCACCACCACTAAACTTTAAAGTGTTAGTTTTCTAAAATGCAGATTGGTTCTTAATACATTTTTCTCATACAAAGATAACTTAATATGCTGGTGTTTTTTTTGTTTGTTTTGCTTTAAAGATTTATACTATGGTCCTGTTTTTATCAAGTTTTAATTATCATTCCCTCTTAATATGGTGCTTCTGTTAGAGAATTTTGACTACTGTTTCCTAATAAAGTAATATTTGCAGAATTTTTATTTCCATCAATCTTAATGTTAGTGTAATTTTTTCAATATTGTATATTGACATTACAGTCTTTTTAGATCTCTGTGTATGTTGAAACTGTTCTTACTGAAATCTAGAAAATGTGAATTTTTCTTTAAAGATTTAATTTATTTATTCATAAGAAAGATACTAGGAGAGGAAGAGCCAGACATCACTCTGGTACATGTGCTGCTAGGGATTGAACTCAGGACATCATGCTTGAGAGTCCATTGCCCTACCCACTGAACCACCTCCCAGACCACAAAAATAGGAATTTTTGATTGAGTTAGGTAATAAAACGAGTATTTATAAATGATAAATATTGTTGGTTTGTGACTTAAGGTGTATTTATCTTATAGAATTTTATTCTTGGGTGGTGATAGATAGCATAATGGTTATACAAACAGACTTTCACGCCTGAAGCTTTTAAGTCCCAGGTTCAGTCCCCTGCACCACCAAAAGCCAGAGCTGATTAGTGCTCTGGTAAATTGAAAAATAAAAAAGTTAAAATAGAATTTTATTCTTTACTCACATTTAGCAATAAAGACATATTATTAGAATACTAATTGTGATTTTATGATATATTACTTCATTGTAACAGGATATCTGACAAATTTAAACATAGTAGGTATGTAATGCACTATTTAAAAAATTGCACCATGTAAGGTTTGAGTCCAACTTTTGCAGTTTTAATGATTCAAAAAATGATGCATGCTAGTATTACTGTGATTTTTACTTGGTGTATGCCTATGTATTTCTTGTGTGTGTTTGAGAATGATCTTAACATGAAGTCCTTTTTTCCTTACTTAAAAGCTTTCTCAGAGTTGCTGAATGCAATACACAATGGTAAGTTTTATTAGAATCTTCTCTGGTGGTTCATTTATCACAGAGGTTGCCTTTTGTAGAGAATCATGATTGAAAGCTTGCATGTGCTATTGATGTGATGAAATCCAGCTCTGTAGTGAATCAATTGTTACGCACCTTAGTGAAAACTTTTTGTAGATTGCCTACAGGAGGATAATAGTTTAATATAGTTCATCAGTTGACCTTTATTGTCCCTTTGTAAGGCAAAATGATAATAGAGTTGTTTTAATTTTATAAGTCCTTTGTCTTTTTTGCCAGTGGTTTCTCTAGTTCTTTAGAGCTCCCTCTTGCCACTGTCATTTGTAGTCAGAAATTTGCTGCTGCTTCCAAAACTTGGAGTGTGAATTTTATTGTTAGGATTTTTTAATTAATGTATAGAATACTTTTATTAAATTAGTACTGTGTTCCATACAGTGAATAAATGAATAAATAGCCTTTAAAATTATGTCTGACTTTGAGTTCGGCCTTTTACAAGGGAGTTACTCGCTTACGATTGGCTCCTGAAATCATGATACAAGGCAAATGCTCCTCTCCCCCTTTTGCAATGTAATTATAATGAAGGGTATTTTTGAAAAATGTTTGAGAGTTTCCTCAATTTTAAAAAACTTTCCTAGGTCAGTCTTAAAAAAAATTTTTTTTAACTCTAATGTCATCTTTGTTAATTTTCTTTTCATTTATGAATTGATATGACTATCACATTTCAAAACTATGTGATTCCAAGCAATTTTCAAACACATCTTCATTAACTTTAAGAAGTTGTGCATCTTTTAGTAATGTAGTTTAATTTGCAGTCAATTTGCTTTGTGTTTGGATTAGATTGTCAGATGCTTACAGACTTACAGCCAGTTAAGACTAGTGGTATGAGTAGCAGGCACAGACACTTAACGGTGATTTGAGGGTGAAGTTGGTCAGAATGGGAAACCTATCTTTTAATGAGTGTGTTTATTTATAACTCTTGCTTTCTATATAACCTAGAATGGCAGAAGTTTAGATAATGAAAAGTTTTTTTTTTTTTAAGATTTTATTTATTTATTAGAAAGATGGGAGGAGAAAGAGAAAGAACCAGACATCACTCTGGTACATGTGCTGCGTGGGATTGAATTTAGGGCCTAATGCTTGAGAGTCAAATGCTTTATCTACTGTACCACCTCCCAGACCATGATAATGGATATTTTTCATGCTAGGAAATTAATTATTGAACATTAAATATCTAGAGGGGGAGAGATTGGAAGCATTCTAGAGGATCTGAGGATAAATAGAGTTAACATTCTTTAGTAGAGAAACCGAAAAGGGTTGTGCTTCATCAGTTTGCATAGGTAGATTTAGATTTGTTTCTTAATTTTGGGAATATTAGAATTTGGAGGCATGTTTAATGTTTGAAGGAGTCGGGAGGTAGTGCAGCGTTTAAGCGCACATGGCGCAAAGCACAAGGACTGGAGTAAAGATCCCGGTTAGAGCCCGCAGCTCCCCACCTGCAGGGAGTCGCTTCACAGGCGGCGAAGCAGGTCTGCAGGTGTCTGTCTTTCTCTCCCCTTCTGTCTTCCCCTCCTTTTCCCATTTCTCTCTGTCCTACCCAACAACGAAAACATCAATAACAACAGCAACAATAAAAAAACAAGGGCAACAAAGGGGAAAATAAATAAATATAATAAAAAAATAAAATATTTTTGAAAAAAGAATACTTGAGGGAGTTGGGCGGTAGCGCAGCGGGTTAAGTGCACATGGCACAAAGCGCAAGGATCAGTGTAAAGATCCCGGTTCGAGCCCCCGGCTCCCCACCTGTAGGGGAGTCGCTTCACAGGCGGTGAGGCACGTCTGCAGGTGTCTGTCTTTCTCTCCTCCTCTCTGTCTTCCCCTCCTCTCTCCATTTCTCTCTGACCTGTTTAACAATAACGACATAAATAACAACAACAATGATAACTACAACAGCAATAAAAAACAAGGGCAACAAAAAGGAAAATAAATAAATATTTTTTTTAAAAAAAGAAAAACATAGAGAGAGACACCCACAACAAAGCCTCCCCTGCTCTTATGAACAGAAGTCAAACTGTATTCACTCACAATTGTTCTCATCAAAAACTATATAAAGAAATCATTTCTAGGGCTAGGTTTTGTTCCAATATGTGTATACTTTTTGAATGATTTTGGTTTTAGCATCATTTTAGTTTACTTTTCATTTTAGACAACTTTTAATTTTTTATTATCTATTTATTTATTGGATAGAGAAAACCAGAAATTGAGAGGGAATGGGGAGATATGGAGAAATGACACCTTCATCAGTGCTTCACCACTTGCAAAGCTTTCCCCCTGCAGGTGGGGACTAGGGGTTCGAACTTAGGTCCTTGTGCATTGTAATGTGTGCTCAACCAGTTGTGGCACTATCCGGCCCTGTTGGTTTACTTTTCTCCCTTAAATTGTCAGTTCTAGATTTTTTTTAAAAAAAAAACTTTTTTTTCCCTTTTGTTGTCCTTGTTGTTTTATTGTTGTAGTTATTATTGTTATTATTGATGTCATCATTGTTAGATAGGACAGAGAGAAATGGAGAGAGGAGCGGAAGACAGAGAGGGGGAGAGAAAGATAAGACACCTGCAGACCTACTTCACTGCCTGTGAAGCAACTCCCCTGCAAGTGGGGAGCCAGGGGCTTGATCCTTACATGGGTCCTTGCACTTCAGCTACATATGCTTAACCCGCTGCACTACCACCCAACCTCCAGTTCTAGATTTTAAATGTTAAAAAATCTAGCTGTGGTCTGGGAGATGACACAGTGGATAAAGCATCAGACTCTCAAGCATGAGGTCCTGAGTTCAATCCCCAGCAGCACATGTACCAGAGTGATGTCTGGTTCTTTCTCTCTCCTATCTCCTTGAAAAATAAATAAAATCTAAAAAAAAAAAAATCTAGCTGAGTTAATTTTAAATTTCTAATTGGCTTAATTACTCATTTATTGGACCATAGCTTATCTAGCAGTAGAAAGACACTGCAAAGCTTTATACAAGGTACAAGGTATTTATATTCATAAAAGAGGGTAGAACAAGAAAAGGAAAAATTACTTCATGAGCATGGGAGATAGCATAATGGTTTGCAAAGAGACTCTATGCCTGAGACTTTGAAGTCCCAGGTTCAATCTCCCGCACCACCATAAGTCAAAGCTGAGCAATAAAATAAGAAAATGGAAAAAAGAAAACTTTAAAAGATTATTTCAGGAGTATCTTGCCCAGGTTACCTCAGTAGTACTAGACCAGGACATTCAAGATTGATTAATTAAAAAATCTACTTTTGGGAGATACTGGTACTAAGTTAAGTTAGATAAAACTAAGTCTTGGCATAAATAATTTTGTTTTGTGGTCGGAGATGGCACAGTGGGTAAAGCACTGAACTCTCAAGCATGAGGTTCTGAGTTTAATTCCCAACAGCATATGTATCAGAGTGATGGCTGGTTCTTTCTCCTTCTGTCTTTCTCACTAAAAAAAAAAAAAAAAATTAAATAATAATTCTATTTAAGTCTGTTGTTTGTTTCTTTCTTCTTTAACATACTCCATTGATTTTTTTATCTTAGTTGATTTAATTGCAGAGAAGTAGTTGGCCATTTTGAAACTCATGCAGTTCCACTACAATATTCTCCTCTTTTTTTTTTTTTTTTTTTTTTTATTGCTGGGCTCGGTGCCTGCACCATGAATCCACTGCTCCTGGAGGCCTTTTTTTTTTCCCCCTTTTGTTGCCCTTGTTGTAGCTTCGTTGTGGCTATTATTATTGCCCTTGTTGACGCAATTCGTTGTTGGATAGGACAGAGAGAAATGGAGAGAGGAGGGGAAGACAGAGAAGGGGAGAGAAAGATAGACACCTGTAGACCTGCTTCACCGCCTGTGAAGCGACTCCCCTGCAGGTGGGGAGCCGGGGGCTCGAACCGGGATCCTTACGCCGGTCCCTGCGCTTTGCGCCACTTGCGCTTAACCCTCTGCGCCACCGCCCGACCCCCTATATTCTCCTCTTTTAATAAGTTATAAAATATCTCAGATTTGGAGGCTAGGCGATAGCGCTACGGGTTAAGCACACGTGGCTCCAAGCGCAAGGACTAGAGTAAAGATCCTGGTTTGAGCCCCGGCTCTCCACCTGCAGAGGGGTCTATTCACAAGCAGTAAAGCAGGTCTGCCGGAGTCTATTTTTCTCTCCTTCTCTCTGTCTTCCCCTCCTCTCTCGATTTCTCTCAGTCCTATCCACTTACAAGGACAGCAATAACAACAATAATAATAACAACAATGATAAACAACAAGGGCAACAAAAGGGAAAAAATAGCCTCCAGGAACAGTGGATTCGTAGTGCAGGCACTGAGTCCCAGCAATAACCCTGGAGGGGGGGGGGATCTCAGAGTTATAGAGAAAGACAGAGATGATTACATCATGAATTTGTGATCCTAATACTTGTTAGTATTTTGTCATAGTATATAATTTATTGTAAAATGGTTAATAACATAGCATACACTAATAAAATGTTCACTCAAGAATCTACCACCAACTTCAGGGGGAGTTATCTGCACTAATGAATCTAGGGTATAGCCCCCAAAGTTAATCATTATCCTGAAATTTATATTTATCATTGAACCTGGAACCTTAAATATGCAAGTCCTGTGCTCTATCTTACTTAGCCATCTCCACAGCTGGGTAAATGAATAAAGTCTTGTCTGACTCTACATAGTCCTTGATTTGGTTTGCTTCTTCTTTCTCCCTTCTTTTCCTTCTTTCTTTTTTTAAATTAAACTTTTTGTTAGGCAGCCATATATCTTTTCCTTTCTTTTCTTTTCTTTTTTTTTAGGCAGCTATATTTCAATCAGAATAGTAACTTGTTTTTTTGGTATAGTAACTGAACTGCTTGATTTTCCTTGGCAATTAATTCTTACCTTTATTTTTCTTCCTTTTTTTACCAGAGCTACTCAGCTCTGGTTTCTGGTGGTGCAGGAGACTGAATCTGGGACTTTGGAGCCTCAGGCACGAGAGTCTGTTTGTGTAACCATTATGCTGTTTAACTCTGCCCTTTTATTTATTTATTTTACTGCCACTACGGTTATGACTATGGTTCAGTGCCTGCACGCACGTGAATCCACTATACCTGACAGCCTTCCCCCCCCCCCCCTCTATTGTATTGGATAGGACAGAGAGAAATTGAGAGGGGCGGGGGAGAGAGAAAAGATAGATACCTGCAGACCTGCTTCACTACTCATGAAGCATCCCCCTTGCAGGTGGGGAGGTGGGCTCAAACCTGGATCCTTGTATTGTGCGTTGGAGACTCAGAGACACAGCCAGTGGAGTCAATAAGGAGGAACTTTATTAACATTAATGAGCTCAAAATTCTTTAAGAGCACAGCCTCTTTCTGTGGCTCATAATATTAATAAAGTTCCTGCTTGAGTCTGGAACTTGCAACACTTGCACATGGTGATGTGTATGCTTAAGTGGCTGTGCCACCACTCCTCCCATGAGATTTATTTTCATAGCATTATATTGCTAATTGATTTCTGTGTCCTGTTTAGTTTGCTTTAAATGCCCTTTAATGACGGTGGTGCTTATTATGTGTGTCATGGCCACAGTCATTAAACAAACTTCATGATGGGAGAGGCAAAGTCATGTCAAACAGTTGTGCATAGGTATCTGCTGTAAGCTTACAGAGTATGCATGCTGATGGATTTCAGGGGATAAGCATTCTTCCTCAGGAATGAGATTAAAATAAAAACAAACAGGGAATCTCATGGTATTTTTTTTTAAAGATTTTATTAATTTATTTATGAGAAGGATAGGAGGAGGGGGAAGGAACTAGACAGCACACTGGTACATGTGCTGCCGGGAATTGAACTCAGGACCTCATCCTTGAGAGTCCAATGCTTTATCTACTATGCCACATCCCAGACCACTATCTTATTATCTTTTTATTTCTTGGGTGCATTAGGAAGGTTATTTTTATTTTAATGAGTAAAAGAGAGAATAATATATAGAGAGTAAGTGATACAGAGAAAGACGAGCTCTGCTCAATTCTAGTCTGTGGTGGTGCTGGGGATAAAACCTGGAACCACAGGACCTCAGGCAATAAAGCTTTTTCTATTTAAGAGAACTAAACTACTTGTCTCTTGTGTATTACTGTAAATTCCTGGATAATGGGAGTTGGGCGATAGTGCAGTGGGTTAAGCACACGTGGTACAAAGCGCAAGGACCAGCATAAGGATGTTCGAACCCTGGGCTCCCTACCTGCAGGCGGGTCGCTTCACAGGCGGTGAAGTAGGTCTGCAGGTGTCTATCTTTCTCTCCCCCTCTCGATCTTCCCCTCCCCTCTCCATTTTTCTCTGTCCTATCCAACAAGGACATCAATAACAACAATAACTACAACAATAAAACAAGGGCAATAAAAGGGAAAATAAATGAATATTAAAAAAAATTCCTGGATAATGTCCTTCAAAGATTCTTAAGTGATATAAACACAGGATGTTAACATTTGGATCATGAATCAGCCACTAGGGGATAGAGTAATGGGAAAAGGGTTATTTTTCATATGTGTTTACTACAATACAAAATGAATTAATAATTTTCTCATTGAAGCTGCAAGAGGGATGAACCCGAAAAGTTCCTACTGAGTAAAGCACCACTGAGCTCTGGCATATGGTGGTACTGGTGATTGACCCTGGGACCTCTGAGGCCTCAGTTACATAAATTCTGTGCTCTAATACTGAGTAATTATACTAGTCTAACAAGTGTTAAATTAGAAAATTAGGATTAAATTTACTTTATATTATTTAAAATTTTTTATTATTATCTTTATTTATTGGATAGAGACAGTGAGAAATCTAGAGGGGTGGGGAAGATAGACACCCGCATCACTGCTTCACCACTTTCAAAGCTTTCCTCCTGTAGGTAGGGACCGAGGATTTGAACCTGGGTCCTTGTGCATTGTAACATGTGTGCTCAACCAGGTGTGCTATCACCCAGTCCTGAAAAATTAAGATTAAATTTAAACTAGAAAAAGGCTTTAAAAAAAAAGTGGTCCAGGAGGTGGTATAGTTGATAAAGCACTGGACTCTCAAGGTCCTGAGGTCAGTCCCCAGCTGCAAATGTACTAGAGTGATGTCTGGTTCTTTCTTTCTTCTCCTATCTTTCTCATTAATAAATAAATAAAATCTTAAAGAAAAAAAGTTTTAGGCTTTTTTCTTTTTCTTTCATTTCTTTTGAATGCAGGGCCCCAAGCAGGCACAACCACCATTGAACAGCCTACTCTGTCCAGCATTTTCATTCACTTTGCAAAAGAGAGAGGGAGAGGGAGAGACACAACCCTTCATCTGCTGGGCTTTCCATGTTCTCCATTTGGTGCCAGGGCTTATTAACTAGGGCCTCTTAATGACAGGCAAGAGACAAATATCCCCTGCACTTAGATAATTGTATCTTTTTTTTTTTTTATTAGCCAGAGCACTGCTCAACTCAGGCTTATAGTGGTGGTGAGGATTGAACCTGAGACTTTGGAGCCTCAGGCATGAGTCTCTTTACATAACCATTAGGCTATCAACCCCCAGCTGATAATTATATCTTTTATGCAGAGAAACACTGAAGCACCACTCTGTCTTCATGGAGTTCTACTTTTTTTTTTTTTTTCTCTTGTTGGTTTCTTGTGGTGCTAGGGTTTTAATTTGTTTAAAGCACATGCCATATCACTGAACCATCTCCTTAACCCTTGGACGTTTTTTCAAATTAATTTCAGTTTTCCTAGCCAGGATGTCTTAAAAAGATTTATTACGGGAGTCAGGCTATAGCTCAGCGGGTTAAGCACATGTGGCACAAAGCACAGGGACCAGCGGAAGGATCCCGGTTCGATCCCCTGGCTCCCCACCTGCAGGGAAGTCGCTTCACAAGTGGTGAAGCTGGTCTGCAGGTGTCTATCTTTCTCTCCCCCTTTGTTTTCCCCTCCTCTCTCCATTTCTCTCTGTCCTATCCAACAATGACGACAGCAGTAATAACTACAACAATAAAACAACAAGGGCAACAAAAGGGAATAAATAAATAGAATAAATATTTTTTAAAAAGATTTATTATAGAAAGGAAGAAAGAGCAGGGGTGGATAACATAATATTTATCTGCAAATAGACTCTCAGGCCTGAGGCTTTGAAGTCACAACTTCAGTCACCTACCACTGTAAACCAGGGCTAAGGAGTGCTGTGGTAAGAGAGAGAGAGACTGAGACTGCAGATGTCTCTGTTTCTCTCTCTCTCTCAATCTTCCCTTTCCCTCTCAACTTCTCTCACTCCTACCCCCAAAAATAAAATAAAATAAAAGGCCACAGGAACTAGGATCCTTGTGTGGATCCTTGTGCTTCATACTGTGCATTTAACCCGATGTGCCACCAACCCCCCTTTATTGACTTTTAAAAATATGTTTTATTTATTTTATTTTAATGAGAGAGAGAGTGAGAGAGATAGAAAGATATGGAAAGATACAAAGAGACCAGAGTGTGGTCCAGGAGGTGGCACAGTGGATAAAGTGTTGTAGTCTCCAGCATGAGGTCTTGAGTTCTATCTCTGGCAGCACATGTACCAGAGTGATGTCTGATCATTTCTCTCCTCCTATCCATCTCGTTAATAAATAAATTAAAAACAAAACAAACTAACAAAAAAAAGCAGACCAGAGCACACTGCTCAGCTCTGGTTTATGATGATACTAAGAATTGAACCTGAGACCTTAGAGCCTCAAGCATGAAATTCTTTTGCATAACAGGGCCAGGTGGTGGGATAGCTGGTTAAGTACACACGTTATAATGTGAAAGGAAGGATTCGGGTTTGAGCCCCTGCTCCCCACCTGCACAGGGAAGCTTTACTAGTGAAGTAGCTGCAGGTGTCTCTGTCTCTTTTCCTTTCTATTTCCCCCTCCCTTCTCAATTTCTCTATCCAGAAGTAAATAAATAAATTTTAAAAATTTTCTTTTGTAGGGGCTAGGTGGTGGCACACCTGGTTAAGTGCACATGTTACAGTGTACTAGGACCCAGATTCAAGCCCCTGGTCCCAACCTGCAGGGGGAAGTTTTCATAAGTGAAGCAGGGCTATAGGTGTCTCTTTCTCTCCCTCTCTATCTCCCCCTGCCTCTCAATTTCTGGCTGTCTCTATCCAATAAATAAAGATCATTAAATCTTTTAAAAAATTATTTCCGGGTGGAGGGTAGATAGCGTAATGGTTACGCAAAGAGACTCTCATACTTGAGGCTCCAAAGTCCCAGGTTCAATCCATTACGTTATCTCCCCAGACCCCTTCCTTCCTTTAGTTATATTGCCACCAGGGTTATTACTGAGGCTCAGTGCCTGTACTGTGAATCTACTGCTCTTGGTGGCCATCCCCCCCCCCACACACACTCCTTTCTGTTTCATTAATAGGCCAGAGAGAACTTGAGAGAGGAGAGGGATATAGAAAGGGAGAAAGGTAGAGACCTGCAGACCTACCTCACTCTTCACACTGCCTGCAACGTGAAGAGTGACAGTGACTCAAGCCCGAGTCCTTGCACATGCTAATATGTATGCTCAACTGGGGTTGCCGCAGCTTGACTGCTCTGATTTTCTTCTTACTGTTTTTTTTAATCTTCTAGTAAAAGATGATTGCATATCCAATATTCTTTCAGATTTCATTTATTTTTATGTTGCCAACAGTTTATATCTTTCAGCAAATAAATATTATTAGATTTGCTCCCAAATATTTGATAGATAGATTTTCTGATTTATTAAACTAGTATTTTACAATTTTCATTTTCTGTTATTTCTTGCTTAAATATAAGAAGACAATTACATTTTATGAATAGTTGGTGTTCTGTGAACATGGATATAGGTACACTATAAAATGTCTTATGAATATATTTTAGAAATATTTTTGTGAATTTTATAAGGCTTTTGTGTTTTGTTCTTTTTAAATTAAAAAAATCATTTTATTTTGTATTGCCACCAGTGTTAAGTCTGAGGTTTGGTCCTAGCACAGTGAATCCACCACTTCCTGTGGTCTTTTTTTTTTTTTTTTTTTTTGATAAGACAGAAATGGAGTGGGGAGTGGGAAGATAAAGAGGGAGAGAGAAAGAGATACACCTGCAGCCTCACTTCACCTCTTGTGAAGTTTCCCCCTTGCAGGTGGGGAGCAAGTGGAAGACTTCTTCCTATTAAATCCATCTTCTTCGTGGTTCAGATCTTTATCTCACATATTATCTTGGTTTAGTCAGATGAGTAACTGAAACCAATGTCTGAGAAATGAAGGTAGGCAAGAATGTCATTTAATCCTTTCTGATGAAATCATAACTGTCAAAAATGTCAGATGTCTCTGGTCTTACGCTTTCTCAAAGTAATATTCTTAGGGAAATGAATTATAATTAGAAAGTTGTTTGCTTTAGAGTTTGACAAGAACAGTAGGATGATGTTTGAAGATTATCACTCTATTCATAACATTCTTTTTCTCTCTATGATGCAGTTGATTACTTTGCATTTTACTTTCATATTAATTTCTAAGCATATATTGCAGAAACTGTGTCCTGGTCATCTTAATTAAACCTGGTCTTATAGACCATATCTTATATGAACTGTCTTTATAGATGGATAATGCTACACATTCAGTGGATAATAGTAGTCCAGGATTTCTGAAAATAATGTATCTACCTACTGTCGGTCAAAGTTCAGGGCGCCGGTATGCCGGGCTAGCTTCGCGGTGGGAGACAGATGACCAGGGACACATAGCTGAGCGGAGGAGTAGTATTTCTTATTCACGAGCAAACAGTTCAAAAAACTAATCTGATCTCATCACAATCCAATTCTGTCCTGCTTCTCTCTCCTCTGGCGGAAGAGTCAGGAACCAAGGAAATACATAGGATAGAGGGCGGGGAGAAGGAAGAAACGCAAACTAGCAAGGACTAAACCAAAATCTCCCAGAGGCAGGGGGAGTGAGACCAAACCAATGTAACAGAATCACCATGTAAATAGACCACAGCGTCAAGCAATGTAACAGAAGGGATCCCAGAAGCAGAACTAGAAGCATACCAACACCCTACTCCTATCAGAATAACATTAATATATAGATAGTTCTGAATTATGCTTCTTAGGCTATTCTATTTTATCTTATTTTATTTACTTGTTTTTAACAGAGCAGTGCTCAGCTCTGGTTTATGGTGGTACAGGGGATTGGATTGAACCTGGGACTTTGGAGTATCAAGTATTAGTGTATTTTTGCATAACCACTATGCTGTATACCCCACCTGAAGTTAAGAAAATATTAAGGGAGATGACCAATGGTTCACCTGGTTAAGTACACTTAGTACCAAGTGCAAGGACCCAGATTTGAGCCCCCACTCCCCACCTGCATGGGGTGGGCACTTCAGAAGCAGTGAAGCAGGTCCGCAGGTGTCTCTTTCCCCCCATCTCTTCTGCCCCTCTCAAGTTCTCTTTGTTCTAACAAAATATATATAATAGGGAGTAGGGCTGTAGCGCAGTGGGTTAAGTGCAGGCGTGGCGCAAAGCGCAAGGACTGGCGTAAGAATCCCGGTTCGAGCCCTGGCTCCCCACCTGCAGGGGAGTCACTTCAGGAGTGGTGAAGCAGGTCTGCAGGTGTCTGTCTTTCTCTTCCCCTCTCTGTCTTCCCCTCCTCTCTCCATTTCTCTCTGTCCTGTTTAACAACTACTACAACAATAAAACAACAAGGACAACAAAAAGGGAATGAATAAATATTTTTTTAAAAAAAATATATATATAATAAAACAGGAAAAATGGCTACCAGGAGCAGTGGATTTGTGTGCTGACACTGAACCCCAGTGATAACTTTGGTGGTCATTTAAGAAAAAAAAAAAAAGAGGGAGTCGGGCGGTAGCGCAGTGGTTAAGGGCAGGTGGTGCAAAGCGCAAGAACCAGCATAAGGACCCCGGTTTGAGCCCCTGGCTCCCCACCTGCAGGGGAGTCGCTTCACAGGTGGTGAAGCAGGTCTGCAGGTATCTTTCCCCTTCTTTGTCTCCCCCTCCTCTCTCCATTCTCTCTGTCCTATCCGGTAACAACAACAATAAAACAACAAGGGCAAAAAAAAGGGAAAATGAATAAATAAATATTTTTTTAAAAAAAGAAAATGTTAAAATTAAACAGGTAGAAATCTTATATATGGAAACTATAATAGTCAAAGTAAAGAATACAGGTGGGGGTAGATAGCATAATGGTTATGCAAAGAGACTTTCATGCCTGAGGCTCTGAAGTTCCAGATTTAATCCCCGCACCACCATAAGCCATAGCTAAGCTGTGCTCTGGTTAAAAACAAAACAACAGTGGTCTGGGAGGTGGCGCAGTAGATACATCACTGGATTCTCAACCATGAGGTCCTGAGTTCAATCCCCGACAACACAAAGTACCAGAGTGATGTCTGGTTCTTTCTCTCCTCCTATCTCTCTCATAAATGAATAAGTAAATAAATAAAAACAACAACAAAAGAATACAACAGACCTGATAAATAAACAGTAGATAAAACCAAGGAATAAAATGATTAGTAGGTAGGTCAAATAAGTAATCCTTATGAAGAAAGAATAGGGGCCTGGCTGGGTGGTGGCTGATCATACATACTACAATGCGCAGGGTTCTGAGTTCAAGGCCCTGGTCCCCACCTACAGGGTGAAAGCTTTGCAGGTGGTGAATCAATGCTGTCTACCCCACCTGAAGTTAAGACAATATTAAGGAGGCTGACCAATGGTTCACCCAGTTAAGTACACTTATTACCAAGTGCAAGGACCCAGATTTGAGCCCCAACTCCCCAGTGAAGTCTTTTTATTTAAAAAGACACCACCTTTATAAAAGAGAGAAAGACATGCGGGGGCAGTGGCGCACCAGGTTAAGTGTACATAGTGCGAATCGCAAGGACCCCCAGAAGGATCCTGGTTCGAGCCCCAGATTCCCCAACTGCGGGGTGTGTGTGTGGAGGGGGGATGTCGCTTCACAAGAAGTGAAGCAGGTCTGCAAGTGTCTATCTTTCTCCCTATCTTCCCCTCCCTTCTCAGTCCTATCGAAAGAAAGAAAGAAAGAAAGAAAGAAAGAAAGAAAGAAAGAAAGAAAGAAAGAAAGAAAGAAAGAAATTGCCACAGGAGCAGCAGATTCGTAGTGCAGGCACTGAACCTCAGCAATAACCCTGGAGGCAAAAAAAAAGGGGGGGGTTGGGAGGTGGTAGCACAGCGGGTTTAGCGCACATTGCACTTTCAAGGACCTGCATAAGAATCCCGTTTCGAGCCCCCCTCGCCCCCCTGGCCCCCCCCCCCCACCGGTCTTCCCTATCTCTCTCCATTTCTTTCTGTCCTATCCAGCAACAACAGCAAGGGGGGTCGGGCGGTAGCGCAGCGGGTTAAGCACACGTGGCGCAAAGCGCAAGGACCTAAGTAAGGATCCCCACCTACAGTGGAGCCGCTTCACAGGCAGTGAAGCAGGTCTGCAGGTGTCTATCTTTATTTCCCCTTCTGTCTTCCCCTCCTCTCTCGATTTCTCTCTGTCCTATCCAACAACAAACGACATCAACAACAACAATAATAATAACCACAACAAGGCTACAAGAGCAACAAATAAGGGAGAAAAAGAACGACAGCAATAATGGCGGCAACTACAACAAGATAAACAACAAGGGCAACAAAAGGAAAAACTAGCATCCAGGAGCAGTGGATTCGTAGTGCAGGCACTGAGCCCCAGTGATAAACCTGGAGACAAAAAAAAAAAATCCCAGTGTGAGCCCTGACTCCCCACCTGCTACAGAGGGGTTGCTTCACAGGTGGTGAAGCAGGTCTGCAGGTGTCTGTCTTTGTCTCCCCTTCCTCTCTCCATTTCTCTGTCGTAGCCAACAACAACAGCAATGGCAATAATATTAACAACAGTAAGGACTAGGGCAACAAAATGGGGAAAATGAGCTCCTGGAGCAGTGCATTCATAGTGCAGGCACTGAGCCCCAGCAATAACTGTGGAGGCAAAAAAGGGGGGGGGAGACTGTCTCTCATGCCTGAGGCTCTAAAGTCTCAGGTTCAAACCCTGCAGCACTATAAACTGAGCAGTGCTCCAGAGATATTTGTTTGTTTATTGGGACAGTTTCACAGCTCCATGCCAGTGACTTCATTCAGGTAGACCCAGGTTGGGAGAAACACCACACAACTGGAGCTTATCCTATGCCATTGTCACCAAGACAGTTACCTCTTTGATTTCACTTTCCTTTTCCTAATTTTTAAAAAAAGTTATCTTTATTTATTTATTGGGTAGAGACAGCCAGAAATCAAAAAGGAAGGGGGTGATAGGGAGAGAGAGACAGACACCTGCAGCACTGCTTCACCACTCGTGAAGCTTTCTCCCTGCAGGTGGGGACCAGGGGCTTGAACCAGGTGCACCACACCTGGCCCCTGATTTCATTTTCAACATGCGTATGTATATATAGCACACATTTCTGTATACCTGGTAAAGGATTGTCACATTTTGTTTTTGCTTCTAGGATTATTGCTGGGGCTTGGTGCCTGCACTATGAATCCACTGCTCCAGTGGCCATTTTTTCCATTTGTTGTTGTATAGGATAGAGAGAAATTGAGAGAAGAGGGGAAGATAAGGGGGGAGAAAGACAGACACCTGCAAACCTACTCCACCTCTTGTGAAGCAATTCCTCTGCAGGTGGGGAGCAGGGGGGTTGAACCTGGATCCTTGCACCTGTCCCTGTGCTTAACTAGGCCCCGAAGTTTAAAAATTTTTTTAAATTTATTGATTCATGAGAAATGATAGGAGAGAGAAAGAACCAGACAGCACTCTGGTACATGTGCTGCTGGGGATTGAACTCAGGACCTCATGCTTGAGAGTCCAATGCCATATCCACTGCGCCACCTCCCGGACCACTTTTTTTTTAAAACATTTATTTATTCCCTTTTGTTACCCTTGTTGTTTTATTGTTGTAGTTATTATTGTTGTCATCATCATTGTTGGATAGAACAGAGAGAAATGGAGAGAGGAGGGGAAGACAGAGAGGGGAAGAGAAAGATAGACACCTGCAGACCTGCTTCACCGCCTGTGAAGCGACTCCCCTGCAAGTGGGAAGCCAGAGCTGGAACTGGGATCCTTATGCAGGTCCTTGCACTTTCTGCCACCTGTGCTTAACTCGCTGTGCTACTGCCTGACTCCTTGTTTTTTTTTTTCTTTTTATAGATGTATTTACTTACTGCTTCCAGGGCTTCATTTGAGCTTTGCAATTACACCGTTCTACAGGTTTTAGTGAGGGCAGGGCAAATAATGTAGTGGTTAAGCAAACAGACTCAGGTCCCGGGTTCAGTCCCCAGTACCACCATAAACCAGAGCTGAGAAGTGCCCTCATTTTAAAAAAAAGGTTTAAAGTTTTCTGCTGGTCATGGTTTACTCTTCCTGCCTCCCTCTGTTTCCCAGATAAAGGGCTGAAAGGCAGAGGGAGGGAGAGGAGGAGATATCCTATAGCACAGTTCCATTGCTTATGAAGTTTTTCCCCTTTTAGATACTCCATGTGAGGGACTTGGGGCTCAAACCCAGGTTCTATTGGGTAAACTATCTCCCAGCCCCTAGATTAACTAATTTATTTAATGAGAAAGAACAATAGCATTGTTCTGGTATATATAATGTTAAGGACAGGACTTGGAGCCTCCTGCTTGCAAGTTGGGTACTCACTCTACCCTCTATATAACTCTCAGGTCACTTCAGTCTCTCTTTTTAATTTCCAAATCCTCCCTTTATTATCATAATTTACTTTTATTTAAGAAACAACCAGTAGGGAGCCAGTAGGGCAGCAGGTTAAGCTCATGTGGAGCAAAGCCCAAGGACCAGCATAAGGATGCTGGTTGGAGCCCCGGGCTCCCCACCTGCAGGGGAGTTACTTCACAGGCGGTGAAGCAGGTCTGCAGGTGTCTGTCTTTCTCTCCCCTTCTCTGTCTTCCCTTCCTCTCTCCATTTCTCTCTGTCCTATTCAACAACGACATCAGAACAATAATAATAACTACAACAATAAAACAACAAGGGCAACAAAAGAGAATATTTAAAAAATAATAATAAATATGTAAATAAAAGAAAAATTTTAAAAAAAACAATAAAATTTGTTGGGGTCGGGCGATAGAGCAGCGGGTTAAGCCACGTGGTGCAAAGCGCAAGGACCCGTGGAGCAAAGCCCAAGGACCAGCATAAGGATGCTGGTTGGAGCCCCCGGCTCCCCACCTGCAGGGGAGTCGCTTCACAGGTAGTGAAGCAGGTCTGCAGGTGTCTGTCTTTCTCTCCCTCTCTGTCCTATCCAACAACGAATGACATCAACAATAACAATAAGAACCACAACAAGGCTACAACAACATGGGCATCGAAAGAGGGAAAAATGGCCTCCAGGAGCAATGGATTCATGGTGCAGGCACTGAGCCCCAGCAATAACCCTGGAGGCAAAAACAAAAATTGTTTGGATAACAACATTACATCAGGCAAAGATGGGGGAGGGGCTTACTCTTCCAAGTTAAAGTAGGCACTGAAAGAGACAAACTCCAATTACCAGGAAGACTGATCTTTTAACAGTCAGCACTAAAAAGCAGGATTAATGTGTGAATGAATAGAAGCACATGGTGACTTTATTCTTCTTGCTACTTGAAAATAAAAGGTAATTTTGAAGGGTGAATATGGGATGATCTCGCTCTCAGGCAGAAGTTGAAAAACAAGATCAGAAAAGAAAACACAAGTAGAATCTGAAATGGAGTTGGCATATTGCACCCAAGTAAAAGACTCTGGGTTGGGTGGGTGGGGAGAATACAGGTCCATGAAGGATGATAAATGACATAGTGGGGGTTGTATTGTTAAATGGGAAACTGGGGAATGTTATGCATGTACAAACTATTGTATTTACTGTTGAATGTAAAACATTAATTAATTCCCCAATAAAGAAATAAATGTAAAAAAAAAAGAAAAGAAAAGGTAATTTGATGGCTGGGATAGTCAACTTTACACAGGGAAATCCAAGTCCACACTGTCGAATCAATTGCTACCACATGAGTCTTTTTTTTTTTTTGCCCCCAGGATTATCGCTATGGTTTGGTGCAGGCACTATGATTCACCCTGCAGGTGGGGAGCCAGCCGGGGATCCTTGTGCTCTATTTTATGTGTGCTTAACCCAGTGCGCTACTCCCAACCCCCCATATGAGTCTTGACCACATGAGTCTCCTTAGTCATTCGCACCCACATGACAGAGTAGGTCCCTGGATATACTTCTATGTAGAGGTCCTTAAATGCCTCCAACACCAAGGGATTTATCTTTCCTCTGACCAGTCCCTATATATCTTAACATAAGTGCAGGTCTGGCTTCCCTAGGCAATAATGACAGACATGGATGGGTTGCCTCTCTTTTTTCTAGTACAGATGAAGAATATTTCCCGCACTGACTCAAGGTATACAGTAACCTGGCCATTGTTCAGAAAGAAGCACTGAGGGTTGGGTGCTCCGTGTAGGCTGCGGATCTCCTTACTTGGGAGGGCAGTTCCCGAATAAAGACCCCTGTTGCCTCCAATGAGTGCCAGTCCACCGTCCCTCCTCCCAGGTTCCAGCACTTTCTGTCCCAGCCTGGCCAAGTGCCTCAGTGAGTCAGCTTATTGTGTCAAGGCTGCCACTAGGCAGTTCTCTATGCACCCCAGCCTGTGCTCTCGCCTCAGTTTCTTATTATATGCTCTTGTTTTCGTGGTGCTTAAATTCTAGTTGGAAGAGTAAGAAATGTAAATAAATAAATATAGAATAAAATATTAGACAAATCCCCATTATGCTAAAATTATAGGTTAAGAGTAATTTTTCCTTGTTTTCATTTTCTAAAAGTTGAATGTGATTATTAGTTTTATATTTTTATTTAAATCATAGAAAATCATTAGTGAAGAATAGCAAATTGTTTTAATAGCTGCCACATCACATAAAGCAATATTCTTTAGTTTAATTAGCAGTTTTTCTTCCTACTAAGCCTTCAATTTTCTTAAACTCATGAAACAGGAAAAAAAAATCGCCATGTTAATTTGCTTTCTGATGTTTCTCATGTAGGCCTGTGATTGGTATTTAAGTATCCTACCTCTTTTTAGTTGAAGGCGAGACATTAACTTGGATATATAAAATTGTTTAATGGTACTACAACCTCATACACACGCACAATATACTTATATACTCCGTCTGAGTTAAGTGTTTCTAGAGAAAAATTGCACTATGTAGAAATTCATATCATTATAGATTTATGATCCCTCAAATCACATTTAAATCGGTTGGCATTGCTAATACACTGCAAGGAAATTCTCTACTTTTTGCTATGCTTTATTTACTTATTTATTTATTTTGTAAGCCCTCCCCCTTTGCTATATGTCCCCAGCTATTAGGTGTCTGTCCCTCTTTTTTCTCTGAAAATCTTCCCATAACCTGGGCCTGCAAATCTGCTGAGTATGTGTCCTCCTCCTTGTCTTCCTCCTCCTCCGTGGTCCTGTCTGTAGCCTGAGGTCAGGCCTTATTTGTACTCTGGATTTCATTCTCCCCTGCCTTCTCATACATCTTGTCCATTTAGTTTCTTCACTCTCTTTCACCATTACTTATCTTTGTTCTTCTACATCAAAACATGTTCTGATGGCTCTTTAGAAGCAAAAATAAAGGCCAAAGTCAGTTTTAATCCTGCAATGCTAGTTGGGATGCTTGCCCTTCAAACTGCTCTACTCATTTCCTACCTGTCTCATTCACCTCAAGTAAACTTCCCTTTATCATTTTCACAGAACATTCTACTTTTTCACCATAGCATTAACATGTGTGTGGCTGTTTAATATCAGTCTCTTTCAGTTAAACTGCATGGTTGCAAGTATGGAGTCTACTTTCTTTGTTGTATCCCCAGCATCTAGTATTTTGTCTGGGAATATTAGGCACAGGAATATTTGTATAATATTATGCAGTGAAGTCAAGTATGCAATACAGTCATGCACTACATGAGAACCTTTCAAGTCAATGACAAAGTACACACATATATGGTCAAAGCATGTAGTAGGCTTGGCTACTTAGGTTTGTATAATTATGATATTTGCACAATGATGAATTTGTGTAACAATTCCTTTCTCAGAATATATCTATGTTGGGGCCAGGGAAAGTAGCCCAGTGATTTACACAATAGAGTTTCATGCCTGAGGCACTAGACTTCCCAAGACCAATCCTTAGTACTACTTTAAACTAGAAATGAGCTTTGGCTTAAAAAGAAGACTATAGGTGTGATCTGGGAGGTGGTACAGTGGATAAAACATTGGACTCTCAAGCATGAGGTTCATAGTAGACTCGCAGTTGGGCGGTAGCACAGCAGGTTAAGTGTACATGGTGCGAAGCGCAAGGACCGGCTTAAGGATCCTGGTTGTAGCCCCCGGCTCCCCACCCGCAGGGGAGTCGTTTCACGGGTGGTGAAGTAGGTCCTCAGGTGTCTGTCTTTCTCTCCCTCTCTCTGTCTTCCCTTCCTCTCTCTATTTCTCTCTGTCCTATCTAAAATGATGACATCAGTAACAACAACAACAATAACTACAACAACAATAAAAAACAAGGGCAACAAAAGGGAAAATGAATATATATATATACATATATATATATAAATTTTAAAAAGATAAAAAAGACTATAGGCTGGGTACATAGCATAATGGTTATGCAAAAAGACTGTAATACCTGGGAGTTGGGCTGTAGCGCAGCGGGTTAAGCGCAGGTGGCGCAAAGCACAAGGACCGGCATAAGGATCCCGGTTCGAACCCCGGCTCCCCACCTGCAGGGGAGTCGCTTCACAGGCGGTGAAGCAGGTCTGCAGGTGTCTGTCTTTCCTCCTCTCTGTCTTCCCCTCCTCTCTCCATTTCTCTCTGTCCTATCCAACAACAACAACAACAACAATAATAACTACAACAATAAAACAACAAGGGCAACAAAAGGGAATAAATAAATTAAAAAAAAAAAAAGACTGTAATACCTAAGGCTCCAAAGTCCTAGGTTCAATCCCCTGCACCATAAGCCAAGACTGAACAGTATCTAGTTAAAAAAACAAAAAAAAAATTTTGAGTCCCTGGTCTCCACCTGTAGGGGGAAGGTTTTGTGAATGGTGAAGCAGGGCTGCAGGTGTCTCTCCCTCTCTATCTCCCTCTCCCCTCTCGATTTCTAACCGTCTCTATCCAACAAATAAAGACAATTAAAAAAGAGAGTTGGGCAGTAGCGCAGTGGATAGAGAGGGAGAGAGAGATGGAGAGACAGACACCTGCAGCCCTGTTTCACCACTTGTGTTGCTTTCCCCTTGAGGTAGGGACTAAGGGTT
Organism: Erinaceus europaeus; assembly: GCF_950295315.1. Lineage (NCBI taxonomy): Eukaryota > Metazoa > Chordata > Mammalia > Eulipotyphla > Erinaceidae > Erinaceus > Erinaceus europaeus. The sequence goes on from NC_080167.1 coordinate 58,635,562, forward strand.
TGAACCTGGGTTCTTGTGCACTGTCACATGTGTGCTCAACCAGATGCACCACCACGTGCCCCCCCCCATTTTCTGTCCAATAAAATGGGAAAAAAATGCTCCCAGGGACAGTGGATTTGTAGTGCCAGCACTGAGCCCCAACGATAACCCTGGAGGGAAAAAAAAAGTTTGATAATATAAAGCATCAGTAAGATTTGTGGGTGATTTCCCCCATTTTTTCATTTCTAATTTTGAATAATAAACATATTATAATGTCAAAAAAAGCAACATGTAATCAAAAAGTTCTTTTCTATGTCTAATAACAATTTTAGAAATAGTTAATATTATGCTTTAAAAGATTTAGGGGGGACCAGGTGGGAGCACCCTGGTTTAAGCACACAACGCGCGAAGCGCAAGGACTGGGGTAAGGATCCCTGTCCAAGCCTGGGGGGGGGGGGTCACTTCACAAGCAGGTCTGCAGGTACTCTGTCTTTCCCCCCTCTCTGTCTTCCTCTCCTCTCTGGATTTCTCTCTGTCCTATCCAACAACGACAGCAATAACAACAATAATAATAAATAATGATGAACAACAAGGGCAGCAAAGGGGGAAAAATTGGTCTCCAGGAGCAGTGAATTCTTAGTGCAGGCACCGAGCCCAAGATAACCCTGGAGGCAAAAAAAAAAAAAAAAAGATTTAGGAACACCTATATATGATCAGTGGCTACATTAAAAAATATTGGGGGGAGGGGAGTCAGGCGGTAGTGCAGCAGGTTAAGCGCATGTGGCACGAAGCACAAGGATCCGGGTTGGAGCCCCTGGCTCCCCACCTGCAGGGGAGTAGCTTCACAGGCAGTGAAGCAGCTCTGCAGTTGTCTATCTTTCTCTCCTCCTCTCTGTCTTCCCCTCCTCTCTCCATTTCTCTCTGTCCTGTCCAACACTGACGACATCAATAACAACAATAATAATTACAACAATACAGCAACAAGGGCAACAAAAGAGAGTAAATATTAAAAAAATATTGGGGGGAGCACTTGGTGGTGCAACTGGTTAATAAGCACTCGCATTACAGTGCACAAGGACCCAGGTTCAAGCCCTTAGCCCCCACCTACAGTCGTGAAGCAGGGCTACAAGTGTCTCTCCCCTACTCTCTCAATCTTTGTCTAATAATTAATAAATATTTCGAGCCCCTTGGCCTCCTGCAGGGAGAAAGCTTCATTAGTGGTGAAACAGTGCTGCAGGTGTCTCTCTCTCCCTTTCCATCTCCCCTCCCTATCAGTTTCTTTGTTCTATCAAACAAAATAAAGTTTAAATTTATATAAGATGTATTTTTAATTTATTTTAACCAGAGAGATACAGAGAAAAACTAGAACATTGCTGAGCTCTGGCCAAGGTGGTGGTGGGGACTGAACCTGAGTTTTCAGCATCAGGCATGAATCCCTTGCATTATGCTGTCTTCCCAGCACAAAATTGGCACTTTGTTTAGGAAACCAAGCTCTTTGATTTAACCTTCTCTGAATAGTGAGTGTCTTATTTGTTTTATTTTTACACCAAGTTTTTTGCTAGGGCTTCATGCTGGTCTGATTCCACTGCTCCCAGATAACTTTTTTTTTTTTAATTAATTTATTATTGGATAGAGACAGAAATTGAAATGGGAGGGGGAGGTATGGAGGGAGAGAGGCAGACACCTACAGCCCTGTTTTACCACTCATGAAGTTTACCTCTGCAGGTGGGAATCAGCAGCTTGAACCCTGGCCCTTTCACACTGTAATGTGTGTGCTTAACCAGGTGGCCACCTGGCCTCCAGGGTTATTGCTGGGGCTCGGTGCCTGCACTGTGAATCCACTGCTTCTGGAGGCTTTTTTTCCCATTTTGTTGCCCTTGTTGTTGGTATTATTGCTATTGTTGCCACTGATTTTGTTGTTGGATAGGACAAAGAGAAATCGAGAGAGGAGGGGAGGCAGGGGGGAAAGATAGACAACTGCAGACCTGCTTCACCACTTGTGAAGCAACTCCTCTGCAGGTGGGGAGCCGAGGGTTCGAACCAGCATCCTTCCCATGGTCCCTGCACTTTGTGCCACGTGTGCTTAATCCACAGCGCTACCACCCAACTCCCTGTTTATTTTTTGATAGAGGGTGAGAGCAGGAGAGGCACCACAGTGTTGCTACATCAATTGTGAAACTTCTCATGTGCTGGCCAACTCTAGGTGGTCATGTATGGCAAACTGTGTGCCCTATTGGTTGAAATGTTTCTCAGCCCCCAGTAAAGAAAATGTCTTAACAACATATTCTACAGTGTAGAAAGAGAAAGTAAACTCTAAGTGTTTATTAAGTCACCAGTGTGGGCAGGGGTACATAGTATAATGGTTATGTTATAGGGGAGTCGGGGGGAGGGAAAGCCAATGCTTGCTTCCCCCCTTCCCAAAGTCACGCCTTATCTCAATAATGAATTGAAAAGAGAGCATGCTTATTCAGGTAAATTAAACTTTTATTAAAAACAGAACATGTTAGGGCATGAAAGAGAGAGAGAGAGAGAGGAGTAAAGAGAGAGATTAAGATTGACTTGACTTGACTTGACTTACATGGTGGTTACAGTCCTGGCCAAAGAGAGAGCACAAATGCTCTTTAAACTCAGTGCTTTAAACTCAAAACCCCGCCCGAACCTCCCAAGCCACACCTGCAACCACTCTCATCTCTGGGTGCCACCTCCTCCCCCAGCTCTCCAGCCACACCTGTAACTAACTACTCCACACCTGTAACCACTCCTTTCTCCCTCAATAATTAGACATTTTGCACACACGTTACAGTGTGCAGGGTTGCAGGTTCAAGCCCCTGGTCCCCACCTGCAGGGGGAAAGCTTTGCAAGTGGTGAAACAGGGCTGTGTGGTTAACCAGGTGTGCCATCACCTGGCAGGGTGTGTGTGTGTGTGTGTGTGTGTGTGTGTGTGTGTGTGTGTGTGTATTGAACCTAGGACTTTAGAGCCTCAAGCCTGAGAGTGTCTTTGTCTAATTGTTGAGGGAGAAAGGAGTGGTTACAGGTGTGGAGTAGTTAGTTACAGGTGTGGCTGGAGAGCTGGGAGGAGGTGGCACCCAGAGATGAGAGTGCAAGGACCAGCATAAGGATCCCAGTTAGCGCCCCCCCCCCCACCTGCAAGGGAGTCGCTTTACAAGTGGTCCTTGCACTTTGCGCCACATGCACTTAACCCGCTGCACTGCCCCCCGACTCCCCACCATCCTCATTTCTTAGACCAGGTATATAATGAGGCTGGATAAGGGAGGAAGATTTGGACTTTTAACTACTTTTGCATCTTATTAACCTCTAGAAAAGATCATTCAGTCTTTTGGGATGTGGATTAGGGATCACTTACCAGGTTTAATCAATCATTTACTTGATTAACCATTCCTTAAGATTTTCCCATTTGTTTACTCTGATTCTTTGCTGAATAGGTAACTTGAAAGGGTACTGAACTGACCTCCCATGCAGTTTAAAATTGGGAAGCAGGGACTCTGGTCAGTGAACACTGGTGTTCCTGTCACTGCCCAGATACACTTCTGACTGACACATCAGTCGTATATGATTGCTTTGAGCACACTGACTAAAGCTGAGGTGTGAATGTTTTCTCAGCTGTACTTAAGAACTCTACTGTTCTTAAGATCACCATCTATACTTCCACATCTAATGGGCATTTTCAAAATGTCTGTTAGAACTATCTGCTCTCAGCTTCATTTGATCCTGTTGATATCCCTCTCTTCAGATTCTCATCTCTTGGCCTCACTGATGCCACACTCTTAGCTTTTATTCTTTAATTTTTTTAAGATTTTATTTATTAATGAGAAAGATAAGAGGAGAGAAAAAGAACCAGACATCACCTGTTATATGTGCTGCTGAGGATTGAGCTCAAGACTGCGTGCTTGAAAATCCAATGCTTTATCCACTGCACCACCTCCCGGACCACATGTGCCTTTTATTCTTACCTTAGGAATCCCAATTTTCTTTACCAGTTCCTGTCCACTAAATACCTTTGAAATGCTGGGCCTTTTTAGGACTTAATTAGTTCTAGGCTCTAGTTTAATGATGGTGCAGGGGACTGAACCTGGGATTTAGGCGCCTCAGGCATGAGAGTCTCTTTGCATAACCATTATGCTGTCTATCCCACTTTAGACTGACTTTACTCTCTCTTAAAAAAAAAAAAACAACAGAGCATTGATCAGTTCTGGTTTTGGGGGGTCTATGGGATTGAACCTGGGACTTTGGAGCCTCAGCCAAGAGAGTCTGTTTGTATACTACCCCTGCCCAGCTTTTCTCTCTTTTACAAATAGCCACTCTTGCTGTACCTCAGTAACAGACTAAGAGAAGATTATATGTCTTTTATAAAAGAGATCTAGAAGTCATGTTCATGTTTTAACAAACATGTAAGAGGGAGGAGTTGAGGGAAATCACTATTAGAATATTTATTAGAGGGGGTCGGGTGGTAGCACAGCAGGCTAAATGCAGGTAGCCCAAGGACCATTGTAAAGATCCCAGTTCGAGCCTCCCCCACCCCCGCACGCCACCTGTAGGGAGTTGCTTCACAGGCAGTGAAGCAGGTCTGCAGGTGTCTATCTTTATCTCCCCCTCTCTGTCTCCCCTCTCTTCATTTCTCTCTGTCCTATCCACCAACAATAACAAGGACAATAATAACCACAAGGACAAAACAACAAGGGCAACAAAAGAAAAAAAAGCCTCCAGGAGCAGTGGATTCTTGGTACAGGCACCGAGCCCCAACAACAACCCTGGCGGCAAAAAAAAGTATTTATTAGAATATTTGAGAAATTTCAGTCTTCTTGTCTTTATAGGAAAGGAAAACAATTTTATTTGTTTTTGCGGTAACCCTGGTTTACAAGAAGTATAATTTCACACATCTTCAAAATATACTACCACACACCTACCCCAAAGTACCACATTCTCTCTCCACTAAGGTCCATCAGATCACCTCAGTCTTGTGGCCCACTCCTCTCTACCCAATTCAACTATTCCCTAGATTATTTCCAAATGTTGACTATTACAAATAACACTACAGGAACATAACCTTTCTACACTTTTGGTGGGAATATAAATTGCTTCACCCCCTATGGAAAACATTTGGAGATTCCAGAAAACATTAAAATAGTTCTAAGGGCTGCAGAGATAGCATAATGGTTATATCAAAAAAACTCTTAAGCCTGAGGCATGAGATTCCAGCATTTAATGAGGTCCCAGATTCAATCTCCAGCACCACCACAGACTAGAGCTGAGCAGTGTTCTAGTGTCTCTCTCTATATGTATATCTCTCTTCAAACAAAGTAAATAAAACTGTATGATGCAGCAATTCTTCATGTGGGCATCTATTTAATTTTTTTAATATTTGTGTTTTTCTTACCTGAGCTCTGCTCAGCTCTGGTTTATGGTAGTGTGGGGAATGAATCAGACCTCAGAGCCTCAGGCTCTAGAGTTGTTTGCATAACCATTGTGCTGTCTTCTCCCACCTTTAGGCATCTATCAAAAGAATACACAAAACTCCAAAAATACAAAAAAGACTCCACCTATTTTTATCTGAAGAGATCTATGCACACCCTTTGAATTCCTGTTGTGAAACTGATAGTCTTATTGAAAGGCAAGGGGAAAGTTCCCTTTTATGTGACTTTTAGCTTTTCTCTTGCTGCTTTTAGGATTCTTTGGTGGAGGTGGGGAGGCTTCTTACCCAGGGCTTCATTGCTCTGGACTGACTTTTTTTCAGATAGAAGTAGAGAGGTGGGGCAGGGAAGACATCAAGAGAGACCAAGACTAGAGCACAACTTTGGGACACGCAGTGCTGTGAATCTCAGGTATGAAAGTCCACCACTCTGTTAACTGGCTCAGCCTTCAATTCTTCAAATAATTCTGTTCCTTTTCCCCTTTCACTGGCACCTCTGATTGTTCCTCTTGATGTTGTCCTATAACTCTCATATTACCCCCACCCCCAGCCCCCACTATGGCTTTATCTACCCTATCCTCACTCACTGCTTAGATCTTTCTTTGATTTCTTTCTACTTGTAGACTTCTCTACTGTATTTTTTTAAAGTATTTTATTTACTTTAATAATAGAGATTTTAAAAAATACAGATGTGGAGAGAGGAGGACCAGAGCACTTCTCAGCTCTGGGGATTGAACCTGGGGCCTCAGAGCCTCAGAGCCTCAGAGCCTCAGGCTTGAAAGTCTTTTTTTTTTTTTTTTTAACAGAGTATTGCTCAGCTCTGGTTTATGGTGGTGCAGGGGATTGAACCTGGGACTTTGGAGCCTTAGGCATGGGAGATGTTTGCATAACCATTATATTATCTACCCCTGCCCTGCCATAACCATTATACTGTCTCTCCAACCCTATTGCCTTTTTTTTTTTTTTTTTTAAGATAAGCTACTGTGTTCTTTATTTCTCTGATTTACATTAGGAAACTTTTCTTTTCCTTCCTTCCTTCCTTTTTTTTTTTATAACTTTGTTGAATTTCTTTCATTGAATTCATTTCAGTGTACATCCTTAGAATCTTAGTTCTGAAGTCTAGGAATTTTATGGAGTTCTGTTGAATTTGGAGTTTTCTCTAGGCTATTGTCTTTAATTTTCCCCTTTTGTTGCCCTTTTTGTTTATTGTTATTATTAGTATCATTGTTATGTCTTTTATTTTTTTCTTTTTAATTTTATTTATTTATTTTTGAGATAGATGCAGAGACAGAAAGACACAGAGGCAAATACCAGAGCACTGCACAGCTCTGGCTTATTGTGGTGTGGGGGACTGAACCTGGGACTTCCGGAGTCTCAGGCATGAGAGTCTCTTTGTATAACTATTATGCTATCTACTCTTACCCATTGTCTTTATTTTTTTTAATTAACAAACTTTTTTTATACCAGAGCACTGTTTAGCTCTGGCTAATGGTGGTGGTGGGATTGGATTTTGGGTTTTGGAGCCTCAGGCATGAGTCTCTTTGCATAACCATTATGCAATCTACCCCCACCTCTAGGCTATTATCTTGATCTATCAGTGCAAGCAATTTCTTCTCATTATGTTTGGTGCTGCAAAAGAAACCTGGGCTAGGAGTCTGTTTTAATGTACATTGGCAGCAGCCGTAGGTTTGAGGTCACAAGTGCCCTGAAGATAGCACTGAGGTTGAGCCAATTTGAGTAGAAGCCAGGGTTTTGTGGTTTCAAGTGGTCAGCAGTCGCTAGGCTGCCTTGGACAGGAGTTTAAGTCTGAAAGGTGGCTCAGGCCTGATAGTGCTCCAGGACTGGCAAGTGGGGGGAGTCTGATAGACTGGGCCAGCAAAGGAGCAGGGCAGCTGCGTGCCTATATTCTGAGAGAACTACTAGGGCTTGCTGGCTGTAAGGCTGCCCAGTTACGGCTGGCTAGGGTAGGGCCAAGTGTGTTTGTCAGCCAGGAGTTAGTTGGTAAATGCTTCTGAGTCCCCAGTAAATCTGTTGCTAGCTCCTGGTGGACTTTCCTCTGAGAATCTGCCTGTGGAGACTGAATTCCAGTATGGTGCATACTAGAAACTGCTCTCAGCAAGGTAGCTGAGGTTGTCAGAAGGTGGCTACTGTGACTCCCACTTGGCTTATACAGCCCGAAGTTCCCAGAGCTGTGTAGGGTCCTAATGAGATGGGGTTATAAGGATTCCCTAAAAACTGACCCCTTGCTTCCCAGATTAAAGTTCCTTATCGTAAATATCCCTTCCTGATTGTGATTTGTTGCTGCACTGTGGGGCTTCTTTCTTGGGGAAGGGCTTCTCTTTTGTGTCCTCACCACCTGGGTGCTGTCCTTTTGTCCCTTCCAATGGAAGCTTGTTGGGCTGGGTTTCAGGCCTGTTTTTATGCAGATCGTGCCATGTATTAGTGTAAATTGCTGTTCTTGGGGAGGAGGTACATCATGTTGACTCCACCTATTTTGTCAGGAAATGGTTTCTATTTTGTAGCAGTAATTGGACTACCAGCTCGCTTTCAAAGGTATGGTCACGGCACTGCACATTTAGCTCTATGATGTTTTTTTTTTTTCAATATGAAAAACAGATTTAAGTTTGGGGATTGAAGGTCTTTAATCACCACAATTTTGCTTCTCAGTATTATAATTTCATGATCTGCTATAACGTGGTAATGGTAATTACAGTGATGGGGGTGGTAGAGGAAACAACAGTTTTAATGTTTGATTTTCCTAACTTAAAAATAATTTTTAATTACAGCATTAATTCAAAAATAACTAGCTACCACTCAGGGAAACTTGGTTTTGTTATTAGTCATGGCTAGAGACTGGGTATTGTCAAATTATTCCATGGAGCCTTTACGGTATATATTATCTTGGCTTTCTAGATATGAACAATACGCAGACTCAGCAGGGAAGCAGTTCAATTAAGATCCTTTAGTTGGGAGAGATAATATTTTTGTCTCAATCAGCATCTTTTACTATGAATTTTGGATTTTAGCATGGTGCGTTACTAAAAAAAATTGCAAGCTAACTTGCCTTTTAGTTTTAGATGTTGAAGATTCCATGTAAAATAATGTTTTTTCAGTGTTATAAGCAACTTGGTAGTCAATATTTTAGCCTTAAAGGTACTTTGAAAAAGCTGAGTTTCCTGGAACTCCTCCCCATTCTTTTTCTCTGAGCTTAAGCTATCCTTTATGGCATTAGTACTTTTTATAGTACCTACCATTCACTGATATAATAGTTCGTGAATACTTACTATCTCTGCTTTGAGATTATATGTTCTTGGAACAAATTCTTGCTGTCTATTGTTACCTTGTTTATTTGTTGAGTGAATTGTGGGGTAAATAACTTTTTTTTTTTCCAGAGCACTGCTCAGCTCTGGCTTATGGTGGTGCTGGGGATTGAACCTGGGACCTCAGAACCTCAGGCATCAGAGTCTCTGTGCGCTACCATCCGACTCCCGCTACTTGTTTTCTATCCTTAACTGCCAAACTTCTTAAAAGAGCTATCTTGCTGGGTTTTACCTTTAAATTTACTGACACCAACTTTTTTCCCCCTTGGCTTTGTAAGTCAACAATAGACTCATTTGATCTTTTCCTTTGAGATTTTCTAAGTTCCTAAGATTCTCTCAGTTTTCTTACTTTGTTCTTTGTGATCTTTCATTCTTTATTCTCCCAATAGTAGTGTTCCTTATTTTCTTTACTACTGGTCCTGTTTTCTCGGTCATGCCCCAGACTTTACCTGGGTGATCCTGTTTTTCCATCCCTTTGCTTTGACCAGTTTTTGTATCGGGACTTGTAAATCAAATACTACTGGTCATAAGTGAGTGAAAAAGGGCTTAAGAGTAAGGAATTTTGAACTGGGGAGAATGGTCAGCATTGGAGTACAGAACTCAGTAATGTCAGAGCTGAGTAGTGCTGTGATCTCTTCCTCTAAAAAAGTGAGGAATTACAGGGCTCTAGTGGATTATAGAATCTGAGCCCTATCCCAAGGTCCAACAGACTGCTGCTTTTTTTTAAATTTAATTTTGCCTCCAGGGTTATCATTGGGCCCCAGTCAAATCCAGGGCTCCTGGCAGCCATCTTTTCCATTTTTATTGGGTAGGACAGAGTTGCCACCAGTGTTGTTGCTGGGGCTGGGTGCCTGCACCACAAATCCACTGTTCCTGGACGCTATTTTTTTTCTTTTTTGTTGCCCTTTTTTTTTTTTAATTGTTGTTATTGTTATTGATGTCCTTTTGTTGGATAAGACAGAGAGAAATGGAGAAGACTGGGGAATAGAAAGACATCTGCAGCCTGCTTCAAGGCTTGTGAAGCCTGCAGGTGGGGAGCCAGGGGCTTGAACCGGTATGAACCAAGGATTTTGGAGCCTCAGGCATGAGTTCTTTGCATAACCATTATGCTTTCTACCTTTGCCTTCTTTTCTTCCATTCCTCCCCTCCACCTCCCATTCCCCTGCTTAGCTCTGGTTTATGGTGGTGTGTGGGACTGAATCTAGGAGCTTTGGAACCTCAGGCATGAGAGACTGTTTGCATAACCATTGTGTTATCTACTCCCACCCATACTTCTCATACACTTTGTGGAATGAATTGCCTCCCCTTACTCACTTCTTCCTCTGGGTTCTCTATTACCCATGGTGCCGTGCAGATGCTTTCAAGCAGCTCATCTTTGCACCATTTCTAGAGGTGGGTGCTACCACTTGATGCATGTTACTATCTCTTCACCCTCTGTGCCCCACCACTCTTAGGCCTACTCATATACCCTGTTGAGTAACTGAGTAGACTTTTTATTTTATTTTTACCAGAGCACTGTTCAGCTGTGGCTTATGGTGGTGCAAGGCACTGAACCTGGGATTTTGGAGCCTCAGACATGAGAGTCTCTTTGCATAACCATTATGCTATCTACCTCTACCCTGAGTAGACCATTTTTCAGGTTCTGTTTATTCATCCACCTTCTGACCATCACTACAATGAACCTTTATTCCTTCATCCTCATAGTTGTGTCCTGCCAAAATATCAAGCTCCCTCCCTTCCTTCCCTCTCTCCCTCCCTCCCTCCCCTCCCTCCCTCCCTTCCCTCCCTCCCTCCCTCCCCTCCCCTCCCTCCCTTCCCTCCCTCTCTCCCTCCCCTCCCTCCCTCCCTTCCCTCCCTCTCTCCCTCCCCTCCCTCCCCTCCCCTCCCTCCCTCCCTTCCCTCCCTCCCCTCCCCTCCCTCCCTCCCTTCCCTCCCTCCCCTCCCCTCCCTCCCTCCCTTCCCTCCCTCCCTTCCTTCCTTCCTTCCATCCTTCCTTCCATCCTTCCATCCTTCCATCGCCACCAGGGCTATTGCAGGGGCTTGGTGCTGGCACTACAGATTTACCACACCTGGAGGGCATTTTTTTCCATCTCTTTATTTGACTGGACAGAGAGACAATGAGAGGGAGGGGGGGGCGATAGAGAGGGAGAGAGAAAGATAGGCACAACTGCAGACCTGCATCACTGCATGAAGTATTCTTGCAGCTGTAGAGCGTGGCCTAGAACCTGGATCCTTGAGTATGATGAAATGTGCGCTGTCCCACTCCCCACCCCCGTAGCCTTTCCTAAATCAAAGTGTCTGTATTTTGAAAGGCATATCAGTTGGTCTTCATGTCACTTTGCTTAATCCCCCTACTTAAAAGAAACTTTGCTTTGCTTTTAGGAATTCCTAAATGCTTATTATTTTTACAAACGGCTTCCTGATGCATCTCTATCTGCTATGAACACTATTTTTCACATATGAAAATGACTTAGATTTTTAAAAAAAATTTTTTTTTTTTTACTAGAGCACTGTTTAGCTCTGGCTTATAGTATGGGGTATTGAACCTGGGTCTTCAGAGCCTCAGGTCTGAGAGTCTGTTTGCATAACCATTATGCTATCTACCACTGCCCACAATTTTTTTTTAAGACTAGTATTTTATGAAAGCTCAATATTCATTCAGTTACTGTGTCTTTTTTCCATCAACAATAAAATTTGTCATTGGGGGAGTGATGAAATATGCATATTTTCTTAATGTGTGTCTGACAGATTTTGACTTATTAAATATTTTAAGTCAGATTTTTTTGGGGTTTTTTTGCAGGTATTTATAACAGCAATGATGTAGCAGTATCATTTCCAAGTGTAGTATCTGGCTCAGGATCTAGTACTCCTGTATCCAGCTCTCATTTACCTCAGCAGTCTTCTGGGCATTTGCAACAAGTGGGAGCCCTCTCCCCATCAGCTGCATCATCTGCAACCCCTGCTGTTGCTACGACTCAGGTAAGTTACTGTAGTGCTAAGGAGGAACATGTGGTAGTTTGGCTTGTCACTTCTGAATGTGAGTTTGACTAGCAGAAAGGGAAACGAAGTGGCACTTCCTGCAGGTATTTATAAAGTACCTCAAGTAACATTGGTTTGTTCTCGAAAATACCAGACATCTCTACATGATACTAGTGAAAAAGAATTAGCTGATTATTTCCAATTTCTGAGTTTCTAATTTTGTTTGAATTTAAAATAATTGGAGAGTTTTATTCTTTAATAAGTAGAACTTATAAAGCTCGAGTCAGTTTGGACTTCTGTAGTTAAAAATGCATTTTATAGTTATAAAAATTGCAAATACTATGGGGTACTTGCTGTCTAGATTAAAAAATTAAGAAACTGGTGGAGACCATAAGATGAATGGCGACTATAAGTGAATGATCCACTGAAGTACTATGTTTTTCTCATGAGAGATAATGGATGTTTCTGTGTAACATGAATAGCAAATTTGTTGGTTTTGCATTTATTTAGTCATTTTTTTAATTTGTTTTGACTCACATTGCCGCCACAGTTATCTCTGGGGCTCGGTTCTTAGTCCTTGTACAACAGATCCACTGCTCACTCCACTCCCACTTCTGAAGCCTCCCCAATGCACATGGGGACTTGGGGCTTAGGCTTGAGTCCTTGTGCATGGTAACTGTGCTCGACCCAGTGTGCCGTCACCTGGCCCTCCTTTTCATCTGCTTTGAATCTTGTCTAACTTGCTAGACATATATTACATAGGAATTTTTTTTCAGAGTTTTTTTCTTTTTTTTGGTTTTGTTTTGTTCATAATTTTATTTACTATTGGATAGAATCAGAGACATTGAGAGGGGAGGAGGAGATAAAGTGGGAGAAAGATACCTGCAGTGCTGCTTTACCACTTGTGAAGCTTCCCCCTACAGGTGGGGACCAGGGGCTTGAACCCTGGTCTTTGTGCACTGTAATGTGTGCACTTAACCAGGTGCGCCACTGCCTGGCCCTTTACATAGGAATTCTTTAATGGCAAGAGTCAAGTCAGAAAACTCATACTCTTGAGTTCCTTCCATTTTTCTCCTTTCTTTTTTAATTGCTATCATGGTTATTGCCGGAGCTTGGTGCCTGCACTACAAATTCACTGCTCCTGGCGACCATTCCCTCTAACCCACTCTACCCCTCTTAAAGTTGATAGGACAGAGAGAAATGAAGTGGGGGTCAGATAAGAGTGAGAGAAAGAGAGGAACTGGCATGCCTGGTTTACCTCTTGTGAAATTTCCCGCCTGCAGATGGAGAACCGCCTCCTGCAGATGGGGATCTGGGGCTTGAATTTCTATCCTTATGCATAGAGCATGTGCACTCAACCAGATATGCCACCGACCGGCCCCTGAATTATTTTAGTAGTACAGTAAATTATAAAACTACCTCCTTTCCCCCAAAGGTAATAAATTAAAAATTCCTCTAAAGTATATGTTTGTATATTTTAAAATTTATTTTGAGTTCTGTATAATTTGATTTTCATTTTACTTAGAATTCTAGTAGTGTAGCTTTTCAGGAGAATGGTAAGTGGGGGCCAGGTGGTGGTGCACCAGGTTGAGCACACATGTTACACTGCATGAGGACCCAGGTTCGAGCCCCTGGTCCCCACCTGGAGGGGGAAAGCTTCATAAGTGGTAAAAGCAGCACTGCAGGTGTCTCTGTCTCTCACCCTCTGTATCATCCCCTCCCCTCTCAATTTCTGGCTGTCTCTATCCAGTAAATAAAGATAATAATAAAAAAAATTAGAAAAAAAAGAAAACGGTCAGTGGCAAAGGTCTAGTGGCAACTACATAACTAGCTTTAAGTTTCTATAAATTTGGGTTTTATGCATGTGTTCCTGATTTCCATTATATAGGCCTATAGCATATGCATACACATGTACATTTTCCCCAAGCTGTACGTCAGAGCACAACATTAGGGTTATTTTAAAGTATGCAATGATGTAGTGCAGTCATCACTATAATAACCAGCTCAGATACTAGAATAAACAATCGGCAGTACAACACAGCAAATTAGTGGTACTATCTTTGAACATGAGAGTTCAATTGAGTAAAGTGGATTTGACTATTTCTGGTGAGTTTTTCTCCAGCTCTCTTCACTAGCCTTATTGTTGCAGCTTTAATATGAGTTTGGGGCTAATGGGTGTGGAAGAATAGAGAGAATGACTCATCTAGTTTTATCTCTTTTATTTAAGTGTAACCCTATGTTGTTGATAGCATTATAGTTTTGGGCAAAGTCTCTAAATGAACATTTTTGCTGAGATTTTCTCTTATTTATGGACGTTTGTTGTAATTATTCCAATTAATTCCAGGATGAAATAAAGCAAAACTCATTTCTTATTCATTTTGTTTGTGGTTTGTGGGGGGAGGCTCTGGCATTAGGGAGGTAGATGGTGGGGGTGGGAGTGGTGTTGAGAAATTCATAGCTAGAGGGAAGATTCCACTCCAAATGACTCAACTAAGAACAAAGAAATCGTAGTTGCAAGGAATTCAGGATTCTAGTCCAATTAAAATCTTGTCTGTTTATCCTCTTTCCATGTTTCACTGAGATGATGTCTTATAAATATGACCATCTAGTTAGATTCAGTTGCTGAGACAACTGCATGTGTGTTTCTGTCTAGCAGCAAATGCTCTCTGCCTTAAAGCTGAAGCTGATCTCTCCTGGCTTATCTGCTGCCTCTGTAGCAACTATCAGTCTCCAGGCAACTGAGGCACGGTGACCTCTCAGTTGAACTGAGTGCTGAACTGCTTCAATTTAGCAGCCTGAGACAATATTATTGGTATTGAGTGTGCATTTCCTAGGCCATGTGCAAAGAAGAACACACAAAATACTGAGAGAACAAATTGAATTTTGGATAGAACTCTTTAAAGTTAAGATACACCTGATAATTGAATTTTCTTTTCAAAATGACAGATTTTTTTTTTAACTTTCTTTAGGTCCTATTTGTTTTCTAACCATGCAATTCATTGTTTAGTTAATCACATCTCAGCTTTTTACTTAGGGTGTATATATGTGTGTGTGTGTGTGTGTGTGTGTGCACTCCCCCTTTATTGGTTGATTTAAAATAAGCAAGCAGTGCTATGAGTGGGTAAATTAAAATTATCAATACTTAACATGTAATTATAGAAGTCTTGTTGCATTAATTATGAAAACCATTACATACACCAGCAAGTAAATACCATCAATGCATATACAAATGAAAAAATAGAAATTTAAATTCGATGATTGTTTTGTCTCATTTCCTTCCTCCCAGAAAACTTAATGAAAGTAAATTTTACTGACTAGTTTGATGCCAGCAGGACAAAAATCCAGGGGTCATTCTTTATCTCTGACTTTGGTTTTAAGTAAGGTAGACAACCCTCTTGTTTGTCTTGTTTGCTGTCTCTAGAGAGGGGAATGGGAGGTAAGACTAAGTAGAGCTCATAGAAATTAAAAAGTGAAAATGGCTTGATTTGTGCTATTAGCAGGAGAAAAAGGAGACCAAATGTGATGTTTAGTGGCTTTTATTTGGGGGGGGAGAAAGAAAGAAAGAAAAAAGACTTTGAAAATGTTTGATAACCCAATCTGACATATTTAGTTTTAGATTAATTGCATATTAGTAGCCAAGGAGATGTCTTAACAAGCAGCACACGGTTTGTATGTGTGGGGCTCAGGGCTCATTCGGTTCAGTATCAATAATGCAGTTACAATTATGTCTTAACATTATTAGTATTGGGAAATAGAATTATTTCTGATAGGATTTTTTTTAATGATGTGCTCTGTCGCATCATAGGCAGAAATATAAATTAGTTTGTGTATATTATTTTCTTCTTACTTTTCAGATTCCACTATTTCTCAGATCTGCACTCATTCTATTCTATCTGGTAGAATTCAAGTTTTTTGTTTTGTTTTTAAAGGATGACTAGTAGAATTTAAGACAGTATAATGAAGGACCTGGAGGTAGATCACCCAAGAGAGTACACACATTGCCATGCTTGAGCCACCCAGGTTCCAGTCCCCAGGTCCCACCTGCAGACAGAAGGAAACCTTCACAGGCAATGGAGCAATAATAACAATGATAACAAGGTCAACAAAAAGGGAAAAAATCCAGGAGCAGTGGATTCGTAGTGCAGGCACTGAGCCCCAGCAATAACTCTGGAGGAAAAAAAAAAAAAGGAAAAGGAAGGAAGGAAGGGAGCTAAAAAATGATAGATGGTGAAATAAATGGTTTTAGGAATGATGGAGTCATCATGCGGGCACCAGTCATGATCCTGGTGGCCAAAAACAAACGAAAAAACAGTATAATGAGATATAATTACATCCTAATCTATCCTGCATTCTGGATTTCATTTTAGATAATGATTTTAATAGATACAATTTGGATAAACATGGCTCCTTTATTACTCCATGTTACTGTTCTAAAAAATGGTTCTTAGGCGGCCCAGCGGTCGCACACCCACTTGTGTACACACACTATTTGCAAGGACCCAGCTTTAACCCCCACTCCCCACCTATGGGGGGGGACTTAACCTATGGTGCAGCACGTCTGCAGGTGTCTTTCTCTCATTCTTTGTCTCCCCCATCCCTCTATATTTCTATCTGTGCTATCAAATAAATAAATAAATTTTTAAAAAGATGAGGTAGGGAGGATGGCTGCCAGGAGCTGTGGATTCTTAGTGCCGGTGCCAACCCCAGCAGTAACCTTGGTGGCAATTAAAATGGGTTGTTTAAAAGTAACTTAAGGGAGACGGGCGGTAGTGCAGTGGGCTAAGTGCACGTGGCACAAAGTGCAAGTACCTGTGTAAGAATCCCAGCTTGAGCCCCCGGCTCCCCACCTGCAGGAGAGTCTTCATAGGCGGTGAAGCAGGTCTGCAGGTGTCTGTCTTTTCCCCTCTCTCCATTTCTCTCTTTCCTAACAACAATAATAACTACAACAACAGTAAAACAATAAGGGCAACAAAAGGGAATAAATAAATATTTAAAAAAGAAAGTAACTTAAATGAGGGTCCAGGTGGTGGCACATCTGGTTAAGTGTACATATTACCATGTGCAAGGGACCCAGGTTCAAGCCCCACTCCCCACCTGCAGGGGGAAAGCTTTACAAGCGGTGAAGCACTGCTGTAGGCATCTCTCTCCCTTTCTGTCTCTTCCACCCTCCTCCTTTCTACCCCCTTCCCTCTAAATTTCATGCTGTCTTATCAAATTAGTGTTTTTTAAAAATAATTTAAATGGAGAAATTTCCCAGGTTTATTTATGTGATAATGGATGTTTATGTTAGTAAATGCAGATGTTGATGTGTTTTGCAGTTTAAATTTAATGATATGGCTGGTAAGATGTGACACAGCAGATAGAGGACAGTACTTGGTGAGGTCCTGGGTTTGTCTCCCAGCACCTCATGCTGGAATGGTGCTGCTGTCTGTTTCGTCTCATAGTCTGTTACATACATAAAACTTTAGTGTGGGGGTAGATAGCATAATGGTTATGCAAAGAGACTAATGCCTGAGGCTCCAAAGTCCCAGGTTCACTCCCGCACACCACCTTGATTAAGCCAGAGCTGAGCTGTGCTCTGGTAAAACAAACAAACAAAAAACCAAAAAAAATAAATAAAGCTTTAACGATATCTTAATGACTAATGTCTTGCAGATTTGTTGAGACCTGTACTGTAGTCATTGATGGTATTTATTTTCAAGCATCATCTTGCTTAGTATGTCTTTGTAATTTTTTAATTCCTCATGATTCTTTGTATAACATTTTCACTCTGTGATAATGATTGTTTTTCAGGCAGGACCACATGGCTTCAGGGGATCTTTGACTTGAGTGGTCAGGATGAAATGTTTTAAATAATTTCACAATGGCATTTGGAACAAAATAAGTTTTTACAAATGCCTTGTAACCTCACTTACTAATGGAGGTGGAAAGGCTAGTAAGGAATGGTGCAAGGCCACATTATTGGTAAATGGTGCAGAACTAAGTGGATTCAAGACGGTCTGGCTCCTAAGCCTGTTCTCTGTCTTACTAACCAGTACATAAAGTGAGTTTCCCAACTATGTGTTGTTTCTGTGTCAATAAGTACCTCTTTGAAAAGCATTGCTAGGAATTTTTCTTTTTCTATTATTATCTTTATTTATTGGATAGAGACAGCCAGAAATCGAGAGGGTAGGGGAGATAGAGCGGGAGAGAGAGAGATACCTGCAGCCCTGCTTCACTGCTTGCAAAGCTTTCCCTCTGCAGGTGGGGACTGGGGGCTCGAACCCGGGTCCTTGAGCACTGTAACATGTGCGCTTAACCAGGTGTGCCACCACCCGGTCCCCCTTTTTAAAAAATTTTTTATTATGGGAATTTTTCTTTGTGTGACACTATGCAAAACAGAAATTGAATAATTAGAAATTCTGGGTTCTAGTTTTGCTACTCACTAGTGTAACCTTGAGCAGGTCTTGAAATTTGTGGGTATAAGTTGTTTCTCATGTGAAAACTATAATACATTTAATAATTGTCCTGCCTCTATACAATTACATTGTCAAATTCAAATGAGAGTATGTACTTTGCAGACCATAAAGAACTTCAGAATGGTTGTTATACTGTTGTTACCATTATTATTATCTTTTTAATTTTTTATTTATAAAAAGGAAACATTGACAAAACCATAGGATAAGAAGGGTACAGCTTCTCACAATTCCCACCACCAGACCTCCATATACCATCCCCTCCACTAGTAGCTTTCCTGTTCTTTAACCTTCTGGGAGTATGGACCCAAGATCATTGTTGGATGGAGAAGGTTGAAGGTCTGGCTTCTGTAACTGCTTCCCCGCTGAACATGGGCATTGGTTGATCCATACTCTCAGCCTGTCTCTCTCTTTCCCTAGTGGGAAGGGCTCGGGGGAAGCAGAGCTCCAAGGCACACTGGTGGGATTGTCTGTCCAGGGAAGTCTGGTTGCATCCTGCTAGCATCTGGAACCTGGTGGTTGACAAGAGAGTTAATATACAAAGCCAAACAAATTGTTGAACAATCATGGACATAAAGGCTGGAATAGTGCAGATGAAGTGTTGGGGGGTCCTTCATTTTGTAGATAGCTAGTAGGCATCTTTTAGTTACATTTCAAAGGCCTGTAGTTATACTAGTGTTGTTGTGTTTTTTCCCTGAGCCTGAAATCCGATATGCAGGTAGATCCTATATATTGTCTGGGGAGATGATGTCATGGCTGGGAAAAGGACCAGAAAGCTGGATCAGGGAAGAGCTCCCTCATATGGGAAAGGGGTATAAATATTACTATAAACCCCATCGATTTGATGTGATCTGGGGCCCATAATTAGCTTAGGAGCCTGTGTGACCTCTACATCCCTATAGATCTGAGCTGTGGTCATGAGTAGGAACATTCCATGCTGCCCCAGTATCGACCCATCTTCCTCAGGTGTAGCATAGAGTGTGTTGTCCAGCCTCCCTTCGGAGGATGGAACATTCTCTACCATTGTTGATCCAGGTTGAGGGCAAGGTCTTTTTTTTTTTTTTTTAATTTTATATTTATTTATTTTCCCTTTTGTTGCCCTTGTTGCTTATTGTTGTTGTAGTTATTATTGTTGTTATTGATATTGTTGGATAGGGCAGAGAGAAATGGAGAGGAGGGGAAGAGAAAAACAGACACTTGCAGACCTGCTTTACCGCCTGTGAAGCGATTCCTCTGCAGATAGGGAGCCAGGGGCTCAAACCAGGATCCTATAGACTATTGTGTAGTTTTGCTTTCAGGTATATATTTTGCCCTAATTTATGGATACATGTGAACATATGCTCTATCTTACGGGACCTGGCCTATGTCTAGGTTTTGGGACTTTGTTAGGAAGTGAACCTCCTGGAATGGAATTAGAGAATCCTATGAAAGGAAAGGTCTCACCTGAGTGATGAGGGTGAAGGAAGGGTTGGCAATCCATGCCTGATGTCTCTGTACAGTCTGAGGTGAAGCATGCGGAGATGATACTTGTTGCATTGATTAGGTTGGAATGTTGTTACCATTATTATAGGACATTATTGATTTTAAATTTTACAGCAACAGGCCATTTACCAGAGAGAATATCTGTACGGAAACATTTTTTTTTTGTTAAAACTTGTAATTCCTGGTTAACATGTTTTATACTTGAATTTTAACTATATTAGATTCAGCTGTTGACTAAGGCCATTCATTTCTTGTTTTTAAATTATTTCAGTTAGCCCTTTTTCCTCCTCAAAAGATAGGTGATACATTGATGAGATATTAACCAATTAGGAAGCTTGCTCAGTATTGGTTCGTTATTATGTACAGTCCTTTTTTCCAATCATGAGCGCTCAGTGATGGTTTAACTACAATTTAATCCCTCCCACTACTTTATATAGAAATTCAATTGTGGAGCATTTCAGCATTAGTCTAAATAGTGGTTTTGAATATGTTAAGCTCTAAACAATTAGGGAGCAGTTTGGGGCATTGAATGATGTGGAATGATGCAATTGAACCTGACAGCTTTAACAGTCAGCCTACTCATGGGACCTGAAGGTTGTTCACACTTGGTTTCATCTCTCATCACACGCTGAGTATTAAAGCTTTACTGGTAGAAGCTGACACAGAAATGGGGTCTGTTATGAGAGTGCTTCACAGTGCAAAGTTTGAATTGAGTTAGAGAATGGAGGCAACTTTTCATTGTTCTCCAATTTTTCCTGCAAAACTTTTTTGTCCAAATTATGTTTGCAAATACAAGAAATATGAAAAGTCATTTAAATACTTGAATCCTTATATTATAGTTTCAGTATTTCTGTTTTGTGGAATATGCAGATTGAAGTATTGCATAATGAGCCATTACATCTAATTTTTGTAAGGGAAATATGTTTTCACATATAGCCTGTGAATATCATTGGTAAATTATATTCTTTTTTAAAAAAATATTTATGTATTCTCTTTTGTTGCCCTTGTTGTTTTTTACTGTTGTAGTTATTATTGTTGTCTTTGTTGTTATCAATGTTGGATAGAACAGAGAGAAATGGAGAGAGGAGGGGAAGACAGAAAGGAGGAGAGAAAGATAGACACCTGCAGACCTGCTTCACCGCCTGTGAAGCAACTCCCCTGCAGGTGGGGAGCTGGGACTTGAACCGAGAGCCTTATGCGGCTCCTTGCGCTTTGCACCACATGTGCTTAACCAGCTGCGCTACTGCCCGACTCCCGGTAAATTATATATATTTTTTAAAATATATATTTATTTTATTTATTCCCTTTTGTTGCCCTTGTTGTTTTATTGTTGTAGGTATTATCGTTGTTGGATAGGACAGAGAAATGGAGAGAGGAGAGGGAGAGAAAGATAGACACCTGCAGACCTGCTTCACCGCTTGTGAAGCGACTCCCCTGCAGGTGGGGAGCCGGTTCGAACTGGGATCCTTATGCCCGTCCTAGTGCTTTGCACCACCTGCGCTTAACCCGCTGCGCTACAGCCCGACTCCCTAAATTATATTCTTTATTCTTTAATGGAGTTAATGGAAAAGATGGAAGCTATAGTGGTCTGGGAGGTGGCACAGTGGATAAAGCATTGAGGCCCTGAGTTCTATCCCTGGCAGCACATGTACCAGAGCGATGTCTGGTTCTTTCTCTCCTTCTGTCTGTCTCATGAATAAATTCTTAAAAAAGAAAGAAAGAAAGAAAGAAAGAAAAGATGGAAGCTATAAGGACTTCTGAAAATAGTTCTAAAATATGCTAAAATTGCAGTACCTACCATTCAAATCTTTTAAGTCCTTGACATATTGGCCAAATTCTCACAGTTTTTATGATATGTGTATTATACACAAAGAAACAGGCCAGTGAACCAAATACACAAAGTGTATTTTGATATAATTATATACTTTGATGTAATTTTCCAGTAATGGCTAGAAAGCTTGAAGAAGCAGAACTTATTTGAATCATTTGACTTTATGTTTATTGACAGGTTAATTGTGCATAATGCCTTTTATAACTTCTTTTTTGTATGGCTGCAGCATGAAGCTTCTTATTTACTTATACATAATAATATTACTATGACATATTCAGAAGTGAAATTTCTTTTTTTTTTTTTTAAGATTGTATTTATTCATGAGAAAGGAGAAGGGAAAGAACCAGATATCACTCTGGTACATGTGCTGCCAGGGATTGAACTTAGGACCTAATGCTTGAGAGTCTAATGTTTTATCCACTGCACCACTTCCTGCACCACCAGAGGTGAAATTTCTTTTTTTATTTTATTTTATTTATTTTTAAATATTTATTTATTTGTTCCCTTTTGTTGCCCTTGTTGTTTTATTGTTGTCGTCGTTGTTGGATAGGACAGAGAGAAATGGAGAGAGGAGGGGACGACAGGGGGAGAGAAAGATACCTGCAGACCTGCTTCACCTCTTGTGAAGCGACTCCCCTGCAGGTAGGTAGGGAGCCGGGCTCGAACCGGATCCTTACACAGGTCCTTGTGCTTTGTGCCTCCTGCGCTTAACCCGCTGAGCTACAACAGCCCGACTCCCAGAGGTGAAATTTCTAATGTGCAAGGACCCGCGTATGGATCCTGGTTCGAGCCACTGACTCCCCACCTGCAGGGGAGTCGCTTCACAAGCGGTGAAGCAGGTCTGCAGGTGTCTGTCTTTCTCTCCCCCTCTCTGGCTTCCCCTCCTCTCTCCATTTCTCTCTGCCCTATCCAACAATGACGACCACATCAGTAACAACAACATAATAACTACAACAATGAATCATCAAGGGCAACAAAAGGGAATAAATAAGTAAAATAAATAAGAAATTTCTAATGTAAATTTTTCAGATTTTTTTTTTATATATATATATAGGATAGATCAGAGCATTGCTCACGTCTTGCATGTGGTAGTGTCAGAAACTGAACCTAGGCTCACAGGCATTCTAAGTGCTGAGCAATAGGTGCTGCTATCATGTCCAAACTAAGTTTTCTCAGTATAAACAGTTCAGTTTCAGTATCTTATGGGTCCCCTTTATTCAGTCTCCCCTGGCACTAGGAAACCATATTCTTTTTTTTTTTTTTTAATATTCAAGATTTAAAAATTTATTTTGATCAGACAAATCTAGAGGGGTGGAGAGAGGAGAAACACCCATGGCACTGCTTCACCACTTGGGAAGCTTTCCTTTTGCAGGTGGGGACTAGAGGCTTGAACCTGAGCCCTAGTGCATGATAATGTGTGTGATCAACCAAGTACACCACACCACTCCCCTTTTAAAAAAATTTTTTATGGGGGCTGGGCGGTAGCGCAGCGGGTTAAGCACACATGGCACAAAGCGCAAGGACTGGCTTAAAGATTTGGGTTTGTGTTCCCAGTTCCCCACCTGCAGGGGTGTCGCTTCACAGGCGGTGAAGCAGGTCTGCAGGTATCTATGTTTCTCTCCCCTTCTCTTTCTTCCCCCCTCTCTTTGTCCTATCCACCAACAACGACAGCAATAACAATGATAAATAAGGTCAACAAAAGGGAAAAAATAGCTTTCTGGAGCAGTGGATTTGTAGTGCAGGTATAGCAATAACCCTGGAGGCAAATATATATATGAGACTGAAGCCCCAGTGAAGATAAAAACATAAATAAAATAAACTAAGAACACATTCTTTATTACCATGAATAACCAATTTCTGGGGGCTGGGGAAACAGCATAATGATTGTGCAAAAGACTTTCAGGGAAAAAAACATCTTACTGTCCTTCAATTTATGAAGTATCTATTTTATTTATTCATTCTTTAAAGAATTTAATATTCATTCAATCTTTTTATTTTATTTATTATTGGATAGAGGCAAAAGAGAAATTGAGTGGGGTGGGGTGGTAGGGAAAGAGACAGAGTGACAGCTCTGCCTCACCACTTATGAAGCTTTCCTCCTGCAGGTGGGGACAAGGGCTTGAACCTGGTCCTTGCTCACTGTAACGTGTGTGCTCGGCACTGCTTGGCCCTGGTCTTTTTTTTTTTTTTTTAATACCTTTTTAAAAAACTTTTTTATTGTCTTTATTTATTTATTGGATAGAGATAGCCTGGTGGTGAGAGAGAGGGAGAGACAGAGACCTGCAACGCTGCTTCACCACTTCTGAAGCTTTCTCCCTGCAGGTGGGGACCAGGGGCTTGAACTCAGGTACTTGAGCACTGTAACATGTGCACTCAGCCGGGTGCACCACTGCCCTGCCCCGGTCCTGATCTATTTTATTTTTCAACTATGACTACACAGTCTCTTGTATGACCTTGAAGTAAAAATATGACTCCACTTTTACTGAGGGCAAATTGACAGTTAAATAGAACTTTATAGTACAAACTGAATGTCTTTGTATGCCTCTTTTTTTTAAAACTATTTTTTAAAGTTTTTTATTATTTGTTCCCCTTTTGCCCTTGTTGTTTGTCTTTGTTGTTATTGCTATCATTGTTGTTGGATAGGGCAGAGAAATCGAGAGAGGAGGGGAAAGAAAGATAGACAACTGCAGACCTTCTTCACCACTTGTGAAGTGTTCTCCCTGCAGGTGGGGGGCCGGAGGCTCGAACCGGAGGATCGTTTCGCCAGCCCTTGAGCTTTGCGCCATGTGTGCTTAACCCACTGCACCACCACCCCGCTCCCTCTGTATACCTCTTTAATAAGACAGCAAGTGAAACCCAGAAATTTGCATAGTGAATTTAGATATTAAAGTTGGACTATGAGACAGGTACCCTTTGGAACACTAGAAAGCAAGAACAGATTCTTACTGATGGAGACCAGTTCTAAGAACATGAAATCTTATTTGTTTTATTTTTTTTTAATTTTTTATCTTTATTTTATTTACTGGATAGAGACAGCCAGAAATTGAGAGGGAAGGGGGTGATAGGGAGAGACAGAGAGACACCTGCAATACTGCTTCACTACTTGCAAAGCATTCCCTCTGCAGGTGGGGACTGGGGGATCGAACCTGGGTCCTTGTGCACTATAACACGTGCACTCAACCAGGTGTGCCACCACCCAGCCTGAAATCTTATTTTCATGCTTCTTAAGTTGGCAAAAGGCAAAATAAAATGTCACTTATGAATCTTTGCAGAAGTAGTTTATTCTCTCTCTCACCAGAGCACTGCTTAGCTCTGGCTTATGTTGGTACAGGGGATTGAACCTGTGACTTCAGAGCCTCAGGCATGAGAGTGTCTTTCAGTAACTACTGTACTACCTACCACCACCCAAAGTAGTTTATTCTCTGTAATGTTTTGCATATTGTATCTATGGTGTCACAGGGTGCTTATGTGCAGTTACCATGTTAGAAAGTCCCACATGTTTTGTTCTTCCCTTATCCAAGTTCATCGTATTAGAAGTGCTTCAATACTATAAAATTATTTCCCAAAAATTGGTTTTTAAATAAGCGTGTAATGATTTCATTTTATAAATGCTTCAATTTGACTTCATTCATGAAAAAGAATATGGAGTCTATTTGAATATTTGTAGTACTTATAAATCTGAAAACTATTTCAAGTTAGTAATGGCCTCTGTGAGCAAGTCTTTTGCTTATAAGAGATTTGCTTCTAAAATGCCACATTTTAAGGTTATAATATTCTTGGAAAGTGGGAGAGTGTATTCACATCAAAGAAGGCATTTTTATTACACTGGATTACGCAAGACTTTGGCCAGGCTCCTTTGCTTCATCTGTTCAAGGGTTCATTTTCCCTTGTTTGGCACAGGTCCCAGTAGAGGCCTTCAGAATTGTGGTTAGCAACATGAATGAATTACAAACTTTGGACCAGCTCTTCAGTCAGTAGAACTGGCATCCTGCCAAAGAGACAGTGCCTTATATGGGGTCAGGGCAAAGCTGTGATTCGTTGAGCCCTGCATTGTATAGAAAACATACTTGTGATGCTTGTTTGCTTCCTTTTAAAATAAAAACAAAACAAAACAGAAAAAGCAGCAGGCTTCCAAGTCTATCAGAAAAGGAAGTAACAAAATAGTGTGCAGGCTTTGCTAATGATAGAGTTAAGAAGTGGAAATATGGTTCTGCATAATTAAAATACTAAAAGTAGGAGCTGGACCTTTTGACCTCTTCAGGCAGTCTGTGATATGAGAAACTGAAGCATTTGTTAGACATCTGTTCACCTACCCTTATTTTGTAAATGGTTTAATAAGATTAGATAATTAATTATATGTTCACATGGTCACCATGCCAGTGGGTTTTGGTATTGATACTTTGGCTTTAAAATAGGAGTAGTTCGTTCATTTTGACTGCAAAAAATCTCCCTTTTAAAAAACTGGAGTGCTGTGACTTCAAAATTTGAAATATTTGAATAATAAGTTACTTAAAAGGTGAAATTCACTCTTCAGAACGTCAGAAATTTTTGCTTAAACTTTTAGGATGTGGAAAATAGGTCTGTTAGAAGAAAATATTTAAAGATATTTTCAAATGTAGATCATTCATTTGTGTGATTGTTCTTATCTAGGCAAATACCCTTCCTGGATCTTCTCTTAGCCAGGCACCATCTCACATATATGGAAATAGATTAAATTCAACTTCATCAATGGCCGCAGCTCTTATAGCTCAGTCTGAGAACAATCAAACAGGTAAGTTTTCTATATATACACAAGTTAAACCTGAAATTCTGTTCCTCTACCCCAATGTATCTTTTTCCCCATTAGGCTCATTTTTTGTGAAAAGTCTAGAGGCATGGTTAATATAGGATTCTGTCTTTAAAAAAAAAAAAAGCAATTGCAGCAAGTAAATAATATGCTGTGCTGCAAAACAGTGATGTGCTTTTTCTTTCCTTTCTTTTTTTTTTAACCCTCTGAAATGTAAATGTTTAAGCAGAGCCATCAGCGGGCAGGAATGCAACAATGTCTCCTGTGACTTTTGTGATTGATGTGTTCAGTTCTCAGTTCTGTGCAATGAAAGTAACATAACACTGGGCTTTTCTGTGAATAGCCTAAACCTTTATTTGCATAATTCATGAAATTGCATTACACAAACTTGGTTTTAAAAAAAAATCCTGTTAGAGAATTTCTACAGTGTTTAGTAATCCTGTGAATTTTTGCCAGTTGACATTTTGTAGCATTTGCCTCTTGTACTGTTTTAATGAGCCACTGGATTTGCTTTGTTTCATCCCACCCTTAAGGATTTGTTGACATGTCCAAGTAGTCATGCCTGTTTGGGGGAAGGGAATGGGTTTAACAGTTCACCAAGAATGGATCAGTCATGTCTTTACCCTTTAAGGGTCAGAGGTTACCTTACTCAAAATAGGGGAGGACAGCTTTGAAAGGGGCCAGATAGGGTGACTTTAAAAAGAACTAAGAGAAATACAAGTTACGTTTCAAGCAGAGATAGATAATTTTTACCTAAGGACTACTTTTAATAATTTCTTTTTCTTCTTAAGTCTAAAAATTTTGTGTTCCTAATTTGGCTAGTCATGTTATATAACTTTATTCTGCATAACCATTATGTTATCTGTCTACCCCCACCCTTTAACATTATTCTGTACTTGAGGATCCATATAATCTTTCTGATTTTAATATTGGTGTGTGATGTGTAAAACATGTATTTTATGACTTGTCTTGGGATGCAAAGTGTTAAAAAAAAAGCATAAGGATTTGCTGTGATAAGCATACAGATTAGCTGTCCACAGCTGTGATTCATTACTTTAACCGTAGAAATTAAAAGTGGCTGAGGGGAGGGTACTGCAAGTGCAAACCATGCTTCTGTGCTGTAAATTGAAAGGAATGAAAGAACAGAACATAATCCACGGCCTTCCACACTCAAAAAACTTGTAGGGACAACACCTTACAAGTCCACAGTTCAGCAATTCTAAACTAGGAACATACTAGGTCTTCTACCTTTCCTAGTTACTGAGAATTAGTGGTAAAGGTTTAAGTATGTTTCAAGGAAAATCAGGGCAAAGGCTTAAAACCTCTTATCCAGTAAGAGTCAGTTTATCAGCTCTGTACTATTTACACTGCAGATCAAGATCTTGGAGACAATAGCCGCAGCCTTGTTGGCAGAGGAAGCTCCCCACGAGGAAGCCTGTCACCAAGGTAAGTGTTATTCTGCACTGCAAAGTATAAGCAGGAGAAACATCCTGAGATTTGAAACTTCTTTATCTGATATCAGCAAAGTGTACATTTGTGAAGCTATAAAAGCACTCTGTAGATGAGAAAGCATATCTAGACATTTCTAGAAAAATGATTCTTTTGAATTTTTCATTTGGATTTGGATATTAACATAAACACATACATTTCTAAACTTTTTTTTTAGAGGTACATTTCTTAGATTCCCAGTCAATCTGAACTCTTTTGTTTTTATTTTTCACTTGCTGGTACTATTAATATGGGTAATTTTTTTTTAAATCATATAATAGTCTTAAAATCTCAAAGCTACAGACTCAAAACTTCCAATTTTGGATTCTAGTTTTAGGTCCCTCTGGACACTTAACCTGTTGGTCTGTTGCTCAGTAAATAAACTAAAATTCTTTCAGTTCTTCAAATGATTTGAATCAAAGTATAGGATATACATAACCTTATTTTGTTCAAATATCATTCTTTGCAATACACAAAAAAAAAAAACACATGAGGCTACCAAAATGTATATTCCTGTTAGGTGAGCACACTATTAAGAGTTAGATTGGAAAGGCTGGTTTTTCCTCTGAGCCACGATCTCAGTGCCTCACATGTCCTTTTTCTTACTACAGAGAAAGGTAAGTTGCCAGTTTATAGAATACAGCCTAACTTTGTGTTAGGACTTTCTTCTTGTTAATTATTGTTTCAGCTTCTACGTCTTCTACCATGTTTTTGTTTTTGTTTTCTTTTTCTGTTCTCTTGATTTTGTAAAACTCCTCCTCAAGCATGTTATTAGCCTGGGTAAGAATGCAGAGTGGGAGGGGAAAGCATAGAGCCTTTTTTTTTCATCTGTGAGAAATTAGAGAGGCCAGGGAACTAGATCAGCTGGTGGAGGTCAGGATTTACATGTCTGAGGCTCTGGTTCAAGCCCTTGTACCACACGTACCAGGTGGTGGATGTTCTGTTTTGTTTTATGTCTTATTCTTTCTCTCTGATATGAGATTCTTTCTTGTCTGATTTAAATAATAAAATTCATAAAAATATACTACTGAAATAAAAAATATAAAAAATTCTATTAAAAATTTTGTGATGACTACCTTGAATATCAGTATTGCTGATACATTTTGGTGACTATCTCTTTAGGAAGATCTTTGCTATCAAGGAGAATAGTCCAATAACTTAAATTTACGCTTTGCTAGCAGTACATCTAGTATTTCTGTTTTCCTATATAATTCCTAAATGCTAAAAGTATTGCTCTTCATAGTTGATTTCTGCAGAAAATTGGGTATTTCTTCTTTTGAAACTTAAGAATCTGATAAATATAATGGTAACATCATTTGGCTAATCTATAATTTGTTGTTGTTGTTGTTGTTGTTTTTCATTGTTGTTGCTGTTGTTGGAAAGGACAGAGAGAAATTGAGAGGGGAGAGGAAGACAGAGAGGGAGAAAAAGCAACCCACCTGCAGGTGGGGAGCCAGGGGCTTGGACCAGGATCCTTGTGCCGGTCCTTGTGCTTTGTACCATGTGCGTTAGTGTCTGACCCCTGCTAATCTCTAATTTTATGCTCAGACTACCAACCACTATTACTGTTTCATTCTTTTTGAAAAGAGAAGTTTGTGGTCCGGGAGGTGGTGCAGTGGCTCTAAGGCATTAGACTCAAGCACGAGGTCCTAAGTTCAATCCCTGGCAGCCCATGTACCAGAGTGATATCTGGTTCTTTCTCTCTCCTGTCTTTCTCATTAATAAATAAATAAAATCTAAAAATAAAAAAAAGAAGTTAATGAGTTTTTTATTTGTTTAGTGGAAGAACAATTTCTGTGCTTACCTTTCACATTTATAGAAATACCATGTAAGCTACTCAGAAACTATTTAGTGTTCTTACATGCTTCTTTATTTAGTGTAGCTCTTTGGTTTTCATTAACCAAATAAAATTTAAAAAAGTAAATTAAAAAAACTTTTACTTGAGGGAGAGAGGGAGAAAGAATAGAGAACTGCTCGCAATCTAGTTTATGGTGGTGCTGGGGATGAAACCTGGGACCTCAGAATCTCAAGCATCAAAGTCCTCTCTCTATATATGCATTATGCTGCCCTCTGCCCCTACCAAATAGAAATTAATAAAAACAAATAGCACTACATTATTTTAGCATATTCTTCCAACTTTGTTACCATTAGAAATCAGTCTGAAATGTAACCTGAATTATCCACTATAATATGTTATTCAAACCAACTGTTTGTAGCACATGATGTTCACATATAAAATAAAGAGCCTCATTTATTTGATTTTCAGAGAGCATATTAAGACAGAGGCAAAATATTGGTTGGTTGTTAGAAGACCAAAGTGGCCCTAGCTCTGTAATTGATCAGTGGTTGTGTGTCTTTGGATTGGTCACAAAAGCCCTGTCTTGTTTCCTCATATATAAATGGAACCAATATGACTTTTCACGAGGTTGGTGTGAAAATCTTATGTGATAATTATGTGGAAACACTGGAAACTCCAAAGGCCTTTGCTAATATGTATGTTAGTGTAGAAGCTGGAGACCAGAATTGACCACATTTACTAATTGAGAACAAAAAGTGGATGAGAGGCTGTAACATGTTCATTAACATAAGTAGTATTTGTTTTAAAAGCAATGATCAAGCCATTAGCATCTGAAGTACAGATAGAAGATGTTTTAGAAATATTTCTATAAAGGGTTCAAATTAAACTGTTTGGTATCCATAATGAATGTTAACAGTGATAGTAAGTAATTTTAAGTTTATAATACAAGGCATTTAAAAAACATTGTTAAAATTGTACTGAGCTTCTGTTGTAAATTAGAATGTGCTGTATATTAATGTAGCTGCACTGTATTAGTCTGATATGTTGCACAGTCAAGCAGATTAGTGGAACTCTTATGGTAAATTGTTTTAAAGTCTTTCTAGTCTTATTTTCCCCTCTTGTCTTATAAACCTATATCAAGTTATCTTTATAGCCTACTTCAGATATTGTTAATTGTGTGCTTATATTTTATAGTAGTTTTAACAATCAAGGATGCCCAGTTATTTCCTTGATTTTACTATTTGGTGAAGGAGAATGATCACCGAATTTCAGGGTAGACTATGGTCTTATCCTTCTCTAGCACAGGACTCATGATGCCAGAAAACTTGCACAAGAAGAGCGTCAGCATAAGGTGAGAATCACTGCATGCACTCCCCAAAGGATTTTCCTGTTTAACCTGAGCATTAATGTCTTCAACAGATCCCCTGTAAGCAGCTTACAGATTCGCTATGATCAACCAGGCAACAGCAGTTTGGAAAATCTGCCTCCAGTAGCAGCCAGCATAGAGCAGCTTTTGGAGAGGCAGTGGAGTGAAGGACAGCAATTTTTACTAGAACAGGGTACTCCTAGTGACAGTAAGTATCCTCTTGTTGTTTTAAAAGAAAGATAGAGATGGTGGATGGATAGATAGTTGGATGGATAGATGAATAGACAGGTGAAGAAGATGAAGAAGCCATACTTCAAAAATAGCAATGAAATGAGGATCCAAGTTTAATATAGCGAGAAACCATGTCATGGTTTAATAGACTCCATTCTACAGTTGCGCCACTTGAGATTGAATCCTGTCTCTACCTATTACTAACAAGTTTCTTAATATTAATGTGCTTTAGTCTCCCATTTATGGAATGGGAGTAAGAATGTACCTATCATTATAGTTTTGAAGATTAAATGACATAGAAAATGCAAAGAAATTGCTTGGTTGTTAGAATTTATCTGTTGACCAGTTATTGTCACTGTTTATTATAGTATGTAATATATAACTACAAATATAAAAGTATATAGTATTTAAGTGGATAAACTATATGTTGTGTCTTTAATATCAATTGTACTTCATTTTTACCAATTTTTAAGTTTTGCTGATTTGCATGAGTTACATCTTCTCATAGTGTAATTATTTGAAGAAAACCTTTTTTTTTTTTTTCAAATATTTTATTTATTTACTCATGAGAAATGATAGAAAAGAGAGAAAAAGAACCAGACATTACTCTGGTACATATGATGCCGGGGATTGAACTCAGGACCTCATGCTTGTCCACTGTGCCACCTCCCGGACCATGAAAACCTATTTGTCTTTAAAAACACATAGTCATGTGTGGCCAACTAACTTCTTGATTTTATAATTTGGTTAAAAAAAATAGGAAATTATTATTTACATGTGTATATATATTTAGTGTCTCTACGACTAAAGTATTAGGGAGGGCCATGGATTAAAAGTGTCCAAATAGCAGAATTATAGTACAGGTGAAGATGTGACCCGGTGGTAAGGACATATATGGATTTTTGGAATACAAAAAAAGTTTTGTTTTTTTTTTAATCATTTGGGGATATAAGTCTTTGCTACTTATCAAAACATTTTGTTCATTGTTGGGTGGCAGGTGCAATGAATTGGTGTTCTGTCAAAGGGTGTCCTGATGAGAAGTGCTGATTGTGAGGAGATTGTGCCGGAGGACAGGTCTAGCTCACTGCTTCTCATTTAGGTGCACTGAGGTTTGCTCTGTGGAGTCTAGGAGGGATAAAAGTCAGATCCTTAGAAAATGGCCATCTCCGTTGAGATGTGACTTGAAGGCCCCATGGGCACCTTACACAAGTGCAACTTTTTAATAAACAGCTTTGGAAATGTCCTTTTTAACGTCCGGTGAATGAAGCAACTGTAGTTTGTGTTGTCAGTGGAGAGGTCCAGACTGTGCAAGGAACTGAATCGGTGTTTGAGACTGAGCAGAAACCGATTATTCTTGCAGAAATCGAGGTGCTTTTCTCTGGGAATTAAGCCAGGGGCTGCGGTGCTCACACACTGCTCCCTGCTGGAGGATGTGTGGATCAGCATGAGCTGCTGGCCGGGAGTTTGCTCACTGGCCTGGTGGCACTCTCAGCTGAACCATATAACAAGTGTGTGCTTTGTACTGTGGCAAAGGGCAGTGGCACAACCCTTTCTCATTTTAAATATGTTTTTAATTAAAACTCATGACAAAACACTGACTTCTTAAGTAGACTTTTATTTTGATGGAAATGTAATGATCACATCATTTGTCTTTGAAAATGGAAGTTCCCTGAACCACTAGGTAGTTTTGGTTTGCTTGTTTGAACACTTTGGAACTGTCTTTTTTTCTTTTCATTATTATTATTTTTTAACCAGAGCACTGCTCAGCTCTGGGTTGTGGTGGTGCAGGGGATTGAGCCTGGGAATTTGGAGCCTCAGGCATGAGAGCCTGTTTGTATAACCATTATGCTATCTACCCCTGCCTGGAACGGTCTTTCTTATGCTTTGTATATGAACATTTTTTAGAAAAGATTTACTTATTAGTGAGAGAGAGGGGAAGGGATTGCAATGGGGACCAGAGTCTCACTCTGGCACATGTGGTGCAGAAGATCAAACCTGAGATTCCATGCTTGAGAACTCAACACTATACACCCACTCTACCACCTTCCAGGCTGCTGGACAATTGCATTTAAAAATATTTTTATTTTCATCTTGATGAGAGAAACACAGAGAAAAAGACACAGTGAGAGACCCGAGTCCTGCTTAGCTCTGGCTTATGATGGTGCTGGGGATTGAACCTGGGACCTCAGAATCTCAGGCTTGAAAGTCTCTTGTATAATCAATGTGCTGTCTTGGACAGCTATATTATAGAAAACTATGTCTCCTTAAGATTTTAGGAATAAGAGAGTCATTTAGAAATATTCAGTAGAATTTCTGTTCTTTTATCATTTCTAAAGTCACTGATACTAATGTCTATAAAATAATGAGTTCTGTATGTGAACTTGTCTTTTATTAAAAAGCATCCAAATGTTTGCTAGTTTTAGGAATGTTGAAGTCATTGCACCAACTTCAAGTTGAAAATCGAAGATTAGAGGAACAGATTAAAAATTTGACTGCCAAAAAGGAACGTCTTCAGTTATTGAATGCACAGCTCTCAGTGCCTTTTCCAACAATAACAGCAAACCCTAGTCCATCTCATCAGATGCATGCATTTCCTGCACAGACTGGTAAATCGGAAAATATTTATTGTGCATCTAAGGAAGGTGTAATGTAGGGTAGGCTTTGGGTATCTTTCTCATCATAAATGAAAAAAGGACTGGTTACCAATTCTATGAAGATGTAGTAAAGAAATAATGGGTTATTTCTGAAGAGCATTAAAAATCCTGTTAAGTGATCAAATTGTATTTGTTCTAATTTCTGTAGTACATGCTTTAGGGATGAACTGTATTTACTTAAATGTATAATGATCTTATAATTTAAAGTTATGGTATTAGAGTTTTAATTTTAACTTATCTAGTTTTTTACATTTAAACTGGTTATGGAGGGCTGGGTGGTGGCATACTTGGTGTTGAGCACACACGTTGAGGTGTGCAAGGACTTGGGTTCAAGCCCCCATTCCCCACCTGTGGGGTAGGGGTGGGGTTTTCATGAACAGTAGAGAAGTTCTGCAGGTCTCTATCTCTCCTACTACTTCCACCTCCCTTCTCAATTTCTCTCTGTCCTATTTAATAAAAAAAGAAAGGGAGAAAAAGCTGGTCATTACAGTAGCAGGACTTAATATTTTAATTTTGTTTGTTTTACCAGAGCACTGCTCAACTCTGGTGGTATAGGGGATTGAACCTAGAACCTTAGAACCTCAGGCATGAGTCTCTTTGCGTAGCCATTATGTTATTTCCCCCACCCAAAATTTAACTTTTTAGTGTAGGATACACAGTAAATCACTAACAGTACATATAATATAGTTTGTCAGGATAAATAAGTTTGTTTCTTTTATTTTAGTTCCTACTACCGATTCCTTGAATAGCAGTAAGAGCCCACATCTAGGAAACAGCTTTTTACCAGATAATTCTCTTCCTGTATTAAATCAGGTAAATTTGTTGTGGTTAATTTTATTTATGTCTCTTACTTGTGAACAATGGCATATCACATTAAATGGTCTTCATTGTGCTGCATTCCTTACAGCTCAGGTTTCTGTTCTTTCTTATGTTAGGACTCAACCTCCAGTGGACAAAGCACCAGCAGCTCATCAGCTCTTTCTACCCCACCTCCTGCTGGGCAGAGCCCTGCTCAGCAGGGCCCAGGCCTTAGTGGAGTGCAGCAGGTCAACGGTGTGACAGTGGGGACACTGGCTAGTGGAATGCAGACTGTAACATCCACCATTCCTGCCATGCCTGGAGTGGGTGGAATAATTGGAGCTTTGCCAGGTAGCCAACTGGCAATTAATGGCATTGTAGGAGCTTTAAATGGGGTTATTCAGACCCCTGTCACAATATCCCAGAACCCCACTCCCCTCACCCACACAACTGTACCACCTAATGCAACACACCCAATGCCAGCCACACTGACTAATAGGTAAGAAGAAACTTACATATTTTGGGGTCTGTTAGTGCAACACTGCATCACTGTGTATGCTTTGGGTTGGGACTTTCAGTGTGTTTCTTGTAGATGTGTTCTGGGAAAAAAAAAATCCACCAAATTTAGACTAAATATATCAAGAACCATTTATTTAAGTAGTTCCTATTAAGACAAAACTAAAGCACCTTTAGTAACAGTCATTTGCTAAAATTTTCATCTTGATTTGTGATGCCTATTTATAAGTGCTAGCTTTCCTTATTTCCTTGTATATTGCCTTCCAATATCATAAATTCTAAAGCAAACTAATGTTGTATTGAAGATCACACAGACATTGGTTTCTTAAAATTCAGCTGTGTAATTTTGTTGACTTTGTGAAGGTCCAATATTTATATGGACATGGCCAGGGAACTTCCAGGGAATGAGATTCATTGTGTACTTGTACTAGGCTTTCACTCAAATGTTTATTCAAATTGAGGAGACGAAAGCCATGTTATTAAGTATATTTTTCAGGAATAAATCGTTTAAAATGGATTTTCAGTGGGTACCAGTAAATTATTTCTTCTGGTTTTCTTTTCATTGGTGCTTAATTTTACTGAGCACTGGGACAATTAAAAATGTTTTATATATGCATTACTTAGTATGGGTTAAATTATTTTCGAATAATTAAAAAAGTAAACAATTACATGTGGCTGTTATAAACACATGCAGATTTCTATTCTATAAAATAACTTAATGTCTGCTTGGTTTTAATAAAAAGGAAAACAAAACATTTCTTGACAATGTAAATTATTATTTAGCCCTGTACATAATTCACACATATACACACACACAAAAAAAAATCATATTTCATTGTTCTCCAAAAGTATTATAAAAACTTGACCTCTTTTAAAACATCAAGTTGGAAAATTGTTAATTTTATATTTATGAAATATTACATGTATGCAATAGACAGTAACAATTTTAATCATTTTTCAGTGCCTCAGGACTAGGATTACTTTCTGACCAGCAAAGACAAATATTTCTTCATCAACAGCAGTTTCAGCAATTGTTAAATTCTCAACAGCTCACACCAGTAAGTTTTTCCTTTTAATAATTTTTTATTTTTGTTTTTAGAAAGTGAACTGAACTGTAATATTCACTGTGGCTATAAATTGCCACCTTTGTGAAATACTTTTGTAGCATAGTCTGATATGTATAGTTGACATATTGGTTAATATATAAATGTTAGCACATGTGCTAACATTTATAATGCTATGTGTTCTGGTGATAACAGTAGTGAATACAACTTGAGTGTAACTTCAGAATTGATATTATATGTATTTATTTACTCCATATGAGAAAGAGACCAGAGCAATACTGCAGCTTATACTGCACCAGGGATTAAAGCGGAGCCTCAAGTCTGCAAAGCATGTACTGTACCCATAGAGTCACCTTCTTGACTCTTAGAGATTCTTTTTGATAATGGAGATGGAATATAAATAAATATGTACTTTAAATTTTTTTTTTTTTTTATTTAAGAGAGGATTAATTACCAAAACCATAGGGTAGGAGGGGTACAACTCCACACAATTCCCACCACCCAACCTCCATATCCCACCTCCTCCCCTGATAGCTTTCCCATTCTCTATCCCTCTGGGAGCATGGACCCAGGGTCATTGAGGGTTGCAGAAGGTAGAAGGTCTGGCTTCTGTAATTGCTTCCCTGCTGAACATGGGCGTTGACTGGTTGGTCCATGCTCCCAGTCTGCCTCTCTCTTTCCCTAGTAGGGTGTGTCTCTGGGGAAGCTGAGCTCCAGGACACATTGGTGGGGTCTTCAATCCAGGGAAGCCTGGCTAGCATCCTGATGGCATCTGGAACCTGGTGATTGAAAAGAGAGTTAACATACAAAGCCAAACAAATTGTTGAGCAAAATATGTACTTTTTTTTTCCCTTTCTTTTTGAGTAAGTTTTGAAATGAAAACTAGAGCAGTATAAAGGAGATGTAGAACAGTGGACTGAAGACCATTTTAGATATGTTGGTCCAGCCTCTTTAAGGATGTGTTTTGAGCACAGACATGAGTACAAGTTGACCTTGCTGACATAGGAGGAACCATAATTTAGAGGGAATAGGTGGTATCAAAGATCCTGGTATGGCGCACAGCTACCTATATTTTAAAGACTAGAAGGGAAGTTGACATGCTTGTGGTGAACGAATGGGGAGGGGAGGGGAAACTAGTACAGATGGTGGAGACAGCCAAGTTAGGCCTATTCTGTAAGGTCATGGACTATGGGAGGTAGTTTAGATTTATCTTAAGCATGATGAGAAGCCATTGGTGGCTTTACTTTTAAAGATATTTTCACGAGTGTGTGTGTGTGTGTAGAGAGAGAGAGGGAGAGACATAGACTGACAGACAGACTGGGACTAGAGCACTGCTCAGCTCTGGCATGTTTCAGTGCCAGGCCTTGAATCAGGAGCCTTTGGCATGTAAAACCTGTGTTCTGTCACTGAACTGTCTCGCCAGCCCTGGTGATTTTTTATTTTAAGCCTTTCTATTAGGAAAATTTTCAAGTGTGCCAAGAGTAGTCAGTACAGCTTAGTAATTACTTGGCTTTAATAAAAAAAATCTTGTTTCACAGTTTTTACTTTTTTCTTTCAGGATTATTTTAAAGAATTGATTGGAGGTCTTTGAACAGAATGTAATATAATTACATTTTTAAATGATGGGAGGAGCATTGACAGCCCTTCTAGTCATCCCTTTATTTTTTATTTATTGCCACCGGGATTGTCACTGGGTCTTGGTGCCTGCATTATGAGTCTGCTGCTTCTGGTGGCCATTTCTACCCTCTTTTTCCTTTCTATTTTTTAGATAGGACAGGGAGAAATTGAGAGGGGAGGGGAGATAATGAAGGAGAGAGAAAGACACCTGAGACCTGCTTCACCATGAAGCATTCCCCCTGCAGGTGGGGAGTGGGGGTTCAAACCTGGGTCCTTACACATGATAACAAATTCAAGAAGAAACGTGGCTGTGCAGAATGCACCAGGTCAGGCAACTGAGTGATTATTAGACTTGGCTGTCCAGAGATGTTTGGCAAACATGGTGCCACCCTGTCCCCCTTAGTCTTTACTTTCAAGTCAGAACAAGCTGTGGTTGTGTGATTTCTGCAGCCTGATTCCTGGCATGCTTCACATTCACATGGTACTGGAGAGAGATTGTATATGAATCCTTAAGTGTGCAAACTAAAATGTGTGTTCTGTTTTGTTTTTGCCTTATCTTTAAAGTTCACTTTATTTGGAGCTCTTAAGATTTAATCTAAATATGATAGGATGTGTAGATGTCTTTTGCTAGAATATGGTTGCTTAAAGAAGTTTTAGCTTAGAGACCCCCCCCCCCCCCAAGGCTTCAAGACTACAAGCTTTCCTCTTTCTTTTGTTGGTCAAGGTTGGAGGTGAAGTGTGCTTTTCTACAAGTATTGGACTTTACATAGGCCTGAATTTCACTGCAAGATGGGTGACGTACCAACCCACTTGTATATTGCTTCTCTGCATGCCTTCCTCCCACAAGGCCTTTTTCAGGGAGTCCCATCATCAGCCCCTCTAGTCCTTCACCTTATTTGTTCTGACAGCAACATTTCAGATGACCATGCTCTCCTCAACACTTTCCTTAATTTCCAGGATCCCACATTAGCCTGGTTTTCATTTTACCCAGCCATTAATCATTGTTTTCGTCTTCTTCTTTTTTTTTTAACTTTACTTTTCTTTTTAAAAAATATTTATTTTATTATTTATTTACTTCTGTTGCCCTTGTTGCTTTATTGTTGTAGTTATTATTGCTGTTGTTTTTGGATAGGACAGAGAGGGGAAGAGAAAGATAGACACCTGCTTCACCGCCTGTGAAGCGACTTCCCTGCAGGTGGGGAGCTGAGGGGCTCAAACTGGGATCCTTACGCCGGTCCTTGCATTTTGCACAACGTGTGCTTAACCCGCTGAGCTACCACCCGACTCCCTTCTTTTCTTTTTTATTGTTTCTTTATTTAAATTTTTTAATATTTATTTCCCTTTTGTTGCCCTTTTTTATTGTTCTTGTAGTTATTACTGTTAGATAGGACAGAGAGAAATGGAGAGAGGAGGGGAAGACAGAGATGGGGAGGGAAAGAAAGACACCCGCCCCTGCAGGTGGGGACAGCGTTTCAAACCTGGGTCCTCGTACATGTTAATGAGTGTGTTTAACTTGTGCTCCATCACCCTGGTCCTCTAATCTTTGTTCTTTAACCTCCTTCCCTGCCTGGGTCATCCTCTTCTTCCTCTGCCTCTTGGCTTTGAGTGTCCTAGAATTCAGTGAGCTCCCCCAGCAGCGTACTTGAACACTGCCCGCATGTGCTGCTTACATGTCTGGCCCTTTCTTTGGACTCCTGGACTCCTGTCTCCTACTGCTGACTATCTCCACTTGGAAGACTGACCATATTTTGCAGACATAAAGTTTGCAAACTGAACTGCTGGTCTCCCTGCACCAGTCTGCTCTACACATAGGTCTCCCCCTCCCCTTCTGCTGATGGCAGCCTCCTCTTTCCAGCTGCTGAAGCCAAAAACCTAGACAGTCAGCATTGACTCCTTCCCTTCTGACACATTGAATCCACCAGGAAACCCTAAGTCAAATGGTGTTTCTCCTCTGCTTAAAGCCTTCCCAGTGACTTCCAGTCTACTTTGAGTCCTAACCACTAGATCCCCAGGGAGAGGCGCTTCTACCACTCGGAGGTCCAAATTCTATTCTTACCTATTTGCTTGTTGCATTCCAGCCTCACTGGTGTCTTTACTGTTTCTTTTTATTTATTTATTTATTTATTTTTTTATTTTGTCTTTACTGTTTCTTGGTCATACTGGACATGGTCCCACCTATTCACTTAGCACTGGATAGTCCATTGGCCTAGGACATAGCCACATACACACACCACATCCTCCCATCTTGCCTCATCTGTGTCTGAGTGACAAGTGCTAAGTATCACTTAGCACTGGATAGTCCATTGGCCTAGGACATAGCCACACACACACCACATCCACCCATCTTGCCTCATCTGTGTCTGAGTGACAAGTGCCCTGAGCACTCTCACACATTCTCCTATTCCCCCCAACCCTTAGCAGTCTTCATACCCATGTGTGTGTGTGTTCGTTCTTTTCATGTTCTACCCTTCCCCCAGGTTAGGACTCATGGGGCAGGAAGTTTTGCCTCCACTGATACCCTCAGGCATAAAACATTGTCTAAAAACAGCACACACTAGGCAAGCCCTACCTGCAGAGGGTAAAGTTTCATCAGCAGTGTTGCAGGTGTCTCTCTGTCCCTCTCTATCTCTCTCCCCTCAGTTTCTCTCTGCTATCAAATTAAAAAAAAACAACTCAGTATATGAACTATTAGGTTGTTGGAAAAGTCATGAAATATTTCTAAGTTTTTCTATGCAAAAATGCCCCATGACTTGTCTGGCAACCCGATATGTATGAAGAATTGCTTTGATAACCACATCAACCAAACCCTCTCTGTTGGCATAGATGAGAACTTCAAAAGTTATCTTGAGCTTCTGGAATAATGGGACCAAGCTGACCCACAGTAGTGCATTCTGATGTCAAGTGCAGGTGACTTGTAACTGCTCTTAGTTGCTTTTCTTGTTTGTCAAGAGCAAACTAAATTGAATAGAGGTTTCCCATACTTGTCCTGTTTTGAGACTAAGCTGTTCACACAAGATACTGACATTTTGTATTCGACTTGTTATTAACTGGTGCAGCAAAATCGTCCGCACCCTGCCCCCTGCGCACCCCCCCCCCCTGCCTTAGTAGTATGAGGATGACTTACTAAATGTCTGAGATTGAAATAAAGAGGAAAAAATGGGGAAGCCAGGCTGTGCTGACTGCCAGACTCAGTCTGGGAACTCACCCCCACACGTATTTACTGCAGGAGCAGCACCAGGCCCTTCTGTACCAGCTAATGCAGCAGCACCACCAGCAGCACCCACCTGAACTCCAGCAGCTGCAGATCCCAGGCCCAACACCGATCCCCATAAACAACTTGCTTGCAGGTCCCCAGGCGCCACCACTTCACCCTGCTACCACCAACCCTTTCCTCACCATTCATGGCGACAGTGCGGGTCAGAAAGTAACGGTGAGTATCTGCTTTATTATAGTTAAAGTGAAAGAGAAGGGTATTGGCCAGAGGTGATCCCCTTGTGAAGTGCTTCTTAAAGCCAGTTGTTTCAGCAGCTGGATATAGTATAAACACAAAAGACCTGAGCCAATTTGTTGTATCTCCTAAGTACACCGGTTTGAATTTGCACATAAGGTTTGGAGCCTGTTTTATAATTCAGCAATTTTCAAAGTGAGAACATCTCAGTTATATCAAGTCAAAAGGAAATAGTTGGTATGTTGTGAGGATTTCTTTGTTTAGCTTATTGTTTAATAGAACTAGTTAGAGGAAGTTGGGTGGTGGCGCAGCGGATTAAGCACGGGTGGCGCAAAGCGCAAGGACTGGCGTAAAGATCCTGGTTCAAGTCCCTGCCTCCCCACCTGCAGGGGAGTCGCTTCACAAGTGGTGAAGCAGGTCTGCAGGTGTCTATCTTTCTCTCCTCCTCTCTGTCTTCCCCTCCTCTCTCCATTTCTCTGTCCTACCCAATAACAACGACATCAATAACAATAACCACAACAGTAAAACAAGGTCAACAAAAGGAAGTAAATAAAAATAATAATACAAAGAACTAGTTAGGTGTCTTGATGAATATTTTTGTCATTTTGCTCTCCTTTTAGAAATAGGATATATATGTATAATAAAATATATGAATCCTAAGTTCAATTCCTGGTACCATCGTAAGCCAGAGCTAAGCAGTGCTCTGGTAGTTGTTTCCATCTCATTAAAATAAATAAAATATATATTTCTTAAAGAAATTAAATCAAATCTCATCTGTAAAGGAATATAAATTCAATATTATTATTGTAAATGCTTTCCTTGGATGTTTTCTGTCTTTAAAAATATTAGCAAGAGGGATAGGAAGAGAGAAAGAATTAAGTGATAACATCGTAACTTATTCATTATACAAGTTAA
This sequence comes from Erinaceus europaeus, assembly GCF_950295315.1. NCBI lineage: Eukaryota > Metazoa > Chordata > Mammalia > Eulipotyphla > Erinaceidae > Erinaceus > Erinaceus europaeus. The sequence continues at coordinate 58,677,717 of NC_080167.1, forward strand.
CAGATTAATTCATTATACAAATTAAGATAAATTAAAAGTGGATACAGTAGCAGTATACTGATCATATTTATAAAATATACATATTTTATGGGAGTCGGGCAGTAGCGCAGTGGGTTAAGCACGCGTGGTGCAAAGCACAAGGACCAGCATAAGGATCCTGGTTCGGGCCCCTGGCTCCCCACCTGCAGGGGACTCGCTTCACAAGTGGTGAAGCAGGTCTGCAGGTGTCTATCTTTCTCTCCCCCTCTGTCTCCTCCTCTCTCCTTTCTCTCTGTCCTACCCAACAACGACATCAATAACAACAACAATAACCATAACAGTAAAACAAGGTCAACAAAAGGAAGTAAATAAAAATAATAATACAAAGAACTAATTAGTCTTGATGAATATTTTTGTCATTTTGCTTTCCTTTTAGAAATAGGGCCCCCGGCTCCCCATCTTCAGGGGAGTCACTTCACAGGTGGTGAAGCAGATCTGTAGGTGTCTCTCTTTCTCTCCCCGTCTCTGTCCTCCCCTCCTCTCTGTCCTATCCAACAACGAAGACATCAATAGCTGCAACAATAAAACAATAAGGAATAAATAAATAAATCTTAAAAATATAAATAGAGGTTGGACCAATTGACATTCCCACCAGCAGTGCAGGAGGGTTCCTTTGACCCCATACCCTCTCCAGCATTTGTTGCTGTTACCTTTTCTGATGTATGACATTCTCACAGGAGTGAAGTGGCATCTCATTGTTGTCCTTTTTTGCATTTCTCTGACAATCAGAGACTTGGAGCATTTTTTCATGTGTTTCTCGGCCTTTTGGATCTCTTCTGTGGTGAATATTCTGTCCATGTCCTCCCCCCATTTTTGGATGGGGTTATTTGTTGTCTTCTTGTTGAGTGTGGCTCATGTTGTTTATTAAACTCTTGTCAGATGTATGGCATGTAAAGATCTTCTCCCATTCTGTGAGGGGTCTCTTGGTTTGGGTAGTGGTTTCTTTAGCTGTGCAGAAGCTTTTTAATTTGATGTAGTCCCATAGGTTTATGCTTGCCTTAGTCTTCTTTGTAATTGGATTCGTTTCATTGAAGATGTCTTTAAAATTTATACAGAAAAAGTTCAGTCACTATTTTTCTCTAAGTATCTGATAGTTTCTGGTCTAACATCCAAGTCCTTGATCCACTTGGAATTTACTTTTGTATTTGGTGAAATACAGTGGTTCCGTTTCATTCTTCTGCATGTTTCAACCCATTCTTTCCAAACACCATTTGTTCAAGAGACTCTGCTTTCCTCATTTAATAGTCTGGGCCCCTTTGTCAAAGATTAGATGTCCATAGATGTGGGGGCCCCAGCATGATCTTAAATTAGAGCTGAGCATTGCTCTTGATTAAGAAAAAAAGAAAGGGGGGGAAATTAGAAAAAGTAAGCTAAGTGATGGGGAAAGTAAATCAGAGAAATCGTATTTTCCTGTATCTTACACTGTGCTGAGCATCTGAGGCAGAATGGTATATCTGTTCTTGGTCTTCTAAATAGTAATAGGTTATAACCTCATTTTTGAAAAATAGCTTAATAAAAGGAAACTTAAAGTGGCTGACATTTAAAGGACAAATAAAAAGTGTAGGATTAGGTATTGTGACCTTTTTAGTCCATAAATAGCTCTACCATGTTCTACATCTATGGAGGAATCAGACTTGGGGGATGGTTTTTTTCTTTCTTTCTTTCTTTATTTTAACCAGAGCATTGTTCAGCTCTGGCTTATGGTGGTGCGTGGGATTGAACCTGGGACTTCGGAGCCTCGGGCATGAGAGTCTGTTTGCATAAACATTATGCTATCTACCCTCCGCCCTGGGGGATGGTTTCTTTCTTTCCCTTTCTTTCTTTCTTTCTTTCTTTCTTTCTTTCTTTCTTTCTTTCTTTCAATATTGATTGATTGATGAGAAAGATAGGAGGAGATTAAGAGTAAGAACCAGACATCACTCTGGTACATGTGCTGCCGCGAGTTGAACTTGGGACCTCATGCTTTAGAATTCAATACCCTACCCATTGTGCCACCTCCCAGACCACTTGAAGGATGATTTCTACGTTGATTCCTCAGGTTCTATGCCTCAGGTGGGACCTCTGTCTATGCTGCTAGATTTTATGTTTTCTAAACAACTGGTTGTGTCTGCCAGTAAATTTGGAGTTCCTATGGGTGAAGCTATCTGAACAGTTTGGTGGAGGGTAAGATATACTGACACCTGTATTAGGGAAATGTAGAAATGTGCCCTTGTGGGGAGTCGGGCGTAGCGGGTTAAGCGCACGTGGTGCAAAGCACAAGGACCGGCGTAAGGATCCGGGTTTGAGCCTCTGGCTCCCCCACTTTCAGGGGAGTCACATCACAGGTGGTGAAGCAGGTCTGCAGGTGTCTATCTTTATCTCCACCTCTCTGTCTTCCCCTCCTCTCTCCATTTCTCTCTGTCCTATCCAACAACGACGATATCAGTAACCAAAAAAAAAAGGGCAACAAAAGGGAAAATAAATAAAAAGAAAAAAAAAAAGAAATGTGCCCTTGTGGCAACAACAACCTTGTCAACCAGCATTCCCTCAGTAGAGTGATATTGACGAGGGATCATATCTGTGTTCTCTGAAAAGTAGCCATGTTGATTTGCAGAAAAAGGAGAAAACCATAAATACATGGTTTTCCAGTTAGCATTTCCAAAATTGATATAGCTGATGCCTCCAATTTTTGTTTGTTTTAATTGCAGAGACTTAGCGATAAAACTGGGCCTGTTGCTCAAGAGAAAAGTTGACACTTGAGAAACATCTAGAAATCACCCATCCTGCTGTTGTAGCACTTCACTCTGGCTGCTCGTGCAGTCCTTACTACACCTTGAAGAAACGCAACGAGAAAACCAGTCGCACAACAAAAAATTAATCGCCCCAAGGACATTCTTGTAAGGCTTTGGTAAATTTTCTTGTTGCTTTGTTGCACTGAAATGGAATTCCCATACCCCCACCCTTCACCTAGATTTTTTGAACTTTAAAATTTAATAGGTAACTTTTGTCAGTGAGATGATTTACATGCAATGAGTTTACCAACCTAAGAGAAATTTAATATAGTTGGTGCCCAATTAAATTTGTTATAAATTTGAGAGATTAATAGCAAAACTAAAGGCTCATTCCATTAAAACTATTTTATTGTACAAATCGTATATGAAATGCGATCTTTTGGTTTATAATATGCTTGCTCTGTGAGTCAAATTTTACATTTCAAGGAACTGCCCAATTTCTTCTAGTGGAATTTTATTGGTTAAATATTGCAAATAAATAGATCATTAACTGAGACTTGGCAATCTTTGTTATAGATTTTTCCTTTTGAATGAGATTTGGCCAATTTTGGTAAGTTAGGATGGATAGTCTGCTTATGCTAAAGGTAATCTTCTGTTGCTTTTTTTTTTTTTTTTTTAAGATCTATTTAAATCTTAAACCTTGAGTCGAGTGAGTTCTAAGGCTGCTGGGGGAAACCAAATCAAATCAAGGGGAAAGACTTCTTTCAGAAAGGGGCCACTCTGGAAACTACTGGTAGGGTTTGGCCTTGATCAAGTGCCTGTTAGTACCTCCATTGAAATGGCTCTGGACAGCTGAGCTTACACCCCAGTCAGTCCTGTGAGTTGGAGGAATAGTCAGTATTACACCAGCAGCCTTCCCCATGGTTCTGCCTTGATCAAAAACTTTCTATGCCACTGTAGATAGCTCAGGCAAAACTATTACCTGGGTGTTTATCCACTAATGAGTCACAAGAAAAATGAGTGGATTTGGTAAGAATTATTTTTTCACTTAAATAATTTCATAATTGACAATGATTTATGACCAAAAAGTAAAAGAAAAGGGAAAAAGAAGAAGAAGAGCAAAAGCCCCATAACTACAGTTCCTGAAGCAGGTGAAATCTGTACTACAGCCCTTCTTTCCCTTCGGGTAACCACATGCCTGGTGTGGCAGTATGGCATGGCAGAGGAGAGACTAAGCAATCGGGGACATAGTCATTGGACTGTTCTGACGTGTGTGAATTATTAGTGGAAAAGACCCAGCCGTAATTAGACCTCCACTGTGTACTTAGCTGGAAGAACATGTTAACTCTGCAATATGTCTCTTGGTTAAACATTGCACAGTTCTTACCTCATTTCTGTAAATAAAGTTTTGTGAATCTGTTTTGTATTGTGAAAAATTCATAAATAACACTGATATTTTGATTTGTAATATTTCTAATTGGTAGATTTAATTGAAAAGTAAAATTAATTTATTTTTATATGTTCAGGGGAATTTTAAAGAAAGTCAAATCTTTTGTAGATAATGAAAAATCAGTGTGGTTTATTTTACTTATTAACCCACTGGTTGTTATTATGTAACAATTTGTATAAATGGTAAATTTTGAATGTGTTGTTATTTTACCTAGATGTAAAATTCCACATGTATTAAAGAAATGTACAAAGTTTTTGTTAATAAAATTTAATAATGTTTATAAGACTGTGCTACTCCCCCATTTCACTGAGACATAACTGACATACAGCCGTAAGTTTAAAGAGCACAGTGTAATAATTTGACTTACATGTACTGTATTGTAAAATGATTACCAGAGTGACTACACGGTTCGGACGTGGGTTGCCTGTCGCACGCAGCTTGGCTAAGAGCAGGCCTGCCAGTGGACTGAGGGTCTGTGGTTAAGTTCCCTGGCTGTGTGCGGTGTGCGGGACTCAGAATTAGCTTCTCTGTCGGGTGGGCACAGAAGAACCAGCAACAAGATCTAGAAGGCCCCCACAATTCGGGGCAGAAGGGGCCACACAGTCACTCTGCAGACTCAACAGCTCTGCTTCAGAGGACTGGCGGGCTTCCTGGGGGTGCTGCACTGTGCGGTAGGCCGGGTCTGAGCAGGCTCCCAGGTGCAGGTCAGGCTTCCTGACCAGGTGGGCGGGGCTGCCAGGGGCGGGCCTCTTAAGGAGCAGCTGGTGGCCCTGGGAGCCTCCAACGGCCTCAGGTGGGGGCCCCGTGTCCGCCCCTGCCCTGAGCTCTCGTGGTCAGGCCCTCCGGGACCCCCTGACCGCCCAGAGCAAAACCAAAGGTGGGGTGCCCAAAAAGTGACCCATAGCACTGGGGGTCGGGTGCCTGGTCTATGTTGGGGCCTCTGCGCCCAGTCTGTGAACAGCTGCTGTCTGGGAGGGGGCCGTGGGGGGCGGGGCTGAGGTATCAGGGTACCTGCATCCCGCTTTGCTCAGGGTGACTGAAAAGGAAGCAGCGAGCATGGGCCGAGGTGAGGAGCTGGGGCCGGGCGCTGCGCCAGGTGAGGCCGCTGAGCACCCGCCGCAGTGGGGCCCACGCCCGGGGCCAAGGAGCCGCAGGTGTGCTGTGGCGCTCAGCCAACAAAACACCCACGAGGGAAACTCGCCCTTGGCGAGCTAGTACTAAATGAACAAGGGGAACTGATTCTGGAGTTTTCCTTCTGTAAACGAACCGGTTTTAGGTTCCTGGGGAGACTTTTTTTTTTTTTTTTTTTTGGTACACAAATGAAGTCCGATTTTGGAAGGTCTTGTCTCTCCCAAGGTAAGAAATGGCATTTACCCACTTAGACGGGCCATTGTCACCTTCCTGTGTCACGCCCTCGAGTAACCCGCTGTAAGCAGAATAGTCCCGGGCTGTGTGGAATTGCTTGTCCCGGAAGCCTCTGTTCTGCCTGTTTGTGTTGGGGTGTTGCCTTCACTTGTTCCTGTGGTGCTGGGTAACTTAACCACCCTCACCATGAGAAACACCCGGATTCTGGGTTTCTTCATGGCTGACACTTTTGAGGACCATCTGGCCCTGGGTGGACAGGGCTTCCTCTCTGGACTTCCCATGTGGGTGCGTGGTCGGTGTGTGGCCTGAGAGCAAATACTGGGAACAAATGCCAAGAAGGAAACCTTGATTTCCCTCCAAGGATCTGAGAATTATAAGCTGAAGGTGCCTCACTATGAGATGGTGTTTTGCTTTCAAAAGCAGGAAAGTGTCTTACGGTTTTGAATGATTAAAAAAAAAAAAAATCATTTAGTGAGCGGGAAGGAGAGACCAGCGCACCTTGCACACATGCTTAGCTCTTGAATTGGAACCTGGGGCCTCAGGTTTGCAAAGCAGGTGCTCCTCTCTGCCCTCCAACCCCACAGAGACTTTGCAGGTCTTCTGGTTTGAGAGTTAGAACTGTGTGAGCAGTACTGTCTAATCTGTTTTGCTTACTGAAAATGAGATAGCAAGCAATGGTGATACCATCTCTAAAAGTTAATGGGACCTTTCGAATTAAAATAGCTGTGAACTCTGGCAGACATTTTTTTACATGAATTTTACCATGATAAAACTTCATGTTAGGTTAGCGTTGTAGCTCAGTGGTGGAAAACATGCTTTGCATGCATGAAGGCCTGGGTTCTGTCCCTGGCGCTGAAAATAAGCACCTGATCTGGCATAGGAAAAAAGTGTCTCCCCCCTTTCGGCGTCTGCAGTGCCCCAGGACCCCAGGCACTTCTGTGAAGCCTGAGCCTCCATGGTTCGCTGAGCTGCTCACAGTTCAGGACAGTTATGACTGCCTCACCTCTCTGTCCCAGGGCCAGTGATTCAGGTGCTTGTCCTACTGCTGACAGTTTCTACGTTCCAGATGTCCTCAGGGCCATGTATCAGAAACCTGGAAAAATAATGAAAGGCACTCTCCCTGTTGCCTGTTCCTTTCTCCCTCCTTCCTTTCCTCCCTCCCCTCCCTCCCTCCCTCGTGTGCTACTTCAGTAGGACACATACCAGCCTGTATCCTGCTTTTGCTGCAGGAATAGGAAGTGACAGGTACTTGAAAGATTTTGGAAATTGAAGTCTGTTTGTCTGGGCCAAATGTGCAGTGTCCCCAAGTCCTGACTTGCCAGATGTGGTGTGACAAGACCCAGTGCAGAACTTTCCATGGGAGTGTGCTTTTAATTTTTTTTGCCTCCAAAAAGTTGTTAATATTTTATTATTATTAGGATTATTGCTGGGTCCCTGTGCCTGCACTGCTCCTAGAGGCCATTATGTTGCCCTTGTCATTATTATTGTTGTCATTGCTGCCATTATTATTGGATAGGACAGAGAGAAATGGAGAGAGGAGGGGAAGACAGGGAAAGACAGACACCTGCAGACCTGCTTCACCACCTGTGAAGCGACTCCGCTGCAGGTGGGGAGCTGGGGGCTCGAATCAGGATCCTTGTGCCGGTTGTCCTTTGCACCACATGTGCTTAACCCGATGCGCTACCGCCCGACTCTCAACCATTATGCTGGCAAGGCTTCCCAGATAAAACCAGTGGTCTTGCGAGGTCTTTATGTGGATATTGTTCTTCCCAGGGCTCCTGCAGTTGGTGGGAGGGGAGTCAGGGTGGGAGCTCCATCACCGTCACTCCCACTTCTGGGAGAGGGGTTGGGAGCAGGCGGGACTGCAGAGATGCCCTCAGCTTGCTGTGAGGGATTGAGGGCAGTGAGGTCCTGGGAGGACAGTGTGAGCCTTTCAGATGGTGTTGAGGTTGGAAGAGTGTTGTGGGTTTGCTAGAAAGGCAAGTGAAGGCCTTCCAGAATGTGAGGTGATTACTGGGCGGGGCAGGGTAGCATTTCTGGGAGGGGAAGAAGGTGTGAGAAGGCCCCCTGCACTTTCTAGGTCTCAGCCTGCATTGGGGCTAGCTAGGGCTGGAGTGGGATTTCCAGGTTTTCTTCCTAGGGGAAGCCGACTCTAGGCTGATGTACAGGGAGCTGTCTGCCTATTGTCCACCATCACTGGAGACTTGGGCTCCAGGCAGAGCAGTTGCGAGTGGCCAGACCCTTACACAGCACCCAGTGCCCCGGGAGTGGGTGGACTAGATTGGGGGTGAGCCCCGGGGGGCTGCTTGGTCACGCATGTGCCGGTGTGAGCTGGCACAGGTGTGGGCCTGGAGGCCAGGAGGCACCGGAACTATTGCCTGAAGCCACCACGATGGCCCCAGAGGTGACACAGCAGATGGTTGAGTGCAGGCGACAGGTGTCAGGGCCCCAAGTTCAGTCCTTGGCACTGCATGTGGCAGAGTGATGCTCTGCTTCTCTCAGCTCAGTCAATCATCCAAATATCTAATTGTGGTGGCAAGGCCCTTGGCTGTGGGCTTCAGGCAGGGGCACAGCCTTGGTGTCTGTCATTTGTCCACGCCTCTCCGCCAGAACCCAAACGTGGCTGTCCGGGGTGTGGTGAGGTCTCTGCCTCCCCCAGGCCTGGCTGGGGGTCACGGCTGGGGCCCGGGTAGCAGGGGCATTGCCCTCTGTGCCTGCTGTCTCAGGATGAGCAAGGGCTGAGGAGGGAACCCTGTGCACCCACCAGGACCCCCAGTCTGACTAGAGCACCTGCTGGGAGCTAGGGGCTAAGGGTGACAGCGTCTGGGAGAGACTGAGGATTTGGGAGATGAGGACTCAGGGGGCTAGAGAATTTAGGGGGAATGAGAGGCCTGGGGGGGAGAAAGGCAGTCCTCACAGCTGATGCACTGTCAGTCCAGCATCCGCCCACATGTGGTCTGGGGCCCAGAGGCAGATGTCCAGCCACGCTCCCTCCGTTTCTGGCCAGGAAGGAAACTTCAGGGGGCCAAGTAGGTCAGGGCCAGGGCCAGGGTCAGGCTCTGCCACACAGGTTGGAGAAGGGGAGGCAGACTCATGGGGACGCCAAGCTTTACAAAGCGGGAAGATGGGACATCTGCAGGCCATCTGGGGCGTGGCCAGGACAGTACCTGTTTTTTTTGTTGTTGTTGTTTTGTTTTTTAACCAGAGCACTAGTCAGCTCTGGTTTATGATGGGGGGGGATTGAACCTGGGACTCTGGAGCCTCAGGCATGAGAGTCTGTTTGCATAACCATTATGCTATCTACCCTCTGCCCAGTACCTGTTTTTTTTGTTTTGTTTTGTTTTGTTTTGTTTTGTTTTTTCCTCCAGAGTTATCACTGGGGCTTGGTGCCTGCTACAATCCACTGCTCCTGGAGGCTATTTTTCCCATTTTGTTACCTTTAGTGCTTACTGTTGCTATTATTGTTGTTATTGCTGTTGTTGTTGGATAGGACAGAGAGAAATTGAGAGAGAGGAAGATAGAAGAGAAAGACAGACACCTGCAGACCTGCTTCACCTGCAGGTGGGGAGCCAGGGCTCGAACCAGGATCCTGATGCTGGTGCTTGAGCTTTGTGCCATGTGCACTTAAGCAGCTGTGCTACCACCTGACCCCAAAACTTTTTTTCCCCAAAACCTTTTTTTAAAAAAATCTTTATCCGCTAGACAACCAGAAATCAAGAGGGAAGGGTGTGATGGGGGGGGGAGAGACCAGCAGCCCTGCTTCACCACGTGCAAAGCTTGAGCCCGGGCCTTTGTACATTGTAATATGTACACACAGTCCGCTGTGCCAACACCCAGCCCCTTGCCCATTTTGTTTACTTACACCATTTCTCTCCTGGAAGAGCTGAGGGCAGTACCTCCCCACCATCAAACCTGGAGCTGCCTTTTGGGCCCAGCTGCTGGCGTTTGGGCACAGGAACAGGTTTCTGAGGCTGAGTAGGGTGGTTTCTCCTCACCCCAGGCTTGCCCTGGCTCCATGGTTGTACAGGTGGGGAGCCCATCACAGAAGAAGGATCTGCTTTGTAGTGTGCTGACAGCACCTTCAGAAGTTTGCAAGTAAAGCAAAGGGGACTGGAAAGACAGCATATGACTGTGTAAATGACTCTCATACCTGAGGCTCTGAGGTCTCAAATTCAATCCCCCGCACCACCATAAGCCAGAGCTGGGCAGTGCTCTGATAGTGTTTTGTTTTTTTTTAAAGGAAGCAAAGGCATTCACTATACACACACACACACACATATATTTTTTTTCTCTTTTTGCTCATCGAGTTGATTTGTTTTTGCTCAAATTCTGAGCGATGCATCTGGTGTTTTGCACTTGGCTCCCTTCACAAGCAGATGGATCAGTCAGGAGTTCAGTTCTGTCACAGCCACTGCTGCCGTGACGTGGTTCTGGTTCTGCTGGTCGTGTCTGCAGAGCAAGCACAGGCAGGGGCTTATGGAGCCCAACTGCCCGGGACTCCAGGTGAAACATGGACACGTTTGAATGGACACAGGTCTGCTCCTGAGCTCAGGCTGAAAAGCCTGGACACTGGCCTCCATGCCCAAGAACACGGCCACCTGGGGGCTGGCACATGGGTGCTCTGGCCCGGCAGGCTCCTTGAGGTGTGTATGGGGGGTGGGTGAGGGTGGTGAGGGCCAGCCAGGCCGTTCAGGAATCAGCGTGGCTACAGCTGCCACTCCCCCAAGAGTCAGGTGGCCTTGTCCTTCACCACAGAGACAGAAATGCTCTGTGCCTTTTATTGTGGTTTACTGTGGGCTCAGCAGCTCTGCACCGGCAGTCACAGTGGAGCTCAAGACACACTAGTTCTCAGGCTTCAGCTCTGCTTCCGTGTGGGGTCGGCTGGCTGGTGCTAAGCCCTCTAGTGGAATCACTGTCTCCTTTACCGGCAGCTCTGTGTTGGGTTTGGGTCTTTGGAATCAGTATCTGGCTAAAGACCAGGAAAAAGAACCCAGGAGGTTCTGGGGAGATGGCACAGCACTTGCTAAGTTTAAGTCCCAGAGATGCCAGGTTCAGTGTTATGTTCTCTCTGTTTTTGATTTTATCAGAGCACTGATCGGCTCTGGCTGATGGTGGTACAGGGGATTGAACCTGGGACCTTGGAGCCTCAGGCATAAGAGTCTCTTTGCATAACCATGGGGGTACTATCTACCCCCACCCTATTCTCTCTCTGTCTCTGAAAAATCCTTTCTTAGAAAAAGCCCCCCAAACTCAAGGGGTGGCTGGTGGCACACCCAAGTGAGCTCACACATCACTGTGTGCAAGGACCTGGATTAAGCTCCGGTCCCCACCTGCAGGGAGGGGTGAAGCAGGTCTGCAAGTATCTCTCCCTCTCTACCACCCCTCCCCTCTGTTTCTTTATGTCCTATTAAAAGAGGGAGAGGAAAAAAAAGGAAAAAATGGCCACTGGGAGCAGTGGATTCTAAGCCCCAGCAATAACTAGTGGTAAAAAGTATAAAACAAAGTGGTCTGGGAGGTGGCACAGTGGATAATACATTGGACTCTCTCAAGCATGAAGTCCCAAGTTCATGAAACTAGGAATTGTTTCTAAATCAAACCAAGGAAAGACAGAAGGGCTAGGAGATGCCTTAGCCTGCCCCCAGCACGTGTGTGTGAGCATGTACGTACACGTACACACACACACACACACACACACACCCTCTAGTATTGGGGCTCTTGCCCAGCTTCCTTTCGGATACTGTTCTTTAAGATGCCAGTAGCTTCTCCCTGGGAACAGATTGCTGCAATGCTTTCCGGTTCTTTAATGGTTCTGCGTGAAGGCATTCTTTCCCCCTCCAGACCAGAGGAAAATGACTGGAGCTCCGCCATTCTACAGCATGTTAATTCAGCTCCCCAGGGACTACAGTCCAAGGCTGAAGGCCAAGTTTATTCACATAGGGGACTGGGCTGAGTGCCAAGACAGCAGGGTGGCTTCCAGGCCAGCGCCCCTGAGGCTTCAGCGCTGTGGGGAGCGGGTTCCCGAGCCTCAGGTGGACAGGGGTCCTTGGGGCCTGGACTGGCCTGTCACCCAGCCTGGCAGGACACTCCCCACTGCAACCCTGAAAGGGCCCTTCAGACCTGAGACAGAGCTGCACCTCACAGCCCAGCCATCTGGAATGCTGGCTCTCTTTTAGGGTCATGTGGAGGAGATTTTAAAATTGAGGACAGAATATCAAAATGTGTTTCTCCCAAAGGTTTGCCAAGTCACTAGCTACCCAGGTCACAACTTGCAGTGCACCCCTAGCTCCCGCCTCCCCCCCCCCCCCCCCCCCCCGTATACACATCCCTTGACAGCATCTGGTCGTCAAGGGATGACCTGAAGTTGGGGCTAGGAAGCATGTGAGAGCTGCAGAGACCCCAGTCAGGACTGGCCCCAGTGCCTCAGTTTCCCTTGGGTGCCTCAGGGCATGGGGGTCACTTTTGGGACTATCCAGGGTAGAGACGACGAGTCCAGACACAGGTGTGTCCTTGCACGCACCCTGTGGTGGCCTCTCCCCCAGTCCCTTGCTCACATGGCCTTAGCCTTGCAGGCCCCCACAGCCTCCTCGACCCGACTCTGCCAGAGACTCCAATTCTTTCCCCTCTTTCACAGCACTAATTTTTAATTTATTATTTTTTTTTTACTAAGGCACATGACATATAGAAACACTGAGGTACAAAATACAAATTTTCTGCATCAGTTTTAAAATCATTTTGGAAATGGAGGTTGAGCCACGTCTGCTGGGACATTCAGCTCTTGGCCTGCTTCTTCCTCTGGACCAGTTCAACCAGCAGTTTGTACCGGGCGATGCACTCTTCCTGCGGGGGAAAGGGCGTCAGAGGGGCCTGGCGGCCCGGCCCAGCCTGAACCTCCCCCACTCCAGGTGACACAGAGAGAGACAACTGAGTGGGGAGGCAGCTGTCCTCAGGACTGCACACTGGGCTTGCTGCCGACTCCTCACTTTAGAGGAGTCGGCACACCTGAGGCCGGGTGTCCACCTGATTCTCTGCAAGGACTGCGGGGGGGCCTCCCTGGGCTGGGTCCCTCTGCACAGCCCCTCAGCAGCCACTCATGAGAAAAGCTGAGGTCGGGGGACTGGTGAGGGTGGTCTCTGCCCAGGAGCTCAGCTTGGAGGCACCGGAGAAAATCGGCCTTTTCTCCCTGAGGCCGCTCGCCACTGCTCTTGAAAACAGCAGCCCCTGGGCCATGGGAGGATGTCTGTCTGGCACATGTGAGGCCCTGGGTTCAAGTCTTGGCAGAGTGATGCATCTATTTAAGCCAATCAGCCGGCCCTGCTCTAACGGTTTGGTGCAGACTGGGGGTGGCCCTGGGGCTCGGAGCCCTAGGCAGCAAGGCTCCTGGGAGTTTCCTCCCTGGGAGTCCAGGCTCCAGCTCAGTGCAAACATCTGTGTCCTCACATGAACTCCAGGGAAAACCAGGAAAACCGTGCCTACTGGCAAAGCCAGTGGAGTGGCTGGAAGGGGCTGTGTTTTTCCTGGGAGTCTCGGCTTCCTCGTTTAGTGGGTGAGAGATAACTAGACCTGTACACACAGCTGTCTTGGCCACAGATTTCTTGTTAAAGAATTTCAATTAAAAAGAAGTTAAGGTGGGGGAGTTGAGGTGGCTCACTTGACCCCACCAACCCTTCCTGTCTGCCGTGCCATGACCAGTCTCTGGTTGCCAAGAGGCTGCTGCTGGTTCCCATCACACAGCAAAAGTGACGCTGACAATCACACACAGCCCCTTGGTGAGAGATTGCTTGCAAACCCTTGGGGGCTCGTGGGAGACACCTCATGCTGGTTAGGGGGACGCCCAGCTGTCCTGTTCTATTGGGGGAGACATGTTCTGGCCATGATGTCTTCTCTGCAGAAAGCCAATAGCTCTGTGTGTCTGAGCCCAGAATCCTTTTTTTTTTTTTTTTTTGCTGCTGGCACTTCCAGCAGACTTTCTTACATCTACCTCCCTTCTTCCCTCTTCTCCCTCCTTCCCCTCTCTCTTTCATTCTGTTTTATTTTTGATAGAGACAGAAATTGAGAGGGAAGGGGGAGACAGAGACCTGCAGTACTGCTTTATCACTTGCGAAGTTTTCCCTTTATAGTGGGGACCTGGGGCTTGAACCTATGTCTTTAAGCACAGCGGTGTGTGTGCTCTACTGGGTCTAAGCTGAGCCTCTTAGTCTCGGCTGTACACACGGACCCTGCTCCCAGGCCTATGCTTAAGAAACAGACTGGAGGGTTGGGGTGCATGTTGCAGAGAGGAGCTCAGTGCAGCCACCCACCTTACTCTTGGTCGGGACACATCTGGCGATTCTGTCCCAGCGGTCAGAGGAGCCCCTGGGGTGCTGCTGTAGAGCTAGCTCCAGGAGCTTCTGCTGGCTCTGAGTCCACGGCTCCTGTGCGGCACGCGTCCTCTCTCTCTTCTGGCTCTCCTCGTCACTGGACTCGTTCTGTTCCGAGATGTCAAAGTCCCTCTGTCTCCTTCCTCGGGTCTTCTCCTCAGCATGGACCTTGGGGGCTGGTTTCCGCCTTCGGGGGCGGCTGGGGGCCTCGGCCTGTAGCTCCTCGGCCATGTCTTCCTCCTGTCCCTCCTCCTCCTCCTCCGAGCCGTGCTCACCGTCTTCCCGCTGGGTGGTGATGTCATCAGGCAGGGCCACTGGGGGCTTGGTGGGCCTGGAATTCTGAGCCGTGGACCTGAGTTCCGAGAGTCGGACCATCCCTGCCGAGGGGACAAAGAGCAGGGCAGTGTGGACTCAGGGCAGAGGGTCACCAGAGCTACCGCTGTCTGCTGAGTCCTCAGAGGATTCTGGACAAGGGGTCAGTCCTGACTGCACAAGAGAGGAACAGCTGGGCAGAGCTGGACTGTGGTCCAAGGGCACAAGGAGCTCTCTGGGGAGGAGAAAACAGCTACTTTCCATTTTTATTATCATTAAGTTTTTAAAAATTACTTATTGAATGGAGATAGAAATTGAGAGGGAAGGGGAGATAGAGGGAGAGAGAAAGGTAGAGGGGGCTGGATGGTGGCACACTTGGTTGAACACTCATATTACAGTGCACAAGGACCTAGGTTCAAGCCTCCAGTTCCCACCTGCAGAGGAAAGCTTCAGGAGTGGTGAAGCAGGGCTGCAGGAAGAGAGAGAGAGAGAGAGAGAGAGAGAGAGGAGAGAGAGAGGGAGGGAGAGGCACCTGCAGACCTGTTTCATGGCTTGTGAGGCTTCCCTCCTGCAGGTGGGACCCGAGAGCATGAACCTAATCCGCCGTACCACCACCCAGCCCCACCATTTATTTTGCATTATTTATTTACCTTGCACACACAAAGTTTCACCTCTCTGGGCCAGTTTTTCTTTTCTATTTAAATAAAGAGGGACAGACAGACAGTACAGCTTACTCAAGTTCGCTCCACTGGCTCAGCACTTCTGTGTGGTGCCGGCCCTCAAGCCTGGGCCAGCACAGGCATAACAGGCAGGCGGCCCGCCCCTCGAGGGACTCAGCACCAAGAAGTTGAGGTGAAAAGGGGCTCACTCACCTGGGGAGCAGGTGACCGAGTCCTTTAGCTGCTTGGCTTTGGTTGTCACCTGTTTCAAAATATGAAAGAAGGAAAGAAAAAACAAACAACAAAAAAAAACCCCTTTACTCTCCATACCTATCTGGGTCAAGTGCTGGTCCCTGTGCATGA
The DNA here is from genome assembly GCF_950295315.1 of Erinaceus europaeus. Taxonomy (NCBI): domain Eukaryota; kingdom Metazoa; phylum Chordata; class Mammalia; order Eulipotyphla; family Erinaceidae; genus Erinaceus; species Erinaceus europaeus. Next base: position 58,692,973 of record NC_080167.1, read on the forward strand.
ACAGCACTCATGCAATTTTTAGCCTCAGTCATGAGTCCAGTCTGTCCGTCTGTCCATCCGTTCATCCATCCTTTACTTTTAACCAGAGCGCTAGCTACTCTCACCTCCAGCTTATGGTGGTGCCAGGGACTGAACCTGGGACTTCTGAGCCTCCAAGTCTGTTGAAAGTCTGTTGCATAAACCACTGAGCATCTCCCCAGCCTCAGTCCATTTACGTAACCGACTAGTCCAGAGAGATTAACTGAATAACTTGCTCCAAACTTTCTATCCGACAGTAGCAGGGTCAGAGAACAAGTTATTCAACGCCAGTCCCCTCACACCGCCCTGCCTTGCCACACACCTGGCTCACAAGCTGAGCACAAAAGGCCGTGCCATTCCTTTCAGGCAGCCTGTCTGTCTGCTCTGGAGACTTTGACCTCAGTGAGTATGATAAACGTAGGGGAACCTGCACTTAACTTAATGGTGTTAAACAGAAAAGCCTTTCTTGACATCTTAGGAAAACAGACACTGAGAGGCGGTGAGATGGACACTCGTGGGGCTGGTGGAATGGCTCACTTGGGTAGCGCTTTGGCACTTGCAAGGCCCAGGTTGAACGCAGCCCCACTGCACTGAAGGAAGCTTTGTTGCCATGGCATCTTGCTGTCTCTCTCTGCTTCCAGGGTTACTGCTGGGGCTTGGTGCTTGAATTCACTGCTCCTTGTGGCCATTTTTTCCACTTTTATTAGATAGGACAGAGAGAAATTGGAGGGGGGGAGGGAGATAGAGGGAGGAATACACACCTGCAGACCTGCTTCACCACATGTGAAACATCTCCACTGCAGGTGGGGAGCTGGGGGCTTGAACCCGGATCCTTGCATGGGTCCTTGTGCTTAGTACTATGTGCACTTAGTTGGGTGTGCCATCACCTGACCCCATTGCTGTAGTATCTCTGTCTTTGTTTCTATCTGAAAAGCTAACAAAACCAGATGGGCGCTTGCGGCACAATCTCCTGGTAGACTACAGGAGCAATTTTGTTTAGAGGCTGAGGAGATAGCCCAGCTGCATTCAGCCTGGGTCTTGAGGTGCCAACTGTGTACCTGACACATTACCATGGTCAAGGACCCTCGTTCAAGCCCCTGGTCCCCACCTGCAGAGGGAAAGCTTCACAAGTGGTGAAGCAGGGCTGCAGATGTCTCTCTGTCTCCCTTTCTACATCCCTTCCCCTCTCAATTTCTGTTTCTACCCGATAATAAATAAAATAAAATAAACTTAGAAAAGAAGAACATCCCTATTACTACAGAAAGTTCCTTTATGCCCCTAAGTCAGGCTCTACTCTGCTGTAACCAGCTGCTACTGATTCCTACTATGCATATTTATTATTTAAAATAAGTCAAAATCAATCTCAAAAATGATGGAGGTGGCACAAGGACCTGCATAAGGATCCCGGTTCAAGCCCCCGGCTCCCCACCTGCAGGGGAGTCGCTTCACAGGCGGTGAAGCAGGTCTGCAGGTGTCTGTCTTTCTCTCCCCTTCTCAGTCTTCCCCTCCTCTCTCCATTTCTCTCTGTCCTATCCAACAACAATATCAGTAACAACAACAATAAGACAACAGGACAACAAAAGGGAATAATTTTTTTTTAAAAAAGCAAGATATCTTTAAAAAATTTAATAAATAATGAAACATGATGGGGGTGATGAAATAGCCCACTTGGATAAAGCGCTACTTTGCTATGAGCATGACCCAGGCTCAAACCTGGCCCCCACAGCACTGAAGACAGCTTTGGTAGGTGCTGTGGTCTTTCTCTGTCTCCATCTGAAAAATAAACAAGCAAACATTGGCAGTGAAGCCCAGGAGGATGAAACATTGACACTGCGGGTCCAGTGCTGGGCTCTAAAGCATGGGGTCCCTGCTACCAGAACGATGCCCTGGTTCTCTCTCTCACACACACATACATAAATCTTAAAATTAAAGGACAGTTAATTGCCACCCATTCTCCATTTATTAAAAATAGTAGGTTTATTAAAACCACACTGCGAGATATATATGGGATAGATTTCTACTTACATTCTATGCCATCAATCCATGTATATAACCAGTACTTCACTGCCTTATGAAATCTGAAAGTAAAACCCCAGAGGCATGACTGCTAGGAAGGCGGAGTTAGGCGGATCTGCTATTCAGCCTGGGTCCCACATCTTATTAGCTGAGTAACCTTGAACAGTTTCCCATCTTTTCTGTGTCTCACATTATTACCCTCTGTGCTATGTGGATAACGTTACTAATGCCACTTGCCTGTTAGGGATGTTTAAGTTTGAATGAAATCAGCACTTAGCGTGATGTCTGGCATATATTAAAGACTCAGTAAATGTTACCTATTATAATCGATGTGGGTCATTTATTTTCCACTCATTTAAAGGGCAGAACTAGAAAAAGAGTTGCTTTGATACACTCTTCACTCCTTCCCTCCTTCACCTCACTCGCTTGATCTTGCTTCCTATTTTCAGGGTGAGGCGGGGGTGGGGAGGAAGTTACTTAATGAGCTTCCTTGACTTTCCAAACTCAAAATCTCAAAGTCTGATTATCTCACCACCAACCCTTCTTTAATCCCATTTCACAGAAAGAAATGATCTTCCTCCCTCTTGAGACCTCACAGGAAGTGCTCCATCAATTTCCTTTACTTTCATCTTCAGCTTTCCTGTCTGTCTGCCATGTCCCCTGACACAGATCAAGTGGGCTCCATTCTCTCTCCTGCCGCCTCCTGGTTCTCCTGGTCTCTCTCCACTCCACTCCTCCTGTGCCTTCATAAAAAAGCTTCTCAGCCACCTGTCTGCATTCACATCTTCCCATTCTACTTATACCATCTGTCCAATATGGCCCAAGGAAAGCCATGATCAGCCAGCATTGGTGGCCTCCTCTCTGTCTTCCCCTCCTCTCTCCTTTTTTCTTTGTCCTACCAACAACCACATCAATAACAACAACAACAATAAAAAACAAGGGCAACAAAAAGGAAAAGTAAATAAATATAAATTAAAAAAATTATTGCCACCAGGGCTCTCTCTCTTTATTGAGTTGTCAAAGTTCTTTATATATTCTGAATACAAGTACTTAATCACATAAATACTTTGTAATTACATTCTCCTATTCTGTGGGTGTTTTTTCACTTTAATGGTGTTTTGTGAAATAGAAGGGTTTTTAATTATGGTGAGCTTTTACTTGTTAAAGTTTGTTGTGCTTTTAATGTCACATCTAAAAATCCTCTGCCAAATTCCAAGTTAGGAATATTTACTTTCTGTTTTCTAAGAGTTTTTATAACGTTTGGCTCTTAGGGGAATGCCACTACCTTGACATGAGCAAGGACTTTTTCCTTTTATTCAACCAATCTTTTGTTCAAATTTATTCCTATGTATTTTGTTGTTTCTGATACGATTGCGGGTAAAATAATCTTCATAATTTTCAGGCTACTCACTGCAGGTAGATGGAAATGAGATTTGTGTTTTGGAAGGCAGCTATGCTCACCACTGTACCACCAGTGCAATTGAGAAGTTTGTGTTTTGGTTTGCATCGTGTAGCCTCACTGAACTCATTCACTAGTTCCAATCCTTCTTAGTGAATTCCTTAGAGTTATATATATATAAAACCACATCATTTGCAAAACAGAGACCATGTTACTTCTTTCTGATGTTTTCTTCTTTTTCTTGCCTAATTAACCTCACTGGAAATTCCAATACATTGCTGAATAGCAGTGAGGAGAGCCCTCCTCACGTTCCATATCTGCACAGGAAAGCATCCTAGCGTTACCAGTCAGCATGGTCCCTGTGGGCTCCTGGAGGTACTCTTTGTCAGGCTGATACATTCCCCTGGTGTTCCTAGTTAGGCTCTTAAAAAAAAATTCAAGGGTATTGGACTTCATCAAATGTTTCTACTGGCATGACCTTGTGATTTTTTTTTTTTTTTTACATTGCTGCTAAGTACCTTGTCCTGGAGTTGCTGGTGCACCCAGGTGTGTGTCACAGAGCAGGCTGAATGGCTCACCTGTGCTCACGTGGCACAATGCATTGCTGGTGCAGTGGCTGCCAGAGATGTGAAGGGATTGCTCGCTCACTTGACTTGAGGGGGTTTGGGGAAAGAGTGGAACCTTTTTGCCCCCTGCCACTCAACTGGTTACTTTGCAGGTTGAGTGGACCTTCATCTTGGGTGAGCTCGGTCTGCGCCCACCAGACCTGATATTAGCAAGGTCACGCGAGGTCACTGAAATGGTGACTGCCAAAGACTCTGGCCCAGCGGCTGTCCCTAAAATGTCCTGCTCCTTGGACAGATCCCATAAAGATGGAAGGGGGACTCCTTCACCTAAGGCCGGAGTGATACTCACTGTGCTGGTGCTCTGTCTGGGCCTGGGAGAAGTGAGTCTGTGTGAAGCCTCTAAGGCCTGCTTCTTCACTCCTGCTGTTCCTTGGATTTGCTGTGCTGCCAGCCCTCTGACCCTCAGTGCCAGAGCTCTGCTGCTAACTCCCTGTTGCAGCTTGAGGTCCCTGGGGTGGGGCTGCTCGCTTGGTGAGAGCATATTCCTTTCTCTTCTGTCTGCCCGTTGCCTGTATAGCCTTTGGTGTAGAAGCTCTATTTATTCTGTCTTTAGGACCACTTCACCACAGGTCAATCGATCTTTAGTCGTACATGTGTCGTGTTCATGGGAGGGAGGGAGTCCAAGTTCTTCTGACACTGCTATCTTGAACTGCAACCATTACTATAGTTTTTTAGGAACCGCTCTTGATATTACTGTGTGCACTTTAATTAGCTTAGATTCATACTACTCGAGTCTCAGTGGTGGACAGAAACATTCTTTCTATGTAGATCTGGTTCTTCTCTCTCACACTGTAATCACAATGCTGTAATTATTACTTCTTCCATCTCTAGCAGTTGATTCAGCTTTGTTCCCACCCACCGTCTTTGTGCTACATTTGACAAATCCACTACATTTGTGATCTATATGTTGTGAGGCCCTGTTATATATAACACAGATTCCTTAAGAGAAATATGTATATATTTTACAATTAATTGCCACTACTGGTTTATCTGATTTTTTCATATGGATAAAAATTATCATCTGCAGTCATTTGTTATCTAGTAACAAATATGTAAACTAGTTTTTGTTTATCTTGACTTTAAAAAAATTTTTATTATCTTTATTTGATAGACAGTCAGAAATTGAGAGGGAAGGGAGTGATAGGGAGAGAGACAGAGAGACACCTGCAGCTCTGCTTCACCACTAATGAAGCTTTCCCCCTGCAGGTGAGAAAACCTGGGTCCTTGAGCACTCAACCAGGTGCACCACAACCTGGCCCGTTTATCTTGACTTTTATTTTGCATTTGTTTCTGAAAACTGACTTTGTTGAATGTAGGGGTTTTGATAGACTAGTTTTCTTTTTTTCTTTTCTTTTCTTTTTTTTTTCTCCAGGGTTATTGCCGGGGCTCGGTGCCTGCACCACAAATCCACGGCTCCTGGAGACCATTTTTCCCTTTTGTTGCCCTTGTTGTTCCATCATTGTTGTGGTTATTATTATTATTGTTGCTGTCGTTGGATAGGACAGAGAGAAATCAAGAGGGGAGGGGGAGATGGGGAGAGAAAGACAGACACCTGCAGACCTGCTTCACCACCTGTGAAGTGACTCCCCTGCAGGTGGGGACCTGAGGGCTCGAACCAGGATCCTTATGCTGGTCCTTGCGCTTTGCGCCACGTGCGCTTAACCTGCTGCATTACTGCCCAACCCCCCCCCTTTTTTTTTTTTTTTTACAATTTTTAATCTTTATTTATTTGATATACACAGCCAGAAATTGAGCGGGGAGGAGGTGATAAAGAGAGAGACAGAGCGACACCTGCAGCATTGCTTCACCACTCATGAAGCTTTTCCCCTGCAGATGGTGACCGGGTCTCGAACCTGGGTCCTTGCGCACTGTAACGTGTGCGCTCAACCAGATGTGCCACCACCCAGCCCCAGTTGACTAGTTCTCTTTGAACACTTTGGAATGTTATTCCAATGCTTTCTAGACTTCACAGTTCTGTTGAGAAGTCACTTGCTCATCTTATTGGTTCTCCCTTGTGACAAATCATTTTCTTGTGTTTTTTACTTTCAGTAGTGGTATCTCTTGAGAATATCCCCTCTAGTCTGTCCAACTTAAAATTCAATGAGACTACTGTATGTGTAGGTCAGTATTTTTCAATAAAACTGTTTTTGGTCATTATTTCTGTGAATATTTCCCCCTTTCTTCTTTCTCTATTATTTATTATACATCTCTACTTCATAGTGTTTCATATTGTCTTGAGGCTCTGTTTATTGTCCCTTTTTCTTTCTGTTCTTCAGCTTAAATTTCTGTTGACCTGTCTTTTAAGTCTGCTCATTTTCTCCTCTGCTAGTCTGAATCTACTGTGGAGTCTGCAGTGAATTTCAAATTTCTATTGTTATACTTCACAAGTCTAGAATTTCCATTTGGTGCTTTTTTTTTTTTCAGTGCTTTTTTAAAATATAATTTCTTCCTCTTTATTGACATTTTCTATTTGATTCAATGTTGTCATCATACATTCCTTTCTTTAATCATGTCTTCCTTTAGTTCTGTGAATCTACTTAGAAAAGCTACTTTGAAGTTTTTCTGCTACATTTGACATCTGGTCACCCTCCTAGGGTGCACCCCCCCCACTCATATTCTCCTGTGTATTTCCCTCACTCATTATTTTTGTTAAAAACTGAACTTTTGGATAAGTATTGTATCAGTTCTTTCTTAACCCCCCCCCCCCACCAACTTGGGTGTGTTAATAGCATGTTTACTTCTTATTGTCTGGATGCATTAGTTTAGGGTTGTCTCCTCAGGGAGATACAAGTAAGCACATATTCTTGGGAAGATAGTGGTATTTATCGCTCTCTCTTTACCAGGACAAGTTTCAGTAATTGCTGATTGGTGACTCTACTGTCTACACAATGCAGTGGGGGCAATAATTACTCTAGAAACTAACTCAAATTGTGACTCCTTTGAAGAAAGTTTTTGTGGCCAGTATTTGATAATTGTTTTGATACAAGAAGGCTTATCCAGGTAGGTTATTATGCACTATTTGGCTTGAGAATATCTGATTAGTGGCTCTTTGTAATGGCAGAATTTTGAATAGAATCACAATCTGACCTTTCTGCTGCATATGACTGGCTATTAAACCTGACTTCTCCAGATCCTCAGCCATACTATGGAACTCTAGTGTTGCTGGTGCCATTTTTGATCCATTCCTTCCTTCTACTGGTCAATTTTCCAAATCCTTGTGGTCCAACAATTTAATATTATAGTCTGTACTTCCTGGTAGATGGTAGTCTAACAGTGACAACTACAAATAATACTTTTCCTTTCTTTATAATTTCTCATCACTAGTTTTTGATTCAGGATAGATTTCTATACTGTGGGAAAGTTTGATAGCACCCCATAGTTAACACATTACATTTAAAAAAGGTTTCTTTTTCCTTTTTAAAAATATATGTACTATTTATTAATATATAATGTATTTATTAATGAGAGGGCTGGGGGAAGAGAGAGAGAATCAGACATTATTACTCTGGTACATGTGATGCTGGGGATCAAATTCAGGGCCTCATGTTTGAGAGCTCAACACTTTATCTACTGCACCACCTCCCAGACTTTTTTTGGACAGAGAAAGAGTGCTGATGGGCTTAAGCCTGGGTGCATAGTATAGTGTGTGTGCTCTTGGCCACCTCATTTTCTTTATCCACTTATCTGTTGGACACCTAGGTGGCTTCTATACCTTGCCTGTTGTGAAAAACACTGTCTGAGCCCGAGAATGTAGGTGTCTGAGATGATGTGTTTCGTTTGGATGCATATCTGAAAATGTGACTATCACAGAGTGACGCCTTTTTATTTTCTGCTGACAGGGCTGTCAGTGGGGCTCAGAGCCTTAAGGACCCCATCACTCCCAGCAGCCATTTCTTTTCTTTTGCTAGAGAGGGAGACAGAAGATACTGCTCCACTGCTCTTGAAGCTTTTTCCCCTCAGGTGCTCCCATGTAGTGGTGATATGTGTGCTTAACCGGTGTGCCGCTGCCCAGCCCCCTGTGTACCGATTTTGTTTCCTTCAACTTCAGTGAATAGTACGTTAACTCTCCATGGTTTTTGCTCGTTTGTTTTGGTGTGGAGTTTTAGTGTTTTTTCTTAAAAAATATTTTATTTATTTATTAATGAGAAAGATAGGAGGAGAGAGAAAGCAGCAGACATCACTCTGGCACATGTGCTGCCGGGGATCAAACTCAAGACCTCATGCCTGAGAGTCCAAAGTCAGTCCAGAGTCAGTGCGCCACCTCCCGGACCACCATTTTAGTGTTTTCTAAAAGTAATGTTCAGTCAACTGTAAACAGATAACACTAAATCTACTTCTTTCCTATAGATCGGATCTTTTCAATAAAGTGAGTGCCAATTTACTTTTGAAATGTTGTTTCACCACATGTTCAATAATTTTTCAGCTACCACTCATGTGGAAGTGTAGGTTAGTGACAAGCTTACATTCAGGACACTTTTCTAGTTTCTTCTTAAAAGGAGACATATATTCCTATGTAGGTCTCACACAGATAGATGGAGCCTTTGATTTACTATCTAATCAAATAATAATATAGGCTATCAACTTGGGCCTGGTTTTGAACAGCACCATATTTCACGTGTACTAGGAGTCACATGGATTATAGGGGAAATCTATCCCACCATGTTCTGATTTTAAAGTAGAAAATATAATGGGGGGGGTGGGGTGGGCAGTAGCACAGCGGGTTAAGCGTACATGATGTGAAGCGCAAGGATCGGTGTAAGGATCTGAGCACCTGCCTCCCCACCCGCAGGGGGTCTTCACAAGCGGTGAAGCTGGTCTGCAGGTGTTTTTCTCTCCCCTCCCCTGTCTTCCCCTCCTCTCTTGATTTCTCTCTGTCCTATCCAACAGCAATGACAGCAATAACAACAACAACAATGATAATAAACAAGGGCAACAAAAAAGGGGAAAAAATAGCCTTCAGGAGCAGTAGATTTGTAGTGCAGACATCGAGCCCCAGCAATAACCCTGGAGGCAAAAAAAAAAAAAAGAAAATATAATAGTGGGGTTGTATTGTTGTGAAAATGTTATACATGTACAAACTACTGAATTTTACTGCCGTCCATAAACCATTAATCCTCCAATAAAGAAATTAAGAAAGAAAATATGCTAGGACCAGAGAGAGCTCACCTGGAAAGGAATCTACCTTACCATGCACGTGACCTAGGTCTGAGCTGGCCCCCACTGTACTGGGGAGAAGCTTCACGTCATGGTGTCTTTCCTCTCTCTGAAAAAGGCAGCTAGGAGAGGTGAAATCTTGTAGATAATAAAATGCTTTATAGTTATCTTTAAAATTCCAAGGAAACAGAGCTCTACAATCTCTTCTGGATGTAAATGTCAATGTGTTATAAATAAAAATCTAAAAGCAGTTTCACTCTTTTTTAAAAAAAATATTTATTCCCTTTTGTTGCCCTTCTGTATTATTGTTATAGTTATTATTGCTGTTGCTGTTGTTGTTGGATAGGACAGAAAGAAATGGAGAGAGGAGGGGAAGACAGAAGGGGGGAGAGAAAGACAGACACCTGTAGACCTGCTTCACCGCCTGTGAAGCGACTCCCCTGCAGGTGGGAGGCCAGGGGCTTGAAGCCAGGATCCTTACGCTCGTCCTTGCGCTTTGCGCCACATGCACTTAACCCGCTATGCTACCGCCCGACTCCCAGTTTTATTTTTTATAGTGGAAATGCTCAGAAAAGTAACAAAAATAATTAAGAAAGCCAAGGGACCAGGGGATAATTCACTTAGAAGGGTGTGAACCTTGTTATTCTGCCTGAATAGGTTCAAACCTATCGCCTACTTAGGTTCAAATCCTAAGTTTGGGAGTGCTATGCTATGAGGGAAGCTCTGGCATCTCTCCTCTCTATCTGAAGTAGAAAGAAGAAAAAGTTGGCCTAGGAGTGGTGAAATTATGCATGCACTGGCACCACATAATAATAATAATAATAATAATAATATGGAATATGTATAATGAAAAGTTCTCTGTAAGGATATTTTGCTTGAATGAGTCACTGAAGATGAACAGGTGTTCAGTTGGCTCTATCAGCCCTAAAGTATCTTCATGGTTGAAATACTCAAGGGCTTCTTAGTATAGTCACAACCGTTGGGAACTGTCTCAGGTCATTAAATATCTTGCTCTCAAATTTATCCTAACTTTGGCTTAGCACTTCAGAAAACTAGGCGATTTCACTTTGTCCTATCTAAATCAAATATCTTCAAAGAGGAAGTGAGTGCTGCCCAAGATGCAGGGTTCAAAGCCAAGAGGACACTGTGGCTTAAATACTAAAGATCAGACAAACCAGGTTCTAGCCCCAGACTGCCATTCTCTGGCCTTGAGCAAATCTTTTACCTCTTTCTGGAACCCCCCACCTGCAATAAAAGTGATTTCCAATTGTGTAGTGGTTTATACTAACAAAGTGTTTTCATAATGCAACCATCTCCCCCAACACCCTGTAAAAATCATCTCCCATGAAGAATCCGAAGGCGAGTTGGAGACCTGTGAGTTACTTAGCCACAGGACACCACAACCAACTCTTTTAAATTCTGTTCTTTACTATTGTGTCCATGAAAAGAAAGACCACATAAATGGTTTCTTTCTACCTCAGATATCCTGTGACTACCATGAAATGAAAGAGTCATTAAGTGTTGGCCTTGAGTATTGCCCTGCTGAGAATAGTCTTGAGTGAGATATAGTCCTGTCTGACTCAAGGAGATCATCTTGGCGATTTTCTTGCAATCAGGCACTGCTTACTACTTGAGAAAATAAGTTCCTTTCTGAGTTTCTCTTAGCCAAAGCAGGGAAAGCGCAATCCCAAACAGGTATAGATACTAATAGTTCAGCCTCACCTTATAGCCTCACCTACATGACTTTGGTTTTCTGGTTTGATACAGCTTCATTTGTCTTTGCTGCCTGTGCTTTTGGTGTCAGTGAAATCATGCCAACATGAAAGCTTTGTCCTATTTTATGGTTTCAGGTCTTGTGTTTAATTACTTCACCTTTAACTCACTTGGGGTTTGCTTTTTGTATGGTATGAGATGAAGGTTCATTCTTTTGCAAGTGGATATTGTTTTTTGTTTTTCCTTGACACCTGCCCCCTCTCTCCCGAACCTTGGTCTTTTGCCTACTCTCGGCAACCTTGAAGAATGTGTAGATTTCTGGATTTTCTAGTCTGTTTCTCACTACTTCAAAAAAAAAAAAAAATTCTGTGGTACAGGAGGTGGTGCAGTAATAAAGCTTTGGACTCTCAAGCACAAGGTGCCAAGTTCGATCCTTGGCAGCACATATGCCAGAGTGATGTCTGGTTCTTTCTCTCTCCTCCTATCTTTCTCATAAAATCTAAAAAGAAAAAAAAGTTCTAAGCTATCTTGGTTAAAGTAGGGAAAGTATAATCACAAAAATCCTTTTGCATATTCTTGGCACCCTTGTCATTATGTATAGATTTCTTTAAAAAAATTTTTTTATGTATAGTTTTCTGTCATGATCAATGGGTCTGTTTATCTTTATGCCAGTACCACATTGTTTTGATTACTGTAGCTTTATGATGCATTTAAATATATATATATATGTATATGTATAAATTTCATGAGAGAGGAGACTCAGAGCAGACAGAAGTTGAGAGGGTAGGGAAGGTAGAGACAGAGACACACCTGCAGCACTGCTTCACCACTGGTGAAGCTTTCTCCCTGGAGGTGGGGATTGGAGGCTCAAGCCTGGGTCCTTGTGCATGGTAATAAATGCACTTGGCTAAGACCACCACTACCTGGCCCCTATTTGAGATCTTTTGTGGTTCCATATGAACTTTAAATTTTTTTCTCTGAACAAGCAATTTGAAAAGACCAAGGAAAGCCTGTATATAAACACTATATTTAAAACTCAAGAGCTAATAATTTCTGTTCAGTTCTTCTGATAATCTAAAAGTAAAAAGCTTTCAATATAGTCTCAATTTAAGCTCTTTTCCCCACCTCTACCCATAATCCACAGTGGTGCTTTGACTCTCCTTTCTCATATGAAATATATAATGACATATGTTTTTTAAAAAATGCATTATAAAGCTACAGTAATCTAAAATACCACTTTTTAAAGATATTTTTATTTATTTTTTTATTATCTTTATTTGCTTATTGGATAAGAGACAGCCAGAAAATGAGAGGATGGGGGAGACAGAGAGACATCTGCAGCACTGCTTCACCACTCGTGAGGCTTTCCCCATGCAGGTGGGGGCCAGGGACACTGTAATGTGTGCTCAACCAGGTGCGCCACCATCCAGCCCCTTAAGATTTATTTATTTATTTAAAAATATTTATTTATTCATTTTCCCTTTTTTGTTGCCCTTGTTTTATTGTTGTAGTTATTACTGATGTCATAGTTGTTGGATAGGACAGAGAGAAATGGAGAGAGGAGGGGGAGACAGAGAGGGAGAGAGAAAGACACCTGCAGACCTGCTTCACCACTTGTGAAGTGACTCCCCTGAAGGTGGGGAGCCGGGGGCTTGAACCAGGATCCTTATGCCGGTCCTTGCACTTTGCACCACGTGTGCTTAACCCACTGCGCTACCGCCTGACTCCCTATTTTTTAATTTTTGTTTATTCCCTTTTATTGCCCTTGTTTTATTGTTGTAGTTATTATTGTTGTTGTTGCTGTCGGCATTGTTGAATAGGACAGAGAGGAAGGGAAGATGGGGAGAGACAGACAGACACCTGCAGACCTGCTTCACCACTTGTGAAGCGACTCCCCTGCAGGTGGGGAGCCAGGGGTTCGAACTGGGATCCTTATGCTGGTCCTTGTGCTTTGCGCCACCTGCGTTTAACCTGTTGTGCTACTTCCTGACTCCCAAGATTTATTTTTAATGAGAGAGAAACAGAGAGATACACAGGAGAGACCAGAGCACTGTACAACTTTGGCTTATGGTGGTGCTGGGGATTGAACCTTAGAGCCTCAGGCATGAAAGTCATTTTGTATAACCACTGTGCTATCTCCCCAACCCAACTGCCATCACTTTAACTGCCACAGGGTTATCACTGGGGCTCAATGTCTGCACTAAGAATCCATGGCTCCTGGTGGCTATTTTTCCCTTATTTGATAGGAAGAGACACCTGCAGGTGGAGACTGGGTCCTTCGCTAGGTGTCCCACTACCATTACATTTAGCAAGGATAAGTGAAACACTTCCTTACTTGGTCTTATATTGCTGCTTTCATACTTTCTCTAAAGCAGTGTCTTTTCCACAAAACAGTCAGAATCATTCATTTAGACCTTACTTAAAATCTCTACTACCAGGAGTCAGGCAGTTCTGTGTCTGTCTTTCTCTCCCCCTCTCTGTCTTCCCCTCCTCTCCCCATTTCTCTCTGTCCTATCCAACAGCAACATCAATAATCACTACAACTATAAAACAAGCGCAACAAAAGGGGATATCAAAAAAAATAGAAAAAAAAATCTCTACTACCACTTACTAGCCAAACTGACCTCTTCACTGGACTTTGCAAATCCCAAATGTGCTCGTCTCAAAGCCTTTGTAAGTACTATTCCCTCTATCTGGTGCCTTTCACTCTTGCTATTCATTATTATTATTATCTAGAGCACAGTTCAGCTCTGGCTTATGGTGGTGCAGAGGATCGAACCTGGGACTTTGGAGCCTCAGGCATGAAGAGTCTTACAATTATTTTTAACATTTTATGTATTAAGAGAGAGAACCAGACATCACTCTGGTATATGCTGAAGATCAAATTTAGGACTTTATGTAAGCAAGTCCCATGTACTACCCACTATGCCATCTCCTGGTTCAGCAGTACTTTAAGTAGTAATTCTGTCTTCTGTCTCTAGTGTCTGACTTTTTTATGGAGGTAGAGAGAGTGAGAGAGACTATGGCACTGAAGCTTCCATCAAGCCCTGGGGGCTCGAGCCTAGGCACGGTACATGGCAAAGCGGTGACTTTTTCTTGACAGTTCTTGCCACTGTGCCCATGTTTTCCTTTTATTCCCCATCAAGCTTCTACACCCTTCCTTAGGGCATTTTTCAGTGCCCACATGGTGGCAGTCACACTAGTATTCCAGTTCTGTGAAAAGGGATATGTAGAGTTCAGCTGTATGTGTCCGCCGAGAAATCAGCCCAGTCACACAGGAGCTGGAAATGCTGTGTGCCTACAAATATGAGCCTGAGTGGAGATCTACTACTAGAGAAGGGAAATGCATTTTGGTGAATGACTTGCCATGATCTGCCACAGACTGTAGATTTGAAAACATCACAAAGCAAGGGGCTGGTGGTGGCAGATCCAAGAGAGCACATGCTATAAGACACAAGGATCTGGGTTCAAACCCCTGGTTCCCACCAAAAGTGGAGAGAGAGTGATGCAGGCTTCTCTCTTGTTTTTTGTTTCTATCCAATAATAAATAAAATTACAAACACAAAACAAAATGTAAAATGCTTAAAACACTGTTCTTTAGTATGGTGGTATGGTGTTCTGTTTGGGAAGTTGCTAGTTACCTTTTTTCTCATAAATAAAGAAATTTTCAGGTTCTTTGCACAGACTCCAGAATCACTCTCACTCATTCCTTTTTTCTTCCTTCCTTCCTTTTTTTTTTTTTTTTTACCAGAGCACTGTTCAGCTTTGGCTTACGGTGGTACGGGGGATTGAACCTGAAACTTCGGTGTCTCAGGCATCTGCATAACCATTATGCTATCTACCCCTACCCTGTATTTCTAAGTTCTACTCCAACACAGACTTCTAGTTTTCTTGGCTTGTGGATGTTACTTTAGGGTCCAGGGGCTGCTGCTTGTTGGCTAGATACACTATTCCTTGGTTTCCACTGTTTGCTAAAGTACAGCCTTGGGAAACTTTCTTGCTCTATGCTTTTATCATCACACTTATTTTGTTCGAGACTCAGACCTTGAAGGCAGTGTTGTTGAGCAGTCCAGTGTTAAGGTTTCTACTCCCTAGAAGCTCTGAAAGACGGTGTTTGCATTCTCAGTGTACATGCATTTTCCCAGGGTCCTTTTCATGTCTGTGTGGCTTTGGGAGGTTCTTACAAGTTGGTCTTAGGTGTTCCTACATTCTGGAAAATGTCACTGTATTTACTGAATTATCCTGCATCTGCTTTCTTTCACTGGAGCTTTTTTTAAATCAAATTTGATCTCTTGAATATAGTTCTTGCTTTTCTTACTATTTCTATAATACTTTATTTACTTTTTAAATTATCTTTATTTTATTTATTGGATAGACACAGCCAGAAATCAAAAGGAAAGGGGGTGATAGAGAGGGAGAGAGAGACACACACACACCTGCAACACTGCTTCACCACTCACAAAGCTTTCCCCCTGTAGGTGGTCTCTAATACTTTAAAAAATCACTGACCTCTCTTGCTGTCTAGGTTTTCCTGTGAGCACTTTCAGCCACTCTACTTCATTTGTTTGGATACTTTTGGCCTTAGAGCATCCTTTGTTTTATGAATTCAACACTTTCTTGAGTCTCTAGATCCCAGGGCAAGTGGAACTTTTTTCATTGCAGCATTAAGTGCTTATTTTCAAGTTGATAACTTTGTATGGCCTCTGAATGATGTTATAAATATCCAAGTGGCCCTTCGCAGATAAAAGGTCCCCCACTCCTACTCTAGATGCTGGAAGACTGGTACAAGTCCCCTCGGTTATATAACTAGCAATGTCCATTCAAGAGATAAATTTTTGGGACCAGGAACATTAAATTTTTTCTTCTTAAATCAACACAAACCTTATCTATTGAAAGAACGCTGTGGGGGGCTGGGCAGCGGCGCATGTTACCATGTGCAAGTCTGTCACTCCCCTATCAATTTCTCTCTTGTCCTATTGAATAAAATATAAAAAATAAGTGTGACAAAAAAGCTGATCTTAGAATACAAAGGAGGAACCTTGGTAACATATTCATCTGCATTGGGTTATATGAAATTACTTGATAATTTCATTATTTATCGTTAGCAAATAAAAGTAATTGAAGGGGGTCGGGTGATGGTGCAGTGGGTTAAGCACACATGGCACCAAGCTCAAGGGCCCAAGTAAGGATCCCAGTTCGAGCCCCCAGCTCCCACCTGCAGGGGAGTTGCTTCACGGGTGGTGAAGCAAGTCTGCAGGTGTCTACCTTTCTCTCCCCTCTCTGTCTTCCCCTCTCTCGCCATTTCTCTCTGTCCTATCCAACAATAAAACAAGGGCAACAAAAGGGAGAAAAAAAAGTAATTGAAGAAATCTTCCTAAGGGGGCAGGGGCCTGGTGGTGGTGCACCTGCACCTGGTTAAGTGCACATAGTACAAAGCACAAGGATGTGGGCTTGAGCCCCTGGCTCCCCACCAGCAGGGAAGCTTCACAAGCATAATGCTGATAGCATATTCCTGCTACCAGTGAATCATATCAGTCACCTCGGATTCACCACCCTAGGCCAACTTTCAGAAGGAAAAGCCACAGACCAAAGATTTCCCCAGTGCGGTGGGCACTGGACTCAAGCCTGGTCACACAATCCCGGTAGGCTCTCTTGCCCACTCTGAGTGAATGGTTTTCCTATTGAAATTGGAGCAAGCAGTTAGAGAAATAACTCAGATGATACAATGCTCCCTGGTGCAGTATGTTCTCGAGTGGTGCTCTGACTGCTCTCTCATGAAATGAATGTTGAACATGGAGCAAAACAGCACACTATTATTACTGTAACATATTAGTTTACTGAAATGACTAAAATTTTAAAGAATTAAGACAAGTTACAAAGGCCAGTGCTGTAATACTTTCCCTCATTTGATAGTGAAGATTACCAAAAACACGGTGTTTAGTGTTTATGAGACCCTGAGGAAATGGCCTCTGGCATTATATATTGTTTTATGTCCTTTTGGAAGTCAGTTTTAGAGCCATTAAAATGTTTCTGAAAAATACCTACTTTTTGAATTAGTAGTTAGGCGTCTAGGAATACAAGCTAAAAAACTGTAGTGGAAATGTGAACGAGAAAGAGGGCAGAGACATTCCAGATAAGTAACCAAAAGGGCATTTTCAGTTATCAGTAGGATGCTCCTTAATCTCAAGGTACTACCAGTCTTCTGTCCACGTTAAGTGAAGAGGGCAGTATTGACATTAATGGTTCATGTATAGCCACATGCCTAAATAGTAAAACTAAAGGTATATATATATTACCTTTATTGTTACACCTGCAGTCCTGCTTCACCACTTGTGAAGGTTCCCCCCTGCAGGTGGGGACTGGGGACTTGAACCTGGGTCCTTGCACATTGTAACATGTGCACTCAACCAAGTACACCACCACCTGGCCCCAAGGTTTATTTTTTAAGTTATTAATAAACCAGAACATCACTCTTGGCACATGCAGTGGTGAGGATCTAACTTCTGGTCTCAAGCTTGAGAGTCCAGTGCTTTATCCACTGTGCCACTGTATAAAAGTCATTTTTAATTATGATTTGAAAGAAACATTTGTATTTTAAAGGTTCTTTTTCTTTTTGCTTCTAGGGTTATTGCTGGGGCTCGGTGCCTTCACTGCTCCTGGAAGCCGTTTTTCTCATTTTGTTGCCCTTGTTGTTGTTGTTGCTGAATAGGAGGAGAGAAAGATAGACACCTGTAGACCTGCTTCACCACCTGTGAAGCGACCCCTGGAGGTGGGGAGCCGGGGATGTGCACTTAACCCGCTATAGCCTGCCCCCAAAGGTTCTTTTTTTAAACCTCAAATCTGGCTTATGGCAGTGTTGAGGATAGAACCTGGGACTCTTAGGCATGAAAATCTATTACATAACTGCTATATCCCTAGTCCTAAAGTTTCTTTTTCAACATTTTATTAATTAGGGAGAGAAAAACCAGAGCATCACTCTAGCACATGCATGATGCTATGAACTGAACTTAGGACCTCACACTTTTAGTGAGTCTAACACTTCACCACAAGGTTTTAACCAGGCATGCCACCACCTGGCCCTGTTGCTGTTTTTTTTTTAATGAACATAGTTTTATCAAAAAAGACCTAGTGATAAAACTTCCTAGACAAATTCAAAAGTGTGTTTTACGACTTAGTATTAAGTAGTGATAAATACTATGTGAAGAATCAATATATCTGGGCTTCTCCCAACTCTAATAGTTGTGTGACCTTGAGCAAACATTGTAGCAACAATTTAACAGTAAACTGAGGATAGATAATGGTTGGTCATTATCTCACAAGGTTATTGTGATGATTAAGTAAAATAATGTATAATATTGATATGAAAAAGCAGTTAAAATGTAACCAGTTTGAGCTCTTCACTGATTTTTGCAGTGTTATTCTCATGTACATGATTTAATAATCCTGCCCTATGTGTAGTTTCGGCTAATGCTGAGATGGGAATGGTGACAGAATGTAAACTGATAAGCTCCTGGCCCCAGAAAACATAATTCATAGCAAAATTCTAAGCAGAGTTAGTTAATCACATAGTTTTATCTGGTGATAAAAAAGAACGTACATTCCTACAAACAGGCAGTTGTTTTGAAAGAGAGCATCAGCTGAGGGCGCCAGAGGGTGGCGCACCTGGTCAAGGGAAAACATTACAGTATGCAAAAACCCAGGTTCAAGCCCCTGGTTCCCACTTGCAAGGGAAGCTTCACAAATGGTGAAGCAGAGATGCAGATGTCTCTTCCCATCTTTATCTCCCTACCCTTCTGCCCCTATCCAGTAATAAATAAATAAAAAGGTTAAAAAAAAATGCTTCTTTAAAAAAATAGAAAACATCAAATTAAAAAATGGGCCCCTTAGCTAGTGACGGATCTAGTGAGGACAATGGGATAGAGTACCTACACCTTTCTATAACTGAAATATCCATAAAGGTGTGAAGGGAAGGAGAGAAGTGTTATAACAGGGAAGTAACAATGAAGACACTAGTTCTTGCCATCTTTATAATTTATATAGGGCTAGTTTCACTGTCATAGCAAAGATACATTTGCCAAAAGTTACTATATATTTAGTTCACTAATAAGCCATCATTTTTCTACTGGCTAATCCACTTACATATTTTTGAAACAATTGCCCTGACATACAACTCCCCTCCCCCCTACACTATCTCTTCTCTACTTTTACTGATAAAACTAGGAATTTAAATGTTTTCCCTTCCACTTGTATATGGGGAAGCTTACCTACTTTTTGACTTTTGCTGTGGCACTCAGCTAATTATAAAAGTCTGTATAAATCTGTCCACCTGTTTTTTGTTTTGCTGCCTACCTGGGCCTTTTCCAAAAGGCAGAAAATCTCCAATCAGTCTGTTATCACAACTAAAATGCAAGAGCAGGGCGAGAGCAGCAGAATCAGTTTACATCTTTTCAGGCAAGAGAATATTATTTCACAAGCAAGAAATTTGAGGCTCCCTGGCCTTAATTTAAACAACCTGCAGTTAATAATCACATTAAAGTTGGTTTTACACACCAGTTAGTTTTTGTTTCCTCTGTTGTTTTTAAAAGTTGAGTGCCCTCTGTGGTTACTAAGATTATTTGTTGAAACAAATATATTAGCATAAAATATTTAATCTATAATAAAGTGGGTCTTATACTTTAGGTATATCAAAGTTAAAATATACTTTGTATTAAATTTTTCCAAAGTGAACAACACTTATTATACTTACCCAAAGTAGAATTTAGCAATATAACATTATGGAATTAAGAGAAATGAGAACTCTTCTTGAAATTAAAGTATAAAATAGGTTCCTCCAGTGTAATCTGTTAACTCAAATAAAGAACGTATGGTCCCACCACTAGGACACTGCCCCTTACCCCTAGAGGTCAACTTGTTTCTAGAATAAAAGGGAATTAAGCCTGAAGCTACAAATTTAGTAAGGAAAAGGGGTCAAACAACAGATGTGCCAAGCTGGAGAGAATTGGTACAGGTGATCAGGTCAGGGCACAGAGGTTCTGATGACAGCAAGCTAAACTTGGGCTTCTTTTTCATAATCAAATACTTAATGACAACAAATCTAATTAACACCATAAGTCGGGAAAAGTATATCTTCTCCAAAAAAAAAAAGTGTGGTTAACTTTCACCTAACATTTTACTAAAGGAACTGCCTCAGCTGAGTCCACTTCAGCAGTGTCAATGTAACAGACTGGGGACTCACTAAAAACAGTGCCTGAGTCTCCACACACCTGTCCTTGGAGAGACTTCTATGTGGTGACTGAAGTGCAGTTACAGATGCTCACAGAATAAAATACAGTGTGAATCAATCTATGTAGATATACTGACATAGAAGAAAAGTTAAGCGTGGCTTTTTTTGCTGCCAAAATTTTTGGGTTTATTATTTACTTCTAAGATAATTTATATGAAACCTGTCTCCTTTGGCTAAGTCTAGCAAATTCATCCCATATGTTTTTTTCTTCTTTCTAAAGTCTGTAAAGACATCTTTGCCTATTCTTGTAAATTATATTTTCTAGATCTATGATTGCATCAACCACTTTAAAAAATCTGATGGGTCTATCATACTATAAGCTATTGCTTTACTCAGGTTTTCAGCTATCTCTGGCATTATTACCTAAATGTAGGGCAGCAAAATAGCTCATTTGGTTACGTGCAAAACCCAGGTTCAAGCCTGGCCCCCAGCTGACTAAGAAATTTTGGTGCCGTGGTTCCACTTTTTCTGCCTCCCCCCACCTCTACTACATAAACATAAAGGCAGTGTTGCTTTCAAAGACATTCAACTAAGTGAACTATTCTTCACTAAGCAACTGAACTAAAAGTTTTGGGGCTTTTATAAAAACCTGACATCTGCTTTATAGCTTTTGAAAAATGCTGATAATTTACTCGTCATTATAGTAGCAGTATTTGTCTAGAGTCATAGTATTTAAGGCAGTAGTCATGTAATGTCTTTAATTTGGTCAGATACTTATTGATATGTCATTATTAACTAATCTTTTACAAACAACCTTAAACTATGATTAAAAAAAAAAAATCCTCAGGTGGCCCAAAGCGCAAGGACCGGCATAAGGATCCCGGTTCGAGCCCCGGCTCCCCACCTGCAGGGGAGTCACTTCACAGGCAGTGAAGCAGGTCTGCAGGTGTCTGTCTTTCTCTCCCCCTCTCTGTCTTCCCCTCCTCTCTCCATTTCTCTCTGTCCTATCCAACAATGAAGACATCAATAACTACAACAATAAAACAACAAGGGCAACAAAAGGGAATAAATAAATATAAAAACTAAAAAAAAAATCTTAGTGGCACCGTTAGAAAAAAAAATATTCTTTTATGGGATATGGAGATTGGGTGGTGGGAATTGTGTGGAGTTGTACCCCCCATCCAATGATTTTGTTAATGTCTCCTTTCTTAAATAAATAATAATAAAAAATAATAATAATAAAATTAAAAAAAGAAAAAATATTCTTTTGGTGATACAGAAGTTAACTAATTGGTCTCTTCATGAAAATTAGTTGCAAAAACTATATTCACATGATCAGACAAACTCTGAAGTCAAAGCAATGCATAATGTCTTAATATATTCATATGTTCAACTTAATTCTGAAGAGTAGCTTCCAGTCATACAAAAAAAAAAATCAATAGTGATATTTCCGTGTATTTCTAAATTAAAAAGTATTTTACTAAGCAAAGTAACTTCTAGCAAGAGTTTTGCAGGAATTTTTTTAACTGTGTAAAAGTGACCCAAAAGATAAAAGCAGCTGGGAGGTAGAGCAGTAGATAAAGCAATGAACTCTCAAGCTTGATTTTGATCCCTGGTATCACATGTGCTGGAGTGATGATAGCCTGGTTCTTTCTATTTCCTCTAATTAATAAACAAATACATCTAAAAAATACAATGAAAACACAGAATAAAGACATTTATAACTTTGCTTTTGGTAAACCCTTAAATTATACTTTTATGATAATGATTATATTTTTATTTATTATTTTATTATTTTTTAAAGATTTTATTTATTTATGAGAAAGATAGGAGGTGAAAGAACCAGACATCACTCTGGCACGTGTGCTGCCAGGGATCGAACTCAGGACCTCATGCTTGAGAGTCCAAAGCTTTATTACTGCACCACCTCCTGGACCACTATATTTTTATTTTTAAGTAACATTTACTATCTTTTTGTAAGATCCTCTGCTTCAGTTTTCCTGAATACAAGCTTCTCAAGTAC
The DNA here is from genome assembly GCF_950295315.1 of Erinaceus europaeus. Lineage (NCBI taxonomy): Eukaryota > Metazoa > Chordata > Mammalia > Eulipotyphla > Erinaceidae > Erinaceus > Erinaceus europaeus. The sequence goes on from NC_080167.1 coordinate 58,715,145, forward strand.
TAAAAACCTTCTAGGTAGACAATTAAGCTACTATACAATTACAGGGAAACACTGCTAGTTTCTGAGTTTGAATGATATATACATATATGCCTTTTTTTGTTGGGCAACCTGTCAAGCATGTAGACAACATCCTTAAAATCATAAACATTAGGGAGTTGGGCTGTAGCGCAGCAGGTTAAGCTCAGGTGGCGTAAAGCACAAGGACCGGCATAAGGATCCCGGTTCGAACCCCGGCTCCCCACCTGCAGGGGAGTCGCTTCACAGGCGGTGAAGCAGATCTGCAGGTGTCTATCTTTCTCTCCTCCTCTCTGTCTTCCCCTCCTCTCTCCATTTCTCTCTGTCCTATCAAACACCGACAACAACAATAATAACTACAACAATAAAAAAAACAAAGGCAACAAAAGGGAATAAATAAAATAAAATTTAAAAAAATTTAAAAAATCATAAACATTATAGGAATATTGTTCACTTAATTAATGCAAACCACCTGTTTCAGTAGCAATCTGTATCTTCATGTTAAAAGGATCCAGCTGAAGTACAACTTCCTAATTCCGATCAGTCTGAGAACTTTTTCCACAGTTAAAAGGATCACTATACACAGAAAAACTAGCATTGTTTTTCTGTGATTAGGTTACAGTAGCTTAAGTAACCTAGCTAAACACTAGAATTCCTCACACAGCTGTTAATTGGGGGCCAGGGGCCTACATCTGCTTCTTGCTTATTTCCTTAATGACTCACTTCCAGCTCCTGAAAGGATTGTAGCCTCTCTCCAAAGCTAGTGTTGGACACATCTATCGATAGATCTGCCTTCTACTGAGTTAGCTTGTTCTGGTGTGTCACTCGCTACATTGCAAATCCTGGGGAACTCACATCTGTCACCGATCGACCCAATTCGTGGGCAATCTTCTCCCATCGACCTGGGGTCCCTCCTGGGAACTTAACCATACTTCTTGTCAGCTGGCTGAGGTCCTCTTCTGTCCATTCAGGTGCCTGAAAAACAACAGAGAAGGAAAAAGATAATTGGGAGAAGTACTAGACCATTTAATATGCCTGTGAACAAATGATCTGGTAGTAAGCTTTCTGCAGAAACATAGCATTAAAATTTATCTGTTAGTGCCCATAAAGGTTTGAGTTGCATATTTAACATTAGAATGAAAAGTCCCAGCAGCTTTTAAATTGCTGCTGTTCTATGTACTGTAAATAAGAAAGTAGAAATATTGTGAAGCTAGTCATGAAGGACAGCTCAGTTTTGCATAAAGTGAGAACTTATCTCAAAGCCCAGAGACGCACTGTCACAGATGTTCCCAAATACTTCACATAGTATAACTATAAAAGTTTTTGGAAATGGGAGTCGGGTGGTAGCACAGTGGGTTAAGCGCACGTGGTGCAAAGCTCAAGGACCAGTATATGGATCCCGGTTCGAGCCCCAGGCTCCCCACCTGCAGGGGAGTAGCTGCACAAGAGGTGAAGCAGGTCTGCAGATGTTTATCTTTCTCTCCCCCCCCTCTCCATTTCTCTCTGCCTATCCAACAACAACTACTACAACAATAAAACAAGGGCAACAAAAGGGAATAAATATAAAAAGAAAATTAAAAAAAAGTTCTTGGAAATTTAAAATGATACTTTTAAAAAAGCAAAAACCCTTACATATATTAATCTATAAACAGGAAATAAGTCCATTTGGAAATAGAATAAACATTTTTGCTCTATTCTATGAATAATATTTAATTATAAAAATAATCATGTTCAAAAGGTTTAATTAATTTTGATAAAATTTGAAACAGAAATAAACTCCCAGACAAGACTTAAAACCTTCCTGTCAATACAAAGTGACAGTTTATTTTTGATAGGCAAACAGTTTTGAAAAGTTGGACAAATCACTCAAGACTTTTTTTTTTTTTGTAAAAAGCAAACATTCTAAGAACAAACATATAGTCTATGTTTTTATCCATCACCATCAGCTGGTCAAACCCACAGCTCAGAAAGGAAAAAACAGTTGTCAAATAACTAAGTAACAATTATTTTACATTACATTTTAGCCCTAAACAATTCCCTGCAAGAGGTAGTGCCTATTTTGATATTAAACAATACTCTAGGAGTCAGCAGAGATGGAAGAAGCTTATTTTTCTTTAATTGAAAAGAAGGAAAGAAAGAAGCAAACCTTTGAGACAAATACCTTTTCTAATCACCATTTCCGATAATGAACAGGCATACATCAGGCCGTTTGCATTACAGAACCATCAGCACAGAACAACAGTCAGAGGTGAGTGACCCCTGGGACTATCTCCACAGCTACAGCAAAGCTTCTCCCTGACACTAATCCTCCCTGTCATTCTCCCACTGTGCTCTAACCACACTGACATCCGCCTGCCTCAGTGCAAGCTTAACGGAGCCCTTCCTGACTTTTTACTGTCTCCCCCAATCAATGGTTCAAGCGTGCTCTTTTCACCATGTCCAAATGGCAGCTTCACTCATAATCAAAGTGCGCTGCCCCTGTTAAAGGGTTTTCCGAAAGGCTCTCCCATTTGCATTCATTTGCAAAGCAAACTACTTTTATTCACTTTGTTCTGCTATCAAGAATGTTCCCTGAAGCAGATAAATTGGCATAAATACAACCTGCCACTTAAGAGTCAGTAAATAATAGCCAATAGTAGGGAGGATTTTATCAATCATTCTATTTTGTATCCACTAAAAGCTGAAAGCCTCAAACATATTCATCAGCACAACCCTGAGGATACATGCATAAATTCACTTATGTAAAGAGGTAGTCTTCACTGGATTTGTGGGATATTTAATGAATATCAGAAATTTAATTCTCTACATAGGACTGAAAAGAAATTCCCATGATGGTTTTTCTTTTTCCTCTAAATAAAATTAAAACAAATAAGCAATTAGTACTATTCAGCTAATTACTTTGAGGGACACAACTGGATTTTCAAAGAATTCATTTTTATTGTTAAAAAGCTGAAATTCTAATTAGTATACAAACTGGCTTCACAAATCCAAGAGTTAAGAAAAAATTAAGCCTGTGTGTGGTAGAGTCATATATACCAAGAAGAGCTTTTAGTTGACACTGTAGATACAGTACTCAAACCAAGCATGTAGTAAGTATAGCAATGCAATTTCACAGTAAGATAAACCATCTTATTTCTGTATTAATTATAACATTTTTTGAGCAGATAAAATTGTCTAAAATGTTATTTCACACAGCAAACAAATCCTTTCAAATGTGCTCTTTTAAATAAACTGGTTTTTCAAATATGCTGTGTATATTGATATAAACATTGAACATTAACATCAATCTGATTTAAGTCTAAAAAAATCAAAAATTTCAAATCAAATATACAGACTGGTATCTTGAAATCATCTGCTATGACAATTTTGCCATTTCATGACAATGATTTTTATTTTTATTAATACTTTTAAAAAATATATTTTTTAAAAAGATCGATAATGACTAGGACTCTAATCTTAAACCTTTTGAGCAAACCCTTTTAGCAATTCATTATCCTCTCGCCTACAGCTGTAAGGCACTTTGGTGAATGTGTAATTCCTCAGCAATAGTTAGCTGTGTCTTTAGAAGCAACAGAGCCTACTGTGATCCAGTTACTACAGCAGCCATGAGGGTGGCCATGGTGTGAATGTATTCTCCTTGTTCTAATCTGGAGCCAACTGTAGCTGTGAAAGTCAAATGAATGCATAAGCACACTGCTTTGCCACTTAAAACCATGTGTGTCCAATACTACTGAGACACTGGGCCAAAAATTCATCTCTACAGTAAAGTAATGGAAGATACCACATGGTGTGGGGACAGCTGTTGTGACTACACAAGCATTTCAATTTTGCATCAGAAAAGCCCTACTCTGGGAATGAATCTCCATACTGAATACAAAATACAAAGTAAGTTTTCAAATTATTCAATATTTTAATGTAAAGATCCCCAAAATACAACTACTGAAGTAAGTAATGTAAATATTTAAATTATATTCCAATCTAATTTAATGGGAGAGGGAGAGATGACTGTCAGAACAGTGGCATTGTTCAGGACGCACCAAGCCCCAGAGATAACCCTGGTGGGGGAAAAAGAGGGACACACACAAAAGCTGCCCTCACTGTGGAGGAGACCAGGCTCAAACCTGGGTAGTGCATATGACAAAGCAGTGGCCCATGAATTGCATTCCTACCCTCACTGTGGAGGAGACCAGGCTCAAACCTGGGTAGTGCATATGACAAAGCAGTGGCCCATGAATTGCATTCCTACCCTCACTGTGGAGGAGACCAGGCTCAAACCTGGGTAGTGCATATGATAAAGCAGTGGCCCATGAATTGCATTCCTATTATTATTAATCTGTAGCTTTGTTGAGCCGTAGCAGTTGGAAATAAAAAAATGTTAAACTTGGCCCTTCACTAAAGATATTTTGAGAAACATGCTCAAGATAAAGCAAATAGTTGAAATTCCTTCTTACCTCCATTTTTCTTAGAGCAACAACAAATAAATCCCCTCTTGAAAAATTAACAGAAAGATGTCTCATCCATTTCCTTTTAAAAACATTTATGCCAGTAAGTACTGTGATAGTTTGCCACAGAGTAAAGGATAATTAATAAGGGAAGATGATTCCAGGTGCAAGGAATGGCAAATTGTGAGAGTATGAGGTGGAAGCAGGTCTAAGATGAATCCATAGAAAGATGAAGAGATTGAACCACACAGGGGCTTAAAGATTGTTGCAAGAACTCAGGCTCATCATTCACTCTATATTCCAGGTGGGACAGAAAACTATTGGCAGAAGAGGATCTAGTGGGGGCTGAATCGTTATGTGGAAAAATGGGAATCAAGTTACGCATGTATAAACTATTGTATTTTACTGTCAACTATAAATCACTAATCTCCCAATAAAGAGATTTTCTAAAAAGCAAGCTATTGGACTATTTTCCTTTTACTGATAGTAGGTTGTGTGCTGGCTTTGTTGAGGGGGCTATGTTTACAAAGGGGCAAGCTACCTGGGTAACTGGGTAGCTGTGTTTAAGAGCTGGAAGAGAAGAATCCATGCCCTCACAAGGAAAGCTTAATCATAAAACACACACACAATGATGAGTGCCACCCCCCCCCCCCATTCTCCTAAGAATGATACATAGCTGGTATAGGAGCAAAGCTTAATTCACGAGTGAGAGTACAGTTTTAGGAGGTCTGTGTAACTGACATCAAAGACTAGTGCTCTTCAGGCCACACCCCATTTCAATTCTTAGAACATTCTTAAATAACACATTCCTATTGGGGAAAGATATTTGGAAGTGGGTGTATAACTCCTCCTTGAACAATCTTTCACTTCCATAGCCCTTTAATTCAGTTTTCCTGTGACATGAGTCAGGCCCTTCCTGCTTCAATGACTTAATCAGATAGGGCGAGGCTCAGGACTAAATGGTTACTAATTACCCACTGCTCTCAGTCTTCTAAAATTCCACCAGCATTGCCTTCTGCTACAACTCTTTGTTCCAGGGCTTATACTGTTTGTAGGAATCCAAAAAGGAGTAACGATAAATAAATGTGATCACCAAAAAGTTCCACAAGATATCATGTGGAAGACTCTGTGAAGTCTCATTTAAAATTGTCATATGCATTACATTATTCAGATTCTAACCTAAATGATATCTACTAATCACTTATTCATGATCATTTTACTTTTTTTTAAACCAGAGCACTGCTCAACTCTGGCTTATGGTGGTGCAGGGGATTGAACCTGGGACTATGGAGCCTCAGGCATGAGAGTCTTTTTGCATAACCATTATGCTATTTACCCCCGCCCTGATCACTTTATATTGCAATAAAATACTGCATTATTTTATATGATAAAATACAAATCTGGGTTGCTGATAGTGTTGAAGTCTCACGCCCCTTCCCCCTTGTGCCTCACATCTGGGTAAGCCATAAAGAAAGCGTGGGAAGAGTAAAACCTTGCAACCCCCTCCCTGTGTGTGGGAAACCTTTCCCCAGTCCAACCACAATAAAAAACATCCCAAGACAGTCTCCCTTTCTAGCTCTCTCAAGCAATTTTGGGGCCCATATGGGAAGCCTGTCCTGCTGCCATAAAGCCTTTTTTTGCTGTATTTTCTCTCTCTCTCTCTCTCTCTGTTTGTGAGGCTAATTCTATCTGCAAGTTGAACCAACAACTGAGCCCTTACCACTGGCAACTGGTTTTGCTGCTTGGTGTTGCATTTGCTGAGTCCTAGCAAACCACTGTTATGGATTTAACCTAAATCAGAAATTTCAGTAAGTGGTGCTTAGAAGAGGAGTAAGAAGGGATTAGGATCTTACTTTTAATTGGCCTTAGGTTGTGTGACTCAGCTCAGATCTGTCTGTTACAGATAGAAGTGTGTGCTTGGATTTTAATATTAGTCATGACTGATCCTAGACTCAGGGAAAAAGATGGTTTAGAAGATACAGAGGACTTCTTGGTTACTTTGAAGAGTTGAATTACAGGTTTCCCCTACTATCTGAAAATAAAATGTTCCTTTTGTTATCCTTTGGGTATGGACATGCTCAAAATTTTTTCCATATTAATTAATGATAACACTATTCCCTGGCCCAAAAATAACCTACTAAACATACCAAAAGGAATGTCCTGCTCTAAAGTAGTGGGCAAAATCCATAATGAGATTTGCAATCCTGAAGGCAGATGGCCAGTGAGCCTCTGCAGTTTTCTTCTGCTGCCCATATCTCTATTGCAGAAAAGATCTAACCCTCAGGGCAACAGGGTAAAGACCCAAGCATCTCCATAGCACAGCCAAGGTTTGTTCAACCATTGTCACAAGGAAGGACCTTAATCCTGATGATACTAATTTGAGGCTCTCTAGAGCAGAAACTATAAATGAGTGGTAGTGAGACCAGGTGGTGGAGCACCTGGGTAAGCGCATATATTACCAAACTCAAGGAACCAGATTCAAGCCCCTGGTCCTCACCTGCAGGGGGAAAGTTTCAGGAGTGGTGAAGCAAGGCTGCACCTCTCCCTCGCCCTCTCTCTGTTCCCCTCTGTTCTGTCAAATAAAATAAAGTTAAAAAATAAATAAGAGGTAGAAAAGACTTTCCTAAAATAGAGCCAGTAACAACTGAAGAGGGGTGCCATGAGCAACTAAGTAATATTCAGGAACAAGACACCACTGAGAGAATCCTACAACACTGGAGTGCACTTCAGAAACCAACATAAACTACATTAGAGAGGGTTGCCAGGGGAGTCGGGCAGTAGCGCAGCGGGTTCAGTGCATGTGGCGCAAAGTGCGAGGAGAAGGATCCCAGTTCCCAGTGCCTGGCTCCCCACCTGCAGGGGAGTCGCTTCACAGGCAGTGAAGCAGGTCTGCAGGTGTCTGTCTTTCTTTTCCCTCTGTCTTCCCCTCCTCTCTCCATTTCTCTCTGTCCTATCCAACAATGACGACTTCAATAACAGTAATATATACAACAATGAAACAAGGGCAACAAAAGGGAAAATAAATAAATAAATATTTTTTTTAAAAAAGGGTTGCCAGACAGACTTAAGTCACTAGACTTAAGGACTAGTGACTGTGCCACCTTCCTGTTTTCAATATAAACGGATGAACCCTGAGAGTATGTTGAGTGAAATTAATACTGATAGAGAAAACATCTTGAAATGGTTTTTTTTGTATAATATATTAGTCAAAATGAAATATGGAGGCAATCCTAGGCTAAGTACTAGGAAATATCAAAGAGCTGTCACAAAGGTGTTCTAGTTAAATCTTTTCTAGGTTGGAGGGGCCGGGTGGTGGCGCACCTGGTTGAGCACACATGTTATAATGTGCAAAGATCCAAGTTTGAGCCCCCAGTCCCCTCCTGCAGGGTGAAAGCTTTTCAAGTGGTGAAGCAGTGCTGCAAATGTCTCTCTCCCTCTCTATTACCCCGTTCCCTCTTGATGTCTGGCTGTCTCTATCCAATAAATAAATAAAGATAATAAAAGGATTTAAAAAATCATTTAAAAAGTTTTAAAAAATACTTAAAAAAATCTTTTCGAGGTTGGAAATTTCTAATCAGCTTTAGGTCTGTTTGCATTGTAGCAACCATCAGTACTAAAAATCATCTTAGTACTTACTCCTTTTCAGGTAAAAAGTTCTGTTCCCTTTCAAATAATGATTATAAAGACACACACCTATAATGAACATGAAAGGAGAGCTAGGCTAATCATTATAACAGGCTAATCATTATAACAAGGGCTGATTTCTTGGGAGCTGAGGGGCTGGGTGTGTAATGCTTGTTAAGTGTGAATGGAGTCAGCCAGGCTGTTGTATAACTCTACCTCTATCTTGCAGTCTACTGGGAAATGACAATAAAGGGACTCAAGCTGTAGACATGGATTCTACCTGCTTTCATCCTTTCTTGGGAGATTTCCCAGAGGTAGACAAACTTGTCAAATACTAAGAAGACACCTTGACCACTATTCTGGCTTTTACACCTGATACTGCATTTATGACGCTGATAACAGTGACCCAGTTAGAGAATGAGAAATTAATCCTAAGAAATCTAGGTTAATTTTTTTTTTTTTTTTTTTTTGTCAGCCTATCACTCTGGAAAAACTCTAGCTCTTATGTAGAAATATAATGGGAAATTAAAAGTATCTGTTTTATTATGGTCAACTTAGTAGATGTAAAGTGATGTATTACGTAATTTGATTTATATTTCCTGATACAAAATACATAATCCAGATAGGTATCTACTAAGAATGCCAGAGTATAAAAGGATTAATACTCAGCAATAAAAAGTCAAATGGCCCAATTAAAAAGTAGGCAATATTAACAGTCACCCCCCCCCCCCAGTGACATGCAAGTAGTCAAAAAGCATATGAAAGGATGCCATCAGGGAAATGTAAGTCAAAACCACACTGAGGGTAGGGGAAGATAGCCTAATGGTTATGCAAAAAACTTTCATGCCTGAGGCCCCCAAAGTTCCTGGTTCAATCCCTTGCACCACCTTAAACCAAAGCTGAATAATATTCTGGTGTAAAACAAAATCACTTTGTGTCTGAATCTAGGGTTTTGGGCAGGTTTAAATAAGACTTTAAGAAATAGGGTCAAAATGTCAAGTTTAGACCATACAAGGTCTTCTTAATACATGCACCCTATGACTTGTCCGTAGCCCACAAGCATTAGATGATGTAAACCTCACCAACAATGTGCTATTACCCATATTATAGAGCACTAAGAATTTATATAACTTGTCCAAGGTTTCTCTCACAAAGTTAGTTCACTATTAAAAATCCACCAAGGAACTGGTAGATTTCCTAGGGAAAACAATCCATGTTCCTGTGCATGGATCTAAAACCTTGGCATCTGGCCCTTTTCTAACTCTCCAGTTTTATTTCATCTTAGTCTCTTCTATAACTTTTATTATCAATTCAATTTTTATTGCTACCAGGGTTATTGCTAAGGGATGGTGCTGGTACTATGAATCCACAGCTCCTAGTAGTCATTTTTTCTATTTTTATTTGATAGGATAGAAAGCCAGAAGGGGCCAGGTAGTGGTGCACTTGGTTGAGCACACTAATTACAATGCACAAGAACCCAGGTTCAAACTCCCCAGTCCCCACCTGTAGGGGAAAGCTTTGTGAGTGGTGAAGCAGGGCTGCAGGTGTCTCTCTCCCTCTCTATCTCATCCTTCCCACTTGATTCTTGCTGTCTCTAATACATAAATAAAAATAAGGAAAAATTAAAAAAGGAAAATCCTTTGGAAAAAAAGAGAGACATCTGCAGACCTGCTTCACCAGTCATGAAGTGTCCCCCCCCCCCCCATTAAGTGGGAAGTAGGGGCTTGACCCTAGGTCCTTGCACATGGTAACATTGTGCTCAACCAGGTGCACCACAGCCCAGCCCCCCCTGCCATATCCTTTAGATATCCCAAACTACTGGCTGGAGTAGTCAGGTTGTCTCCTATTTCTGAAGTGTCTTTAAAACTATTTCTCCTCTGTGCAATAAGCACATTCTGTGTGCTCTACTAGTAATCACTGCTCCACAAAGAGTAAGTTTCCCATGTGAAGTCTTTGTAACTCCTATGATACTAAAATTCTCCTACTAAACTCCTTGCATAAGGGTACATACTTAGTCACCCAAAGCTTTAGGACTATATCTTCCATTCATGTATCCTCTATGTTTAGACCACATTATAAAATCAGTGACTAATTTTGGAACGTATTTTAGGGGGGAGTGGAAGAAATCTATAGGAAAAAGAGACAGGAAGACTACCAAGACCCTCTGAGAGTAGGAAAACTTCTAGATGTAGTATTAGAAGAGGATAACTCCGTGGTCCGGGAGGTGGCACAATGGATAAAGCACTGGGCTCTCAAGCATGAGGTCCTGAGTTCAATCCCTGGCAGCACATTTACCAGAGTAATATCTGGTTCTTTCTTTCTCTCCTCCTATCTTTCTCATGAATAAAAGAAATAAATTCTTAAAAAAAAAAAAAAGAGGATAGCTCCTACACAAGTGGGGAATGATAACTACTTATTCCTCCCAGAATCAGTCATACTTAAAGCATAAGTCTATTGTTCAATAAGGTTAGTTTATAGAACAGACATTTTCATGTCTGAAGGGGACTTCTTTTATTTATAGATTTACAGTTCTTAAAGTTAGATGTTATCTCAATGGACCAACATTCTCCAGGCAGAAAATTTACTGCATCATCCTGTTTGGGGAAAAAAATAACAAAGCAAAATAAATTAACAAGATTTTTTAAAGGTAGGATTTATGTCAGGTATAGAGGAAATTTGTAGTAGCATTTTTTCCACTGTACCTCAACTATGATGCATCTAGTATCTGCCTGAGGTCAAGTAATTTAACAGAATGGCACCTGAGTCTTAGTTTACTACTTGGTTTTCTAGATGTACATTGGAATCTAATTCACTTTCTCAATGCACGAAGAATATCTTCACTAGTTTCGTTCTTTTAGGACAACATCCTCTCAATTTTAAAAAAAATATTTACTTCCTTTTGTTGCCCTTGTTGTTTTATTGTTGTAGTTATTATTGTTGTTGTTATTGACATCGTCATTGTTGGATAGGACAGAGAGAAAGGGAGAGAGGAGGGAAGACAGAGGGGAGAGAAAGACACTCACAGACCTGCTTCACTGCCTGTGAAGCAACTCCCCTGCAGGCGGGGAGCCAGGGGGTCGAACTGGGATCCTTATGCCGTCCTTGCGCTTTGCACCACGTGTGCTTAACCTGCTGCACTACCATCTGACTCCCTCAATTTTTAAAAAAATTTTTTTAATTTTTTATTTTATTTATTCCCTTTTGTTGCCCTTGTTTTATTGTTGTAGTTATTGTTGTTGTCGTCGTTGTTGGATAGGACAGAGAGAAATGGAGACAGGAGGGGGAGACAGAGAGGAGGAGAGAAAGATAGACACCTGCAGACCTGCGTCACCGCCTGTGAAGCGACTCCCCTGCAGGTGGGGAGCCGGGGCCCAAACCGGGATCCTTATGCCGGTCCTTGTGCTTTGCGCCACCTGCGCTTAACCCGCTGCGCTACAGCCCGACTCCCCTCCCTCAATTTTTTTTTAAAGATTTATTAATGAGAGATAGGAGAGAAAGAGAACCAGAGCATCACTCTGGTACATGTGCTACTGGGGATTGAACTCAGGATTTATGCTTAAGAGTCAAAGGCTTTATCCACCATGCAACGTCTTGGGTCACTCAATGTTTTCTTTTCTATATGCCATAATATTTAATCAGATGGTAAAATTAAAAGGATTCAGAGTAGCCTGGGAGGTGGTGCAATGGACCCTTAAGCATGAGATCCCCAGTCTGATTCTTGGCATCATATGTGCCAGGATGAGGCTCTCCTTCTTTCTCTCTCTTCTCCCCTCCATAAATAAATAAACCTTAAAAATAAAAATAATAGCAAAGAAAGGGTTAACGATAACAACCTTTTATTTATTTATTTTGGATAGAGACAGAAATTGAGAAGGAAGAGGGATATATAGAGACAAAGACACCTACAGCACTGCTTCAGTGCTTGTGAAACTTCCCCCTGCAGGTGGGGACCAGGGGCTTCAGTAGAGTGGGTATTCTGCATGTCTGTTGAAGGGCTGATCCTTGGACCTACAGATGACTAGTACCCTGGTCTCTCAAAATAAATCTAAAGAAAAAAACAACAAAACTCAGTATCTATGTTCATATGCAACACTGACCTCCAGTTTTCCTTTTTTCATAAAATACAATTTTGAAATTGAGATTTTAGTCTTATAATGGAACACTGGATGTTTCTTCCTTTTTAGATATTTTTATTAGTGATTTACAAGATTATAATAGAGCTATAACTGGATGTTTGCCCTCTCTTTATATTAGAATAATCTATGCAGATCAGACTTTATATAGATCATGCATAGGTTCTCCTCCCTAAAGGTAAACTAATTTTTTTTGGTCATATGTAAATCTAGGCTATCTTGTTAGCTGTATGTAATTGAAGCATCACTCTTATTTTAGTAGTTTTCAAAGACTTATTTATATATGACAGAGAGCCAGAGTATCATTCTGGTACATCTGATGCTGGGGATCAAAACTCAGGGCCTCATATTTGAAAGTCCCGTGCCCTTCCCTTTCCCCTTCTTGTCCTGCCATATTATTTCATTATGGTTTTATTCCTTCTTTTACCTCTTTATTCATTTGTTTTAAAATGATTGGTTTTCTTGTCTCCTGTTCTTGGAGTGCCAATTTCCGTTTGCTTCATCTCTTGAGTACTGTCAAGAGTTTATGCTACTCTTATTTTCAGCACAAATCTCTATAGAGCTTTCCTTTTTATCTGGAGTTCCAGAGGAGCCCGAAGTTTTGTGGTAAGCCTGGAGAGTAGTTTTTCCACTGCCTTCAGACAGAGTCTGGGGGGGGGGTTAATGGCCTTGGACCACTAAGTTTTTCTCTCCTTTTATAGAAAGGTAGTCTTTTGTGACTAGGTTTTATGTGGGAGGCTCAGTTCCAGCTGCCTGTGGAACCAAAGGCACAATATTTGCCTGAAGTAGGTATTAAAACCCCAGGCACCAATCCTCACATTCTGTGGTGTCACTCCTGCTTATGACTATGGTTTTGAGCTATTATTAAGGGTATTAACACCTAACTGGATTTCCCTTTTATCCTTTTAATCGAGGCTATGATTACATTTTTTTTTTTTGTTCTTAATACTTAAATCTTATATTGGGAGGGCAGGGTTCATTCATATCAGCTAAGTCTTTTATGTTGCTATATAAAAATCACTCCAATGGCGACTTCTCAAAGACTAACCTATATTTATTCTTAAGTCTGTAACATAATTTCACTTTGTCCAAACGTGTAGATACCATAGTTAATTTATGATTTTTTCAGGTGATGTGAAGGACTTCAGAATTGACATGAAAGATATAAGGACAAGTAAATGATTTGACTGGAAGCAAAGGAAGACAAAATATCCAAGGGAAAAGAATAAAACTGCAGACTTAAGAATATGTGTAGGAGGCAGGGGTACATAGCATAATGGTTATGCAAAGATACTCTCATGCCTGAGGCTCCAAAGTCCCAGGTTCAATCCCCTGCACCATCATAAACCAGAGCTGAGCAGTGCTCTGGTTAAAAAAAAAAAAAGAATATGTGTAGGGCCTGGGAGGTGGTGCACCCAATTTCAAGGCCCCAGATTCCATGGGCCTTTCAAGAGCAGGTCTGCAGGTGTCTCTCAATTTCTCTCTGTCCTATCAAATAAAATAAATATTAAAAGAATCAGTGGAAGCATACATAAATACTTTATCCTAGATTCCACAATAGCCAATAATATCTCACCAGTTTTTTTTTAACCTCTCTGCAACATTCTACTCTCCTACTTCTATTTTAATCTATGAATAGTTCTAGTTCTCTTTACTTTGGCAACATTCTTTTTGTGGTTCCTCCTTCTGTCCCACAGATGTTTTTCCTCTTCCCGCTCCCCACATTTTAGGTATCAGATGTATGCTGACAGCCCCAATAGTTATATCTCTAATTCCCATGTCTTAAATTCTATACTACTAGTTTCTGGATGTTTCCTTCTACAAGTATTTTCCTTTCTTCCAACACTGGCTTATTCTGTACCGCCTGTGTCCTGTGTTCACTATCTTTGGTTGTGGTACTTGCCTTTTCCAATCACCTAACAGCCATTTTTATGTCCTACTCACACTTTTGTATCATCGGTTGACAAGTCTTGATCATTTAAGAAGATTGATACTGGGAGTCGGGCTGTAGCGCAGCGGGTTAAACGCAGGTGGCGCAAAGCACAAGGACCGGCATAAGGATCCCGGTTCGAACCCCGGCTCCCCACCTGCAGGGGAGTCTCTTCACAGGCGGTGAAGCAGGTCTGCAGGTGTCTATCTTTCTGTCCCCCTCTCTATCTTCCCCTCCTCTCTCCGTTTCTCTCTGTCGTATCCAACAACGACGACAACAACAATAATAACTACAACAATAAAAACAACAAGGGCAACAAAAGGGAATAAATAAATAAAATAAAATATTTAAAAAAAAAAAAGAAAAAAAAAAAGAAGATTGATACTGTCTCTCTCTGCTACTTGCCTAACTCAGGACCTCATCATCTAGTACTCAGACTATTGCAACACATTTCTAACCAGTCTTTTCTTCTTCCTTTAACTGTCTACACCATTGCTAGTAAACATTTCTAAAACACAGGCTTAACAATATTGCTCAACAACCTTAATGCCAAATTCAAGATTGCTGATTTGGCTGCCACCTACTTTTACAAAGTAATCTTCCCCTTTATCACTTCAAATACCCTTTGACCCAGCTAAGCTACATTACTCACTCTTTCTGATACTAGGCTCTGAATAGTCTTGTCTCAGGAGTGCTTTAAATCATGTAAATTCCTTTCTCTGAACATTTTCCCACCCCACTCTCAAATCCTACATAAAGCCTTTCCCCCTTATGAAGGTGGAAGTAATCTTGTCCTTTGCTGAACAGCAAAAATACATTAACCTTTCACAAAGCATTTACAGTCTACCTCAAAAAAGGCTCACTTAGGTCTCTGTTACCTTTTTGATGACATAGTGACTAAGAACAGAGATTCTGAAGCTGGTGAAGTGGGTTTCAAGCATAGCTATGCCACTTATTAATTTGGGGACAGTTATTTTACCTTGTTGTATTTGTTTATTCCTCTGTCAAATGAGGAAAATAATGGTATTTACCACATGGGGCTGCTGTGAGCATTACTCAGTTATATGTAAAGAGCATACAGAACAGTTAGCAGGTACATGATACATTTAACTAAGAAGGCAAAATTGGATATGCTTCATCATTGTACTACCCAGTCACATTACTTTCCACACAGTGGGCATTCATCAAGTTTTTTTTTTTTTAATAGTTAAAAAAAATTACAACCAACCAATAAAATGCCAGGTAATTCATGGCATTATCCACCCAAGTGGTACAGAATAGTGCTAGAAGAATTCTGATAAGAGAAAGATCACAGTAATGTCAGTTTATAAGAAAGATACCTTATGAAAGGGCGACTCCCCAATGCTATGGTATTTTAAAAGGTCTAATCTGAGTGAGGCAGAGAGAATGAACTCATAGGATAATAGTAAATAAACTATTAGCCCAGGAGACATGAGCACATAGAATCAGGCATTTCAAAGGGAGGGTTGGAAACAGAAAGATAACAAAGCCAGAATAAACTGTTTATAAAAACAGGAAGTTTTTTCTTTTTCCTTTAAAGGAAGCTATAAATTCCTGACTATATGGTACTTATAGGCCAGGGTTTCTGTATAGATTTGAGAAAGTTGGGAACAATTAAATTCAATTTTAGGTATGTTGAATTAAAGACACCATGTGCTATGATTTGGCAAGGTCATGTAGGTGGCTATGAAAGGAAAGATGAGGGTTTTTAATGACAGAAATCAGGCAATCCTCAGATTAGAGTTGATCATTGCAAAGGGAGGCACAGATGAGCTGGCAAGAATGACACAAAGGCCAATAGAAGAGTACAGTTTGTGAGGAATGCTTCCCTGTAACCTGATACTATACTAAGATTAGTAGCTTAGTTATCAAAAATATCCAGATATGTTCTGGTGAATTATATGTAAACTCCGTAATTGGGAACATTCAGTAAAATCTGTCTCTTAGACAAAATATAAATTCCAAGAGAGCAGACATTCTTACATCCTCAAATGTGCATCTCTAGGGCTTAGTCCAGTTTCCCTAGTTACTAATTATGTAAAACTGGGTAGAGAACTTAAGTACTACAAGTTTCACTTAATTCATCAGTGTATGGGAAAGTGTGTGTAATATCAATTTAATTAAAATAGTTAATGTAGAATGCCTGTCACATAACAATCAATAAATTATCCTCTTATTATATGAAAGAAGCTAATTAATACTTATTGAAACTGCTTCAAATGACACTTTTGAAAAGTCATGCAGTTTCCTCAATACCCCTGTGGCTAGGAACTAACATGAACAAGTTCTGAAGAACTCATGAGACAGTACAGATTTTTTTCTTGTTGTATGTTTCATATTGGTTTGGTCCCCTTCCCCCCACCTCTGGAAGATTGTGGTTTAGCCCTGCTAGTTTTGCCCCAGAGGGACCCCTACAGAGTTCGAGAGTTCTTGGCGCGCCTGTGTGAAGAGATGGAGGACAGATCTGTGTGGTGATTAGTTTAAGGGTCTCTCTCTGCCGCCAGAGCACAAGGGCAGGAGAACACATGTTTGCCCGCTCGTGAATAAAGCCTCTCTGCCCAGCTGTGTGTCTCTGGTCGTCTCTGTCTACCGCCGCGAAGCTAGCCCGGCCTGCTGGAGCCTCATGCACATGAGATTTCAGTTCTCTTGATTCATTTTTCCTTTTAGCAGAGGGAAAGAAACACCACTGCACAGGGCTGCCTTAGGCACTGTGGTGCTGAGACTCAAACCTGGGCCAGGCACATAGTAAAGTGTTTATACCACCTAGTTAACTATTCATCTTGCCCCAGATTTTTTTTTTAATCTTAAGGAGCTAGAGAAAGAATAAATCCCCAAATTCATCAAAAGAAATAACAAGAACCAGAGCAGACTTTTTTTTTTTTTGCCACCAGTGTTATTGCTGGGGCTCAGTGCCCGCACTAAGACTCTACCACTTCCAGTGGCTGTTTCCTTCCTTCCCCTTCCCTTCCATCAAGTAAAAAAAAAAAAAAGAGAGAGAGAGAGGTGGGGGAAGAGGAAGTAGGGAGGAAGACACCTATAGCACTGCTTTGCTGCTTGTGAAGCTTCACCCCTGCAGGTCAGGACTGAGGCTTGAACACAGATGGCTATGTGCACTCTGCCAGGGATACCATTTCCCAGCCCCACTCAGCAGAATTATTTTTAAAGGAAGCTAAATAGACAAAAATAAAAAAATATCAATGAAGTATGAGCTATTCTTTGAAATGCCCAATGAAATTGACACTTAGCTAGGCTCACAAGAAAAGAACAAAAAATATCTTGCCTCTGTGTCTTTGCTTAACTTGTAAGAACTTACTTTCAGGGGCTGGGGAGACAGCATAATGGTTATGCAAAAGCTTTTCAAGCCTGAGGCTCTGAGGTCTCAGGTTCAATCCCCAAGCACTACCATAAGCCAGAACTAAGCAGTGTCGCAGTGTTCTAGTCTTTGTCTCTCTCTCTCTCTTTCCCTCTATATCTACCCTTCTCATTAAAATAAACTAAATAAAAATATTTAAAAAAATTAAAAATTCACTTTCAGTATCTTTGGGCTAGGAGATAGTGACTTTTTTGTAGTATTTGAAAAAATTTTCTGCATGTAATTTAACTTAAATTTAGATTAAACATGGGAGAGAGTAAACTGACCATATTCACAAGAGTAGTCTGACACATGGCAAATGAATAAATTGTAATTCAGGAGAAAATTCTGGACTTCAAGGTATTTTTTATCTAAGTAGAGGAAATTGTTACTTGTCAACAATAAGCAAATGATTGTATTATTGGATTGTCTGAAAAGTCATGACGCTATTCTATGCAAAAATGCATCACAACTTTTCTGAAACCCAACAAAATGTCTTTTATTTAAAGGAGTGACTCTAGAAATGTTTGCCTGGAGCCAGAGCAATAGCTCACTGAGTAGGACATGTGCCTTGCTGTGTGTGACTTAAGACTTGAGCCATGGCACCACATGGGAGTGCCAGGTATCAGGAAGCTTTGGTGCTGTGGTGTCTCTCTGTTTCTATATCTGACTGAAAAGTTGGCCTAAGAGAAATGAATCCACACATACATGAGGCCCTGGCCTTAACAAAACAAAAAATTGTTACAGCAACTTGAATCTAATTTATATTAAAAAACGTTAGTTTCAATTAGGAATCACAGGAGCAAGGCTATCTTTACTTTAAAATGGGAATAAGACAGTCCTTTAAAAGTTAAAGGATAAGAACTTGTAATGGGTATCAAGTGTTTCAATGAAGTGAATTAGTGGAGTCAGTCTGACTCAATTCAATTAACATTTACACAGATAAGGCACTTCTTCTTCGCCTGATAAGGCACTAAAGTAGATTCAACTGTTAGGTGGTTTAAAGGGAAGGAGAAACCAAAGTGACCATGTGATTATAATAGAAGAATTATATCCAATCTCTTCTTAGAAATAGTTACATATTATGATTGGATGTAGAAGAGACAGTACAAAGCATAAAAACTAATCCTACACTATAGAATGTAGAATACAATTATAAAAGGAAGATGAAGTGGCTGGGTGGTGGCACACCTGGTTGAACACACGTTACAGTGCTCAGGGACCCAGGTTTGAGCCCCTAGTTCCTACCTGCAGGGGGAAAGCTTTGTAAGTGGTAAAGCAGTGCTGCAGGTGTCTCTCTCCCTCTCTATCACTCCCTTCCCTCTCGGTTTCTGGCTGTTTCTATCCAATAAATAAAGATAATGCAAAAAAAAAAAAAAAAAAACTAAAAAAAAAGACAAAAAATAAGTGTGAATTATAAAAAACAACTCTGTGTAGGTACCTAAGTAAGTGTTAGGGATTATCAAAATTTTACTTGTGCAAAGTATTTAGTATACTATGAGCTGCTGTTTCTACTACTCCCACTCCCCAGGGTGGGGGTGTGTGACTAATTTCATTAAGTATCTGTTCCATGTAACATCATAATCTTAAGACAGACAGATGTGGTTAATTTGGAGATACAAAAGAAAACAGGAAACTCAACTAATCAGCAATATGTCTGATGAGAGCAGGTAGGTATTAGTTGTGAGGAAGTGGACAAGCACTCTCAGGTTTCAAAGCAACATCATTGTGATAAGATTCTGGGAAGAGAGCAGGTGGTGTGGTAGGAGTCATTAATTACAAGATGTCCAGGCTTAGCAAAAGACCCACTTTTAAGACTTAATTATCAACAGCATGCTTCAAATTGATTGTAAACTATCTTAATTGTAGAACGTCTCCAAGGAAAAAAAAAAAGGTTAACTAAAAAATTTAAGTTGAATAGCCATACCAGAAATGACTGTAAAGATTTCACAGCTGAAAAATAAAGTATTTGAAATGAAAGATTATTCTAGAGTATTGATCAGTGGAATAATCTGGTAAATTCCTACCTTAACCATAAATTTATTCATAAATATTTTATTTATTTATTTATTTTAAATATTTTTATTATCTTTATTTAATCAAGAGGGTAGGGGAGATAGAAAGAGAGACACCTGCAGACCTGCTTCACCACTTGTGAAGCTTTCCCCCTGCAGGTGGGGTCTGGGGGTTTGAACCTGGGTCCTTGAGCACTGTAACATGTGCGCTCAACCAGGTGCGCCACCACCTGGCCCTATTTTATTTATTTTAATGAGAGAGAGAATGACCTGAACATTGTTCAGCTCTGGCTTATGGTGGTGCTAGGGACTGAACCTGGGACTTTGGAACCTCAGACATGAGAGTCTTTTTGCATAACCATTATGCTATCTCTCCTGCCCAAGTCCATTCATTTTTTCTTAAGTGTACAAGTTTTTTTCTTAATATTTATTTACTTATTCCATTTTGTTGTTTTATTGTTGTAGTTACCATTGTTGTTGTCGTTGTTGGATAGGACAGAGAAATGGAGAGAGGACAGGACAGAGAGGGGGAGAGAAAGATAAGACACCTGCAGACCTGCTTCACCGCTTGTGAAGCGACTCCCCTGCAGGTGGGGAGCCAGGGGCTCGAACCAGGATCCTTAAGCCAGTCCTTGTGCTTTGCGCCACCTGTGCTTAACCCACTGCGCTACCATCCAACTCCCTAGTCTATTCATTTAAAAATAATATTTATGAAGATTAAATGTCTCGGGCAGGGGTAGATAGCATATGGTTATGCAAAGAGACTCTCCTGAGGCTCCAAAGTCCTAGGTTCAATCCCCTGCACTACCATAAACCAGAGCTGAACAGTGCTCTGGTGAAAAAAAAAATACATACATACATGTATATATATATAGTCTGCCTCTTTTATGTATATATTTATTATATTTGTCCATATGTAAAATTATGTAGAAATGTGATCATATAAAGTGGTAAGAATCTTCTATAAAGATTAGTCCACACCAGGTGGTTTCTATTTTTTGTGCTTTAACTTTATAATAGTTTATAAAACTTCTGATATTAAGACTTTGTTTTATATATATATTGCCCCCAGGGTTATTGCTGGGGCTCGTTGCCTGCACCGAATCCTCTGCTCCTGAGGACATTTTTCCCATTTTGTTGCCCTTGTTGTCATTATTGTTGTTGTCATTGCTTTTGTTGTTGGATGGGACAGAGAGGGGAAAGATAGACACCTGCAGATCTGCTTCACAGCTTGTGAAGCGACGCCCCTGCAGATGGGGAGCCGGGACTTGAACCGGGATCCTTCCGCTGGTCCTTGCACTTTGCACCATGTGTGCTTAACCCGCTGTGCTATCACCCGGCCCCCTAAGACTTTATTCTTTTTCTCACTTAAAAGTTTATTTATGAAAGAGAGAGAACCAGAGCATCACCCTGGCAATGCCAAGGTCAAACTCTGGACATCATGCTTGAGAGTCTATTGCTTTCTGTATCTCCTGGGCTGCCCTTGGAGAAAACTTCTACAGAAAGGTGTTACTCAGAATTTAATATAATCAGCATGTGAAAACTTGCTATATAGTACACTGTTCACTGCTTAAAAGAAACGTGCCCTTTTTTAACAGTCTATTTACTTAGTCCATTATGTTTTATCGGTGTGTGAACAGAAAATCTGAACGTAAATGGAGGAACTCAAGAGAAAAAGCAAGACAGCTGGGGTATGTGTGTCAAGGAATCCTGAAAACTGGGAAAGGTACAGTTTTGTGGTTTGAGGGCTAGGACTTTAGGAGAGAGTGACTGTATTTGCTGATGGAGGCAGGTTTATGAGCAATGATGGGTCCACTATTAGGAGGTGAGGAATGGTGGGGGTGGGGAAGCAGTTGGCAGTGAAGCTCTTGCTTCAGCTTCACAGAAGCAAGAGGAAGGCAATTTTTTTGGGGTGGAGGGGGGACTAGTGGTTTATAGTTGACAGTAAAATACAGTAATTGGCACATTTTTGTTTTCCACATAACACTAACCCCCCACGTAGGTCCTCCTCCACCATCATGTTCCAGAACCTGAATACTCGACGCTGCCCCAGAGTCCTTTGCTTTGGTGCAATACACCAAGAGGAGTTGAAGGCACATGTTACCATACACAAAGACATGGGTTCAAGTCCCTGGTTCCCATGTGCAGAAGGTTGGGGGTGGGGGCTTTATGAGTGGTAAAGCAGTGCTGTAGGTGTTTTTATATATGGGAGTGTATAAAAAAAAACCCTGAGTGAACTCAGACAGTGCAGTTTCAAGCAGCAAGTAAAACTGACCTGTGGTATTTAAAGGTATGCAGTCATTACTTCTTGGTAAGAAAAGAGACAGTGAGCAAAAGGTAGCATGAGTGAAGCATTTGGACACTGGCAATGCTGTTTCTTGATCTTGACAAAGGTTAATCTTACCTTGTCGTAGTTCACTGAATTATTCATATTTTTGTTCTTTTCTTTATGTATTTTTTTCTCAATTAAAACACATAAAATCATTTACCTGTTTTTTCTGTGCTTTGTTCCTACTTTCCAGCCAATCATCCATTTGTTCCTCAATTTCTTCTATAGAAGTTCCATGATCATAAGATTGAATATATGTACTTTCTAAAGGTGTGTATACAGGAAATTCAGGCTTGGGTTTTTTTACTTTCACTTTCTTCTGTTCTAAAAAAAAAATGTTTAAAAGAACCAATTATTGAGGTTTGTTAAAAATAGTTTCTAATATTTCATTCACAAGCCAGACCCTAAAAGCATATATATTGTTCTTTTGCCAAAAGACTTGCTTTACAATGGTTGACTGTAAGTCTTGTAAACCTTGTCAATGAATAACTTTTTAGTCAAGTTTAGAGAAGTTATAGATGAGATGATGATGTAGTCACTACTGATTTATATATGACTTTTTTTTTTTTTTGAGAGACAGTGAAAGAGACCATAGTACCTAAGCTTCCTTCATGTGGTGGGGTCAGTCTTGAACCTGGGTAGCCCAAGTGGCAAAGCAGTACACTATCCAAGTGATCTGTTTTGTTGGTTCCAGCTTTATTGTTCATGAAAGATTTTATTTTGGCATGGTGGGAAGAACCTGGTCATTATGTCTGAAACCTATCTCACCTAGAAATTACATAACATTGGACAAGTAATTTCTTTTTTTCTTTTTACCAGAGCACTGCTCAGTTCTGGTTTATAGTGGTGCAGAGGATTGAAGCTAGGACTTTAGAACCTCAGGCATGAGAATCTCTTTGCAGTAACCTCTCAGATCAAAAGTTAACTTCAAAGTTGATGTGAGGAAATTATATATATTATTTAGTATACTATTTGGCACAAAATTCTTCTTTCTTCTTTATTTTTTAGATATCAGAACCTTATGAGTTCTATCACTTTCTGGGCGACTTTCTCATTCTATTTGGGAGAGACACCATAGCACTACTCCATCGTGCTTGTAATACTGAGGCTCAAAATCAGGGCCACACATTTGCTAATTCATGCACTCTACTGAATGAGCTATAGCAACTCCCCGACAGGAGGGGAGCTGGGAGGCATGAACCGGGATCTTTATGCTGGTCCTTGCACCACCTGCACTTGACCTGCTGCGCTACCGCCCAACTCCCATCTATATTTCTATATAAGAGAACTGCTGCATTTTTCTTGAACCTTTTCTCTCCAACCGCTCTGCACTCAGGCAGCTTTATTTTCTAGCCCCAGTATTCTCTCTCCAAGCAGACTTATTCTACTTACTAGTCTGTTATGGAAGCCTCAACTCCACCCAAAGTGTTCTTCATATCCTATCTCTGTTTGGAATTTTCTTTGTGTGTCTAGCTCTTTGGTGAAATGATCTCTGAAATCTTGAATTTGTGTCTGTTATGGTTAGTTTTAAATTACTTTCTAAATTCACTCAGATAAGCATGGTTTCTGACACTCAGGCAGCAGGTGGCACTGTGGTTATGCTTTTTATATGTCATCGTGGGGGAGAGGAGAGTCTTCCATATAACTTTGGATGGATTTAGACAGAATAGGTTCTGACTCTGTTGCAGTCTGGGCTAGCTACACAGTTTTAGTTTCTCACCATGTTTCCTTGCCTTCTTGGGCCGAGCCTATGGTCGGCTTATGTCTGTACCAAAATGTTGCTTTTTCTAGCTGCTTTTTCTGTCTTTAAAGTTTATCCTGTACCCTCTTCCTACATGTGTCTGCACCTACCTGTGACTCAGTGAATTCCTTCAATGTTGTGAGATTCTAGGTGTTTTTAATCACTGCTTTATTTAGTTTTTCCTGGATGTGATCTTGCAGTTGCTGCTATTCCATGGTACATGCCTTAGAACTACTAGCTTTTTTAAAATCGCTACCAGGATTATTGATCAGAATTGATATGGCCATATTTTTTATTTTATTCTTTATTTCAATATTAGATAGTATGGAGAAAGAGACACTAGCAGACTGGCTTCACTGCTTGTGAGGCTAACCCTCCTGCAGGTGGGGAATGGGGACTTGACTTCTGGTCCCTGTGCTTGGTAGTGTGTTCTCAACTGGATGTGCTACTGCCCCTGCCCCAACCCTTGAATAGACATTTCTTTAAAAGAAAAAAAGTACATTCATTAGGGTTGCCCCAGTAAAAAACAACAAATAACTAGAGTGGTAAAGAGTAAGTGAAGAGTAATTCCAACCTTGTACACAGTCTTAGTGGGAATGTAAATAGTATAGCACTATGGAAAGTAGTATGGTGATTCCTTCCATAGTTAAAAACAGAACAGCTATATGATCCAGTAATTCCACTTCTGGTTATGTATCTGAAAGAAACCTAAAAGCAGTTTCTTGAAGAAGTATTTGTATACTCATGTTTTCAGCAGAATTATTCATAGTTATTAAAACGTGGAAATTGTGATCTAAGAGTCCATGATAGAAGTATAGATAAGCAAAATATAAACATTTAATGGCATATTATTTAGCCTGTAAATTGATGGGAATTCAGGTATATGTTCCAACATGGATGATCCTTGAAGACATTACACTAAGTGAAGTAAATCAGTCACAAGACAAATATTCCACACTTATGAGTAGACATATACATGTCAGTGAAGCAGTGCTGTAGGTGTCCTTCTTTCTCTATTCCCCTCAATTTCTGTCCTATCAAAAGAAAACCTTTGTCTACAAATAAATTTTTGTGATAAGAGAGCTGGTTAGCTTTTTTTTTCTTTCTTTTTTTACACTGGAGCACTGCTCAGCTCTGGCTTATGGTGGTGTGGGAGATTGAACCTGGGAGCCTCAGGCATGACAGTCTCTTTAAATAACCATTATGCTATTTAAAATCCCTGATCGAGCTGATTAGGTTTTATTATATGACTTGTAAGTTAAGGTATAGAGTGTCTACTTGATAATATTCCCAGAGTTACCAGAAGAAATGCTCTGACCTAGTGGGGCTACTTCTGCCCTCTCTCCTTCACTATCAATTCTGAATCAATTTACAGAACAACCATCTCCTTTGTCTCGAATCCTAAGTTTTATAGAAGTCTTTATCTTAAGGAAGGTGAATGTCTTTCCATTCTGTCACTCTAAAAAGGCACATTCTGTCCCCAACCTCTTTATTGTCCCTTGGCTCCCCCCTACTTTGGTCCATTCCTGGTAGGTGCCAGAGACCACTTGACAAAAGATAGCTTGCAAGTAATGTCTGCAATTACTATGATGAAAACAGCTTGACAGTGAGCTGTAGATTATTATAAAAACAAAATCAAAGAATGTATAGAGGATAAGGAAAATAAGTTTTATGTCTATCCCTGTACCCTCCTCTTGTCTACTGAAATTTTAATCTTTGTAACCAATTTCTTTTTTATGCATTCTTTATTTATTCCCTTTTGTTGTAGTTGTTATTGATGTCATCATTGTTAGATAGGACAGAGAGAAATGCAGAGAGGGGGAGAGAAAGATAGATACCTGCAGACCTGCTTCACCGCTTGTGAAGTGACCCCCCTGCTGGTGGGGAGCCAGGGGCTCGAAGTGAGATTCTTATGCCGGTCCTTGCACTACCAATTTCTTTTTGAAATAAATTAAATGCATTTTCTTCTAGTATGATATGGGCTGTTTGTTTTGTTGTCAGGCATCCACCTGCATCCTGTACATGGCAAAGCAGGCAAACTACCCAGGTGAGCTATCTTGCCCTGGGCTGCTTCAGTACTAAAACTAGTAATCATATCTATTGACTCAAAATAAAATCAGTATGATTAAGGAATATATAAAAAGTATATTAACACTGAAAAGGTATTATATTTGTAACTATTTAAACCAAAACCATATAACTGATTAGAAATTTATGGTGAAAAGATAAGTGCTATTTTACTTACAAATAGAACATTTTTTTCTTTTCTTCTGCGGGAAAAGTATATTTCCCCCTATAAAATAACACTTTAATAAGACCACCCTTCTTAATCAAAGCATTTCTATGGGGGCCATCAGAGGAAATGGTACAGTCAGCAGCAGAATAGAAAGACTTGAGGTCATGAAAGACAGAGGCAGCATAAAACAGCTAGTGCTAATCTGCATGAGATGCATTACTCAATTAAGCAGATGGAAATGTTATTATGAACTCAGTATTCCAATGATGGTCTTTAAAATTAAGAAGGATAGGGCCAAATGAAATGCACACTGGGGGATTTGGGGTCTTTATGCAATAATTCTAAAGTATACAATGCAGAACAGTGTAATGAAGTTAACAAAATTAATTAAAAGATTCTTTGCATGTAACCATTAGAGACTACATTAAAAAATACATGACAGTTTCTGGCATTATTAGTAATAACATGAAAGTTTTTTTTTTAATATTTTAATGTTGACATCACCTTTTTTTTAAATGTACCACTGGTATGAAAAAACACGAGAGTAAGAAGCCTTACTACTCAGCTTAGTATGTTAGTTTGACTGTTACTTTTAGCAGATATTCCAGTGCTTTTCTATTTTGAGTTTCAAAAGCTGAAAATCGGAGATGAGTCCTTTTTTTTTTTTCTACCAAGCTTATTGGTGAGCTTGGTGCATGCATAATCACTCCACTACTTCCAGTAGTCATCCCCCCTTCTTTCAATAGAAGGGGAGAGAAAGAGAAGAGAGACACCTGCAACATTGCTATACCACCTGTGAAACTTCCTCCCTGAATGTGGGCAGCAGAGGCTTGAATTTGTGACCCCCAAGCTTTCTGGAAGACCTTACTTTAAAAAATTAATTAATTTTTAATAAAAATGTTTATTTTTACCATACCTCAACACAGCTCTAGCTTACAGTGGTGTGAGGGACTGAGCCAGGGCTTCAGAGCCTCATGAATGAAAGTTTTTTTTTATTGGGTGGGTGATTAATGTTATACAGCAGAAAGTAAATACAATAGTTTGTACATGCATAACACTTTCCAGTTTTCCATATAACAATACATCCCCCCCAAGATGATTATATTCTTACTGGTAAATGTCGTCTACATATTTAAACAATCTTACATTCCAAAAATAAGAGAATGATTAAATATGTTTGAGTAACGCTATCAAACTCTTATGGAGAACAAAGATCTTAGAACAGTTTTGGAAAGATGATTACGCACTTTAGGGGCAAGGTGGTAGCTCACTAAGAAGAGCACATATCGTCATGCTTGAGCAGCTGGTTCAAGCCCCTGGTCCCCAAATGTGGGGGGAAGTTTCTTAAGAATTGCTGAGGTGTTTTCCCTTTCTCTTCTCCTTCATTTCTCTCTCATACTCAGAAAGAAAGAAGATACTAAGATCACATAAAAATAAGCTGAGTGTTTCAAGTAAGTACAGGAATGTGACATACATACACCATGGTGACTATTGTTAATAACACTGTGTTGAGTATTTGGAAGTCTCTTAAGAGTAGAGCTTAAAAGTTCTCATTACAAGAAAAAAAAATTATCTGTGGAGGGGGCTCACTGGTGGAATGCGGGCATGAATGTGTGAGGTCTTTAAGTTCAAATCCTGGTAATGCATATAGCTAGAGTGAAACTCTGATTTTTATTGCTCAGTAATAAATCAGATATGTTGTATATCAGAAACCAGCATAACACTGTAGGTCAATAATACTGTAAAAAAAAAAAAGTCATGCTTCTGAAAGCAATGAAATGTAGTATATTCATACTGCTGCTAGAAGGTAAATTTGGGTCGGTTTGCTACTTTTCTCTTTGCTTTTAAACTTTTTTTTTCCTTTTGACTAGTCTTTAAAGGTTCAGGAAATTTTCATGTAAAGATTTTACTTAAACATAAATCACATTTATATTTCATTTACTCTATCATTTAAATTTAATTCAACATTATTTCAACAATTGCTACATTAGTTTCTATTTTAACCTTGGGCTCAATGTAACAATAAATTGTTTTCCAGGGCCAGGGAGGTAGCACTAATGGTAACTTTGATGTCAGAGGCTGTGCAGGTCCTAGGCTCTAATTCTGGCACCATCATAAGCCAGAGCAGTGCTGTGGTTAAACATAAAACACCTGGCCCAACACATTTATCCTCACTTAATATGTAATCCTCGAATTCGAAACTCTTCCCTCTTAAAGAAGTCTGCTTTAAATGCTATAGTTCACTCGAATATTATTTTTTAACTAAAATTGCTGAAGTGTTTTAAATTCAATTATGCATTCCTTAAAGCAGGACAGGTGCACAGTTGATAGCAATTAATATTCATGACATGAATTCACATGTTCATTTATTCATTTATTTACTTTGTCACATTATTATATAAAGTACTGCAGGCAACAAGATGAAGAAGTGACAACTTGTGTTCTAAAGCTACCCAGACACCTGAAAGACTGTAGTACATAGAAAAAACAGAAATTGGGAGTCAGGCGGTGTCGCAAGAACCGGCGTAAGGATCCCGGTTCAAGCCCCCGGCTCCCCAACTACAGGGGAGTCGCTTCACAAGCGGTGAAGCAGGTCTGCAGGTGTCTATCTTTCTCTTCCCCTCTCTTTCCTATCTAACAACGATGACATCAATGGGAATAAATAAATGTTTTTTTTTTAAAAAAGAGAAAACAGAAATTGCTGATAGTTTTACCTTATATGATAAAGATTGAGCAACTTGAAACTGAACTATTCAAGGAGACTCAATCTAATCATATGGGTCTTTACACACAAAGAACCTCTTGCAGTTATGTTTCTCCTCAAATGATAGTCAAGGTATAAAGTTATGTCTTTCAGTCTGATTTATGAAGTCTTGGTGTGGTATAAACATAACATCACAGCTCTTGTTTTCTAATTTGATTTGGCTTACTTACTTCCATGGAGTGCAAAAATAGCTCTCACTGCACACCTTTAAAAGCACACAAGTTGTTTTGTAAAGTGAACTGTGCATGTATCGAAGGGTTGAAGTAACTAGGTATTAATCATCTTTCCATTGTCTCCTGTGCCTATCAGGTACCATGCACACTTAGTACTTCTGAAAACTTAGGGAGCTAAAAAAGTATCAACCAAAAACACTTCCAATCAGTTTTTTTTTTTTTTTTTTTGCTTCCAGGGTTATTGCTGTGGCTTGGTGCCATTTTTATTAGACAGGAGGGGGAGATAAAGAGGTAGAAAGACAAACACCTGCAGACCTGCTTCACTACTCATGAAGCGTTCCCCCTGCATGTAGTGAGCAGGAACTTGAATGTGGGTTCTTGGGCTTAGTACTTATATGTGCTTAACCAGGTGTACCACAGCTTTCGCCGCACCCATCAAATTTTAAAAGACTAAAATTTCACCTTCATAAGCTCACTGGACAAGTATCTGTGGAACCCTGCTTTGTGCTGGGGACTCTTCAAGGGATTTGCATAGGCAAAACATTCTACTGGAGGAAGATACTAAATAAAGTTAGTAAATGGTGTTAAATGTTCTGAACAAAAATAAGTCAGGGGACTGGGAGGTAGTTTGCCCAGTTGAGCACAAGCCTCTAAGAACTGAGGAACTAGAGGCTACTCACTATTTACATACATAATAATTAAGTACAAGTAATTCTATTTAGAGAGTGGCAGAAAACCCAAATTTAAACAGATTTATATAATATTAACACAGTGGGCAATGTGTAAAACTCACTTTGAAGTGTTTCAAGTTCAGCTGTACTCGATGCATCTTCCTTTTCCTTCAATCTTGTTTCTTTATATTTGGCGTAAAACTGCCTAGCATCCTTAAAAAAAAGTTACACATAAATTAACATAAAAGTCACTTTGGTTTACACATAACTTCATTTTAAAGCAACATATTCATTTAATAAGTATGTCTTTGTGTTAAATTTTATGATGTACAGAATAAATAGTTACCATTTTTTTCCTTCTGAATTGATTCTCTTAGCTGAGAGTATAAGTAGAATCTCAGTATTCAAGGGAAATATTCTATTTTCTTCCATTGTTTATTTTCTCAATATTGTGCTATTGCAAGGACAAAGGGCAGAGAAGCATTTGCAGAACTGAATTACTTGGCATAGTGAACTAAATTATTGTGACTAAGAAAACAGCATAATTTTTCATATTAGTCCCCTAAGTCTAAAATATTTTTAAATTTCTTTTTAATATTTATTCCCTTGTTGCCATTATTATTGTCATTGTTAATGATATCATCATCGTTGGATAGGACAGAGTGGAGGAGAGAAAGACACCTGCAGACCTGATTCACCACTTGTAAAGCGACTCTCCTGCAGGTGGGGAGCCAAGGGCTCGATCTGGATCCTTACGCCAGTCCTTGCATCACCTGCACTTAACCTGCTGCGTAACCGCCCAATTCCCGAGTCCAATATATTTTTATATATATAGTATATAATTTTGATTATGAAACAAAAATGACCATGTTGATACAAGTGAATGCTTCTTCTATACTTAGAGACGAGTCCTTATCCTGAAAGGCTGTGCTGAGGACACATACTCTACACAAAATACTTAGGTGTCAAGATACAAAAGCTAAAGCCTCCTGTAGTAGGTCAGTACTGAGACTAGAAGGGTAAAACAAACTGACTGCTCTGGGCATATGAAGCTCCTGACAGCAGAAATAGCAGCACAGTTTCCTACTACCCCCTTGACACAAACTTCATCTATGCTATTAGCAATACCGCTGGCCACACTGTGATGTGCTTTCACATCTCTGGGTATGCTTTGTTGTCTAGCTAGAATATGTCTGGTCCCTACCATTATTCTGATGAACTCCTATTTACCCTTGAGATTTCAAGCATCATCTCTTATGCAAGTCTTTCTAAACTCCATTGGCAGAATAATTTTCTACTGTATACTGTTTCTGCATTTAAATACATTTCTATGATTGCTTGTATTATGCCATATTATCTCCCAGAAAATGAGATATTTCAGAAGGGGGACTTGTAAGCCCACAGCTGGCACAAAATAGTAAGTGTTCACTGAACTCAATTAGATTGAACTATATGAAAAAGAAATGAAACAACTTTATCATTAACTGATACAGAATAAGAAAAATGAGTTATCATGGATAGCTCTAGGCTAAAATTCCCAGATTTTAAGAATACTAGAGCAGAAAAATCATAGGCCCACTTGAGTGTTTTAATCTATTCAAGAAAAGAAAGAAAAAAAACCAAAGCATGATTCTACCCTGATTCAGATGTTAATGTATGAACACTTAAAACCATCCCCCCACCATAGAACCGGAAAGGGAGGGGTAGGAAAGGAGAGATACTGTAGCACTTTTCCACTGCTTGTGAAGCTGCTCCCTCCCCTTCAGGTGGGTACTGGGGACCTGGGTCATCGTAAGGTGTGAGCTTTAAGGGGTGTACCACCAACACTTTAATCTATGATTGTCTAGGTTAAAGTGTCCTCCTAGGGTCAATGTCTACTTGGCTTCTATAAGCACTCTATCACCAGAGAATGATTAGGAAAATAATGGTCTAGACATCACTCTGGCACATGTGCTGCCAGGGATCGAACTCAGTACCTCATGCTTGAGAGTCCAAAGCTTTATCACTGTGCAGCCAGACATCACTCTGCGACAAGTGCTGCTGGGGATCGAACTCAGGACCTCATGCTTGAGAGTCTAAAGCTTTATCACTGCGCCACCTTCCAGACCACGAGCAGGTTTTTGAAAAACTTTTATTCTGGGTGGGGGTAGATAGCATAATGGTTATGCAAAGAGGCTCTCATGCCTGAGGCTCTGCAGTCCCAGGTTCAATCCCCAGCACCAACATAAGCCAGGGCTGAGCAGTGCTCTGGTGTTTCTCTCTGTGTCTTTCTCTCTCTGCATCTCTCTCAAAAATAAAATAAATAAAAGACTTAAAAAAAAACTTTTATTCTATTTGTTTGTTTGTTTGTTTGACAGAACAGAGAGAAGTTGAGAGGAGAAAGAGGAGGGAAAGAGGGAGGGAGAAAGAGACCTGCAGCACTGCTTCACCACTCCTAAAGTTCCCTCTGTGGGTGAGGGCTGGGGACTTGAACCTGGGCCCTTGCATACAGTAGTCTGTGCACTCAGCTGGGGGGTGCCACTGCTGGGAAAAAAAAAAAAAAGGAAAATAATGGTCTTTCAATAAGCACTGAATCATTATAATAAAGCTATGTGTTATTTCCATATCTACTTTATGTTACTTTTTTCTACTAAGATTCGCACAAATGCTAGGCCATTTAAATAACCTGAAAGATACAGGTATCCATAACTACCCATCCTCCCCATGCTGGTATGTATTCTAAATTTGAACAGGGTTTTGAGTTAGTTTTTTGAGACTCCTTAGCATTCCCCATATCCCTAAGAAAAACCCTAGAATAACCAATTTTTAATATTAAGCTATTTATTCCTTGGTACGAATGAACTTATTAGCTTCTTTCCAAAATAGTTTCTAATAGTAGGGAGAGTAAAAGGTCTGAAATGCATTGGCTACTTTAAGGGAATAGGCAAGATGGTACTATGCAAGAAAAGAAGTATATAGGTGCTATCTATGAATGTGAACGACTTAGGTAAGAATAAAAACCACAGGACCAAGAAGGCAAACTGTGCAGCCATCCTCCCTTTAGATCTCGCTCAATTCTGTCATCTCACTAGGTATGTAAGCTCCTTCCTCTTTTTTTCCTTAAATTTATTTTCCCTTTTGTTGCCCTTGTTGCTTTTCGTTGTTGTATTTATTATTGTTATTGTTACTGATGTTGTCGTTGTTAGATAGGACAGGGAGAGACACCTGTAGACCTGCTTCACTGCCTGTGAAGCGACTCCCTTGCTTGGTGGGGAGCTGGGGGCTCGAACAGGAATCCTTATGCCAGTCCTTGCACTCTACGCCACCTGCGCTACAGCCCGACTCCTCTCCTTCCTCATGAAACAGGGATAACTCACAGAGCTGTTGTGAAGATTAAGTATCTTAACATATGGGAAACAGGATAATGTCCTGCATACTTTCCTTACACTTCATTCACCATAAGGGCAAGACCTCATTGTTACACCTGCATCTTTCAATGCAGAAACCTTTACCTAGGTAAGGACAACATTTTCTTTCCTAGTAGCCCTGCAGATTTAAACATTTCTCTGCTAATGCTGCTTTTGCCCGTTGCTGCACAGAATTCCACTAAAAACTCTTTGAACTACCCACTAGATCCCAAACCACGCTTGTTTGAAGACTGCAATGCCTTCAGTAACCTTACTCTAGTCCAACTAACTCCAAGAGTTTTAATACTCTCCTTAATCTCATCTCATAGCAAAGAATCCTATATCAAATATCCTTACAGTTTTCTTTTCTTGTCTCATTGTACTTCCTTAGATTATAATTACAGTATGTCTACTCCATGAAGCATTATTGCTGTATTTATTTTCATCTTTATGAGAAAGAGTGAAGGGGCCAGGCAGTGGCACAGCTGGTTAAGAACATATACTACAGTGCACAAGGACATGGGTTCAAGCCCCTGGTCCCCACCTGCAGGGGGAAAGCTTCACAAGTGGTGAAACAGGGCTGCAGATGTCTCTCTCCAGTAATAAATAATTAAGTAAAGAAAGAAACTGAAATCAAATGTGAGGTGTGGGGAACCCAAACCTGGATCAAATCTTGAGCTCTACTACTGAATAATAATGTTGTTACTAAGCCTGTGATCTAAAATAATTTCACTTTACACAACACACTGCTCCAATCTTTCAGTTTAGTCTCTCACTCTTAAAGATGCTCTGCAACCCTAGGATAATTTAAAAGGAATATGATCAATTTGTAAGGCAACTTGAGATTTTTGTCTTTTTTTAAAGTTATTTATTATTGGAGAGAGACAGACACCTGCAGCACTGCTTCACCACTTGTGAAGCTTTCCCCCTGCAGGTGGGGGCCAGGGGCTTGAACCCGGGTCCTTGCGCACCACAATATGAGCGTTTTACCAGGTGCACCACTACCTGGCCCCTGAGATTTTGTCTTAAAGGGGGTTGGAGATGAGACAGTTAGGGGTAACTTGAAACTATCATAGAATGTTTTAAGGCTCTCTACAAGAAAGGTTGATGTAAATTACTGTATATGGTTCTAGAACTGAAGGTTCTGATTTTGGATATATGTAAAGAGCTTTTAATAATTAAGATTACCTGGAAATGAAATAGGCTGTCAGTGAAAGTAATATTCAAAAAGACCGGGTAGCTATTCTTTATGAAATATTAGAGGAAAAGACTCGTGAATTCAAGAGAGACTAAGTAACATCAGTTTTGTGTGTTGCCTAGCATTTCCCCCTTCAGCTCTTCATGAAAGGATAATTCATGTGAATATATGCAAGTGTTATATTGAAAAAAAATAGTCTGGCTTTTGAATTCATAATCCTGTCTACCTACATGAGGATTTCTCATGGATATAAACACCTGGCACATAATAGCTCAATGAGTATTTCCTTTTTAAAAAAATATTTATTCCCTTTTGTTGCCCTTGTTTTATTGTTGTACTTATTCTTGTCATCATTGTTGGGTAGGAGAGAAATGGAGAGGAAGATAGACACCTGCAGACCTGCTTGTGAAGTGACTTCCCAGCAGGTGGGGAGCTAGGGGCTTGAACCAGGATCCCTATGCCGGTCCTTGCGCTTAACCCCTGCCCAACTCCCTATTTCCTTTCTTTTTATTTAACTTTCTTATTTCTAGGGTTAAAGAGTATCCTGCATAAAGTAAGCACTCAGTAAATATTTGTTGAAGGAATTATTGGAAGAGAGTGGTGCTCATGCAACATTCTATCTTTTTCCTCACACTTCCTCATCCTCTTGAGATTTGGTGGGGTCATGGGACTAGTGTGGGATGGGCTGTGGATGGAAATATCAAGTCAATCCAAGCCAAAGCATTAAAGAAAATCTTGTGTAATCCTCCAGTTCAAGAGTATTATTCACTCTTGCAGTAGTGAGCAAGGAGGCCACATGTTGCAGATCTGGCTAGCTATAGGACGTGAGATACTATTCCGAGTTCCTGATCAGTTTATTTTGCTATAATACAAATTCCAAGTTATAAAGTAGAGAATATGCAGTAGGAAATTTCTGCTTGGTCTGATCAGAAAAGATTGTGTGATGACAATGACATTTTCACTTAGCCATGAGGATGTAATCTTTCCAAAGTTAGTGAGCAGGAGAGAGAGGATAACCATGTCACAAACCTTTCTTCTAACATTACTGACACAGTTCATTAAGTGACACAGTTCATTAAGTGATAAAAACATGCCGGGCTGGCACTGTTGATCATGCTTTACTTCTCAATAGAAACTTCAAAATGTTAAACCACCAAGGAAAGAAGTTGATCTAGAGTGCTCTGAGGAGGGAAATAGTGCCATATGTTCTAACGGGAATCTGGAGCATGAAGGATCTCTGAGGAGAGAAAGCTGCAATAAAGATGGAGGAGGGGCCATTATCTTTTATTCTTTGACAGCATGAACCCTCTCTTTTGTTTGCAGTTCATGCATAGCCTACAATGCAGGAAAATACCATAGAAAAATTTCTAAAAAGTCTATCTGAAAAATCAGTTGCTCTTTGCTGAATATTATTCTCCCATTGACTTACACAATCATCTTTGAATTACATACATATATATATATATATTTGCAACAAAATTATGAAGAATTCAGTAAAGTATTAAAACCCTGAATAAGAGTCAAAACAGAAAATCAGAAGCTATACCTTCTTCTGCAAGGCATATAAAGTTTCTTTTTCCAAATTGTGTCCAGACAGGTGAGACTATAGAAATACTCTGAAAGGGAACTTCAGATCAGCTAGCCAATTCATTTATGATAAAGGTGGTTATATAGCTACAGGGTTATTTTTCCTTTTTTTTTTTTTTTTTCCCTCCTCCAGGGTTATTGCTGGGCTCGGTGCCTGCACCATGAATCCACTGCTCCTGGAGGCCATTTTTTCCCCCCTTTTGTTGCCCTTGTTGTAGCTTCGTTGTGGTTATTATTATTGCCCTTGTTGATGCAATTCGTTGTTGGATAGGACAGAGAGAAATGGAGAGAGGAGGGGAAGACAGAGGGGGAGAGAAAGATAGACACCTGCAGACCTGCTTCACCGCCTGTGAAGCGACTCCCCTGCAGGTGGGGAGCCGGGGGCTCGAACCGGGATCCTTACGCCGGTCCCTGCGCTTTGCGCCACATGCGCTTAACCCGCTGGCGCCACATGCGCTTAACCCGCTGGCGCCACATGCGCTTAACCTGCTGCGCCACCGCCTAACCCCCATTTTTCCTTATTTTTATTCCTACTACTAAGTAGCTGTGTCACTTGGGCAATCTGCCTCACCAACTTATGTCTTAAGAATTTTTAACTATATAAGCTATAAAATACAGAATTGATGAGATCATAAATTTCTAATATCCTGCCTTCAAAATTAATTAAAAATTATTTCCAAATCAAACAAAGCTTATTTCCAAATCAAACAAAGCCTACAGAACTCTACTGAATATTCTTTCAAATTCTGATTAATTGCATCTTCTGTCCTTTTCGAAGATAGAATCTTTGTCTTATATTGTAGGGACCTTTCCAATTTTCCCTTTGTCTGTTTGAAGCACAGAACTTTATTCTTATAAAATCTGAGACAGGACGTTCCATTTCTTTTCATATTCCCTAAGTAAATGATGTTTGTCTATAAAGCTTTTGTTTTAAAAGAAAACTTCCTTGTCTTTTTGATGATCTGTGTTTAACACTGAGTAGAAGGGCAGGCAATTCGGCATGTTATTAGCTGTGAATGTGTTGTTTATTTGGATTCTGACAGAGCTGCAGCAAGCAGAAGCAAAGGCTAGGAAGAAAAGGCCATCACTATGGTAGAAGTGACCTCTGGATTGGTCCATAATGATAGTTTCTGTGAGAGAAGATGTCTGTTTACAGATATAGTAGAGTATTTCCTTCACTCTCTAAAGCAGTTTGTATTTTTAAGGTAAAAGCCACGGTACCAAAAAGAAATTTCCTCTACTTCTCAGACACAGATGCAAGGCAATCTGTAAGTCCTGATGGAAGTGAGGATATTCATGCTGAAAACTGTATAATAATTTATAGTTTAATTGTGCTCTTGTAAGTTCAGCTCAGCAGTGAGATGAAGAGGGGAACTGAGATTTAACAATGTGAATGCTTTTTAGGGGATGCATATTTAAAGGAATTAAAGGAAGTTTTGTAATTTTTTTATATTTATTCCCTTTTTGTTGCCCTTTTTTTTTGTTGTTGTTGTTGTTGTTGTTATTGATATCATTGGATTGGAGATAGGGGAGAAAGACAGACACCTGCTTCGTCACCTGTGAAGCAACTGCCCTGAAGGTGGGGAGCTGGGATCCTTACACCAGTCCTTGTGCTTTGCATTATGCTTAACCCAATGCACTACCGCCCAACTCCCGGAAGTTTTGTATTTTATACATTGTTACTGAGAAACATAAAAGGTATAGAAAACTGTGAATGGAGAACTCCCAGAAATTCAAACTATTAAGTAAATAAATTCCGAATACTTAAGACATGTCTTACCTCAAAAATGTACAGAACTATGAAATAACTATCATCTACTGATTTTGTATGAAGTTATCTTTAACAAACTAAATTAGTACCAGTCCAAATATGAGGTCCCATCAGCCACAGTAGTATCAAAAATAGAATTAATTCTTTGCTGAATTACATGATTAACATTAAAAATATCCAAAGGTGGCGTTGGAGTTCAGAAAAAATTCTTGAGGTTGTAGATTGGACATAGCTACCAAAGCAGACCAGTTTAGTCAGATTCTAAGAGACTATGGAAACAGACTGGTAAGACAGATGAGTATTACTAGGGTTATTCTTTTAGGTTGAAAATAAATTCTAATCTCAAAGCATATAACCTCTTGATTTAGTTCAAGTTTTGTGTTATATTCTAACCTATGATTGATGTCTTTTGTTGGTCATCGCAGTTGTGGTCTTAGTTAGCTAGACACATTTCTCAACTTTTTTCATTTCTCTGCATTTTACTTATTCCTGATGTTCTCTAATCACTTTCCATAGATTTATCATTCTGCCTATAAATGGGTAGGTGGACACTCTTATCTTTTTCTTGGATATTTTCCAATGAGAAATATTTTCTATTAATTTAACATTAGCAAGTGTAGTAATTTTCCATTCTTTGCCCTCTTTCTAATTTACTAATCCAAGTAATTCTCCCAATTTACCTTTCTCAAGGCAAAAGGAAAAAAAATGTCCAGGGCTAGAGATAATAAGAATTTGGAGATGTGGGGAAATAGTTTTTGTACACTATCTTATAATATAAAATGGGCATCTCATCGTCAAATACCTGATCTCCGGGGGTCAGGCGTTAGCACAGTGGGTTAAGCACACATGGCGCAAAAGTGCAAGGCCCGGCATAAGGATCCCGGTTCGAGTCCCCGGCTCCCCACCTGCAGGGGAGTCACTTCATAGGCGGTGAAGCAGGTCTGCAGGTGTCTATCTTTCTCTTTGTCCTATCCAACAATATAACCACAACAAGGCTGCAACAAACGGGGGAGAAAAAAAATGGCCTCCAGGAGCAGTGGATTCATGGTGCAGGCACTGAGCCCCAGCAATAACCCTGGAGGCAAAAACCCCCAAAACCAAAAACTTTATCTCCTTTAGACTCAATTCAAGTAACTGCCTTCTCCGTTTTTCTTGGCCACCCTACATAGAAGCAACTCATAGTATATAAGTGGGATTCATATGCCATTTTGTTTCATAATTATTTTCATCTATGTAATAAACTACCTAACTGTAAGGTTTTAGAAAACAAATTATCTCCACAGCCCCTTATAGTAACTGGTTCTGATATTTCAAAGCTTTAACAAACCTTTTCTAAACAGATGGGGCAATATACATCAAATATTGACATAACCATTTCCATCTATAATTTATGAGTGATGTAAAATATTTAATTCAAACTTTAAAGCTCTTTACAATAGTTTTACTTATTTATTAGATAGAGACACCTACAGCACTGCTTTACTGCTTGCAAATCTCTCCCCCTTTTAAAACTTACCCCCTGAAAGTGGGGGCCAGGTCAACTGGGCATAGCACCATGTGGGCTTAATAGACACTAAGCAGGCAATAAGGAGTATGCGTAGAGATCTTAGATGCTAAACAAACAGTAATTTAAGGGCATAAACCAGAAATGTTGCTTTTTTCAAATCTGACTGGATAACTAAATATGTATGTGAAGCATGATAAAGGAACAGGTATTCAGAAGTTGGACAATTAATATGACAAGGACAACATCTGGGTAAAGATTCTTCCAATATGAAAGCTATTTGCTACAAGTACTTCAACTCCCACTGAGTTTGGACTCTCCTTATCCAATCACTATATAATTCAGAGGGGTACTGTAGCTCAGTCTTAATGAACTTAATGAATTTTAGTATGTGAATTCCTTTAATCTGATCAGATTAAAGGAATTCACATACTAAAATAAACTCTTGAGTGATCTCCGCTTAATTAATGTACTGTTGGGATGCATTGGATCGACCTTTTTGTGGTGCATCCCGTGAGTACCCATTTATTGGGGAAACTGACGATCCTGCCTAGCCGACTGAATCCACATGGATCCCAGTCATTTTCAAAGCCAGCAACAAGCAGCTCCTGATGCTGTTGACTGGCTACGGAAGAAGGGCAAACGCTAGAAGAAGAATGTACTGTTACACTGGTTTAAGACTTTACACAACCAGAATGTATATGCCAGCAACTTCTGCTATTGTTAACTATTTGACTCAACTAAATACTATATAAAAATGAGTAGGAAATAGGATTTGCTTCTATACAAAGTGGTTTTCGCCACCAAGTGAATACCCTGGAAAGGTTAATATATAGTTGCTATGACTGCTGTTAACTGATACAAGTAAGTATATTGTGAATGACTGGGTGAAATAAGTTTCTAAGGACTATACAAAGCATCTACTTTGATTCTTCTTTGAATAAATCTGTCCTGAAGAAAACCAGGATTGAATATATGGCTTATATAAGAAAGGACTTCTATTTCAAAGTAAAACAAAGGCCCTATAGCACAAAGTGGTATGTATGATTTTTTTTATATCTAGTGTTTTAAAAGGCCTACTGTACCAATTACAAATCCAGATTGGTTGGAGGATTTCTAAATTTTATAAATATCTTATTTAATAAGAGCTCATAGAAATGTTAATAAAAGTTTGGCATCACAGAGAAGACATATATTCATAGTACATAATCTTATGGATGATAAATTAATGAAAAAAATTAAATAGAATTTACATGTATTGTTTATTTAAAGGACACTAAAAATTTCATGTACTCAAGCAGAAATAAAATATCAAATACTTGGGGTATTTTAAAAATGGAAATGCACCAGGTACCATCAAATAAACAAAACTAAAATTTAATTCAAAATTTTCTAAAATACTTCAAATGTTTACTAGAGATATCATAGGTAGGTAATTTTAAATAATAATAGGCAAAAACAAAATAGTCTTTATATGGGCAAATTACCCTGGGCTGGCTGAGCGGGAACGCAATATGCCCTCTTTTATTAATCAGATTGCCTTTTATGTATCTCTTCACCGGAAGTGGCAAGGGGAAAGGAAACGAGTAGGAGAGGGGGCGGAGCAAAAAAAGAACTCAAATAGAACATAGAAAGCTTCCATCTAACCAGTGGGGATTAAACCAATACCCTGCAGGCGCAGGGTGCGTCTCAGGCAAAACAGTGATTATGTAAATAGACCACAACATCAAGCAGACCTGGCTTAATGAACAACCCTGCATTAACTTTATAAACAAACTTCACAAAAATAAATGGTACTACATCAAATTAAAAAGCTTCTGCTCAGCAACAAGAAAGTAAATGACCCACCCAAAAATGTGAAGAGGATATGAACAGATTATTTTCCATAGAAAAGATCTAAAAGGTCAACAAACATGAAAAAATGCTCCAAGTCATTGATTATTAGAAAAGGTAGCAGTAAAAAATGCTGGAGAGGTTGGGGACAAGGAACCCTTCTGCACTGTTGGTGTAAATGGGTCCAACTCTGTAGCGAGAAGTCTGGAGACCTCTCAGAAGTCTAGAAGAGGTCCTACCCTATGATCCTGTAATTCCTTTTCCTGGGGATATATTCTAAGGAACCAAAAACACCCATAAAAAAGAACAACAACTGTATACTTATGTTCATAGCAGCACAATTTGTAATAGACAAAACCTGGAAGCAACCCAGGTGTCCAACAACAGATGATTGGCTGATTAAGTTGTGGTATACATACACAATGGAATACTAATCAGCTATTAAAATTAGTAAATTCAGCTTCTTGACCCAATCCTGGATAAAGGTTGAAGAAATCATATTAAGTGAGATAAGTCAGAAGCAAAAGGATGAATATGGGATGATCTCACTCATAGACAGAAATGGAAAAACAAGATCAGAAGAGCAAACACTAAGGAGAACTTGGTGTACTACACAGAAGTGAAAGACTCTGGGGAGGGTTCACGTCCTGGAACATGATGGCAGAGGACCTAGTGTGGGTTGAAATGTTATGCATGTATAAAATATTATATTTTACTGTTGACTGTAAACCATTAATTCCCCAATAAAGAAATTTAAAAAATTCATTTGAATGCTCTAGATTAAAATGACAAACATTTCAGATCGACATTTTATATCATATTCCATTTATTATGGCTCATAGGTATACTTTTTAGTTTATCCTTAGTCTAAAGTTTGCCTACTGCACAGATTCTTAAGCTGGTAAAATAAGTTATCACTCTTTAAAAAACATCAGCAACTGTGTCCTACAATATTTTTCTGTCACATTTCACAAACAGATTTGATAAATATATATTCCCTCTCTCATATTAACCCTATATAGTTAGTATACAAGGATTGTGGGGGGTTATGCCAAATAATATGGAATTTTCATTATGAACTAAAAACAAGAATATACTGCAGAACTTGGGAGCCATTCATTTTCCAGAACATTTATTATTTTCCCCAGGTGAAACAATAAATAAAATTAGGAAAACTACTCAATGTACTTTGGTAAGATAAGTTTTAAAAAATCAGAAAAGTTTCCATGTAAACATGTACTCATATTTTATTGTTTGATTACTAGTATAAAAAATAGCTTTA
The DNA here is from genome assembly GCF_950295315.1 of Erinaceus europaeus. Lineage (NCBI taxonomy): Eukaryota > Metazoa > Chordata > Mammalia > Eulipotyphla > Erinaceidae > Erinaceus > Erinaceus europaeus. Next base: position 58,757,152 of record NC_080167.1, read on the forward strand.
CTCTCTTCTATTTTCAAATAAAATTGGAAACCAATAAACATTTATTTCACCATGTACTTGACTGATATTAAAATAACAGGTAAACTATTAAGCGTTCTCTTAATTTTTTACTTAGCAGAAATGCTTTAAATAGTCAACAGCAGATTAAATATTGCTTTTCTATATGTCCTAACTATATCAATTTATCTTTCATTTTTCCAGTGCTTAAGAACTCAGTGTTCTAAAAGCAATATAAGAGACAGTTATACGAAGAGATATTTAAATAATTTCCAACTATTCTAAATTAGGTTACCACTTATAAAAACACTATTCAATCAGCATCCACGTAGCAGACACGAACATAAATTATTTCATGAATAATTAAAATGAAAGCTTCTAATATTATATGAAAGAGGTGCATTTTACCTGGATTAGATGAGGCAATGCTTTTAGTGTAAGGCAAAACCAAATTCCCAGCTTGCATGGAAGCAAATCATGCCATTGTGGTTTCATCAGCAATCTAAAGGTGGAAAAAAGCAAAATAAAGTTGAGACATTTTTACATACAGGTCATCATTCTTTTTTTGCATGGCTATTTCAACACAGCAGTATAGAATTTTTTCAATAAAATATTTATGACAGTTATAACTGAGTCTGACTATCATGAAATAGAGTAGTTACAACAAATGCACTATGTTTAGCAAGTAAGAGAATCTAGACTAAGAATTTGGGCAGGGAGGCTCTTAACTTACAAAGGCAGAAAAACAAGTTTTCTTCTAACCTGGACTTCTCATCAGTTCTGCAAAATGATTTCTTAAACCTTCTGATTACTTTAGTTGTAAAAGACTAAACACCATCAGAGTGTTCTCAAGTGCTGACAAGCAGATATGAAGACTGTAGCATAAACAAACCAATACATAAAAATTAATGTCATTTGCAGTTCACTGAAGCCTTACTCACTGATGTCATCAGAACAGAGACAGGCAGAATATTCTCTGATCTCCATCTCACATTGATCCAGTTCCTGCCTTGCTGTGTGAACTATGTATATCTTATTTTTACTCTATGAATCGATAGTACCGAATATCACTGCTCTTTACATATTGTCATTGTTGGGCTAAACACTAACGTGACAGATTCTTCTGGTAATGCCTTGTTTCTGAAGTTCAGAATAAAAATGTTCAATTATATAAACATATGAATTTATAAGGGAAACAGTCTTGTAGAATTTATGCTTAAGATTAAAATTTGTCTCAAAGTGTGGCACATTTTTCTTGTCTCTTAAAACTACTATAGTTGTAAATGTTAACATATTCAACATGTATTTATATATATGACATTGAATCATATTAAAGACATTTTGTGTCAGATTATAAAATATTTTATATCCTCCCACCTTTCATTTTTTTCCGAAGCACCAAGTTTTGATACATCCACACTCTTGCCGCCTGTCTTTTTTTTCTTTTCTCTCTTTTTTCTACTAAGCAGTTCATCCTTAATGTGGAAAGAATTATGGTTACAGATTATCATTAACATGTACTCTCCAAATGTTATCAGGAGTCTTTGGTGAAGGGTAAACATTGTAGAGGAACATTTATGCAAATGTATGTAGGGTCCAACATGATTAAATAAAATCATCAATCTTTAACAATAACTGTTGCCATGGTAGTCAGCTCTTAAACACACATGAAGTTCAGCACTGTCAGTCATGTGTATCTCTATAGCAATCAAAGTTTTCTAAGAGAAAGCATTCAACTTACTTTTTCTCATTCACTCAAGTTTAATAATGTCACTTCAAAAAGAATGAGTAAACAGATGCTAATTCATGAACAATATGTGTTGTCTTGTATATAAATAAAAAATTCATAGAATAATGCAACAGTATATTAGACTAAGAAGAATGTAATACATTTTAGTTATCTGATCTCTATAATTAGAAAATTATATTCATTTAAAGTCTTATTTAAGAAAACATTATGTAGGGACTGAAGATGCAAAAATGTTTCAAATTACTTTAGAGTAACATTTCTACTTGGCAAGTGATAATTTAAGAAAGCATGACTCTACCTTCTAATATTCAGTGGATAATTGGGCCTTTACAGAATTTTATGACACTCAAATGCCACATTTAAAAACAGACATTTTCTTATGTCATGTGTTTTTCATTTAGTTTTTTAGAATAAGACTAAATATGGGTACTCATTTACTAGAATGAGGGGTACCCAGGAAAAATTGACATTTTCATCAGTTGAGGGATAAGTGTCTGAAATTCCATATAAAATTAAGGAGGCTAGATGATTTGATTTATTACCAATACTTACCAGCTGTTTTTCCAGGTAGATTGACCAAACCACAGCATAATGACCCACTGTGAGAATAATAAACAAAAGTAATGCCAGCTCAGCATTGCTCATTTTTCTCACCCGCCTGTAGTAGAATACAGGCTGTCGCCAATCTGGAAGTCCATTGATCAGAATATCATCATACCTACAGTAACAAATATAACAGTGTTTTTCAGGAGAATTTAAAATAGAAAACTATACATATATATAGTTTTATATTTAAAAAAGAAAAAAAAATTTTCCAAAGTAGATCCCATTTATCCACATTACAATGACCAGTCAATACAGAACACTGCACATGGATCCAGCCACAGACATATCTCAAAAATATGCACAGTGATGTGCTGTGCAAACCCGATCTGGTGTTTGTTCTGTTCCCTACTATGTAGCTCCTCGAGTGACATCTCCCCCTCGCTGCCCGCAGTAAAGACCTCACATCCAAGCAGAACAAAAGGCTTTCCTCGATGGGAGGAAAGTCAAGATAAGGTGGAAATATTCACATTATTTTATCTGAGTGTTTTAGTGATGTAAAAACATAAAAACGTACAAGATGGGCAACCTAATTTTGTATGACTCACATTTCATTAGAGAACAGAAACTTTCTAAATTAGAAAGTGATATGGAAACACTTTTATATAAAATTTCTCAATAAAATTATTTATAAACATTTAAGTGACAATTTCCTCATTTTTGGCTCTGCCGGAAAGGAAAAACACAACAAATAAAGGCTTTAAAAGCTTTCCAGTAATGTCTTCAAAATGTTTTCCTTAGAGTAAAATCACTGAATTTAAATTTACCAGTAAAAACATTTAAAATGGCAAATATTTTTAAGGTTGAAAATCAAGAGTAACATCTATGATTATAAAACTCAAAATGGTCACAAACAAACACTGAATGTTCAAAACACACAACCTGTTAATCTTAATTGAACACAATTCATTAAATATTCTAATCACACTATTTCCAGAATTAAATCTTCACTGAAAGGCCTAATTTGGTGCAATACATTGACCAAAATATTTTAATTAAAAATATTCTGAGTTAGTCACAGCCCTAATTACAGGAATAGAAATAGGGCCTATATTGTCAGGCAGGTCAGTAGAACTCAGTAGTAGGTTTTTCTCAAGTAAATTGACCGGTCTAGGAATAATAGCGCAGCTGCTAAACTGCCAGTCTTGACATGTAAATCAATTTAAATGCAACAACTGCAGTAGCTACTTTGATAGTTATTAAATTGATACCTTGGAGATATGCAAAAAAAAAAAGAGGATTTATTAAGGCAGCTTTCTTTTTTTTTTTCAGTAGAAAAATATTGGTTACAAATTGAAAATAAATTTTATTAGCAAATCTTGAAAATTTGACTTTTTGATCAATTTAGATTATTAATAATAGCAGACTAGCATAACCAGTGTTCAAAGCAAGAGACATTAATTAGTACTAAACTCTTAATAGACAAATTGTGCTCCGTACAATAGATAACAAATCAAAATATCGTTGTCTAGTATATGGGCTAGACAAATCCAACGTTAAATATTCTTCTCTTGCAATATTTATAGCAAGTTTTGAACACCAATAAAGATATAATAGTATAATTTCATCAGAAGCTATGATGTCTATTCTCAAAAATTTGTATTTATATCTTTATAAAAACTTATTTATTTTCAAATAGAAACTGGTAAGAAGGCTCCAAGTGATGTAATGCACAAGTAAACATTCATTGGGCTTCATTTGAATATTGAAGTCCTGAATTTATTCCAATTCTCCATTTTTTGTTTATATTTGTTGATGGGGGAGGTTAAAATAAAATTCATTATTTTCAGCCAATCTTTCTCATGAAAAAAGCATAGTTACTAATAAAGAAGCCCAGAATGTGGCAATAATTCACTATGAACATTACAAGGTGTTAAATTTGTTTCAGATCTAACTATAGAATAAATTTGTTTCAGATCTAACTACAGAAGAAAACACAGTTGAACTCAGTTATGAGTCAGATATCGAATATTTTGTCACCATGTCACCATGCTATGTATCTGTGAACAGCTGTAATTTCCAACATTTATATAAACTGTATTTAGTGCACAAATTCAAGATAGCAAAACCTCCTGCACTGAACACATTAAACAGAACTAGATATTTACTAGGCTATGTGTGCCACTCTAAAGAACAGTCTCCCAGGATTAAATCTAGAATCAATGATTTATTGACTTTACTATCAATGAACATTATGGCTCTACGACTGGCCATTTTAAGGGAAGATAGCTTCTATTATCATCCACTTTTTAGAAGCTATACTGAAAAAGATAAATCTTTACTGAAATACTGAAAAAAATATCTGTTGCTTGAAATATATATTCACTATCTTTGTAAGTTATTCACAAAAAGTGTTGACAACATACAGAATTTGAATCTCTTTATTATGCTCTTTCTATATTTACACACAGTGTTAAAAATGTCCTATAATTGAGAACATATAAACTGTTCTTAACATTTTAAAATTAGAATTAAGAATGCATACATGGAAACTATAAAGATATATAAAAGCAAAGCTCTATGATGAAAATATCACTAATGTAGAAAATTATATAGGACTTTATATATATGAAGTTATTATCTTGAACATTAAAACATTAAAGAATCAAATCCAACATATAACCTAATAGATTTTTATTACCTCATTTGGTTTTCTTGAAATGTACATAATGAACATAACATAATGGTTATACAACCACTAGTGAATTCTATCTTATAATCTGTAATTCACTTAATATATTTAGCTTAATATAAACATTAGAAACCAAATAAATCTAAATTTTAATTACCAGTAGTTCATATAAATCTGAAATTAGTATGTTTTAAAATATAGATTATATTTTAAATTGTAAAACTATAATAGAAAAAGTATTCTGAAAATGAATATTTAAAAAATTCTAGCACATGCTTAATTATGAAATCCCAACAAACAAAGTTTGAATTTTAGGTTTAAAATAATACTAGAAGCATCAAGTTAGGTCATATTTTGAACCTGAAGAGTAAAATTATGTAAATGTCATGAACAGAAAACAAGTCTAAATTGATCTTACTCTCCACACTAATTGCACAAAATAACATGCATTGCTATACTATATGTGCCTGCCATGTACTAATGGAGAAAGGCACTTTTAGATTTTTGCATGTTTTTCTTCAAATATACCTGTAATGGATTTGTTAAAGTTTAGCAGACTAAATCACATTTTGGTTTTTTTTTGCCTAAGTTATCACTGGGGATGGGTGCTGGCATTACAAACCCACTGCTCTTGGTGGCCATTTTTTCCATTTTATTGGATAGGACAGAAAGAAATTGAGAGAGGAGAGAGAGAGAGACACCTGCAGACCTGCTTTACCACTTGTGAAGTGTCCCCCCCAGCAGGTGGGGGAAAGGGGGCTCATACCCAGATCCTTTCACTAAGTACTGGGTGTGCCACCACCTGCCTCCTCCTCCCAATCATTCAATTTTTACAAGTATGGTAACATGAAGTAGATAACACATACACACCCAAAATTTGAAGTTGCCCCGTTGGGTTAGTAAAAGAATACAGGTGAAAACTTTACATCAGATTTTAAACAAAAAAAATGCACTAATATTACCAAAGCACTATCTAGTGCATGTGTGTAGTGTAAGATTTTTTTCAGTATTTATTTCACCTAACACTCATGGTACTTGTTAGAAATTTGTATCAGGGTGTCGGGTGGTAGTGCAGTGGGTTAAGCTCAGGTGGCTCAAAGCCCGAGGACCGGCTTAAGGATTCCGGTTCAAGCCCCCGGCTCCCCACCTGCAGGAGAGTTGCTTCACAAGCGGTGAAGCAGGTCTGCAGGTGTCTATCTTTCTCTCCTCTCTGTCTCCCCTCCTCTCTCCATTTCTCTCTGTTCTATCCAACAACAACAATAACTACAACAGTAAAACAACCAGGGCAGGGAGTCGGGCGGTAGCGCAGTGGGTTAAGCGCAAGGACTGGCGTAAGGATCCTGGTTCGAGCCCCCCAGCTCCCCACCTGCAGGGGAGTCCTTTCACAGGCAGTGAAGCAGGTCTAAGGTGTCTGTCTTTCTCTCCCCCTGTCTTCCCCTCGTCTCTCCATTTCTCTCTGTCCTATCTAACAACAACAATACTACAACAATAAAAAAACAACAAGGGCAACAAAAGGGAACAGTAGAGTCACACAGATACCCAACCCCAGTGATAACAGAGGGAACAAAAAAGAAGGGAGAGAGAGGGAGAGGGAGAAAAAAAAAAAGATCCAGGCAATAGTTCACCTGACAGTGTGCACAGGCAGGTTAAGATCATAAGAGCACCACTGGGACAGGTCCCAAAGATGATGCTCTGGTCTCTCTCTTTCTCTAAAGATTTAAAAAAAAAAAATCAACCTGGGAGCTATGGAATTTTGTATGTGCAAGGCCCTGACAAAATATAAATAACAAAATAATGCTTGCCTTTTCCTTAAAGAGATTATCCAGTCTGTTGTGTATTTCAGAGCTATTCTTTTTTTCTATCAAAATCTAAAGAGCACACCTGATTTTGGTAAAACCAATTATTGAAAGGAAAATAAATTGAAACGATGTCTCTTATAATTTCCCAAGTTGGAAATTCCTGAAAGGTTGCAAATATAAAAGCACTTATTAAATGAACAGTTATAATGAATTACTATGATAACAAAAAGCATTTTTCAATACCGGTATGAGATCTTTTATGAGACAAAACTGTCTACCCCTCCCCCTTTTTTAATCCTAAAGGAATTATAAACATTCAGTGATTGTGTGTAAAAGTGCATTACTGCTGTAAGTTTAAATACTCATAGGTCACCTGGCCTCAGGCACAAGCTTTAGAGGAAGATTCTCAGCTTGATTAGTTAAGACTTTTGCCTCAAGGAAAGCCAGTTACCAGAGTTACTTGTGCCTCCAGGGCTGGATAACTACAGCTGTTTGTATAACTGTCAAATCCATTCTTCCCATTAACACTTTAAGATAAATGATAGAGAACTCAAAAAAGAAAATACTGGGTGACTGGCGAAGCAACAATTTGTACATAAGAAGTGATTTGTTCTGAAAAGATCTGATTTCAGTACTTGAAAGAAACTGTTACAAAGTTTCCTTACTATTAAGATAATAACAAACAAAAAGACAACATCTGATGCCAAAGATGTAAGGAGACTAAATAAAGCTATTTTTACAGACACATTTTTGATGTGTGAAGCAAACTTGGAACTCAGAAGAGAAATCAACTAGCAGATATGCACAGAATGACCAACACTTCTTTTAACGAACTTGTAGGACTCTTTCAATGCTATGGATTAGCTCAAACCAGAGGAATGTCTGCTATGGTATCTGGACCAATGCCAGTCCTTGTTATAAAGCAAAGAACATGTCAAGAATATCTTGAGTCCTTGGCTTTGCAATCTTACAAACTGAGGTATTCAAATTAAAGAGTTGAGATGAGAACCAAGGGTGACAGCTAACATTTAAAGATACAGAGTAATTCCAGACAATATATTTGCAAGAAAAAGGAAACAGATTTAGAATGTCAATAGCAAATGGGGGAAGTGGGCTTGACTTTAAGATGCGTTAACCTCCAGAGAAGGGAAGAGAGAGACTGGCTTTCACCTAAAATTTCAAATACCTAATTTTTATAAAGATAGTTTTTTCTTTAAACTTAAGGACAATATTTTCAAACTGCAGACTGTAGGCTACAAGTCTCTATGAAATCAATTTTGAAGACCACAACCAGTCCTGTTTAATAAAAAGTACTAGCTTAGAAAAGAAAATATCCGTTTACCAAATAGTGTCATGAATTTTTTTAGTCATCTCTCCTCAGACATGATGCAAAAATGCATTTTTTTTTTTTACTCTAGGTCTAAATCAAGAACTCAGAAGTGTATTGCAATAGTGTCTCCATTCCACTTATTCTGAGGAGATATTGGGAAGAGTCCCTGTACAGTCTTTTCTTGACTGAGTGGCATTACAAACCACTGTGTGTTATTACTCTTGTGAGAGGGGCACAGAGAAGTCTCTGAATGAGGGGCTGCCTTTACTCTCAAGTTTAGCTCTAAACACAGAATCTCAAGCTGGACAAGGAAAGAGAATCATGCAAAATAAACTGAAGGTGGCAGATATTTTTCCACTACTATCTGGTATAGACATACAAATCCGTTCTCTCACAAACAGGGTTTCTTATTGTGAGTGTGAGGAAGCGTCAAGAAAGGGTAGTAACTGAAATCACTAACAGCCTAATTATGAAACATTTAAGGAACAGAAACAACAAAAAGGCTACTAAGCATAGATAGGAGTTATCACTGACATAACAAACATGAATGGGCATTTGTTTGAAGTCAAGTGGCATTTGTATTTCCCGGGGCGAAGAGTCACAGCTAATGAAGCTCTGACTTGCTAACGCCTGACTCATGATCCTAAAGTCTATATGTACTGCATCGGCCTAGCGAATCTTTTCAATAGACATTAATTCTGCTCTAAACACACATTTTAAAGACACTATGGGGGGGGGGGTGAAATACCAACTTACAACACACACAATTTTAGGATAATTCTTCCCTTCATAAATGGAGACATCAGACTATCATGTCTTCATTCAAAAGCAGAAAGGAACACTCACCTCTGCCTTCGTTCATCATCCTTTAAAACTTCATAAATGGCCACCAACTAAAACAGAAGCATTACTTTAAAATAAAATAATCTTGACTTTCAGAAATCACTTAGAAAGGTGATATAATACATATACAAATTCTGTGTTCACATACAAATGAAGAGATCAAAATTAAATTCTGTCTTTAGTAGTACCTTAGAGGTTAAAATGCTTGATAGTAAAATACTTTTGAAAGCTACAAAGATCATAAAATTACAATTTTTTCAATGAAAGTTATATTAAAATGTGTTTTTATGGGGGAAAAGCTGAAATTTAGACAAATATGACAGTTGCAACCCTCAGCAATTTATAGATTCTAATCATAAAAATTGGTAAAAACATTCTAAAAATTTAATATATTACTAGACTACACCTCATTTTTCAAATGGAAATATTTTTCATATATACTACTATTTCTACTATAGGCATTTGTAAATTTGTCACAAAATCTATGTAGTTACAGCAAATTTCACTTACTTGTCTAAACTGGGTTTCTGCGTTTTCATCTTTATTCTTGTCTGGATGCAAAGTCAGTGAAAGCCTACGATATGCTTTTCTAATGTCTGCAGATGAAGCATCCTGAAGGTGGGGGGGGAGGGGAGAGACACAAAGCAAACTTTGTCAGAAAAAGAAATTCCCAGAACCTTGTTAAGATCTGAGAAGACATCCAACCAAGTACAGGACCCCAGGCAATGTAATTGAAGCAATCAGTCTAACAACCAGGCCATGCAGCCAGCCTGACCCACATGACTGAACAATTATTCAATCTAATTTGGCTCGCCTCTTAACTTTTCATTACCATACAGCCATTTAAAGAAGATGGTATTTGGCAAAACTTTTCAAACACTTGCCTTCCTAAAATTAACCAATAAATCTTCTTTTAGTAATTAAGAGATCAAAAAGAAACAAATTAAAAATTAATACATCTGTGTGCCTTCAAAGAAGGCCTTTGAGAATCTTAAGGACAATTTCTATGTCTCAGGCTCACCATATGTGGTGTCTTCATTGTTATATTGAATTTACCATCTAGTTACAACCTATGTAATCTCCATTTCACATGTCTGAAAGTATCCCTATTGAAGGTCATTTTATTTGCTTTTACCCAAAATAATTACAATTAGAAATAACCATGTATTGAGCTTAACTTTTTCTTACTACCTATAGTGTTTTCAATGTCTTCCCTAGGATACTTTGCAGAAATGCGCTGTTCACTATTTATGTGTTGTTATTGCAGTTTAAATATGTATAAGAGGTCTTTATGGTTCTGTAAAGGTACAGTGGACTTAACTGGTATTAAAATTACATCTTATTAATACTGTGTGCACAGGTAAACTTAGAGCATATCACTTTACATGCCCACTATAAAATGCATGATAATAACAAAGAACATAAGCCAACTTGGATTTAAAACTTTATCTTCAAAAAACTGAAAAGTCAGCCCAATAACTAATGTATTCTTGATAGGACAAAATGATAGTTATTTTTTAAAAATATTTATTTATTCACTTTTGTTGCCCTTTTTTAAATTTTTTATTGATGTTGCTATTGATGTCATCATTGTTGGATAGGACAGAGAGAAATGGAGAGAGGAGGGGAAGACAGAGGGAGGAGAGAAAGACAGACACCTGCAGACCTGCTTCATCACCTGTAAAGCGATTCCCCTGCAGGTGGGGAGCCAGGGGCTCGAACCAGGATCCTTATGCCGGTCCTTGCGCTTTGCACCATGTGGGCTTAACCTGCTGCACTACCGCCCGGCTCCCAGTTATATTTAACTTTTGTTTCATAGTTGTATATCTGTCAAATTAATTTCCAAAACTAATGTAGTAAAAAGTTCAAGTGACCAAAAAAACCAAAACAAAAAATCTCTGTATATGAGACTAAATAGCTGTTAAAGAAACAGAATTAGAGAGAGGCATACAATGAGACTGTAATTAGTCTGTCAAACTTTCCTTTATAAACTTTCATTACCAGTTTTCTGGGGCTTACTTATTGCTTCAGGCAAGACTCTACTTAAAAGTTTCACTTGGGTATAAATATTTTTGGCATTTCAGAAGGGCTGAGGAGTTGTAAAATTAGCAGAATGGGTTTTACAGGTAATAAGGTTATACTTTTCATTCTGATTTGCTTAATGGAATCGATCTGTAAGATACAGGTAACATGTGATAGGAAAGAATGATTATTTATTGGAAATCTATGATGGGTGATTTTGCTGAACAAAGAGGACGAGTGTTAAAAAATAATCATTCCTGCACCCATGTGACAACAGTGACCCTGTTAAATCAATAGTTCCTCAATCAAGTGACACTGGAACTGGAAAAAAAATCATTCTCTAGTTGGGACACTAGATTTTTATTAAATTCAGATTATAGATAAAATTACACCAAACAAGGTTTCCTTTCAAAATAAGCATTTTTTTTTTTTTGCACCACAGAATTAATGAATTCATTACAAAACACCCATGATTTATTTAAAAATAAAAATGACCAAGTCACCTATGGCATTTCCTGCCTTTCCGTCTTGCCATGCTGACCCTATTCTCGGTTTCACTGCCACTAAATGTAAATGTGGCCAGATGGCTCCTTTTTTCCATCCTGTCAGGAGGTCCCAAGAGCCTTCATCATCTCTTTTCTACTGTTGTTATGCTTTATATCCCACCATCTTAGCCTATTCTCTTGGTGCTCCAGACCATTACACACTAGATGCAGTTCCCCAAACTCACGTTTTACTTTTCACCTCTTTATAGACAGTTCTCTCCTGTACACCAATGCTGCCTGACTATTTTTCTCTTGACACTCTTCTAAGTAGTTATTTTATCAACAGTCTCCAAAGATGTGCTCTAAACAAGTCAGACCTCAAATTAACTATGTATGTATTTAATTTTAATTAATCACTTAGTAAATCTTATCCTCCTAACAAAGCTGTATGTATTGTCCTGAGATAAGTCTATCTTACTGATGCGTTTAGTAGGCAGAGATATAACTTGCCTAGGCTCATATAACTGATGCACAAAAATAGAATCAAAAGTCTATGGTGCATCAGGATAAGAACTCTGTATGTTGACTCTTTAGCTTCAACTAGTAGATTTAGGCTGAGTCACTTCACAAAGAACTACAGTTTGGGGAAGGCGCTGAAAACAACTGTTACATTCTTCCTGATTTGATAAATTGTATGGGAGAATGTCTACACAATTACAATGTTTATATAGTCAACTATAGTGTTACAGATAAAAAAAAAATCTTATATGCTTGACTTTTAAAACAAAACACCCACCCCTTTTTTTCAGAGAAATAACGAAGCATCTGCTACCATTTAAAAAAAATTTATTTATTTATTTATTTCCTTTTGTTGCCTGTCTTCATTGTTGGATAGGACAGAGAGAAATGGAGAGAGGAGGGGGAGACAGAGAGGAGGAGAGAAAGACAGACACCTGCAGACCTACTTCACCGCTTGTGAAGCGACTCCCTTGCAGGTAGGGGAGCCAGGGGCTCGAACTGGGATCCTTACACAAGTCCTTGTACTTAATAGCTGTGCTACGGCCCAACTCCCCCCCCCCCCTTTTTTTTTTTAAAGTAGAGACAAGGAGGCAGAGAGATAGAGGGATTGAGACTGGGAAGGAGGCCACAGCTCCCTTCCATGGGTGGGGACCAAGTTTCAACCTGGGTGGTGCATCCAGTGAAGCAGCATACAGTCCAAATGAGCTACTTTGTCATGCTGTCATTTTATGTAGGGACAGACTGAACCCAGGACTCACACTTTGCAAGGCATATACAGTACAGAAAGGCCACCTCCCTGGCTCTTGTGTTGGGTTTCTAACACATTGATATCACATTTCTACCAGAGAACTGAATGTCAAAATATCCATCTCCCAAACTAGGTAAAATCAGCCTTTCTCTGGCTTGCAGAAACAACAAAACCATGTGATAGGGTTGTAGGTGGAGAGGCAATCTTCATCACAGTCAGTGTCAGGAGGTCTTTGGGTTCATTTTGCCAGGTTCTTTTACTTCTCAATAAGATATGATTCATAGGTAAGTGGAACATAATTCACCTTAATTTGGGTGTAGATGACTCCAAAGAAGTATCTGGGAGCTGGGTGGTGAAGCGCAAGGGCCTGAACAAGGATCCCAGTTTGAGCCCCCGGCTCCCCACCTGCAGAGGGGTCTCTTCACAGATGGTGAAGCAGGCCTGCAGATGTCTTTCTTTCTCCCTCTCTTCCCTTCCCCTCTCAATTTCTCTCTGTCCTATCCAATAAAATGAAAAAAAAAAAAAAAAAGGCTGTCAGGAGCGCCGGCACCGAGCCCCAACAATAACGCTGGAGGCAAAAAAAAAAAAAAAAAAAGCTATCTGGTCATTCTTGTGCTTTTGGGTCCAAAGCCCAGCCACTGCACCACCTCCCAGGCCAGGTATTACAAAAATAATACTACAGAAGTAAGATATGCTTGTCACACTTCAAACAGTTAGACAGGATATCAGTAAAAATGACAAGAGTAGGAAAGTACAAGGGTAAATTTTGGCACAGAAACCAAATAGTCTGGCAAAATAAAATAATCCAGTCAGGACTGGGGCAGGGAAAATAGCACAGTAGTTTATGAAATAATCATTTGTATCTGATGCCTTAGAGGTTGCAGGTTCAATCCCAGACCCCCTCATGATCCAGAGCTAAGCATTGCTCTTGTTAAAAATTAAAAAAGACAATGAGATACCACTTCATTCCTGTGAGAATGTCATACACCAGAAAAAGTAGCAGCAACCCCTGTAGAGAGCAGTCTGGAGAACTCTCAAGACTAGAAGTGGACCTACCCTATGACTCTGCAATTCCTCTTCTGGGGATATATACTAAGGAACCAAAAACACCCATCCAAAAAAAATTGTGTAGACCTATGTTCATAGCAGCACAATTTGTAATGGCCAAAACCTGAAAGCAACCCAGGTGTCCAACAAAGATGAGTGGCTGAGCAAGTTGTGGTCTATATACACAATGGAATACTACTCAGCTATTAAAAATGGTGATTTTTGCCATTTTCAGCCCATCTTGGATGAAGCTTGAAGAAATGTTAAGTGAGATAAGTCAGAAGCAAAAGGATGAATATGGAATGATCTCACTCATAGAATTTGAAAAAGAAAATCAGAAGGGAAAACACAGAACAGAACTTGGACTGGAGTCGGTGTACTGCACCCATGTAAAAGACTCTGGGGTGGGGGCCCGAGATTATCATGGCAGAGGAGGACCTAGAGGACGATGAATTGTTATGAGAAAACTGAGAAATGGTACACATGTACAAACCACTGTATTTTACTGTTGACTGTAAACCATTAATCCCAATAAAGAAATTATTTTTAAAAATTAAAAAAAGATGTCAGAACCAATCTTTTCTAAAGTTTACACTAGTCAAGGCAATCAGACAAGCACTTCATCAAGAAAGAAGATCTGATTCACAGCAAGAGTCTTGAAGACTCTCATGTGAGGGGGCTGGGCAGTAGCTTACGGAGTTAGAGAGCACATAGTATGAAACATAAAGACCCACACAGGAATCCCGGTTCGAGCCCCTGGCTACCCACCTATTGGGGGGTTGCTTCACAAGTGGTGAAGCAGGTCTACAGATGTCTTTCTCTCTCTCCCTCATCTCATATCTCTCAGTTTTCCCATCTCTCTCTGTCCTATCCAATAAAAATGGGGAAAAAATGGCCTCCAGAAGCAGTGGATTCATAGTACTGGCACCAAGCTCCAGCGATAACCCTGGAAGCAAAAAAAAAAAAAAAAAAAAGACACTGATGTGAAGTTTTGGTGTAGGTTTCTAGTGCTGGAAGAATCAAAGAAGGGTTTGTTGCCAAAGTACTGCAATTATTTTCTCTAGTCTTTCAATCCCTGATGGACTGTGTAAAAGGTTTACCTTTCTTTGCATATGGTAAAGTGAATGCTCTACCTGGTGCACCACCAACTCAGTCCCTAAAGACAAACTTATGTCACTGCTGAATGGGCAAGAAAAAGGAGTTAGAGCATACAATAAACACATCAAAAAGCTTGTAAGGAATGGCCAAAGGTGGAGTGGAGTGGAGTGGTGAATAAGGCACTGGTCTCTCAAGCAGGAGACTCTCAGTTTGTGCTCTAGCATCTTATATCCCAGAGTGATGTTCTGGTTCTCTCCCTTTCCCTCTTTTATTTATTTTATTTTATTTTTAATATTTATTTTATTTATTTATTCCCTTTTGTTGCCCTTGTTGTTTTATTGATGTAGTTATTATTGTTGTTGTAGTTGTTGGATAGGACAGAGAGAAATGGAGAGAGGAGGGGAAGACAGAGAGGAGGAGAGAAAGATAGACACCTGCAGAGTTGCTTCACCGCCTGTGAAGTGACTCCCCTGTAGGTGGGGAGCCGGGTTCGAACCGGGATCCTTATGCCGGTCCTTGTGCTTTGCGCCACCTGCGCTTAACCCGCTGCGCTATAGCCCGACTCCCTCCCTCTTTTATTTTTAAGATTTGTT
This sequence comes from Erinaceus europaeus, assembly GCF_950295315.1. Lineage (NCBI taxonomy): Eukaryota > Metazoa > Chordata > Mammalia > Eulipotyphla > Erinaceidae > Erinaceus > Erinaceus europaeus. The sequence goes on from NC_080167.1 coordinate 58,772,618, forward strand.
TATATAAAAAAAAAAGCCTGAGGGCTGTGGAGATAACACAACAGTTATGCAAAAAAGACTGTTAAGACCAAGGCACCAAAGATCTCAGGTTCAATCCCTAGCACCACTGTAAGTCAAGAGTTGAGTAGTGTTCTGTGAAGAAACAAGTAAACTGGGGGTAGGGTGGTGGCGCAGTGGGTTTGAGCGCATGTGGCGCAAAGCGCAAAGGACCGGCGTAAAGGACCGGTTGGAGCCTCTGGCTCCCCACCTGCAGGGGAGTTGCTTCATAGGCTGTGAGGCAGGTCTGCAGGTGTCTATCTTTCTCTCCCCCTCTCTGTCTTCCCTTCCTCTCTCCATTTCTCTCTGTCCTATCCAGCAATGAACAACATCAACAATGGCAATAATAATAATAACCACAGCGAGGCTACAACAACAAGGGAAACAAAAGGGGGGAAAAATGGCCTCCAGGAGCGGTGGATTCATGGTGCAGGCACCGAGCCCAGCAATAACCCTGGAGGAAAGGAAAAAAAAAAAAGAAACAAGTAAACTTAGTGAGACACTCTGGGCAATATAGGCTGAATAGCTCCTGTATGCTTCTTGGAAACCAGAAGGTTATATAACATGACCAAATTGGAGTACATAATCAGTAAGACCTTAAATGCTCCCTCTTGGATGATATTTTAGCCTTTTTCAAAAGTGAAGACTGGGGTGGAGGCTGGCAAGAGAGTTGGATACTGCTTCAGTGTTAAGGCATGCCCCAACATATACTCAGAACACAGTAAGAAAGCCTGAGAGTGTCAGGCAGCCCCCCTGCTCCATTCTCCATTGCTGACACTATGGCTTATTTACATAATCTATCTTCTATCTTTGCCTGATCTATCTTCTTTCTACCTCGAGACCCACCCTGCCTTCAGGGTATTAATTAATCCCACTGGTTAAAACCTCCGCAACAGTTGCTAAGGGAGTTTCTACCATTAGCCAGCTCTTTCCTTTTCTCCACCCCCTTCCCTAGCCATTTCCTTTTCCGACTTTCCACTTCCGGTTTTCTAAGCATTGTCTCTGATCCATAAACACACATTGCATTCCAGCTCTGCCACTAGTTCTTGGTTCCTCTCCCCTGTTGCTGTGTAAGCAGCAGCCCAGGTTGGCTCTGGTGGAGTTCTCTCCAACCCAGAGAGCACGTGCCTGGGAAGAAACACCCTCATGCTAGCCCTGAATGAGCTCTTTTTTCTTTTCTTTTTTTTTTTTTTCCTTCTTTTTTTTTCTGCTTCCAAGCCTTTATGGAAATAGAAAATGAATCATTATCTGGTCACTAAGCAAATCGGACATATCAGTGGCCATACCTAATACTAGACACTTTACAATATTAGTTCACACAAGTTAACTATACCACAAACAGTTAAGCACAGTTACCACAAACAAAAAACAAACTCTGCAGGAGGCAGGAATCTGATTACCACATTATATATTCAGAATGTTCAGTATTCTGTAAACATTAAAACTTATGCAAAGAAAACGGGATGGTCCATGTGCAGGGAAAAAATAGTAGAAACTGGATTTAGGAAGCTCTAAAATTAGATTTGCTAGACAAAGACTTTAAATTTTCAAATATGTTCAAGAGTACATACAGACAACTAGGAAAGTATGAATAAGTTTTAACCAAATGGAGACTATAAATGAACAGAACTTAAAAAAGAAACTAAGAAATTCCAGACTTGAAAATATAATTGAAAAAAATTAACTAGGAAGGCTCAAAGGCTGATTTAAGCAAGTAATAGAATCAAGGACACTGAAGAGAGGGCTAGAGAAAAGTGATCAAAATCTAAAAGACCCATGGGACTCTCAAAGTTATCAACATACATGTAATAAGAGTTCAAAAGAGAGAATAAAGGAACAGGAAACATTACGGAAAAAAAATGACTGAAAATTTCCAATAATTAGTCAAAGTTAATATAAGTCTACATATCTAAAAATTCTCAACAATTTATAAGTGGGACCAACTCAAAGAGCTCTTCAACAAGAGGCATCATCAAACTGCTGAAAGAGAATAAAGAAAATGCTGAAAGGCAAAAGTGACTCATCAGATACAAGGAATTCTCAATATCTTATCTATTTTCTAAAAATCAGAAGAAATCTTTAGGGAAATACAGTGCTTAGAAATGAATGAAAACGAAAGCACAACATTCTAAAGCAGGAAAGAAACCTTCCACCTTATCAAATGAAACCCAAATAAAACAAAGTAAACATGAATCAAAGTTATAAACAATAAAACCATATGTCCTTGAATTTCACAAAAGATTCTTAGCTATGACATCAAAAAGAAAAAAGTGGGAACTTTTACTTCATCAAAATCAACAACCCTACAGCCATAGTACAAATATCTCCTGATTTTTAATTTCAACAAAAACAAAATCATAATTATATGTCTCAGTAACTATCACCATAGTTATTTAATGAGTAAATTAAATTTTTAAAGATTTACTTGTTAATATGAATTAGAGAGAGAGAGAGACAGAGTGTCAGAGCATCACTCTGGCACATGTGATGATGGGAACTGAAGTCAGGACTTCATGCTTATTGCCCAGGACTCCAGCAACTGTGTTACTTCCTGTGCCACATAAACAAAAAATTTATTATCATGTATAGGCTAGAAAGTCCTATCTCTACTTTTAAAAATTATCAGAGAACACATGAGAGAGAAGAGGGAGAAAGAACAAAAGCACTGTTTAATTTCAGCATGAGGTATAGCTAAAGATAGAACTTATAAATTCAGGGACCTCAGACATGCAAGTTGGTACTCAGGTTGAGTTATCTCCCTGGTCCATTATTTCTCTTTTAAAATTTTTTAAAATTTCATGTACAAACCATTGTACTTACTGTTGAATGTAAAACATTAATTCCCCAATAAGAAAAGTAAAAAAATCAATAAATAAAAATTTTTAAAATTTATTTATTTATTGGATAGAGACAGCCAGAAAATAAAGAGGGAAAGGGTGATAGGGAGAAAGAGACACCTGCAACACTGCTTCACCACTTGTAAAGCTTCCTTCCTACAAGTGGGGACCCTTTGGTTGAACCTAGGTCCTTGCACATTGTAACATGTGCTCTCAACCAGGTGTGCCACCACCTGGCCTATTTCTCTTCTGAGTATGTTAATGCAGTTTATGTGTATTTGTGTGGTAGAGCATTAGGACTAGGGAACTGAAGAGAGCAGAATGGATTAGGTGCCTTATTTAAATTTTTTCCACAGTACTGCTCAGCTCTAGCTTAGGGTGGTGCTAGGGATGGACATGGTTGCTTTATTTACTGATTTGACATTATTTCTTGAGTTTCTACTATACAAGCATTGGGGGTATAATGGTGAACAAAATATAGGCAATCTCTAGCCCCATACAATTTGGCAAGGTAAGAGCATAAACTATCTTAGATGACCCAAGAGATTTTATTTTTACTATCCGGGACTAGCAAAAGTTTTCTGTAAAGGTACACATAGTAAAAGTGTAGGCTTCACAGGCCAACCAGTCTCTGTGGCCAGTATTCAGCTCTGCCACCAGAGGAAGAAAGCAACCATGGACAATACATAAACAAATATATGTTGTGGTGATGTGACAACACTTTATTTACCGAAACAGGTAGTAGCTGATTTCTTGGCCCATGAACTGTAGTTTGCTGATCCCTGATTCATATCAATGGATTGCCAGTATTATAAAGCTCCACAAATGTGACACAAATGTCTTTAGATCTTCTGACAAGCAGTAGAAAATAATACATCTCTATAGCCAAAAAAACAATCAGAAGACTATGCAGGATGTGACCTAAGTAAATTATTTTTTTTATTTTTTGTCTCCAGGGTTATTGCTGGGGCTTGGTGCCTGCACCACGAATCCACTGCTCCTGGAGGCCATTTTTTTCCCTTTTGTTGCACTGGTTATTTTTATCGTTGTTGTAGTTATTATTATCACTGTTACTAATGTTATTGTTGGATAGGACAGACAGAAATGGAGAGAAGAGGGGAAGAAAGAGAAGGGGAGAGAAAGATACACACCTACAGACCTACTTCACTGCTTGTGAAGCGACTCCCCTACAGGTGGGGGGCTCGAACTAGGATCCTTACACCAGTCCTTGCGCTGCGCTTAACCCGCTGTGCTACTGCCCGACCCTCCACCCAAAGAAATTCTTAATAAAAACTTCTTATTGTCTTGGGGAAAAAAATTCAAGGACAGTAAATCCAAGAGAAGGACATGAATTTGGCTTTCAGATTCAGTAAGGAGGAGACTTTATTCAAATCATATATTTAGGCACAAGATGAGGAATATCAAACTCTAGATAACATGTGTAGAGCTTAAATTTATTAAGTGTTAATAATACCCAAGATAACTGCCTACTTTCAGAATGGATCCTTGGGTTGTTTTCACATCTGATAGTACTCCCGCCCCCCCCCCCCTTTAAATCAAGGTCAATTCTGAATAATGCTTTACCTTCTTATCTTTGCATGTAAATTTATTAACAGGATTCCCTCTCCCAAAAGTAAAGTTAATAACAAAACAAAAGCTATATGCCTATATACAAGTGCATTTGCACCTGGATAAACTAAGTAATGACACTTCAAGGAAGCTGCCCTTTGGACCAGGAGAATAAGGGAGGGAACTTGTATTCCTCTTATATTTAAGACTGTGGGATCTTATACCCACTGTATGAAAAATTTGAACAAGAATGGAAAATTAAAGTGCTTTAAAGACAGATTTTAAAAATAATTTCCATGACAAAGATAAAGAATCAAGCAGTTTGCTTCTTGATAAACTAACTTTGAGCATCTAGGGTTAATATGCAACAAGACACTAGGGAGAGACTTTGGGTTCTTCCACTGTGATCAAGGAAAATGTCACTGGCCTTTGAAAGGCTCTAAAGTTATGCAAAAAAATAGCTTTAAATTAATTAAAAAAATTTATTCCCTTTTGTTGCCCTTTTTTATTGTTGTAATTATTATTGATGTCATTGTTGTTGGCTAGGACAGAGGGGGGAGAGAAAGATAGACACCTGCAGACCTGCTTCATTGTTTGTGAAGTGACTCCCCTGCAGGTGGGGAGCTGGGGGCTCGAACCGGGATCCTCATGTCACGCTTAACCTGCTGCGCTACCACTCTGATTCCCTTAAATGAATTTTTCCCCCTAAACTATATAACTATATTTTCCCCTAAACTATATAACTATATGAACCAATGATAGGTTAGCTTATATAAAATCTTTGTCTTGAAATTCATACAAAACACTTATCTAATTCAAGAGCTAAGGCAAATTAGAATACTTTACTGACAAATCAGATAAGTTTCCAGTGCAGTGAAAGAGGAATGTACCCTCCCTTACTTTGAACTTATACCTATGTGAATTTGGACTAGTAACATGCATATTTAAGTGGAGAGCACCCCTGCCCTTTCCATAAAAGTAAAAAGCAAGCATTAGTCAAAAGGTAGATACAGCAAAGGCTTCAGACTCATGAGCCAATTACTAATCTCTAATTACTGGGGGGCTGGGTTGGCAGGATCATCAAACCAACTTTACAAAATAATTGTTTCTAGGTATCAGATTGTATTTTGCAAACAAATTATCTTGAACAGGTCTCTAACAAGCCAATAGCAGGAGGAAAAGGGTGGAGGGAGGATAGCTCTAGGTGAATGATATTAGAGAAACTATTTTTGGTCTCTGTTTAAAACAAAACTAAGTTGAAAGGTATTTTGAGAGAACTAGGAATACTGCCACTGGTCAAGTTTTATACAATATATAAAAGAATAACCACAACTAGCTGAAATGGCTATTAAAAGTACTCCTTCCTCTCAAAAAAAAAAAAAAATTGGCACACTACTGTTACGGAAATATTTTCACTGATAAAGACAAAACAGAGGTTTATTTTTATTTTTTTAAAGATTTCATTTATTTATTAATGAGGAAGATAGGAGGAGAGAGAAAGAACTAGACATCAGTCTGGTACATGTGCTACCAGGGATCGAACTCAGGACCTCATGCTTGAGAGTCCAAAGCTTTATCACTGCGCCACCTCCCGGACCACAAAACAGGTTTTATTAGTATCTCTGGGAAGATAATCTTATTGGGGTAACTGGAGTCTTATTATCTTCTTTAAAGATGCCAGTGTAATTACTATATAATAGATAAGACTATAAGAATTTCAAAATTAAGAGGAAAAGATTTACTAAGCCAATACCAAGTACAGACAAACAAGGCATGAGGGAACCAGATGGTGGTGCATCTGGTTAAGCACACATATTACAGTGCAACATGACCAGGGTTCAAAGCCCCTGCCCCCCACCTGCAGGAGGAAAGCTTCATGAGCGGTGAAGCAGGGCTGCAGGTATCTCTTTGTCTCTCTCCCTTTACCCTCTTACTTTCTCTGTCTCTATCCAAATCCCTTAATATAAAGATAAAAAAAAAAAATAAAAAACTTAAAACAAAGAAAAAGCATGATACATCTATATAGACAAAACAAAGACATAAATATCTTTTTTCATCGAACAGAAACATAATGAATTCCTTTATTAAAATGAAAATGATAAGGGGGCCAGGCAGTAGCGCAGTGGGTTAAGCGCACATGGCGCAAAGCGCAAGGACAGACGTTAGGATCCCTGTTCCAGCCCCGGGCTCCCCACCTGCAAGGGAGTTGCTTCACAAGCGGTGAAGCAGGTCTGCAGGTGTCTGTCTTTCTCTCTCCCTCTCTGTCTTCCCCTCCTCTCTCCATTTCTCTCTGTCCTATCCAACAATGATGACATCAATAATAACTATAACAATAAAACAAGGGCAACAAAAGGGAATAAATAAAAATATTTAAAAAAAGAAAGTTAAAGTACTTCTTCTTCTTTTAGCGTTTGCCCTTCTTCCGTAGCCAGTCAACAGCGTCAGGTTGAGCCTGATGTAAAGTTTCGAGACCTCCTTTGAATCTGGAGAGGTGGCAGTCGTTGACTATGTGGGTCATAGTCTGTCTGGAGCCGCAGGGGCAGTTCGGGTAGTCTCTGGCTCCCCAGCGATGGAACATAGCGGCGAACCGGCCATGGCCTGTTCGATAGCGATTGAGGAGGGCCCAATCATAACGTGCTAGGTCAAAGCCAGGTTGACGCTCGCAGGGGTCTGTGATGAGGTGTTTGTTCTTTACCTCAGCTGACTGCCAACTCTGTTTCCAAGAGTCTGGAACAGAGAAGTTCAGTGTAGGTGTAGGGGACCAGATTGGGTGACGAGACGTCAAGCGTTGGACAGGGTGGGCGAAGATATCCGTGTATACTGGCAGGTCCGGTCGAGCGTAGACGTGGGAAATGAACTTAGATGATGCCGCATCCCGACGAATATCTGGCGGGCGATGTTGCTAAGAACTGGCAGCCATGGAACCGGGGTGGAACGGATGGTTCCAGAAATTATCCTCATGGAGGAATATAATTTGGAATCGACCAAGTGGACATGGGGGCTACGGAACCATACTGGGGCACAGTATTCTGCAGTGGAACAGCATAATGCCAGAGATGATGATTGTAGTGTGGAAGCGCTCGCGCCCCATGAGGAGTTGGCCAGTCTTGCAATGATGTTATTCCTCGCGCCCACCTTTGCTGCAGTTTTTATGAGATGTTCGTGAAATGACAGAGTGCGATCGAGAGTAACGCCAAGATAGACTGGCTGGGCTTCATGCCGGATTCTCGTATCGCCAAGCTGCACATTAAGCTCATGCGAGGCCGAGGCATGGCGTACATGGAAAACAGATGATACCGTTTTTGCAGTGCTAGGGATTAGTCGCCATTTTTTACAGTAATCAGATATCAGAGACATGTCTTTCGTGAGTGTTTCCTCGAGGATGTCGAACTTGGATGCCTGAGTTGCACAGCAGATGTCATCGGCGCAGATGAACTTCCTTGAAGAAGTTTCTGGGAGGTCATTGATGTAAATATTAAATAGCGTAGGAGCCAGAACAGAGCCCTGGGGGAGGCCACTTGAGACAAGTCTCCATCTGCTAGACTTGTCACCCAGATGTACCTGGAATCTTCTGTTTTGGAGAAGAAACGATATAGTGTTGGCCACCCATGGAGGCAGGCATCTTGAGATCTTGACTAGGAGACCATGGTGCCAGACTGTGTCATAGGCTGCTGTGAGATCAACAAAGACAGCACCTGTCTTTAAAAGTACTTTTAAAGTACTTATAAGCCTTCATGCTCCAAACAACCCAAAATCCATATGCATAACAGCAAAAACTCTTAAATATATAAATTCATAAAAACATTTAATGTTTAGAGAATGTGAGTTAAGTAAACCAAAAAAAAGAGCACAACTAGAAAAGCTTGAATAATTTAAAAATAAGTATTCATATATTTTATTTATTTATTCCCTTTTGTTGTCCTTGTTTTATTATTGTTGTTATTAATGCTGTTTTTGATAGGACAGAGAGAAATATTAAGAAGGGTCAGACAGAGGGGGGGAGAGAAAGATAGACACCTACAGACGAGAAGCCGGGGGCTTGAACCAGGATCTTTACGCTTGGCCCCACATGTACTTAACCCACTGTGCTACTGCCCAACTCCCTGTATGCATATATTTATATAGAGATCATTAATAATCAAATAACTATCAGTGAATGGTATGACAAAAAAAAAAGTGAGTTCCTCATAGACTTTTTTAAAAAAAATACTGTTTTAAAGAAGAAACAGCCATCAGAACTTGAAATCAACTTAAAAATAAACGACGAAAGCTAAAGCTACATTTAAAGGCAACTATATGTAGCTTTAAATGCTATATTACTACAAATTAACAATGAATGAGCCAAAGGGCCCAGCCTAAGAAAGCAGAAAAAATATTTACGCACACACACCCCTTAGAGGTATTATATGGCACAAGTAACAATGAAATATTCTCATAAAGGAGTTTTGCATTTATTCTCTTCCAAGGCAGACTGGCATCTAATCTGCGAACTCCAGCTCCCCTTACAGGGTTTTTGCCTCTCTCCCCACCCCCGATACTGGTTCTTGTTGGACTTGTTCTTGGCAGTCTTCTTCCTAAGGACAGGTTTCCTGCCCCCAGCCCACACTGTCAGTCCAGAGGACTGAACCCAGGGGCAGACCTCCTAGATACTGACAAATTGACTGCTACTGCTACATAGTGTAGACCAGGTTCCCTCAGTGTGCTTCTACTCTTGACACAGGCCAGGAAAAGGGAAGAGGTGAATCACTGATTTAAAATATTTTATTTTCCCTTTTGTTGCCCTTGTTTTTCATTGTTGTAGTTATTATTGTTGTTGTTATTGTCGTCGTCATTGTTGGTCAGGACAGAGAGAAATGGAGAGAGGAGAGATAGACACCTGCAGACATGCTTCACTGCCTGTGAAGCGACTCCCCTGCATGTGGGGAGCCAGGGACTTAAACTGGGATCCTTATGCAGGTCCTTGCGCTTTGCACCACGTGCGCTTAATCTGCTGTGCTACTTGCCTGACTCCCACTGATTTCAAATATCACACAATGATGAAGTGGACAGAAATCCATGCCTATAAAGAGAAAAGGCCAAAATAGAAGCTGAAGCACAACTTCCACAGGAGTTCCACTATCCAAAGTTTCCAAGTCCATCTTAATCCAAGAGTACTTGCTACATGTGAGTCTTAGTTTTTAATTTTCAGCACTATGTATAATAAAGCACACCAGAAGAAAGGAGTAAATGTGAAAGCCAATCCACTGTGTTTACCATACTGTTTTTTTCCTTCATTGGGGGATTAATGTTTTACATTTGACAGTAAATACAATAGTTTGTATATACATAACATTTCTCAGTTTTCCACATGACAATACAACCCCCCACTAGGTCCTCTGTCATCCTTTCCCAGTACCTGTACTCTCCCTCCTCACACATCCAGTCTTTTACTTTGGTGCAATACACCAACTCCAGTCCAGGTTCTGCTTAGTATTTTCCATATTGTTTTTTTTCTTATGTAACCCTTCAGTCATAATAAATTATCATAGCCATTTAAAAAACTGTCAAGACTACAGAAGTAGATCACCAGGTAGGGTGCCTGCAGTGCCATGTGTACAACCAGTTTCAAGCCCTGGCTGGCACCACACAGAAGATGCTGTGGTAACAGAGAAAGCTTTGGAGCTGTAGTTTCTCCACTTATATTTCTCAGCTGTGGAATTGTGTGTCTGCAAAGGCCTCATGCAATAAAAATTAATTAATTAACCAAAACCAAACAAAACAACCAACTAAACAAAAACTCTGATAAATTCACAAAATAAAAATGCAAAGCACAAGTGCAATGGAATGATTGACACTGGGTGCTTTTTTTTTAATCTGAAAGTTCTCATTGCTCCTAATGAGAACTTTCAGATTAAAAAAAACAACTTTACTGGAGTCGGGCTGTAGCGCAGCGGGTTAAGCGCAGGTGGCGCAAAGCACAAGGACCGGCATAAGGAACCCGGTTCGAACCCCGGCTCCCCACCTGCAGGGGAGTTGCTTCACAGGCGGTGAAGCAGACCTGCAGGTGTCTATCTTTCTCTCCTCCTCTCTGTCTTCCCCCCCTCTCTCCATTTCTCTCTGTCCTATCCAACAACGACAACAACAATAATAACTACAACAATAAAACAACAAGGGCAACAAAAGGGAATAAATAAATAAAATAAATAAAAAGAAAAAAAACAACAACTTTAATTAAAAAAAAATTACGGAGTTGAGCGGTAGTGCAGCAGGTTAAGTGCAGGTGGCACAAAGTACAAGGACCGGCTTAAGGATCCCAGTTCAAGCCCCTGGCTCCCCACCTGCAGGGGAGTCACTTCACAGGTGGTGAAGCAGGTCTGCAGGTGTCTTTCTCTCCCTCTCTGTCTTCCCCTCCTCTCTCCATTTCTCTCTGTTGTATCCAATAACAATGATATCAATCATAGCTACAACAATAAAACAAAGGCAACAAAAGAGAATAAATAATAAATAAATATTTAAAAAAATTTACTTTAGAGAGAGAAAAAGAGTTGCAGAACACTGCCCAGTTCTGGCTTATATGAGCAGCAGGGACTGAGGCTGGGTTCTGGCATCTTTGGCATGCAAGTCTAGGGTACTACTGCTATATAAAGACTTAAAGTGAAATCTTTTTTTTTCTCTATATGGATCAGGGGTGGGGAACATTTTTTTTTTTTCTGCCAAGAGCCATCTGTATATTTGTAACAGTTGTGGGTCATACAAAAGTATCAACTTAAAAATTAGCACTTAATGCTAATTGAAAAAAACTCCTTAGATTTACTGGATTTCAAGTCCTGCCTGTGGTTGTCTTTGCAGGACCAGACAAAAATTTCCACAGGCTAGATATTCCCCCCCATACAAAAAGACATAATATTCTACCACATGTTATCCTCTAAGAATTATCACAGTGGATTTCTCTTCAGAAGGGCAGGGAAGATAACGTAATGGTTATGCAAAAAGACTTTCATGCCTGAGGCTACAATCCCAGGTTCAATCCTTCACATCACTCATGAGCCAGAGCTGAGTACTGCTCTGGTAAACATGAATGAATGGGATTACGGACTGTAAATCACTTAAAGAAGACCAATTCATTCAACTTAAATTCCCAGTAAGAAGTATAAATAACAACTCTCCTCAATTTGTTCCTTCCCCACCTAATTTTTTTTTTCTTTTTTTGGTAAATGGCATGTAACAAATGGTAAATAGTCTAAAAACCTGGCAGATAGCCTCAATTTTTTTTTTTTTTAATCTTCTTGGTGTCCTGATACAATGGACTAAGCACTCCCGTGATTCTAGTCTGCGCCACTGCTTTAATAAATGATCTGGAGGTAAAATAGTCATCCCATCTCCTCTTAGGCTTAACAATGTCTGAAGGAACTTTGAACAATCATAGCAATACTCTAGATCTGCAAGGCCCAATGTGACCGCCCATAGAGAAACATGGCTACATAGGTAGTATGACTGAGGAATAGAATTTAAAATCTTACTTAATTTTAGTTGATTTAAATTTAAATAGTCATATGCAGTTAGTGGCTATTATATTTGATAATGCATTTCCAGAGTGTCTCATCATATTATAACAGCTAGAGAGCAAAAAGCTAGAAGGAATTTAGTTTGGCCAATCTGATGAGAATAACTCACTTACAGTCTTAGAAAGATAATGGCTCCTTTGGGGAGAGGGCATTTCTCCTCTTCCTCCTGGTTACAAGGCCACCAAGAAGTATAGACGACTGATTATCTTGTTTGCTATTAGGAAGCATTCAGTTATTGGATCACGGGTACTTTAAAATAGAACTGGACATCATCATGAAAAAGGAAATGATTTCAAATCAAACCAATATGGAACAGGGAAGGAAAAAACCCTACTTAAATAATTTCAGCAATTTATTCCTTGTTCTGGTACATAAGGAAAATTACTTGAATTTTGATTCTTAACATGGTTAGGCTTATTTCACTTCCCTTAGTGGAATATTACTCTTTCTCTCGTTTGTACTCTGTAAGCAGTAGAAAAGATGAAGAAAAATCTAAATATACAGCTGATTTTATCAATTCTTAACTAATGAAGAACAACAAAACATTTAAAAAAATACTGCTGCTGATCTTCTTTCATTTTATTTCATACACATAGAAAAGGAGGGAGGGAGGCACTGACACCACAGCAAAGCTCTGCCATCTGTGGAGGTTCCCCCAATGTTGTGGTGCTCCTTGGAGGTGCTGGGGCTCAAATGCAGGGCCTCATGCTTGGTAAGGTGCAAACTCGCCCAGGTAAACTATCTCCCAGACCCACTGTTTCTTACTGGTAACAATAATTTCACTGTCTTCATTGTCTCTAGAATATGTATCACTTACATATCACAGCTTTAGCCACAGAATATATAATCAACTATATGCCTCACATCAGGCAATTTAGCTGACCTTTATTAGAAGCTACCAAATTCATATTGAAGTTTCTTTTTTAGATATTAACTTCTTTTTTTTCTTTAACTATCACTGATCTGGAGATACTACCCAGTTAACAATTTTTGTAGACCACTAATCCTGTATTTGAATGCAAATAAATTTGCTTCATAAGTCAGGCAGGTCCACTTCAGTTTAAAAAGTATTAACATAGGGGCTCGGTTGTGGTGCACCCACTACAATGTACAAGGATCCAGGCTCAAGACCCCTGTTCCTATCTGCACAGGGCAAGCTTCAGGAGCAGTGAAGCTGGGTTGCAGGTGTCTCTCTATCTCTCTCCCCCCCAAATTTCTGACATATCAAAATGAAAATGGAAAAGAAAAGACACCAGGAGCAGTAGATTCATAGTGCAGGCACAGAGCCCTAGCAATAACCCTGGTAGCAATGGAAAACAAGATTTTTTAAAAAGTATTAACATAGAATTTATATTAAAGAGTAAATTAAAATACCTTTACTATAAATAAATCAAATCTGTAAAAGTTACATTCATTCACCATTCACTGTTATTCACTATCATTAATTTCAAAAATTAAAAAGACAATAGATTAAATTTAGAGTTTGTCAATATATTTTGCTTTTTAATTTAAAAAGTTAAGGTTTGAGAAGTCATCATATTTTCTTTCTGATTAGTAATCAAAATCTTAGGAAGCCCATGGTAGGGAACAACTCCAAGAAATATATAAAATACTCTTTTCCAAAAAAAGTTAAGATTTGAGTCCTATTCAAAAGCGTATGGGGACCCCCAACACTTCATCTGTACTATTCCAGCTTTTAGGTCCATGGTTGCTCAACAATTTGTTTGGCTTTTTATGTTAACTTTCTTTTCAGCCACCAGGTTCCAGATGCTACTAGCATGATGCCGACCAGACTTCCCTGGACAGATTGACCCGCCAATGTGTCCTAGAGCCCCGATTCCACAGAGCCCCAACCTACTAGAGAAAGAGAGAGGCAGGCTGCGAGTATGGATTGACCAGTCAACGCCCATGTTCAGTGGGGAAGCAATTACAGAAGCCAGACCTTCCACCTTCTGCATTCTACAATGACCTTGGGTCCATACTCCCAGAGGGATAAAGAATAGGAAAGCTATCAGGGGAGGGGATGGGATACAGAGATCTGGTGGTGGGAATGGTGTGGAGTTGTACCCCTCTTATCCTATGGTTTTATTAATGTCTCCTTTTTAAATAAATAAATAAATAAAAATAAATAAATAAATAAAAGCATTTGGGGGAGCCTGATGGCATAAAATATGAAAATCTTATACATAAAGTGAATTTTGAAAGTAAAACAAAATGGGATTTTTTAATGTTACAGTAAATTAAAAAGATAAAGAAATAATGTGTATGGTGGTTATTGGGGTGGGGAGACAGGATTTTGATGGAGGGTGTGGTGGCTAACATATAACAAGTGTGGATGTGAAACTGTACCTCATCTTATAATTTTGTGAACCACTCTAGTTACCAGTAGTAAAAATTTTTTTTTCAATCTTCAAGAGAGAATTAAAAAATATTTTTTTAAACTGAAAGTAACAATCACACAATTAAATTTTTTCTGGCTGCTCTGTGATCATATTTCAGATAGTACCGAAAACTATCCAGTGGTGTAAAATCAGTGCTTGATCACAGCAAAAAAGATAGTATTTAAAAACATATTTAGCTAATGGAATGTAGAGTTGTCCAAATACAATTAAGAACTGACCTTCTGTATTGCTTGCTGAAGTCTATATGAAAAGCAAGAGCTAAGTCAATGCTTTTTTGTATGTTTTAATACAATGTTATACTGATCAGAAAGATTTTGGTTTTAAGGCTATAAATGCTACACATATCCTTGTGTTTGTTATACTTTCAATATATAGTTTAATAAAAATATGTTAAGTATGCTACATTTCAGGAACTAAATTTAGTTTACAAAAAGGAGAAATCTGGTCATCCTTTTCTATTTGTCTATGGCTAGTTTATTTTTGCCTTATTGACACTGATAACATTTACTGTTAATGTTACACAGTTTTTAAAAAAAAATTTCTTTATTGTGGAATTAATGTTTTACATTTAAAAGTAAATACAATAGTTTGTACATGCATAACATTTCCCAGTTTTCCATATAACAGCCCAACCCCTACTAGGTCCTCTGTCATCCTTCTTGGACCTGTATTCTACCATCCCAGAGTCTTACTTTGGTGCAATACACCAATTCTAGTTCAGGTTCTACTTGTGTCTTCTCTTCTGATCTTGTTTTTCAACTTCTGCCTGAGAGTGAGATCATCCCATATTCATTCTTCTATTTCTAACTTATTTCACTTAACATGAATTTTTCAAGGACCATCCAAGATCGGCTGAAAATGGTGAAGTCACCATTTTTTATAGCTGAGTAGTATTCCATTGTGCATATAGATCACAACTTACTCAGCCACTCATCTGTTGTTGGACACCTGGGTTGCTTCCAGGTTTTGGCTATTACAAATTGTGCTGCTAAGAACATATGTGTACACAGATATTTTTGGATGGGTGTTTTGGTTCCTTAGGATATATCCCCAGGAGAGGAACTGCAGGGTCATAGGGTAGGTCCATTTCTAGCCTTCTGAGAGTTCTCCAGACTGTTTTCCACAGACGTTGGACCAATTGACATTCCCACCAGCAGTGTAGGAGGGTTCCTTTGACCCCCACAACCTCTCCAGCATTTGCTGCTGCTACCTTTTCTGATGTATGACATTCTCACAGGAGTGAAGTGGTATCTCATTGTCTTTATTTGCATTTCTCTGACAATCAGAGACTTGAAACATTTTTTCATGTGTTTCTCAGCCTTTTGGATCTCTTCTGTGGTGAATATTCTGTCCATGTCCTCTCCCATTTTTGGATGGGGTTATTTGTTTTCTTGTTGTTGAGTTTGGCAAGCTCTTTATATATATTGGTTAGTAGCCTCTTGTCTGATGTATGGCATGTAAAGATCTTCTCCCGTTCTGTGAGAGGTCTCCTGGTTTGTGTAGTGGTTTCTTTTGCTGTGCAGAAGCTTTTTAATTTGTTATAGTCCCATAAGTTTATGCTTGCCTTAGTCTTCTACTTACACAGTTTTAACACTGAAGATGAACACAGTACTTTAAATATGATAGAATCAATCAACAGGAATGTTTCATTGCAATTTTTGGTGATACTAGAAGCTAGGTTAAAAAGCAATCTAATAAAATTTAAATGCCAGAGATACTACATAATGCCAATGTACTGGCTAAAAAAATGCAACTCAGCAACTTCAATGTGTAGCATAGTAAGTTTTTCTCTAACAAATTAAAATAGTTTTCTAAAGGCATTTGACCATAGTAAGCAGTAACCATATGCCTTAATCATTTTTCCATTGAAAAAGGGGTTTACAGATAAAATTTGCTAATTATAAAACTGACTTTTTCATAAGGCTGAGCGCTTCAGAAAAATGGTGAATATTTTAGTTTCCTGTTGTGAAGAAGGTTTCTTCAAGTTGCAGTTCAAATTTAACCACAACAATTAAAAAATACATATTTTATAGTAACTACTAACTAGTAGAGGACAACCATTTACAGAAATTTGTCATAGCATAACAGTTCACTGGAGTTTTTCTATACTTGAGAAACTATTTTTCAAGTTCATTTTATGATACACTTGTGCCAGTTAATCACAATCAACTTAAAAAGATATTACAAATAGAAGGAGTAGCTTGAAAACAGTGAAATATTTCTGAGATGTGCTTCCCCTTCTTACTAGGACCAAAACTTAATTGGATAATAAGTACAGAACATGGCTTCCTGGGAGACTCTTATAAGAAAATGATTAGTAAATAAAATACTCCATAAATTCAGTTGGCTTTTCAGCAAATCTTTTTTTTTTTTTTTTTTGCCTCCAGGGTTATTGCTGGGGCTCAGTTGAGCTGGCACTATGAATCCACTGCTCCTGGAGGCCACTTTTTCCCATTTTGTTCGATAGAACTGAGAAAAATTGAGAGAGAAAGGGGAGATAGACTGGGAGAGGAAAGACACCTGTAGACCTGCTTCACCACTTGTGATGTGACCCCCTTACAGGTGAGGAACCAAGGACTCAAACTGGGATCCTGAGCTTAAATCGGTACGCCACTGCCTGGTCCCCCCAACACAATCTTAAATCAACTTATACCATATTTATTTAGCCAAGAAAAAGTCTATTGCTAAAGAGAAAAAAATTACGCTAACTCTGTATCACTTATTGTAATTTTAAAAAGCTACTAGCAAGTAATTTGTCTGACTTGAGTTTAAGAATTTTTTTTTTCCTCCAGGGTTATTGCTGGGCTCAGTGCTTACACCATGAATCCACCGCTCCTGGAGGCCATTTTTTCCCCCTTTTTGTTGCCCTTGTTGTTGTAGCCTTGTTGTGGTTATTATTATTGCCATTGTTGATGTTCATTGTTGGATAGGACAGAGAGAAATGGAGAAAGGAGGGGAAGACAGAGAGGGGGAGAGAAAGATAGACACCTGCAGACCTGCTTCACCGCCTGTAAAGTGACTCCCCTGCAGACCTGCTTCACCGCCTGTAAAGTGACTCCCCTGCAGGTGGGGATCCGGGGGCTCTAACCGGGATCCTTACTCTGGTCCTTGCGCTTTGCGTCACGTGCTCTTAACCTACTGCACCACTGCCTGGCCCCCGAGTTTAAGAATTTTATTTTAAAAAATTTAAGGAAAGTAAAATCACTGCCAGCCATTTTTCATGCTTCTCAAATGATAATCTTGTTGTCTGTTGACTTTCAGTATAAAACTATTAGTACATGTCAATTCAAACTAAGTATCACCCCTGGTTTTTCTTTAATATTTTGAGTTTTAAAGTCAACAGTGTACTGAGACCATTAACATCTGTTCTTAACAACAACAAAAATTCACTTTACTTCCATATCCAGTTATGAAGGGCTCAACTATATAGGGAAAGCTTTTCTCATGAATGCACAAATACATGTGACACAATAAACATGCATGTTCTTTAAACAGATTACTTGACATAAAATTTCCTAGTCTTTAATTTTTTTTAACATGGAAAATTACATGTAAAGACTATTTGTTCTCTTAAATGATGGGGTGATAAGGATGGTATAGTAATCAGTAATATAGGTGATTCTGTTTAATCATGATACAATATTTATATGAAGAATCTAACTTCCTGTTGGTGAATGTACTAACTTGAAATGCAAGCTCATTCTAATACTAGTTATGAATATTCAACTAAACTTTGAACATACTTTTTCCTATACATACTAATAGTGAAAATATTTAAAAAACATTTTCCTCCAATTTTTGGTGGACTTGATAAATTAATTTCAACTGGGATATACTCTTCTTCAAATACTTTTTAAAAAATTCATCCTGGAGTCAATGTGTTATGTGAAAAGTATAAAGCATGTATCTGGAATGACACAGCAAATGTTCTCCCTTAGAAAGTACTGAAGCTCCATCTAGAGGCTTCTCCTCCTCCTACTGTCACTTGCAATATGTTTTATCAACTAGAAATGTGAATAATATGAAAATGTCAGATTTCTTTTGCCTCTACACTTTTGTTATTCATAATGAGCTCTTGCTCTAACCTTCTTAGGGTAGCTCTAGCTCCATCATCGCCATCAAGTGGTAAAAAACTAAAACTGAAGATTTTTATTTCTTTTTTTTTTTTTAAAGAGAATTAAAAGGGAGATAAGAAATTTATGTATTCTGTATCACCTCTACTTTTTTTTTTTGGCTCAAGAAATGTTTGTGTATGTGACACTTATTATCATACTCAAACTAAGGAGAAAATTAGTTTACTATCTGTAAAATAGTTGCACTAGAAATTATTTGTAAATACGGAACATTTGAGTGTTTTTTGTATTTGTAAAGTACATAGTCATTTAATTAGTTTTAATAAAATATTTAATAAAAATATAATTCATAAATGACTTCATGATTGGGATAGCAGTTATGGACAGAAAAACAAGTACTTAAGGTTAATGAATCTATCCTCTATAGGACCATTACTGAGAAACTTAAAACCATGATGTGACTAAAGTATTTTATTACCT
Source organism: Erinaceus europaeus (assembly GCF_950295315.1). Taxonomy (NCBI): domain Eukaryota; kingdom Metazoa; phylum Chordata; class Mammalia; order Eulipotyphla; family Erinaceidae; genus Erinaceus; species Erinaceus europaeus. The sequence goes on from NC_080167.1 coordinate 58,791,559, forward strand.
CTAAAAATAAGCTAGATTTAGGGATTTGGGGGGTAGCACAGCATGTTATTAAGCGCACATAGCGCAAAGTGTAAGGATCCTAGTCTGAGCCCCCAGCTTCTCACCTGCTGGGGGGGTCACTTCACAAGCAGTGAAGCAGGTCTGCAGGTGTCTTTCTCTCCTCTCTGTCATATCCAACAACAGCTATAACAACAAGGGCAACAAAACGGGAAAAACAGCCTCCAGGAGCAGTGAATTTATAGTGCTGGCACTGAGCCCCAATGATAACCCTGGAGGGAAAAAGAGAGAGAGAGAGAGAGAGAGAGAAAAAAAAGCTAGATTTAGCTGGTGAAATAGTTCCCCTTGGATAGTGTGTTGCTCAGTCACGTACATGACCCAGGCTCCTTTACTGTACTCTCAGGATGGAGTCAGAGCATAGTCTCCAAAAAATGTCTTTAATAAATAGTCAATGAGTTGGGGGAAAAGTAAGATTTTCTAGTAATGAGAAAAACAAAGAAAAAATTATTAGAAGTGAGGAAAGTAATCAGGAAAGCAATTCAAAATTATCTACCTTTTTATTATGAACACATGCTTCTTGAATTATGTTGCAGGAGTTAAACCTATCAAAGAAACAAAAACTGTAACTACAGACACCTGGGGAAAGGATCAATGAAGCATCTTCATTTAAGAGCTGCTACTCTGCAAGAGCATGAGATTGTCATGCTGTCTAATTTTGGTCTAATTTTGACATAAATGACAAATATATATTTTAACGATTTTATTTATTTTTATTAATGAGAAAGATCGGAGGAGAAAGAACCAGACACCACTCTGGTACATGAGCTGCCAGGGACTGAACTCAGGATCTCATGCTTGAGAGTCCAGTGCTTTATCCCCAGCGCTATTTCACAGACCACAATGACAAATATATATATATATATATATATATATTAGCATGACATAGATGGAAAATACATATTTACTATTATTATTGTTGTTTTGCCTCTAGGGTTATTACTGGGGCTTGGTATATATTAACATGACATAAATGGGAAATACATACTTATTATTATTGTTTTGCCTCTAGGGTTATTACTGGGGCTTGGTTATTGCTGTACTGTGAATCCACTGCACCCGGGGGCCATCTTTTTTTCCCATTATTGTTGTTGGATAGGACAGATAGAAACTGAGAGAAGGGAAAGACAGACACCTGCAGACCTGCTTTATTGCTTATGAAGCAAACCCCCCTGCAGGTGGGGGGCTGGGGGCTCAAACTGGCATCCTTACTCCAGTCCTTGCAGTTTGTACAATGTGTGCTTAATCTGGTGTGTTATCACCTGGTCCCTGACAAATATTTTTAAAAGATAACTCATATATGAAATAGTATGCAGAGCCTAGAAACTCTCCTTTCATAATCACTCAGAAACTCCCCCCCAAATTGAGAAGACATACATAAAACAGGCCATTTTTCAATATATTCATAAAAAATTAGGAGTGGTCTAATTTTGAGCTTAATTTTTATAGAGAAGCTTGTTGATAACACTTCAATAAGACCACTTAAAATATCAATGCAAGAGGAAGAAAATAAATCCTTATTCCTCAGTCTTATTTTTAAAACTTGTACAGGTAATATTCTAAGTGTACAGAGGTATTTCAGTAAATGTGTAGATGTGTATAGTGCCATTAAAATCTGGTTTTAGAATAGTTCTGTCCCTCTAGAAAGATTTCTAAGGCCTATCTCTATTTCTAAGGCCTATCTCTATCTGTGCCTTTCTGTACATTTCATATAAATGGAAAGGCTAAAGTTTTTCTTTTATATTTAAATATCAGATTTCTCAGCAAAACTAATTTTTGCTTGAAGAGTTCACTGCTGAAGTTCTCCCTGCTCATGTAGTGACAGCAGTTTAACTAAATTCCATTTCTTTTTCAACCTGTCTGTCAGTCTTTCCTTTTGCCATTTTTCACTCATTCACTACTTAGTGATTATTGCTCAAAAAGTGTTTTTTTTAAAGTATAGTGTATGTAGAAAGTAGAAGGAATGCTCTTTTTTATGTTGACTCAATTGCACAAACAGTTTTATGAAAAACAAGGTCCAACATACAAGTATATCATAATTTCAGATGTTTCTTCTAAACATGGAAAGTACTTTTTAAAAATTGATGAGGAACCTACTTAACACAGGTGTCTAGTAAATTTTGAAGTCTATAAGTCTACCTCCAAACAGAATTCCAACTTCAGAAATTTCTGGTGTCATTCTTGATATTAACACCACCACTATTAACAGGATGGCCCAAGCCTCCATCACTTTTTTTTGCCTGAATCATTGTAACACCTTCTAAATACTTCCCAACTTCAGGCCTTGACTAGTCCCTTTCCTCAACAGTATCTTTTCAGCACAGAGGTAGACCAAAATAATAAATATAAAGCCAAAAACTTTCAACTGCTTTCTACTTCACTCAAAAAAAAAAAAAGTGGTCTGGGAGGTAGTACAGTGGATAGAACGTTGAGCTCTCAAGCATAAGGTCCTGAGTTCAATCCCTGGCAGCACATGTACCAGAGTAATGTCTGGTTCTTTCTCTTCTGCTTTTATAATATATAAATCTTTAAAAAAATCAAAGACCTTGGTGGTTATTTTGAGCATCAGAATAAACATCTTAAACTTTTAACAGCTTAGTCTAATTTAAAACACTATTGCCAATCACTAAGAAGTAACTGAAAAAGAAAACTGAGTAAAAATAGCACACTACAAAAAAAATAAATAACAAGGTGGGCAGCAATAATCTGGGGACACTAAAAACGGATACTATTAAGAGTAAAAAAAAGTAAGAGGAAATACATTTGCAAATCATATATCTGATATGGGACAGATATTCAGAATGTAAAAGTATCTAGTACAAGCTCCAGCAGCAGTTCTGATGACTGTCTACAACTTGTGTCTGTCCCACCAAAATGGAGTGTGTGTGTACTGCAGCAGTGGCATTGCAAGAAGCAAGCGGGGGATTCCCAAGGAGGAGGAGTGCAAGCTGAAGTACCCGATGCTCTTCTCTGTCCATTCGTTTGTCAGCAAGAGGTTCCCACTAGACTTGAAGGACGGTTCCTGTCATTCCAAACTAGCCATTTCAAACTCCATTACTATGAAACAGCCAAGGTCCTCACGAATACTGACTTGGGCGTGGGCCTATCTGAGACATGCTACACCACCCTGTATGTGGAGGAACCCTGTCTGCCAGACCAAACTGTGCAAAATGAGCTCTTCCATTCCCAGTTGGACTCTCTGCTCTCTCCCTTAGCTGGCTGATGGAAACACCTTATTTCACCCCTCAAGGAACCTCTGCCTGGGGTTCTGCTTAAACATTTGTAGGACTCCACTGCCAGTCCCTTAATATCTCCAAAGCCCTTTCAGAGCAACGACCCAAAATCAACCCTGGTGTTCTCTCTGTCACAGGAAGCCAACAGGAGTCCCTACGCCTCCAAACCAGACCCTCTCTTCAGTTTTAACATCTGCGCTCAACCAGGTGTGCTTTCTCCAGTTTTATTCCCTAACTGCAGAGAAGTACAAAATAAACTTTTTGTCACCCTCAAAAAAAAAATTCAGATTGCATATAAACCTTTAAAAAAAGTAATAATGAGAGATTAAGAAAAATTTAGGGCATTGCTCTGGCCTTGGTGGTGTCAGAGATGGAACTTGGAGCCTTATGCATCCCACTTCAACTGCATTATCCGGTGTGCTGCCTTCTGAGATTCCAGGCAGCCCTTTGCTACTCCCTGGGTGGCAATCTACTTTTAAATAACAAAGGATTCAAAAATTTCTCAGAAAAATATAAACAAATGGCCCTAAGTACATGAAAAGATGCTCAGTGTCACTAGTCGTTAGGAAAATGCATATCAAAACCACAATAGCTATCAATCACTTCATAACTACTAGATGGCTATAATTTTTTTTTTTTTTGCCTTCAGGGTTATCGCTGGGGCTCAGTGCCAGCAGTATGAATCCATTGGTCCTGGAGGCTAGTTTTTCTTTTTGGTGTTGCCCTTGTTGTTATTGCTATCATTATTGTTGGATAGGACAGAGAGAAATCTAGAGGAGGGGAAGACAATGAAGGGGAAAGACAGAAAGACACCTGCAGACCTGCTTAACCACTTGTGAAGCAACCCCCCTGCAGGTGGGGAACCAGGGGGCTTGAACTGGGATCCTTACACTGATCTTTGCACTTTGCGCCACATGCACTTAACCCACTGCGCTACCACTCAGGCCCCTATGGCTATAATTTTTTTAAAAGACTTTTTTTCTTTTTTAATATTTTTATGTTTATTTATTTATTCCCTCTTGTTGCCCTTGTTTTATTGTTGTAGTTATTACTGCTGTTGTTATTGATGTCGTTGTTGGATAGGACAGAGAGAAATGGAGAGAAGAGAGGAAGATGGAGAGGGGGAGAGAAAGATAGACACTTGCGGACCTGCTTCACTGCCTGTGAAGCAACCCTCCTGCAGGTGGGGAGCTAGGGGCTCAAACCAGGATTCTTATGCCAGTCCTTGTGCTTTGCGCCATGTGTGCTTAACCTACTGTGCTAGCACCCGACTCCCGGCTGTAATATTTTAATGGGAAATAGTAAGTATAGGTGAAGAAGCCTTGTACAATACTAGTGGGAAAACAAAATTATATACCCACTATAGAAAATAGTGTGACAGTTCCTCAAAAAGTTAAATATCAAATTAATGTGAGTGGCAATTTTACTTAGGATATACCTCCAAAGAATCAGAAGCAGATATGTGCATTATCATGTCAAGTCACAATGACCAACAGATGGCAACAGTCCAAGTTCATCAACATTTTCCACAGTGTGACATTAGTCAAACACTGTCATATTGTTCAATTATAATAAGCAGTGCTATAACATGAATGAATCTAGACAACATTATGATAAATAAGTCAGCTACAAAAAGATAGTTATTGTATGATTTCATTTATATAGGGTACCTGAGATAGGTAAATTGGAGAGACAGAAAATAGATTAGAGGCCACAAGGAAGTTTGGGGGAGGGATAGAGGAAAACAGAAAATTATTGCTAAATGGATAGAGCTTGGGTGATGAAATACTTCTGAAAATAGATGATGGTTGGTGTTTGCACAACACCCATGTACTTGAGGCCACCGATATGCACATATTAAAATGCTTAGAACAACAATCTCTTTTATTAATATACTGAGACGTCACAAAAGTCATGATACAATTTTTGCATTGAAAAAAAAACCCATAACTTTTTTGATAAACCAATATGTATATATGTATTATCAGTGGGGGAAGAACACTTCAAAGTTCTAAAATCTCAGAAACCCTTACAGTGGCCTACAAAACCATCAGGACCTGACATCTCGTTCTTTCTGATCTCATGTCCAACCATTTTCCTACTCATCTTCTTGATGGTCCTTTAAGACTTGACTCAAGACACTTTGCATTTGCCCCTCCCTCTACCTGAATTGGTTATGTTATGTTTTCTTGGCTGGCATAATTCTTCCTGGTTTTTGCTCACAGATCATTTGCTCAGGGAGGACTTCCCTGACTATCCTACCTAAAACTGCAAGCTCTGCCTCAACACTTGTTACTCCCCTTCTCTTTTCTCCAAGCATTTTAACTGTCTACTATAGTTCAGAGGCATGTGCACACACGCACATGTCACATTTATTACGACCTTCTGCCACTAGAATGTAAATGAAGATTTGCTTGTTTTATTCAGTGTTGTCCCTAGAACATGGTCATGGGCAAGCACATACAAAGCAGTTAATTAAACTCTTGGATGAATGAATAGTGGATTATTCTAACTGCTAATAGAAGACTAGTGATCATTTATTAAGACACTTTTTTTCTACAATTAAAATATTTTTTAATATTCATTTATTTTCCCTTTTTTGCCCTTGTCTTTTATTGTTGTCGTAGTTACTATTGTTGTTACTGATGTCGTCGTTGTTAGAACAGAGAGAAATGGAGAGACGAGGGGAAGACAGAGAGGGGGAGAGAAAGACACCTGCAGACTTGCTTCACAGCCCGTGAAGTGACTCCACTGCAGGTTCTTCTTCTAGCGTTTGCCCTTCTTCCGTAGCCAGTCAACAGCGTCAGGTTGAGCCTGATGTAAAGTTTTGAGACCTCCTTTGAATCTGGAGAGGTGGCAGTCGTTGACTATGTGGGTCATAGTCTGTCTGTAGCCGCAGGAGCAGTTCGGGTCGTCTCTGGCTCCCCAGCGATGGAACATAGCGGCGCACCGGCCATGGCCTGTTTGATAGCGATAGAGGAGGGCCCAATCATAACGTGCTAGGTCAAAGCCAGATTGACGCTTACAGGGGTCTGTGATGAGGTGTTTGTTCTTGACCTCAGCTGACTGCCAACTCTGTTTCCAAGAGTCTGGAACAGAGAAGTTCAGTGTAGGCATAGGGGACCAGATTGGGTGACGAGATGTCAAGCTTTGGACAGGGTGGGCGAAGATATCGTGTATGCTGGCAGGTCCGGCTGAGCGTAGACGTGGGAAATGAACTTAGATGATGCCGCATCCTGATGAATATCTGGCGGGGCGATGTTGCTAAGAACTGGCAGCCATGGAACCGGGATGGAACGGATGGTTCCAGAAATTATCCTCATGGAAGAGTATAATTTGGAATCGACCAAGTGGACATGGGGGCTACGGAACCATACTGGGGCACAGTATTCTGCAGTGGAATAGCATAATTACAGAGATGATGATCGTAGTGTGGAAGCGCTCGCGCCCCATGAGGAGCTGGCCAGTCTTGCAATGATGTTATTCCTCGCGCCCACCTTTGCTGCAGTTTTTATGAGATGTTCGTGAAATGACAGGGTGCGATCGAGAATAACGCCAAGATAGACTGGCTGGGCTTCATGCGTGATTCTCGTATCGTCAAGCTGCACATTAAGCTCACGTGAGGCCCAGGCATGGTGTAGATGGAAAACAGATGATACCGTTTTTGCAGTGCTAGGGATTAGTCGCCATTTTTTACAGTAATCAGATACCAGAGACATGTCTTTCATGAGTGTTTCCTCGAGGATGTCAAACTTGGATGCCTGAGTTGCACAGGTGAGGAGGTGGGGCTCAAACTGGTATCCTTACACTGGTCCTTGAGCTTCATACCACGTGCACTTAACCCACTGCACTACTGCCTGACTTTTTTTCTAGAATTTTTACCTAGTCATTGGCTACCTAAAATTTTCAGTATTTTTTCCTAAGTTTCTATGTCCTGTATACATACAAGTCTATACAAGTTGCCAAATAAAAGTATATTCTCACAGCTAATTTATTAAGCAATATATAATATATATATATCATATTGAAATCTCACACTCACTTTATATGATAAGGAATGCTTATCTCACAGATTGAAAAAGTCAAGGTTTAGAGTTTAAGCTACTTATTCAAGATCATACCATCAATAGGTAACAGAGAATCCAACTTTGAGATCTTTGTCACCATGCTTTAAAATGAGTATTTTCCCACCCAGTAAGCTCTTTAAATGCAGGATGCATCTTAAAGTTGTTGACATATTCCAATTACTGTCCTAGCAATGCTCAGTGATAATGAACGAGGCAGCTGTCGTTTCTGCATGCACAAACCCCCCAAAGCACCAGTACTGAAACTTGCAGAATTTGAGTTACAAGAAATTCCTAGAGATGATACTGGGACATTCTTTTAATTCCACAGAACCAGACAACTGTGAGGAGCAGGTGAGTGTGGATGCAGGGAAAGGGAGATCAGGCATATTCAGCAGCATTTCCAGAGTGGGCATGAAAAGTACATGAGCTCCTATAATTGCTAAGTCGACTTAAGAATTCAAGATCAGATTTTTTGGTCGACTTCCGGAGGTGGAGCTACGAGCAGCAGATTGCTTTCTCTTCTCTCCTCTCCTCTCCCGGATCAACTAGGAATACCAAAGGAGACCACCCGGACCGAAACAAGACAGGACTAGAATGACCACAGGAACCCACTAAATCACCCGTGAGTACAAACACACGTGGCTGGTGACAGAGAGGAGAGAGGGGCCTAAGGAGAGATTAAGTGACTGCTAACAGTTCAACAGTTTATCAGTGGAGACACCACCTCCAGTCTGCTCCACAACGAGGGGACAGCTGAAGGGAGGAAAGGACTCCCCAGAGACTCACCAAGTGCAACTCTGAGTCTCCATTGCTACTACCCTCAGAATCTGGAGCAGCAACAGGGAGGGACACCAGGGGACAGAGATCTAACCGGGAAACTCAGGAGAAGACCTATACCTCGGTGGCATAGCTGAGGGGCTGTGAAAGTCTCTTTGCATAACCACTGGATTATCTCTGCCACACCCTGCTTTATCTCTTGGTCAGGAGTCAGTGATTAAGCGAAGAAGCCTATTGATAGTTTAAAAGCCCTCAGGCACCCATAGCATACAGGGAAGAAAAAAAAGAGGCTTTTATACCACTGAGCTCCAACTCAGGGATTGAAAAAAAACTGTTAACTTCTACCACGGCAAACCCTTTAATTAAATTACTTAGACACAAGTCAATCCAGGCAATAGTGATCAATAATTTGAAAAGTACTGATAAAGGGAACTCATAACATAATATATAAAATGGTTAAAACAACAAGAAAAAATATTGGAGACTCGAACCAGGACAAGAGTCCAGCTAAAAGTCCTCCAGAGGGTGAAGCACAAAACAACGAGTTCAACATCCAAACATTAGCTAAGGAAATAATAACAGGAGTAAAGAATTTGAAAAAATTGTAATCAGAAATGCAGGAACAACAAATGAGAATATGGAAGAAAATTCTAATTATCTCATGGTTATTAGAGAACTGAAAGCTGAAATCTCTGAGCTAAGAAGGCAACTAGCTGAACAAGCTAAAACAGTATCAGAGCAGGGCAACAAAATAGATGAACTCCAGAAAGCAGTAGAGGGCAGAGAAAATAGAATCTATGAGGCTGAAGACAGAATTAGCAAGATTGAGGATGAATTAGAGACAACTAAAAAAGAAGTAAGAGATCTCAAAAAGAGATTAAGAGATGCTGAAAACAACAACAGAGTCCTATGGGATGACTTCAAAAGAAACAATATACGCATTATTGGCTTACCAGAGGAAGAAAGAGAAGGAGAGGAAAAAAGCATTCTCCAGGCCATAATAGCTGAAAATTTCTCTAGTCTAGACAACACCAAAGACATAAAGATTCAAGAAGCCCAGAGGGCCCCAAACAGAATTAACCCAGACCTAAAGACACCAAGACATGTCATACTTAGAATGGAAAGGAATAAGGATAAAGAAAGGATCCTCAAGGCTGCAAGAGAAAAACAAAGAGTCACCTACAAAAGAAAACCCATAAGATTAGCAGCAGACTTCTCCATACAAACACTACAGGCCAGAAGAGAATGGCAAGATATCTATCGAGTGCTCAATGAGAAAGGCTTTCAGCCAAGAATACTATATCCTGCTAGATTGTCATTCAGACTAGATGGAAGCATCAAAACCTTCTCAGACAAGCAACAGTTGAAGGAAGCAACCATCACCAAGCCTGCCCTGAAAGAAGTTCTGAAAGGTCTCCTATAAACAATCAGACCACCACAAATAGGACATATATCAAAACACTCTAAAACTCTACAAGAATGGCGTTAAAATGTCTTCAATCTTTGATATCAATAAATGTGAATGGCCTGAATTCACCTATTAAAAGACACAGAGTAGGAAGATGGATCAGAAAACACAACCCAACAATATGTTGTCTACAGGAAACTCACCTAACGCAACAAGACAAACACAGACTTAAAGTGAAAGGATGGAAAACTATCATTCAAGCCAATGGCCCACAAAAAAGGGCAGGAACAGCTATTCTCATATCTGACATGATACACTTTAAAATAGATAAGATTAAAAAAGATAGGAATGGACACTACTTAATGCTCAGAGGATCAGTCAATCAAGAGGACTTAACAATTATTAATATCTATGCACCCAATGAGAAGCCACCTAAATACATCTAACTTCTACTGAAAGAGCTACAGCAATATATTAACAGTAACACAATCATAGTAGGGGACTTCAACACCCCACTATCTCAACTTGACAGATCATCCAGGAAGAAAATCAGTAAAGACATAAGAGAGCTAAATGAAGAGATAGATAAACTAGAACTATTGGACATTTTCAGAGTCATTCATCCCAAGAAACTGGAATACACATTTTACTCAAATCCACATGGATCATTCTCAGGATAGACCATATGTTAGGCCACAAAGACAGCATCAGCCTATTCAAGAGCACTGAAATCATCCCAAGCATCTTCTCAGACCACAGTGGAATTAAACTAATACTTAACAATCAACAAAAGATTAGTAACAGTGCCAAAATGTGGAAGCTCAACAGTACACTTCTTAACAACTTCTGGGTCAAAGAGGAAATCAAGGAAGAAATCAAAATGTTTCAAGAGTTCAATGAAAATGAAGACACAAGCTATCAAAATATTTGGGACACAGCTAAAGCAGTCCTAAGAGGGAAGTTCATAGCTATACAAGCACACATTAGGAAACAAGAAAAGGCACAAATAAACAGCCTGATTGCACATCTCAAAGACCTAGAAGAAGAACAACAAAGGAATCCTAAAGCAACCAGAAGAACAGAAATCACTAAAGTTAGGGCAGAAATAAATAGCATTGAGAATAGGAAAACCATACAAAAGATCAATGAAAGTAAATGTTGGTTCTTCGAAAGAGTAAACAAAATCGACAAACCTTTAGCCAGACTCACAAAACAAAAAAGGGAGAAGATCCAAATAAATCGGATAGTAAATGAAAGAGGAGAAATCACAACAGACACTGCAGAAATTCAACATATCATGCGAGGCTTCTATGAACAACTATATGCCACCAAGCTAGAGAACCTGGAAGAAATGAATGATTTCCTAGATACCTACCAACTTCCAAAACTAAGTAAAGAGGAAGTGTATAACATGAACAGGCCCATCACAGCTAATGAAATTGAAACAGTTATCAAAAATCTTCCCAAAAATAAAAGTCCTAGACCAGATGGTTTTACAAATGAATTCTACAAAACTTTCAAAGAAGAACTAATACCTCTACTTTTAAAAGTCTTCCAGAAGATTGAAGACACTGGAATACTCCCTGCCAGCTTCTATGAAGCCAACATCACCCTGATACCAAAAGCAGACAGGGACACAACCAAAAAAGAAAACTACAGACCAATATCTCTGATGAACATAGATGCGAAAATATTGAACAAAATTCTAGCCAACCGGATACAGCAGTATATCAAAAAGATTGTTCATCATGACCAAGTGGGGTTTATCCCAGGCATGCAAGGTTGGTTTAATATATGTAAATCAATCAATGTGATCCACCACATCAACAAAAGCAAGACCAAAAACCACATGGTCATATCAATAGATGCAGAGAAAGCCTTTGACAAAATACAATATCCCTTTATGATCAAAACACTACAAAAAATGGAAATAAAAAAAAAAAAAAATGGAAATAGATGGAAAATTCCTGAAGATAGTGGAGTCTATATATAGCAAACCTATAGCCAACATCATACTCAATGGTGAAAAACTGGAAGCATTTCCCCTCAGATCAGGTACTAGACAGGGCTGCCCACTATCACCATTACTATTCAACATAGTGTTGGAAGTTCTTGCCATAGCAATCAGGCAGGAGCAAGGAATTAAAGGCATACAGATTGGAAGAGAAGAAGTCAAACTCTCCTTATTTGCAGATGACATGATAGTATACATGGAAAAACCTAAGGAATCCAGCAAGAAGCTTTTGGAAATCATCAGGCAATACAGTAATGTGTCAGGCTATAAAATTAACATTCAAAAGTCAGTGGCATTTCTCTATGCAAACACTAAGTTAGAAGAAATTGAAATCCAGAAATCAGTTCCTTTTTCTATAGCAACAAAAACAATAAAATATCTAGGAGTAAACCTAACCAAAGAAGTGAAAGACTTGTATACTGAAAATTATGAGTCACTACTCAAAGAAATTGACAAAGACACAAAGAAGTGGAAAGATATTCCATGTTCATGGGTTGGAAGTTTTAACATCATCAAAATGAATATATTACCCAGAGCCATCTACAAATTTAATGCTATCCCCATCAAGATCCCAAGCACATTTTTTAGGAGAATAGAACCAATGTTACAAATGTTTATCTGGAACCAGAAAAGACCTAGAATTGCCAAAACAATCTTGAGAAAAAACAACAGAACCGGAGGCATCACACTCCCAGATCTCAAACTGTATTATAGGGCCATTGTCATCAAAACTGCTTGGTACTGGAACATGAACAGGCACAGTGACCAGTGGAATAGAATTGAGAGCCCAGAAATGAGGCCCCACACGTATGGACATCTAATCTTTGACAAAGGGGCCCAGACTATTACATGGGGAAAGCAGAGTCTCTTCAACAAATGGTGTTGGAAACAATGTGTTGAAACATGCAGAAGAATCAAACTGAATCACTGTATTTCACCAAATACAAAAGTAAATTCCAAGTGGATCAAGGACTTGGATGTTAGACCAGAAACTATCAGATACTTAGAGGAAAATATTGGAAGAACTTTTTTCCGCATAAATTTTAAAGACATTTTCAATGAAACGAATCCAATTACAAGGAAGACTAAGGCAAGTATAAACCTATGGGACTACATCAAATTAAAAAGCTTCTTCACAGCAAAAGAAACCACTACCCAAACCAAGAGACCCCTCACAGAATGGGAGAAGATCTTTACATGACATACATCAGATAAGAGTTTAATAACCAACATATATAAAGAGATTGCCAGACTCAACAATAAGACAACAAATAACCCCATCCAAAAATGGGGGGCGGACTTGGACAGAATATTCAGAAGAGATCCAAAAGGCTGAGAAACACATGAAAAAATGCTCCAAGTCTCTGATTGTCAGAGAAATGCAAATCAAGACAACAATGAGATATCACTTCACTCCTGTGAGAATGTCATACATCAGAAAAGGTAACAGCAGCAAATGCTGGAGAGGGTGTGGGGTCAAAGGAACCCTCCTCCACTGCTGGTGGGAATGTCAATTGGTCCAACCTCTGTGGAGAATAGTCTGGAGAACTCTCAGAAGGCTAGAAATGGACCTACCCTATGACCCTGCAATTCCCCTCCTGGGGATATATCCTAAGGAGCCCAACATATCCATCCAAAAGATCTGTGTACACATATGTTCTTGGCAGCACAATTTGCAATAGCCAAAACCTGGAAGCAACCCAGGTGTCCAACAACAAATGAGTGGCTGAGCAAGTTGTGGTATATATACACAATGGAATACTACTCAGCTGTAAAAAATGGTGACTTCACCGTTTTCAGCCAATCTTGGATGGACCTTGAAAAAATCGTGTTGAGTGAAATAAGTCAGAAACAGAAGGATGAATATGGGATGACCTCAGTCTCAGGCCGAAGTTGAAAAACAAGATTAGAAAAGAAAACACAAGTCGACCCTGAAATGGAATTCGAGTATTACACCAAAGTAAAAGACTCTGGGGTGGGTGGTTGGGTGGGGAGAATACAGGTCCATGAAAGATGATGAATGACATAGTGGGGGTTGTATTGTTCAATGGGAATCTGGGGAATGTTATGCATGTACAAAGTATTGTATTTACTGTTGAATGTAAAACATTAAATCCCCAATAAAGAAATAAATTATTAAAAAAAAAAGAATTCAAGATCAGGGAGTCAGGCAATAGCGCAGTAGGTTAAGCGCACATAACACAGCGCAGGGACTAGTGTAAGGATCCCGGTTCGAGCCCCCAGCTCCCCACCTGCAGGGGAGTCGCTTCACAAGCAGTGAAGCTGGTCTGCAGGTGTCTTTCTATTCCCCTGTTTTCCCCTCCTCTCTCCATTTTTCTGTCCTATCTAACAATGATAACATCAATAACAACAATAATTACAACAATAATATAAAAGAAAAACAAGGGCAACAAAAGGGAAAATAAATAAATATATTTTAAAATAAGAATTTAAGATCAATGAGTCTTGATTCTTTTTATGAATTCTGGAAAGACTCCATGTGGGAAACTGAACATCAATACCAGGGTCGAAAGTGATTCAAAAGAATTGGACTCTGAATATAATGAACTTTAGCTGCTGCTTAGCCAATGTATTTCACATTTATTTTCAATTTCAGGTATGTATAAGAGTTGTAAATAATAAAACCAATGTCTTGCTAATTTTGGTAATATTCTTTCCATAAATGTGAACGTTTTAAATGGTGAAAAAAGCTTTGACAATACGTTTTCTTATAAAGGAGTGTATAAAATAATGGCATAACATGCTGTGATAGCAAAAACACTGTTTACTAGGGCCAGGCAGTGGCACACTTGATTAAGCACACATGATTAAGGGCACATATCATCATGTGTAAGTACTCAAATTAGAGCCCCCCATAGGGGGGGACACTTCATGAGCAGTGAAGCAGGTCTGCAGGCGTCTACCTTTCTCTCTCCCACTCTATCTCTTCTTCCCTCTCAATTTCTGTCCTGTCAAATAAAAAAATAGAAAGAAAAAAAAAAGGGGGGGATTGACCACCAGATGCTGTGTATTCCCAATGCCCACACTGAGCCCCAGAAATAACCCTGGTGGCAATAAAAAAATAAAAACACCGTCTACTAGACAATTCATTATAAGACATCTGAATATTGAGTTTTAGGTATAATAATGAAAACACAACACTCTCCCTCATCATCATCTGATCAGGACCTTATATATATATTTTTAAAAATCTGTCAATTAACTCATATAGCATTAGCACTTTCTATTTTTTCCAGTTCATAAAAACTTTTGTGCTGAGTTTTTTATTTACTCAGTCCCTGATTTTTGTTAAGTCAGTGTATGTGTGTGTGTGTAATTTTAAAAGATTGAGGTAACAAATACTTTAGGCATTTAAAATTGTCACCATGAAAAATTTCAAAACATTTTCAATGATTCCTATGAACATTTCTCACTGATTAACACTTTCATGCTCCAATGTTTCCTAAACTGGGCAGACTTATTGACCACAAGGAAAAATATGTAGTTAAAAAGTTACATTAGTATCATTTTGTACCATCAAACTAACATAGAAGGAGCACTAAATTTAGGTGGATTCTTTTTCACAGTCCTCCAAAGTTTATTAATCTAAAAGCTAAATCATCTAAAAATTAATAGTCTTCTTTCTCTCTTACATTAAGTTGTTCAAAGGAGGGATGCAGAAGAACACATACACACCTCAGGCATTAAAATACAAGATTTTTTTTTTAAAGGAAAAATGCAGCAATAGTACTGGAACCAAAAAGCAAATACAAGGAGGAAATTCTCAGGTTCGAGATAGGCTAATAAACATTTTTAAGTAAAGGATGTGAAATTTATCAAGAGAAAAGAAAGTACTTGCAATCCTATTCAAATATTTGTTCCTGTCCTCCTATAATGAATGTTTTCTTTGTAGATCCTGACAGACTACCTCTCATTTCAGCATCTCTATCTCAAGTTGACGGACCAGAGATGCATTTTCAAACACAGACCACAGTGGAATATGGAGTTGATTTGATTTCTGCTGTACTACACACACACATCTCAGCATTGTCACTGATCACTCCAGTAAAAAAAATCTTTGTTTGCAGCTTTATTAATCATATAGCTAACTGAAATAAAACAGCATTTAAAATTGTCAATTTATGGAACAAGAGAAATAAAATGAAATAGATTGCTCCTCTCCTCTCCCGGATCAACTAGGAATACCAAAGGAGACCACCCGGACCGAAACAAGACAAGACTAGAATGACCACAGAAACCCAGTAAATCACCCGTGAGTACAAACACGCGTGGCTGGTGACAGAGAGGAGAGAGGGGCCTAAGGAGAGATTAAGTGACTGCTAACAGTTCGACAGTCTGTCAGTGGAGACACCACCTCCAGTCTGCTCCACCAACAAGGGGACAGCTGAAGGGAGGAAAGGACTCCCCAGAGACTCACCAAGTACAACTCTGAGTCTCCATTGCTACTACCCTCAGAATCTGGAGCAGCAACAGGGAGGGACACCAGGGCACAGAGATCTAACCGGGAAACTCAGGAGAAGACCTATACCTCGGTGGCATAGCTGAAGGGCTGTGAAAGTCTCTTTGCATAACCACTGGATTATCTCTGCCACACCCTGCTTTATCTCTTGGTCAGGAGTCATTGATTAAGCCAAGAAGCCTATTGATAGTTTAAAAGCCCTCAGGCTACCATAGCCTACAGGGAAAAAAAAAAGGCTTTTACACCACTGAACTCCAACTCAGGGATTGAAAAAACTGTTAACTTATATAAAATGGTTAAAACAACAAGAAAAAATAATGGAGACTCGAACCAGGACAAGAGTCCAGCTAAAAGTCCTCCAGAGGGCGAAGCACAAAGCAACGAGTTCAACATCCAAACATTAGCTAAGGAAATAATAACAGGAGTGAGTAAAGAATTTGAAAAAATTGTAATCAGAACTGCAGGAACAACAAATGAGAATATGGAAGAAAATTCTAATAATCGCATGGTTATTAGAGAGCTGAAAGCTGAAATTGCTGAGCTAAGAAGGCAACTAGCCGAACAAGCTAAAACAGTATCAGAGCAGGGCAACAAAATAGATGAACTCCAGAAAACAGTAGAGGGCAGAGAGAATAGAATCAATGAGGCTGAAGACAGAATTAGCAAGATTGAGGATGAATTAGAGACAACCAAAAAAGAAGTAAGAGATCTCAAAAAGAGATTAAGAGATGCTGAAAACAACAACAGAGTCCTATGGGATGACTTCAAAAGAAACAATATACGTATTATTGGCTTACCAGAGGAAGAAAGAGAAGGGGAGGAAGAAAGCGTTCTCCAGGCCATAATAGCTGAAAATTTCTCTAGTCTAGACAACACCAAAGACATAAAGATTCAAGAAGCCCAGAGGGTCCCAAACAGAATTAACCCAGACCTAAAGACACCAAGACATGTCATACTTAGATTGGAAAGGAATAAGGATAAAGAAAGGATCCTCAAGGCTGCAAGAGAAAAACAAAGAGTCACCTACAAAGGAAAACCCATAAGATTAGCAGCAGACTTCTCCATACAAACACTACAGGCCAGAAGAGAATGGCAAGATATCTATCGAGTGCTCAATGAGAAAGGCTTTCAGCCAAGAATACTATATCCTGCTAGATTGTCATTCAGACTAGATGGAAGCATCAAAACCTTCTCAGACAAGCAACAGTTGAAGGAAGCAACCATCACCAAGCCTGCCTTGAAAGAAGTTCTGAAAGGTTTCCTATAAACAACCAGACCACCACAAATAGAACATATATCAAAACACTCTAAAACTCTACAAGAATGGCGTTAAAATATCTTCAATCTTTGATATCAATAAATGTGAATGGCCTGAATTCACCTATTAAAAGACACAGAGTAGGAAGATGGATCAGAAAACACAACCCAACAATATGTTGTCTACAGGAAACTCACCTAATGCAACAAGACAAACACAGACTTAAAGTGAAAGGATGGAAAACTATCATTCAAGCCAATGGCCCACAAAAAAGGGCAGGAACAGCTATTCTCATATCTGACATGATACACTTTAAAATAGATAAGATTAAAAAAGATAGGAATGGACACTACTTAATGCTCAGAGGATCAGTCAATCAAGAGGACTTAACAATTATTAATATCTATGCACCCAATGAGAAGCCATCTAAATACATCAAACTTCTACTGAAAGAGCTACAGCAATATATTAACAGTAACACAATCATAGTAGGGGACTTCAACACCCCACTATCTCAACTTGACAGATCATCCAGGCAGAAAATCAGTAAAGACATAAGGGAGCTAAATGAAGAGATAAATAAACTAGAACTATTGGACATTTTCAGAGTCATTCATCCCAAGAAACTGGAATACACATTTTACTCAAATCCACATGGATCATTCTCAAGGATAGACCATATGTTAGGCCACAAAGACAGCATCAGCCTATTCAAGAGCACTGAAATCATCCCAAGCATCTTCTCAGACCACAGTGGAATTAAACTAACACTTAACAATCAACAAAAGATTAGTAACAGTGCCAAAATGTGGAAGCTCAACAGTACACTTCTTAACAACTTCTGGGTCAAAGAGGAAATCAAGGAAGAAATCAAAATGTTTCGAGAGTTCAATGAAAATGAAGACACAAGCTATCAAAATATTTGGGACACAGCTAAAGCAGTCCTAAGAGGGAAGTTCATAGCTATACAAGCACACATTAGGAAACAAGAAAAGGCACAAATAAACAGCCTGATTGCACATCTTAAAGACCTAGAAGAAGAACAACAAAGGAACCCTAAAGCAACCAGAAGGACAGAAATTACTAAAGGTAGGGCAGAAATAAATAACATTGAGAATAGGAAAACCATACAAAAGATCAATGAAAGTAAATGTTGGTTCTTCGAAAGAGTAAACAAAATCGACAAACCTTTAGCCAGACTCACAAAACAAAAAAGGGAGAAGACCCAAATAAATCGGATAGTAAATGAAAGAGGAGATATCACAACAGACACTGCAGAAATTCAACATATCATGCGAGGCTTCTATGAACAACTATATGCCACCAAGTTAGAGAACCTGGAAAAAATGAATGATTTCCTATATACCTACCAACTTCCAAAACTAAGTAAAGAGGAAGTGGATAACATGAACAGGCCCATCACAGCTAATGAAATTGAAACAGTTATCAAAAATCTTCCCAAAAATAAAAGTCCTGGACCAGATGGTTTTACAAATGAATTCTACAAAACTTTCAAAGAAGAACTAATACCTCTACTTTTAAAAGTCTTCCAGAAGATTGAAGACACTGGAATACTCCCTGCCAGCTTCTATGAAGCCAACATCACCCTGATACCAAAAGCAGACAGGGACACAACCAAAAAAGAAAACTACAGACCAATATCTCTGATGAACATAGATGCGAAAATATTGAACAAAATTCTAGCCAACCGGATACAGCAGTATATCAAAAAGATTGTCCATCATGACCAAGTGGGGTTTATCCCAGGCATGCAAGGTTGGTTTAATATACGTAAATCAATCAATGTGATCCACCACATCAACAAAAGCAAGACCAAAAACCACATGGTTATATCAATAGATGCAGAGAAAGCCTTTGACAAAATACAACATCCCTTTATGATCAAAACACTACAAAAAATAGGAATAGATGGAAAATTCCTGAAGATAGTGGAGTCTATATATAGCAAACCTACAGCCAACATCATACTCAATGGTGAAAAACTGGAAGCATTTCCCCTCAGATCAGGTACTAGACAGGGCTGCCCACTATCACCATTACTATTCAACATAGTGTTGGAAGTTCTTGCCATAGCAATCAGGCAGGAGCAAGGAATTAAAGGAATACAGATTGGAAGAGAAGAAGTCAAACTCTCCTTATTTGCAGATGACATGATAGTATACATGGAAAAACCTAAGGAATCTAGCAAGAAGCTTTTGGAAATCATCAGGCAATACAGTAATGTGTCAGGTTATAAAATTAACATTCAAAAGTCAGTGGCATTCCTCTATGCAAACACTAAGTTAGAAGAAATTGAAATCCAGAAATCAGTTCCTTTTTCTATAGCAACAAAAACAATAAAATATCTAGGAATAAACCTAACCAAAGAAGTGAAAGACTTGTATACTGAAAATTATGAGTCACTACTCAAAGAAATTGAAAAAGACACAAAGAAATGGAAAGATATTCCATGCTCATGGGTTGGAAGAATTAACATCATCAAAATGAATATATTACCCAGAGCCATCTACAAATTTAATGCTATCCCCATCAAGATCCCAAGCACATTTTTTAGGAGAATAGAACAAATGCTACAAATGTTTATCTGGAACCAGAAAAGACCTAGAATTGCCAAAACAATCTTGAGAAAAAAGAACAGAACCGGAGGCATCACACTGCCAAATCTCAAACTATATTATAGGGCCATTGTCATCAAAACTGCTTGGTAGTGGAACATGAACAGACACACTGACCAGTGGAATAGAATTGAGAGCCCAGAAATGAGGCCCCACACCTATGGACATCTAATCTTTGACAAAGGGGCCCAGACTATTACATGGGGAAAGCAGAGTCTCTTCAACAAATGGTGTTGGAAACAATGGGTTGAAACATGCAGAAGAATGAAGCTGAATCACTGTATTTCACCAAATACAAAAGTAAATTCCAAGTGGATCAAGGACTTGGATGTTAGACCACAAACTATCAGATACTTAGAGGAAAATATTGGAAGAACTTTTTTCCGCATAAATTTTAAAGACATTTTCAATGAAACGAATCCAATTACAAGGAAGACTAAGGCAAGTATAAATCTATGGGACTACATCAAATTAAAAAGCTTCTTCACAGCAAAAGAAACCACTACCCAAATCAAGAGACCCCTCACAGAATGGGAGAAGATCTTTACATGCCACACATCAGATAAGAGTTTAATAACCAACATATATAAAGAGCTTACCAGACTCAACAACAAGACAACAAATAACCCCATCCAAAAATGGGGGGAGGAATTGGACAGAATATTCACCACAGAAGAGATCCAAAAGGCCGAGAAACACATGAAAAAATGCTCCAAGTCTCTGATTGTCAGAGAAATGCAAATAAAGACAACAATGAGATATCACTTCACTCCTGTGAGAATGTCACACATCAGAAAAGGTAACAGCAGCAAATGCTGGAGAGGGTGTGGGGTCAAAGGAACCCTCCTGCACTGCTGTGGGAATGTCAATTGGTCCAACCTCTGTGGAGAACAGTCTGGAGAACTCTCAGAAGGCTAGAAATGGACCTACCCTATGACCCTGCAATTCCCCTCCTGGGGATATATCCTAAGGAACCCAACACATCCATCCAAAAAGATCTGTGTACACATATGTTCTTGGCAGCACAATTTGTAATAGCCAAAACCTGGAAGCAACCCAGGTGTCCAACAACAGATGAGTGGCTGAGCAAGCTGTGGTATATATACACAATGGAATACTACTCAGCTGTAAAAAATGGTGACTTCACCGTTTTCAGCCGATCTTGGATGGACCTTGAAAAAATCATGTTGAGTGAAATAAGTCAGAAACAGAAGGATGAATATGGGATGATCTCACTCTCAGGCCGAAGTTGAGAAACAAGATTAGAAAAGAAAACACAAATCGACCCTGAAATGGAATTGGAGTATTACACCAAAGTAAAAGACTCTGGGGTGGGTGGGTGGATGGGGAGAATACAGGTCCATGAAAAATGATGAATGAAATAGTGGGGGTTGTATTGCTAAATGGGAATCTGGGGAATGTTATGCATGTAAAAAAAAAAAGAAGTAGAAACGCAAAGCAGAAATTGACTGAGTTTGGAGTATGGCACCAAAGTAAGAAAGCAGAAGTATACTAGAGTTTGCAGTGAGTACCTCCCTAATACTTCCTCTCCACTTTTCCAAGCTTTGGGTCCATGATTGCTCAACAATTTGTTTGGCTTTGTATGTTAACTCTCTTTTTAGTCACCAGGTTCCAGGTGTCATCAGGATGCCGGCCAGACTTCCCTGGATTGAAGACACCACCAATGTGTCCTGGAGCTCAGCTTCCCCAGAGACCCATCCTACTAGGGAAAGAGAGAGGCAGACTGGGAGTATGGACCGACCAGTCAACGCCCATGTTCAGCGAGGAAGCAATTACAGAAGCCAGACCTTCTACCTTCTGCAACCCTCAATGACCCTGGGTCCATGCTCCCAGAGGGATAGAGAATGGGAAAGCTATCGGGGGAGGGGGTGGGATATGGAGATTGGGTGGTGGGAATTGTGTGGAGTTGTACCCCTCCTACCCTATGGTTTTGTTAATTAATCCTTTCTTAAATAAAAAAAAAAAAAAAAAAAAAATGAAATAGATTACCAAAACAGAAGGATATCACATTGCTGGTGTGTGCTGTTCACTGTGTTCTAGTTTATGTACTCTGGTTTCTCAGTTATGTAAAATTCAAAAAATTCAAGAAATTTTGTCTTTAATATTTCAACTGTCATAACTAAAGAATAGGCTCTTCTATGTGATTCCCAAAGACAAAATTAACACGAATGGATGAAACCAAGAGGTATCAGGTTAAATTAATAACCAGTAACGAGAAAGAAAGAGGATCAGCAAGATAGGCCACCTGGGAAAGTATCTGCTATGCCATGCACTTGACCCAGGTTCAAGCCTGGCCCCACCTCACTGGGAAAACTTAAGTCTTTTTCTCTTCCTTTGTCTCTCTCCTGTCTAAAAAAGTCTGTCAGAAGAAGTAAAGCCTTAGCAACAAAAGAAAATAAAATAAAGAGGTAGAAGATGATTCCATTTCTACTACCAGAAAAAAAAAAAAAAACCCACCCCTACCTATCCTCCCACCCCCTACCTATCTCCTCCCACCCCCTACCTATCCCCTCCCACCCCCCACCTATCCCCTCCCACCCCCCACCTATCCCCTCCCACCCCCCACCTATCCCCTCCCACCCCCCACCTATCCCCTCCCACCCCCCACCTATCCCCTCCCACCCCCCACCTATCCCCTCCCACCCCCCACCTATCCCCTCCCACCCCCCACCTATCCCCTCCCACCCCCTACCTATCCCCTCCACTCCTACCTATTTTTTCTACTACTACTACCAGAAAAAATCAAATGGAAGGTAAATACTAACAACACTTAAACATTTCACCGAGGTTATTTCTGGGGCTTAGTGCCTGTACTACAACTCCACTGCTCTCAGTCACCTTTTAGTCCTTTTTTCTCCTTCCTTCTTTGCTTCCTTCCTTCCTATCTTTCCTTTCTCTCTCTCTCTTTCACTCTTTCTTCCCTTCAATGATAGAAATAGAGTGGGAGGAAGAGAGGCACACTGGAAACACAACACTGCACTGCTGTCCATGAAGTTAATTACCCCAAGTCAAGTGGGGCCCAGGGCTCCCGGGTTGTGTGGGTGGCAACATGTGTGTTCTAACACATGTGACAACACTGGGTTCCATGGAATTGTTTTCTAACATTCTGCTCAATAGTGAGATTTTATGAGTATGCATTTGATAAAATATTCTCTAAGACTTAGAATTTGTGTTACCTTCTACAACAGAAAATAGCAGAAATAGGTGGAATTTTGCTACAATCAATCTAAATCCATATTCTAGGGATATTAATATTCCTCAAATATGCTACTGTACCAAGGTTATTCATATTGGGTTAAAAACAAATTTGGTTTCAAAACAAACTTAAATGTAGCAATTTGGCATAGCTAACAGAATTATTTTTACTAATTACTTCCAGAAGTCAGTGTTATACTTCTTTACAAAAAAGCACAGAATGCGGAGGTGAAAGTTTCACTAGTTTGAACTATGATTTACAAGAACAGCAACCTACCAACTCCATGGGTTTTTTTTTTTTTTTTTTTTTTCCTCCAGGGTTATTGCTGGGCTCGGTGCCTGCACCACGAATCCACCGCTCCTGGAGGCCATTTTTCCCCTTTTTTTTTCCCCCTGCCCTACTTGTTGCAGCCTCGTTGCGGTTATTATTGCCATTGTTGACGTTGCTTTGTCGTTGGATAGGACAGAGAGAAATGGAGAGAGGAGGGGAAGACAGAGAGAGAGGGGGAGAGAAAGATAGACACCTGCAGACCTGCTTCACCGCCTGTGAAGCGACTTCCCTGCAGGTGGGGAGCGGGGGCTCGAACCGGGATCCTTACGCTGGTCCCTGCGCTTTGCGCCATGTGCGCTTAACCCACTGCGCCACCGCCGCCACCGCCGCCCCCCCCCTTTTTTTAAAAAAAAAGAAAAGCAATAAGGACATTATGAACTTCACTGAGTGAAATGAAAACAGGCTGGGGAGGTACCTCGCTCAGTGGTTAAGGCTCTGCGCCACACATGTGTGAGGCTCTAGGTTCAATCCCCAGACACATGAGAGCAAGGAAGACAAAACAAGTGTAATTCCATGGATGGTAGAGAGTTGCTCTGGTCTCTTTCTCCCTCTCAAAAATAAATACACAAATAACTGGGCTGAACAGTGGCTCAGGAGTAGAACACATGCCTCACATCTCTGAGGTCCTGTACTTCCCAGCACTGAATTAAAAAAAATTATGATGAAACATGGATTTTTTCGTGCTAAAGAATTTAGAAAATATGTAGTATGGAAGCTTACACTAGATGTATAACCTGTACTTGTAAAATATAGTGTTGTAAACCAGTACCTTGATTAAAAAAAGATATAGTTTTATAAAAATCTGACTGAAAATGCTCATTAGGATAGAGGGAGTGTAAGTGGAGCTGCTTTGGAAAGTAATTTGGCTAGAAAATTCAAAATAGAGCCTATGGTTCAATGAAACTACTTCTGGATATATATATGGAGAGAGAGAGAGGAGAGAGAGAAAGAGAGGGAGGGAGAGAGATAAGATATACAGTATACAATATAATTTGTTCTTTTTTTTCTTTAAGATTTTATTTATTTATTCATGAGAAAGATAGGAGGAGAGAGAGAGAACCAGATATCACTCTGGTACATTCGCTGCCGGGGATTGAACTCAGGACCTCATGCTTGAGAGTCCAATGCTTTATCCACTGCACCACCTCCTGGACCACCACAATAGAATTTGTATCCCACAATGAATTTTTAAAAATTGAGATCTGTGGGTATACATTTTATGTAAATGAGTTCTTAATTGTGATACATGTTTCATGAAAAGTATGTGCCTTTTCCTCTGACATTTTCCATTACATGCTATTCCTTTTTAGACACCTGCAGTTTTTTGTTTGTTCTTGTTTGTAACCAAAGCACTGCTCAGCTCTGGTGTATGGTGCTGTGGGGGATTGAACCTGGGATTTTGAAGCCTCAGGCTTGAGAGTCTCTTTGCATAACCATTATGCTATTTACCCCTACCCATGCTATTCCTTTTTAAAGTGTAGATTCCAACCCATATGAATCATTTCACTACTTGCAGCTGCAGCAAGAGATGTAATGTTAAAGACAATAGAGGGTTGTTCACTATAGTATTATTTAAAATATAGAAAAATTGTATATAAGATATACACATTTCTGTGTAGGTATGTATCTCTTTAAAAAATGTCAGCCAAATAAAGTAAGAAGCAGAATAGTATGTCTGGAAGGGAGTGAGATAAAGAATGAAACACTGAGTAGCAGCGTACATTTGCCCATATCCTAGAATCAATGAGTTAAGAGAAAAAGGAAGCTACAAAAAGGATCCAAACCATAGACTAAGGAAAGATTAGAGAGGTATGTAGCAAGAGCTAGGGGTGGGGGTAGCATGAAGTGGCCTGAAAAAGCAGAAAGAAAAGGCCTCACAACTGGTAAACGGATGCATTCCTCATTGGTGGTTCAACTGTATAAAAGGGTGGCAGCTTAGTGGGAAAGTACTTAGCAACTCTGTTTACACTGACAACAGAAAGTGCCACTAGAGTGGCAAATTGAACTGTGCAAGGCCAATTAACCCTTTCACCTTAGTGTTTTATACTCCCTATCTTACTTACTGAGCCTGTTAGATTTACACTGATATGTGTTAGGACCAGATGCAATTATAAATCGTTGTCACGTGTATTGATGAATTCTGCAAATTCCACGAAGCACATCCATTTTATTTAGTGTTCTGAATACCTTCTTTGCTACTCTCATCTGGTTTTAATTAAGAAACACTTTGAAAAGGAAGAAAGGTTATCCAGAAACTCAAACTACACATATCCTTTATTAAACTGCAAATTGATTAAGTACTCAAGTTTTTTGTCCTAAAGGTGTTTTTAAAAGGTAGATTCACCTCAAGCTGCCTCTATATAAATTAGGGGGGTGGGAAATTAGGGAAAGAGTAACATATCTAAATAGGTAAAAATGTGACAGGGAAATCCTAGTATGCACTGAAGAGCTCTATAAATTAACCAACTGCTGCATAAGCTGTGATACAACTAGAATTTATAATTTCCAGGAGAAACTGTGTGTGTATGTGTGCATGAGTGTGCAAAACTACTGCCAAGGTGAAGGGTATATGATAAGATTTTCCACAAGGTTTACTGGTGGAAATTGTGTACCTCTTCCTGATTCCAAATTTCAGCCATGTATCTGCTTTGAACTAGCTATACTTTAGAGTAAGGACTGTATCATCTATACATTCTACAAAACTCAGAGCAAACGAATCCGGTCCACACTGGGTCCACACTGAAAGGTTGGCCTGTGAGAAATACCTTATTTTTATGAGGTAGGAGTGTCAACAGTAGTAAACAGTGTTCAACAGTAGTAAACAACCCATATACACAATTCCATAATCGGGATTAATAAGTAATTGTATATGGATTGCCTTACTACTATTGAATAATTACATACTTTTGTTATTGGCACTCCTAACTCATAAAAATAAGGTATTTATGGGAGTCGGGCGGTAGTGCAGCGGGTTAAGCGCATGTGGCACAAAGCACAAGGACAGGTGTTAAAGATCCTGGTTCGAGCCCCTGGCTCCCCACCTGCAGAGAGGCGCTTCACAAGTGGTGAAGCAGATCTGCAGGTGTCTGTCTTTCTCTCCTACAACGACATCAATAACAACAATAACAACTACAACACTATAACAAGGGCAACAAAAAGGAAAATAAATAAATATTTAAAAAAATTTTAAAATAAGGTATTTACTATCAGCTTACTATCAACTATCTACAGTTTTCAAAGATACCAGTATTACCCCACTATCAGCCAAATTTCCATGTCAAATCTTCTAGCATACTAGTTATTACTGAATCTTAATAGCAATAATGTTTTAAAATACTAGTTAAATACTGGAACAATGCCAACAGATGTTTTGGAAGCAGAGTTTAAAGAAATATATACCACAGTTCCCAAGTCAACAGAAAACAATACCAGTCTGAAAGCATCACACTTGCATTTTAGGAGCGGGGGACATTTCACCAGTTCTGGCTTTTCTTGGTTCTCTCACTAAGAAAAGGCAAAAGAATTGGAGAATCAGCCTTCCTCTTGCTACTCTGACCAGGCTTACTGACTTCTAAGGCTAAAGTCAGAGCAGCTTCAGCCTGTAAGACTCCTCAAACGCAGGCCTCCTTCTAGGTTCCCCTTGTTTCTCTTCTTCCACAACACCAACACAACCCCAGTGAAAGTGAACCATCCAAACAAACGGGGCCATGGGAAGCATCAGAAGTTAAGAACCAAGAGTGACCCAAAGCTGCTCTCATCAAGTGAGCTGAGTGCACCACTGCTTCTGTGTAGGCTGGGGAAAATACGGTAGCTGCTCGCACGGCTGAAGCCCTACTCCCCTGACATCTTCTCACAAGCACAAGAGCAAATCCCTGTACCAGATAACAGACTATCCTCAGCAATACATATATTTGATAGTCAGAAATCAGAGGGTTAAGGGAGATAAAGACAGACACCCTGGGGCTAGGTGGTGGTACACCTGGTTAGGCTCACACATAACAGTGCACAAGGACCCAGGTTCAAGCCTCTGGTCCCCACCTGCAGAGGGAAAGCTTCACGAATGGTCTCTGTCTCTCTGTGTCTTCTCTCAGTTTCTGTCTCTATCCAATAATAAAATTAATAATTAAAAAAAAAAAAAAGACAGACACCCTGTGGCACTGTTCTACCCCTTGTGAAGCTTCCCCCCTTGCAAGTGGGGACTCGGGATTTGAACCCCGGTCCTTGTGCATTGCAATACACGTACTCAACCCAATGCGCCAACGCGCAGCCCACTCAGCAATTTTTTTAAAACTACAAAGTTCTGGGTTCACTTGGGCAGTATGTTGCTCTGTCGTGTGCACCACCCAAGCTCAAGCCTGGCACCCATCACACTGAAGAAAGCTTTGATGCTGTGGTCTCTCTTTCTCTCTCTCCCTCCCTCCCTCCCTTCTCTTTCTATCTAAACAAACAAACTAAAAATTTTAAATGTCAGTAAGTTACTATCTAAAAGACTCAACTAATAATAAATTAAGTCTGACTAATTTAAAATTACCTCAAACAAATACTACCAAGTTTTCTTCAGGAATTAATTTCCTTACTCTGTAGATAAATCAAAATTAAAATTCTGAGTAAGAAATTACTTCCAAAAGGAACAATTATTGCAGCCTGGCCCAGAAGGTAGAGTGCTGGACTTGTAAGCATCTAGTCCTGAGTTTGATTCCTGGATCTGCATATGTCAGAATGATACTCTGGTCTCTTTCCTCCATTTTTGTTCACACCACCCCCACCCCTGCCAAGCACACACCATCTCTCACAGGATAAACAAAACAAATATCTTTTTAAAAAGCAGTGACTATTAATCAAACCCAAATAAGAATGTGTATGATTGGAAGAACAGCAGTTAAGTCTTCTATTTCTCTCTTGAATAATCTCTGGATTCAGTTTTGGACTTGAGTCTAGGAAGTAATTGCCCATCCACTGCAGGGAAACAAAACATGCCCAGGAGCCAGTAACACCAAGATATTTTCCACATCGAAACATCTCAAAATTCATCCAATATAACATAAAAGTCAGGAGATGATATTCTAATGCTGACCCTACATATAATCATCACTCTGGATCTCTACTTCCTCAACTGAATAATGAAGAGTGACAGGCAACTGTTGGTTCTTTCTTTTTTTTGGAAACCTGACAAAACTGTGTAATATAAATGTCTTTTGAAAGTCTATACAAAAATAAAATTTTAAATTATTTTAAGGTGATAAAGAAAAAAATTCAAACCGAAGTTATTTTTCTACATTCTGTACATCAAACAGATGTTTAAATGATATTTAATTGCAAAAGATTTTAAATTTAAAGTGAAGGTGTCTAGCTTCTTTCTACATAGGAATAGTTGGGTTGTTTTATAACTTAGATAAGCATCAATAGTTTTCCTTCACAAAACTCTAATTCACCGTTTTCTTCATCAACCCAGGTAGAGCCAGTTTTCCTTGATTAACTCTCCTTAACAGGCAATACCGTAGTTAAGAAGTACTAAAGAATATAAAACACAAAAGACAATTAGCCACCTAAAAGCATTATCTTCATCAAGAAAAGGAATATAATAGGGAGGGAGAAGGCAGTGTGTATGTAGGGGGGGACAGCACGGAATCTACCAGGATTTCCATTACTTCCTCAAGCAAGATTGTGTATTATTCATACACTGATAATGTAATTTATAGAATTAAAACAGCCTCTCCTTTCAGTGGAAGAACAATTAGCAAATGAAAAGATCAGCTCAAAACCTGCTAAAATAGGGGTCAGTAACTCCCAAAGCTTAAAGTGCTCTAGGCAAAACAAGGCAATGTTACAAGACAGACAACACAGGACAGTCCATCAATGAATTGTATTTTGTCCTGAAACGTTACCAAATTATTTGCGGTCTATAACAGCAGGAATTATGTCATATACTTTACTTGGTGACTCCACAAATCCTAGCACAAAGCTGGAGAGAGATAAATGAAATGGAGGAATAGAAAGTCCTAAGACAAAACAAAAACAAAAGGAGGGGAAGGAATTTAAAAGGCCATGAAAACACACAAAAAACTAGTACCCAAAGGACCCTCTGCAGACCCAAGGATCCAAAGATTAAAGTACTTTAAACAACTGTAGGACATAGCCACCCTCTATTTGAAGATTGCAAATTTAAATGATGTTATCGGAACACCTAAGGCTATAAAAATATAAATATCAACATTGGTCATGAGCATGCACACAGACTAGCAATGAGTTACTCAATTTATTACAAGTTAATTACTGCTATATCAGACCTCCAAGAGCAGCTAAAAATATACAGAAATGCCTTCCTTTAATGTAAGCAGTAGCTGGCTTAGTGGCTTCAAGAACATCTGTGGTTTGCACCATGTAAAGCTAACCGATGAAGCTGTGAATAAGCTACAAAGCGTATTCAGAGCTGCCAAAGACAAAGGCATTTCCTCCATTTTATAAACAATGAAAAGGTTTCTGCTCTAGGTATCTTGCATTTTTATTCAAAATACTGAATCAACCTGTATCTCAAATAAGGAAGTATGCATACAAGAGATTTTTTTTTTTTTTGGTCTTGACTGATTGTCAGAGAAATGCAAATCGAGACAACAATGAGATACCACTGACAACCACGAGGCTGCCATACATCAAAAAGGACAGGAACAAGTGCAGGCGAGAATGTGGTGACAAAGGAGCCCTTCTACACTGCTGATGGGACTGTAACCTGGTTCCACCCCTGTGGAAAACAACATGGAAGTTTCTAGAAATATTAAAAAATAGATTTACTATACTATATAATCTGGTTAATTCCTCTCCTAGTTATATATTCAAAGAAAGCAAAAACATCCACCTGAAAAAACTTATATGTATGCCTCTGCTCATTGCAGCATTGTTTATACTAGCTAAAATTTGGAAATGACCCAAGTGCCCAGCAACAGATGAGTGGTTAAGGAAATTGTGATATATAATGGAGTACTACTCAGCTGGAAGAGATGATGAAATCTGTCGCTACAACATGGATAGAGCTGGAGGGCACTGTGCTAAGGGAGATAAACCAGAAGGAGGGCAACTAGCAGTTTATTTCATTCATAGGAGGGAATTAACACAAAAAAGGGGAAATACAGAAAGAAATATTAATTTCAGCAGAGCCAAGGACACACAAGGGAGTCAAGAAGGGAGTGAAGTGTAGGGGCCTTGTGTGAATGGTGGAGGAGACACTGGAGGTGGGTGAGGGGTGCTGATACCTACTCTGGGGACATGTGGAAATGTGCCACAACAAGTACCGTAAATCACTTCTTCAATCAAGTGATTAAAAAAAAATACAGGATGGGGCCAGCTGGTTGTGCACATGGTTGAGTGCACATGTTAAAATGCACTAGTAGCCACATTAAAAAAAGGAAAAAGAAATACATAACATCAATTTCATTTTCTTAGTCTAATTAGCCCCTTTTAAAAGTATTTTATATATTTATTTTATTATAATACAGACAGAAGTAGGGGAAGAAAGGGAGAGGAAGAGGGGGAGAGAGACACACCTGCAGGCTGCTTCGCTATTTATGAAGCCCCTCCTATAGCCCCGCCCTGCAGGTGGAGGAGACTAGGGCCTCAAACCTGGGTCGTCATGCAAGGTAAGTTGTGTACACCGCTGTGTATGCCGCTGCCCAGCCCCCATCAGCACTTTTCAAGTGCTCTATATTCACATGTAGCTAGTAGTTATGCAGTTAGTACCAGACAGCATTCTCTAAATTATAATGATGATTGAAACAATTATGAATAACCTAGAATGTAGCTGGTATCTCCATAGCTTATGCAGTACTGAGTTAGAAGACATACAGTAGATATAAAAGCATTCAGAGAAGCAATACAAAGATTAGTGGTACCAAACTGTGGTCTCCTCCTCAAAACCTTGGTTGGCTTTCTTAGCTAGGATGCTACGGTGTTTATCAAAATGTTGAAATGATGAATAGTATTCACAGCTTATTTCAAATATAATTACAATCACTTTTATTCAACACAGATCATAAAGTTACACCATTTGATCCAGGCTATTAATTTCCCAAGTGATTATAGTCTGGCTGCAATGAAATTATCTCTGATTCACTGAAATAATGACTAGAAATTTGACAATATTTTTTTAAAATAAAATAAAGACATGGGTTTTTAAGCCTAAAGCTTCTGTCTTATTTAATATTTCACCTAGAATTTTAAATATAAGTTAAATCAACTTTAAATATCCACTCAGTTTAACTTCCAAGTATGAAGACACATTAATTCATCCAATTGTGATTTAATTATATGACATTCTTTCCAAAGGAACAGAATTTATTTGGGCATTCTATTACTAAAATTAACTCAACTCCAAATGAAATATTCACCCAGTAATTCCACTGGTCCCACAATTCAAACTGTTTATTGGCTCATTATTGTTTCACCTTTGTGAATACATATACTATAAAAGTTATCATCATATGAATACAACTTGGTGCTTGACTTACATTGTATTTTCCCATGTTGCTAAGTACTTTTAATACATTCACTTATTAAAGACTACATATTACCCCAA
The DNA here is from genome assembly GCF_950295315.1 of Erinaceus europaeus. Taxonomy (NCBI): domain Eukaryota; kingdom Metazoa; phylum Chordata; class Mammalia; order Eulipotyphla; family Erinaceidae; genus Erinaceus; species Erinaceus europaeus. Next base: position 58,823,599 of record NC_080167.1, read on the forward strand.
GAAAATGTCATCAATTACTCAAATCCCCTCCTCCTCTTAGAATGTGACTGCTTCCAATTCTTTACTATTATTAGCAATGCTATTATAAGAACTAGTTAATACAAAAAGGCTTTGTTATCAAAGCTTCAAAACATCATCCAGCCAGCTGTATATATTCCACGCTGATACAAAAATAAACACTAGAAACATTACTGCAGACAGACTATTGTTATCCACATTACAAAGGCCACATGATCGTTAAGTGAAATGTTATTTATATAAATTTTTTTCCTGGGGGCTGAGTGGTGGTGCACCTGGTCAAGTGCACATACTACCAAGTGCAAGGATCCACGTTTGAGCTCCCACTCTCCACCTGCAGGAGGGAACACTTCACAAGTGCTGAAGCAGGTCTTCAGGTTTCTCTCTCTCTCTGTATCTATATCTATAGATAAATATCCCCTTCTATCAATCCCTCTGTCCTGTAGAATAAAAGTTAGAAAAAGAGGGGTGGTTTGTAGTGCTGGCACTGAGCCCCAGAAATAACCCTGGTGGCAAAAAGAAAAAAATTCTTTTTAAAGTTTTGAAAAATATATTTATTTATTGGATAAAGAGAAATTGAGAGGGAGAGGGGAAATAGAGAGGGAAAGAGATAGATACTTGCAACACTGCTTCATCACTCCTGAAGCTTCCCCTTGCAGGTAGAGGCTGTGCACTTGAACCCAGGTCCTTACACATTGTAACACAGGAGCTTAACCAGCTATTCCACTGCCCAATCACTTTTTTTTTTTTAAAAAGATTTTATCCATTTTATATGAGACACTTCTAACACACACACACACACACACACACACACACACACACACACACACACACACGGCCCCACTTTGGTACATGAGTTTCAGATGATCAAACCAGGAGCCTCAGGTAAGCAAGTCCTTTGCTCTAACAGATGAGCTATCTCCCTGACCAGAATTCTTTTTAAAAGACAGATTTTTGGGGGTTGAGCAGTAGCACAGTGGGTTAAGCGCACATGGCACAAAGCGCAAGGACCGGCGTAAAGATCCCGGTTCAAACCCCCGGCTCCCCACTTGCAGGGCAAGCAGTGAAGCAGGTCTGAAGGTGTCTTTCTTTCTCTCTACTTCTGTCTTCCCCTCTCTCAATTTCTCTGTCCTAACCAACAATAATCACAGCACTAATAATAACAACAACAATAAACAACAGGGGCAACAAAATGGAAAAAATGGCCTCCAGGAGCAGTGGATTTGTAATGCAGGCACCAAGCGCCAGTGATAACCCTGGAGGTAAAATTAAAAAAAAAAGTAATTAAAAAAAAAGAAAAAAAAGTTTTTTTTTTTTTAAATTTATAAAATGGAAACACTACGCAGTGGGTTAAGCGCACGTGGCGCAAAGCGCAGGGACCAGCGTAAGGATCCCGGTTCGAGCCCCCGGCTCCCCACCTGCAGGGGAGTCGCTTCACGGGCGGTGAAGCAGGTCTGCAGGTGTCTATCTTTCTCTCCCCTCTCTCTCTGTCTTCCCCTCCTCTCTCCATTTCTCTCTGTCCTATCCAACAACAAAGCAACGTCAACAATGGCAATGATAACCGCAATGAGGCTGCAATAACTAGGGCAACAAAAAGGGGGAAAAATGGCCTCCAGGAGCAGTGGATTCATGGTGCAGGCACCGAGCCCAGCAATAACCCTGGAGGAAAAAAAAAAAAAGGAAACACTGACAAAACCATAGGATAAGAGGGGTATAGTCTACGTGCCATACCACTCTGAACACACCCGATCTCGTCTGATCTCAGAAGCTTAGAAGGGTCAGGCCTGGTTAGTACTTGGATGGGAGGATAAGAGGGGCACAATTCCACACACTTCCCACCACTAGAATGCCATATCCTCTCCCCTCCCCTGATAGCTTTTTATTCTTTAACCCTCTGGAGTATGGATCCAGGGTCATTATGGGGTGTAGAAGGTGGAAGGTCTGGCTTCTGTAATTGCTTCCCTGCTGAACATGGGCATTGACAGGTCAATTCATACTCCCAACTTGCCTCCCTCTTTCCCTAGTCGGGCAGAGCTCTGGGGAAGCCGGGCTCCAGGACACACTGGTGGGGTCATCTGCCCAGGGAAGTCCGGTTGGCATCATGTTAGCATCTGGAACCTGGTAGCTGAAAGAAGAGTTAACATATAAAGCCAAACAAATTGTTGGCTAATCATGAACCTAAAGGCTGAAATACTGCAGATGAAGATTTAGGGGTCTCCATTTTGGAAATAGCTAGTGGGTCTATTTTAGGTATATTCCAAAGGGCCCATGACTACCAGTTTTTTTCTGGGCCTGACATCTGATATGCAGGTAGACCCAAGTTATTATCTGGGGAGATGATGTCATGGCTGGAAAAAGAGCTAGAAAACTACATCAGGAAAGAGAATAGTTCCCAAATATAGGAAAGGTGTATAAATATTGTTGACTGTAAACCCCATTGATTTGATCTGGGGTCCATATTCAGCATAGGAGCCTATGTAACATCTGCATCCCTGTAGGTCTGAGCTCACATTCAAAGGACGGAATTTAAAAAAAAGAGCCTACTGTTCTTTTCCACATTAATACCTTTAAAGATTTTCCTTAAATTAGCAACTCAGTTATAAAGATGTACAATAATTTTAAAGTATCATCTTCACATTATATGTAAATTGAATTAAATAGTATGGATCTAAAGCGAAAGTACCCTTCAAAAGTTTTCTTGAGAAGTTGAATTATATACTTTCCTTAAAACAAATTAAAGATTTGTTTTCATGAACAAGGAAGAGACCAGAGCACTACTTAGCTCTGGTAGTATGGTAGTGCCTGAGATTAAACCTGGGGCCTCACACATACAAGCCGTCTGCTCACTGAGCTATCTATCTCCCTGGCCCTAAAATAAGTTAAAGTACATTCCAAATGTGCACTCTACAAATCACTTGAAACTCTAAGGGTCACTCAATTACAAGAAGCAGATCCACTGAAGTCTATGATTTTCATATAGTCCATCAAGTTGATTATTTAAAAGTTTTCAGGCACACTCACTATTCTCTGTTTTGCTTTCTCAATCTCTGAGGACTGAATAAAAGAGAATATAATGTTTCAGTCCACAAAAAGAAAGCCTTTAAGAGGTTTGTGAATGGCCCATGTTTGTAAGACATCTGTACAGAATTACCTGCACAAAATTTAACTTTAGATCCATTCATTTCTTCCAGCAATGGTTTCTCTGACATATCTGCCAGGGGAAATACTTTACAAACTATCTTCAACACAGAGTTTAGGACTGTTTGGGCACCTCTAGTAGCAAGGGCACATATGTCCCTTGGATATAACAGATCTCCCATAGCATCTTGGACAAGTTTAGAGTAGCAGCCAGAAAGAGAGGACTGACTAGTTTACACTCCCCTTCAATGTCTAAGTAATACCCACTTCTATCACTGTAAATAGAAGACCAGACCATTCTTCTGGATGCTACGTGGTAAATGTTAAGTAATAGGAAAATGGGTACTAAAAATTATGATAAAGACTGGCAAAATAATTTACTTGGACAGTGCACTGCTTTGTCTTGTGTGAGGCAAACCAAGTTTGAGCTCAGTCCCATCATATTGAAGAGAAGCTTCAGCACTGTGTTGTCTCCCCATCTGAAAAAAATTAGCCCTAGGGATGACAAAAATCAAATCAAATTTAAATTACAGTAAAAGAAATGTAACTTTTAGAAAAATTCCAGAGTCAAAGTAGCACTGCAAGTCCTCGAGGGACTTCCTCATAAAACCCCACTCTACATGTGAGCCAATGATAAAGTTTAAAGAGAGGACATTATGAACATACAGCCATCAAAACCTAGTAAAGTGTTTCTCTGTAGACAGAAACTTATAGCCACAGATAGAACTTAAACACAGGCTTGGCAGCCAGGGAGGCCAAAGCTTGAAACAAGGCTGCAGTGGGACTCTGCTGTGGAAAAAGTGGGAAGGCCCTGCCATCAGCTACTGCTTAAGAATCTGAAATGTTTGAGATCATAGTTTCAGACCCCCAGCTCAGGCCAGGTTAGGCTGGAAGTTTGGTATCTGGGTCTGTAATGGCCCCAGTCCCACCTCAGGGGGGAGCCCTAGGCTGCCTGTGAGAATCAGTTAAGTCTAGGGGGTCTCAGGGGAAAGAGTAAAAGCCACTGGTAAGCAAGCCCCTGGGGTGAGAGAAAGAGGAGAGAGAAACTCCCAGTCAAGATAAGCCTGACAACTAGAATCAAACTGCATAACTGTCACCTTGTGTTGACAAATGAGAAATAATTCCCTTCACTGTTTAACCACCTAGTTGCCATTCTTCATAAACTTCTCTAAGCCTAAATCTAAGTTTGAAGCAGGCATACAACTTGTACAACAGAACACAAGCACTCTGCTTTAGAGGTCTTTAACAATCTCGCTGTATAATTTTATAATCTGTGGTCCACATTATCAAAGATGGCACACCTCAATCATCTTGTGCTTTCAACCTTCAGAAATTTCTTATTGCTGACTTTGATGAGGCCAAGGAATTATTCTTATCAGGCTCAAAACACACTTCATGTGGCTTGAGAACAATTCTAATTGTGATGGCTTGAGCTGTCTCTGTGGTGGGCTCAGTTCATATTCAAGGACTATTAAAACAAGCAGGTTGTTCAACTTACCTGTAAAATAATTTTTTTTCTCTACCAGAGCACTGCTCAGCTCAGGTTTATGGTGGAGCTGAGGACTGAACCTGGGATCTTAGAGCCTCAGGCATGAGAGTCTCTTTGCATAAGCATCTTTTAAAAAATATTTATTTATTCCCTTTTGTTTCCCTTGTTGTTTTATTTTTGCAGTTATTATTGTTGTTGTCATTGTTGGATAGGACAGAGAGAAATGGAGAGAGGAGGGGAAGATAGAGAAGGGGAGAGAAAGACAGACACCTACAGACCTGCTTCACTGCCTGTGAAGCGACTCCCTTGCAGGTGGGGAGTCTGGGGCTCGAATTGCATAAGCATTATGCTACTGGCCCCACTACCTGTATTTAATAGCTTTATTGAAGTAGTGCTGACTTAGGAAGAACTGTCTGTATTTTCTAAATAATTTCGCAGTTGTGGAGAGAATCAACAAGCAGCTACTCTGTGTGTGCATCTTATTTCATGGCACTTCAGATAAATAATTTAGAGGGAAGAATATATTCAGAGACTACCAGAAGTGGGTAAATGAAATTGAAAGTTATGATGTTGGCTTTACACAAGAAAAAAATCCGTTGAGTACTATTAGCTAAAAACTTAGCAAATTGTTTCAGGATCCCCACTGCTAGATGAAAATAAAACAGACTGAGATAGCCAATTGATGGGAGCTACAGAGGAGAGTTTTTTTTTTTTTTTTTGTATTTTATTTACTTTATTTTTGAAAGAGATGCAGAGAGAGAAAGACACAGAGGCAAATACCAGAGCACTGCACAGCTCTGGCTTATTGTGGTGTGGGGGATTGAACCTGGCACTTCAGAGTCTCATGCATGAGTATCTTTGCATAACCATTATGCTATCTACCCCCGCCCCAGAGGAGAGTTCTGTATCAGGAAACGGTTAATATCTTCCAGCATCAAGACTTTATCAGATCTCTAGTTTTTGTCTGTTGATTTCCCCTGCAACATAGTTTTTTTTTTTAACATCCATGACTCCCATGTAATTTCTTTCCTGTAGTTGGACTATAGTCAGGTGTAAGAATCATCAATGTAAGATGTATTTCTTTTCCTCAGTTGCTTGTAACATTCCAAAAAGAAAATGGTTGTTAATTGCTTGGTTCAAAGGAAAATTTTTTGTCAGAAAAAAAAAAAAGAGTCCAGTGGAATCATACAGGTACAATAATATTTTCTAGTGCCACAAAATACTACTTTAGACAATTCAGTTTAAATGTCTGTATATTCCAAAAGCATTTGTTCTCTTCAGAGAAAATTATTACAGACCACAGAAGTATCTGCCCCCTCCCATCCCCAGAGGTGAATCTCTGGCTTCTGTTGAGAATGGGGTTTGAACTTGAAGCTCTTCTGCCTCAGAGGCTATGTGCAGAGCCACTACACCAGGTGAGCGCTCTGCGAAGTACTCTTGACTTACTGCAAACTAGGCTCATGTTTGATAGTCACCATGTCTTCCAGAGTACTGTTCAAATGACTTAAGGATGATAGTTCAGCCAAGAATTTTTTTTTTAATTTTTATTATCTTTATTTATTGGATAGAGATAGCCAGAAATCAAGAGGGTAGGGACAGAGAGAGACAGAGACACCTGTAGCACTGCTTCACCACTTGCAAAGCTTTCCCCCAGCAGGTAGGGACTGGGGGCTCGAACTCGAGTCCTAGAGCACTGTAACGTGTACTCAACCAGGCGCACCACCACCTGGCCCCAATGCCAAGGTTTCTTGATACCTTTTATGTCTAGATTCCTTCAGTGCCTGCTAAATGATTTTACTTCTGAAAGAGCTAAGCAAAGAAAGACCTTTAGTATAGAAAAATCTTGGTAAGATTAATTTTATGTTCATATGTGCAAGCATGTTGACAGAAAGACACAAACTTTCTCCTAGAAGCCTGGATGCCCTCACAGTGCTTTCCAACCTCTCTCCTACCCTGGCTTTCACAGCCAGCTACACCACTAAGACACAGGTGCTCCAGGGAAGGCGTCACTTTCTCAGCACACCTACTCGCATCACAGCCACTGGGAAGCGTGGTCTTAAAAGGTCCCTGCAAAACATGGCCAAGAGCCTCTGACCCACATTTTATTTTCACTTGACTCATTTTACTCTTACTTACGCCTACTGTTGTGAAAATACAACCCCTCGACATTTTTAAGGGCACTATCCAAAAAAGGCCACAAGATGGAGGTATTACTCCACTGGCATTTGTTGTCACACATTTTTCTGTGCACACTTCCTTCTCCCTGTATGTTCCTACTTTATCAGTGCTATTCTCAGCTACCACCTCTAAGTCCAACATATTTATTCTGGTTCTTTGTCACACTGCTTAATTGTTTATATTACTTTTAAAGAGAGCTCTGACAAGAAGAGGTGGGTAGGTGGAAACCCAGAGCACTGCTCCAGCATATGCAGCTCTGAGAACTGAACCCAGGCCTCCCTCATGCAAGTCCTGTACTCCAGTGCTGAGCCTGTTAGTCTGCCTTAAATATCTTTATCACAGAAACATTACATAAAAACACTTTTAAGATTCTTACTTTTAATACTAAAAGAAAAATGGAAAATTTTCTTCTAGTTTAATAGCTTTCTTAGCACTCTGAAGTTAAGATAATCTACATATTTTTCTATTTTTATTTTTATTAGTGATTTAATATTGATTTACAAAATTACATGTCAACAGGGGTATAATTCCACACTGTTCCCACTGCCAGAGTTCTGAATCCCCAATCCCTCCATTGCAAACCACCACAGTTCTCCCAAGGTTGCAGACATTGGTTAACCACCATCTCTACATAACTATCTGTCTACATTTGTATATAATTGCCCCCTTTTTCTTCTAGGTCCAGCCCTCTCTACCCCTCCATGCAACACATAACCCTATTATAACACCTAAATGTTCCTCCCTGGGGAGGGGATATGGAACTCTGGTGGTGTATACCTCTTGTACCACAATCTTGTCAATCATTATTCACTAATCAAAAAATTAAAATAAATGTTTCTCCCTTTTTCTTCTTCTCTCTCTGGTTCCCAATGGAGTTCATAGCCCTCTTATCCTCTTCCTCCTATCACTTCTCTCCCACTGGGAATATGGATCAAAATTGTTTTTGGGATACAGAAGGTAGGAGTTCTGGCTTCTGTAATTGCTTCTTTGCTGGACATGGGCATTGGCAGGTTGCTCATACCCCCAGCCTGTCTGTCCTTCCCTAGTGGGGTAGAGCTCTGGAGAGGTGAGGTATCTTTACAACTACCAATAGCAGAGGGCAAATAAAATAGAAAGAAAATAAATAAATCTTACAACTAAAAGGATTTATGTTCTGTCAGCTCTAGATTTTTTAAAAAAACATTTTATTTATTAATGACAAAAGAGGAGAGAGAAAGAATCAGACATCACTCTGGTACATGTGCTGCCGGGGATTGAACTCAAGACCTCATGCTTGAGAGTCCAATGCTTTATCCACTGCGCCACCTCCCAGACCACACAGCTCTAGATTTTTAACTTGATATATATTTTGATGATCATTTAAATGTAATTGAGGGAAGATCAAATACTGACAGTTAAAGCAAAAATATCAGAAGTGTTACTCAGAAGCAGTCCACACAACCTGCAGTCCTGATACTTATATTTCTAGAAATTACTCTGCCATTCATATCTCTTATTCAGATACTTTCTTCTCACATAACCCAGCTTCCTTCCACTTGTAGTAGGAGTGGCCACTACTGTCTGTTGTCTATGTGCAGGTGCCTGGGTGATGGACAGTATAGCTCAGCTCTAGATTTGATAAAAATTTTCTACGACAGATTTATTTTTTTCCTGTTAAGACATGCTTGAAGCAACCTCTTTGAAACAGTATGTACACAAGGAAAGTGAACTAATTTTACGACAATCCAATCTGATGCAAAGATGTGTAAGGTTAAGCTCTACTCCTATGCATGATATGCTTACATCAGGAATACAAATGACTGGAAACCTAGCTAACCATCCAGAAATTGCCTAACTCCCTTCCCCCAAATGAACAATTTTAGATTCTACCAAAACAAATCAGGAAAGTTATTATTACATGACACGTATTTACAAGGGGGAAAGACTAAACTATACTCGACTACCACAAGACTCACTGGAATTTGCCACAAGACTCACCAGGGACAACTGACAGTCATAACACAGGGTTGAGAAGGTATTTTATTCCCCCTGCACTCCCAAATGAATTCCTGAAAGGACAGAGAGGCCATTTCACTAGAGCCCAAATGCCACCTTTATTGCTTATGAAATTACTGGAGAATTTAGATTAGGTACAGTACCAAACAGGCTTATCCGCAATTTTTGCTTTCCTGCTCCACTCTAGACTTGGAGACACTGAGCTCAAGAGGAAGCAGGATCTTCACAGCTGCCTCAGTGGTCCGGGGCAGGAAGGAGCCCCACGTCCACAACTGAATGATTTTTACTAATTAACCAAGAGGACTCGGAAAACGTGAACCATGGACCAAGTAAGCAAGGGGTCACACGTTGATGTTCAGTGATGCTCACACCTGATAGTAATATACTGCAATGCGTCAATAAAGAGAGAATGTATGTGTTAAAGTGTGTTTCAAAAAAAAAAAAAAAGCAGTTCTGTTTAGCCAGAGAGATGGCCAGTGTTTTTAGGGAAGTTCTTATCCCTGATTTTAGGATGAGAGGATGAGTGAGTGATAGGATACTGCCTCTCCCCACAAGGGCACATTGATACATTCAGTATATTTTAAATGCAGGTTGAACAAGCTTATAAGTTTAATTCTAATTTAATAACTAAAATCCAAATATTTTTTAAGCATGTTGTCATTTAATAGTATTTCTTTTATGAACCAAATTTCAGCACTCTTGAATGTAAACATGAAATTATTAAAAATTATAAGGGGGAGGGACCCTTAAGGGCGGGTTAAGTGCATTTAGTAGGAAGTGCAAGGACTGGAGCTAGGACTGGGTTCCAGAGAGTCCCCTGCTCCTCAACTGCTTCACAAGCAGGTCTGCAGGTGTCTTATCTTTCTCTTCCCCTCTCTGTCCTCCCCCTCCTCTCTCAGTTTCTCTGTCCTATGCAACAACAACAGCGGTAACAACAATTGAAAACTGGCCTCCAGGAGCAGTGGTTTCCTAGTGCAGGCACCAAGCCCCAGTGATAACCCTGGAGGCAAAAAAAAAAAAAAAAAATTATAAGGGGGCCAGGTGGTGGCACAGCCAGTAGAGTGCACACATTGTCAGGTATGGGGATCTGGGTTCAAGTCCCTGGGGGGAGATCTGCAGAAGTAGTGGAGCAGTACATCTGGTGTCTCACTCTCTTTCATCCTCTACCAAAGACAGAAAGGAAAAGAAAATGGCCACCAGGAGCAGTGAGTTGTTGCAGACACAAGTCCCAGCAATATCCCTTAAGGCAAAAACAAAACAAACAAAAAAAATTTTTTTTTCTGTTTTAGAAAATGTAGAAAGAAAATTTTAAACTCTATTTCTTTCTGTTGCCAGAAAAACTGCTGATTTCATTGGCAAATAAGCACTGCAAAATTTAAGACAGGTTGGCACAAATCCAATCCAGATTTCTGTTTCTTTTTTAATTTAGCTTTTTTGCTGCCCAGGCTTTGCGCCTATACAATTCCACCTCTGTTGGGAGGCTTCCTGCTTTCTACAGCCTGCACCCCAAATGGAGTCAAGGACAGAGGAGGAGCAGACACTGCAGTGCTGCTTCACTACTCTCCTCATGAAGCTTCCCTTTTACATGGTGCTCCCACTCAAACCCAGATCCGCACGCATGGCAGGCAGAGTGTGTGCTCTACTGGGGGAGAGATCTCTGGGTCCTCATAATTCAGAGTTTAATATGTAGTATTTATTGTTGGCTGAAGACTAGTAAAAGTGTAAATACAGAGGTTCAAGAAACAGGAACTGTTAAAGGAAACCGAATTTACAGCCTGGGGACAGAATTTAAGTTACCAATGAAAGCTATTCCAATACATCTTTTTTCTATGCTTCTCTCAATTTTTACCTTATTTCCTCTAATGGGGGGAAAGGTGCAACATCCAAATTGGAATGTCTTGTAAATAATTCAACAATTTAAAAACAGTTTATGTTTTAAATCTTTTTATTTTATTTACTATTGGATAGAGACAGGAATTGAGAGGGGTGGGAAAGATAGAGAGAGACAGAGACACTGCAGCCCTTCTTCACCACTTGTGAAACTTTCTCCCTGCAGGTGGGGACCAGGGGCTTGAACCCAGGTCCTTGCATACTGTAGTGTGTGCACTTAACCAGGTGTAACAACGCCTGGCCCCAAGAGCCTTTGTTTTATATATGTCATCTCTACATGTTTTTGGAATCCTGCTAAGACTTCAAGAACTAAAATGAGACAGAAAAAACAATTCTTCACTGAATAATTTACTGAGCAAAAATAGTAGAGCAATTCTCACAGGGAAATTATTTAGTTTTGGCTACTACACTTGCATTTTTAAAATTCAATTAATACTTAATTGTGTACTACAATGCCTAAGTCTAAAGTAAATAAAAGTATTATCTACCATGAAAATAAAAACTTGTCCAAGATCCTATGTCAGGAAGTGGCTCTGTACAATTCTTAAGTAAGTCACATTCTAATTAGAAAGTTATGGAGGGAAAGGGGGTGGTGACAGCACTGTGATCCCTAGCTTCTAATCTAAAGTGTGCACATGCCAAAATAGCTTCTCTTTTCTTTCTTTTATTTATTTTTTATTTATTCCCTTTTGTTGCCCTTGTTGTTTTATTGCTGTAGTTATTATTGTTGTTGCTATTGATGTCCTTGTTGGATAGGACAGAAAGAAATGGAGAGAGGAGGGGAAGACAGAGAGGGGAGAAAAAGATAGACACCTGCAGACCTGCTTCACCACTTGTGGTGCGACTCCCTTGCAGGTGAGGAGCGGGGGGCTCGAACTGGGATCCTTAATGCTGGTTCTTGCGCTTCATGCCATGTGCGCTTAACCCACTGTGCTACCGCCCGACTCTCTTCTCTTTTCTTTTTTATTGCCACCCGTTTTTTGCTGAGGCTTGGTACCTGCACGACATAGCTACTACTCCTGGTGGCCACTTTTTAAAAAAATTTTTATTAGATAGGACAGAGAAATTCAGAGGGACAGAGTGAGAGAGAGGTGTCTGCAGACCTGATTCACTGTTTGTGATGCTTCCCTCCTGCAGGTGGGGTGCAGGGCTGGAACCTGGGTCTTCCCACACAGTATCATGTGCTCAATCTAGTGCACCACCGCCCAGTCCCCTAAAATATTATAACCACTATTCAAGTCAACAACCAATTCTCAGAATCCATCTTTTTTTTTTTTTTTTAAAGAATTTATTTATTCATGAGAAAGATAGGAGGAGAGAAAGAACCAGACATCACTCTGGTACATGTGCTGCCGGGGATCAAACTCAGGACCTCATGGTTGAGAATCCAATGCTTTATCCACTGTGCCACCTCCAGACCACATCAGAATCCATCTTATTTGAATTATCATCAGCATTTAACTCAGCTGATCACTGCCTTGTCCTTAGAATATTTTTTCACCTGACCTGAAAGAGACCACCTTCTCTTGATTTGCCACTTATTTTACTATCGTTCCTGCTCCATTCCTTGCTCCATGACTCTTCTTTAATTTTTTTTTTTATTACTGTTAATGAGACAGAGAGTGAGGGAACTACAGCATCACTGGAACATGCTATGCTGGGGATCGAATCCTGTACCCTGGGCTCAACTGTCCAACTCCCCATTATCCACTGCACCACCTCACAGGCGGATGGAACTCCATGGCTTAGCTGCAAGGCCTCTTTTTTCTTTTTCCTTTCACCATCTGGTGGTGAACCTAGGCAGTTTTGTGGCTTCATATTAATATTTCTTCTAAGTTTCAGTGACTATTACATTTATCTGTAGCACAAGCCTTTCTTTCTTGTAACTCCAGATTGGTCAAATCAGCTGTCTGTATGTTCACTCCACCTGAATGCCTAACATTTCAAATTTAGCAAGACTAAAACCAAATTTCTGATCTTTCCCTCCACCAATCCTGCTCCTGTCTCAGGCCTTTCCATTTTAGTAAGTGGCAACTGCAATAAGACAACTATTTATTCAGTAACAGGCCAAAAGCTTTTCAATCATCCTCGACATATCCCCCTCACACCCCACGTTCAAACCATCAGTAAAATCTTATCAGCTCTATTCAAATTAAATTCAGAATCTCATCACTTTGCACCCCCCTGACCTATTGTTACATTCTACATGGTAATTATTCTAAATAACTGGTATAGCAAATCCTTAAGATGATCTCTGTGAAATTCAAGTCAATACAAATAACTTCTGCTCAACCACCCTCTAACATCACTGGGTTCCCAACCTTGTAAGTTGACAAAGTCCTTAGAGTTTACAAAGCCATACATAATCTTCCCCAGCCCGCATGATTCTGATCTCATCTCTTATTACTGCCCTCCTGGTTCAACCTGGTTATCCTCCTGGGCCACACTGGTTATTCTGCAGAACAGAGCAGGTGCCATCTGAAGGCAGGACTTATCTTATTTACCAGTGGCCCTTCCTTCAATCTCCAACCTCATTGTCCTTTACTTCCCTAAGAGGTCTTTGCCATCAAACATTCATATTTATATGTTTAGTGTTTTTCACTACTAAAATCTGAGTTTCCTGAGGCCAAGGAAGTTTTCTTTCTTTTAAAAAAATTTTTTAATATATTTATTTTTCCTTTTGTTGCCCATTTTTATTGTTGTTGTAGGTATTGTTGTTGTTGATGATGTCGTTGTTGGATAGGACAGAGAGAAATGGAGAGAGGAGGGGAAAACATAAAGGGGGAGAGAAAGACAGACCTGCAGACGTGCTTCCCCGCCGGTGAAGCGACTCCCCTGCAGGTGGGGAGCGGGGGGGGGGGGGGGGGGGGTGTCTCGAACTGGGGTCCTTGAGCTTTGCGCCACGTGAGCTTAACCCGCCGTGCTACTGCCAGACTCCCTGGAGATTTTTTTAAATTATTATTCCCAATAACCATTCAAAGCTCTTTAGGAAGGGCTTAATCAGTTCGTGTGGAATCCTACATATTTCACACCCTAATTGCTAGCGCAGTGCCCTGTGCTCTGGCTGGTGGGAGGATTCAGATGCAGACTGGCTTTCCACCCTTGGCCACCACTCACAAGCTAGAAGTCACGAACAAAGACGGGGTTGACAAGTTCAAGTCTCAACAGTGGGGAAGAAAAGAAGAAAAAACAAAAAAAGTAGAAAACGAAAGGAAAATAAAAAAAGGGAGCCAACAACCCGGTGCCACTGACGCTGCACTCAAGAGCGCCTCTTGCTCCTCCTGGGAGTTCCAAGGCCGCGCCGGCGGAGCTTCGTGTTTCTCCGGAATTCCGAGCCCGGACACCCACCTCCGTGCGACCAGCCACCGCGACCCCGCAGCCGCGAAGCCCCCGAGTGCCGGGGAAGGGAGGCAGCGGGTGCCGCGCGCGTGGGGGGGTGACGTGTCGGGCTGAGGCGAGACGCCTCCCCGCCCCTAAGGGGGGCAGGTGTGCGGGGTCGGCCCACACGCACCGCCGAGGGCAAGCTCCCCCGCGGAACGGCGGAGGAAGGAGCGCGGCGGTCGGTCCGCCCCGGGCGAGAGCCCAAGCTGAAGCCGGGAACCGGCCCGGGGGAGGCGGCCGATCCCTCCCGAGATCCGACAGCCCGGCTCGAGCCCCGGGGGCTCTTCTCTGACCGAAGGAGCCGCGGGCGGCCGCGCTTACCTGCTGCACCCCCAGGAACTGGTAGAAGTTGAGCTGCACCTCCTCCACCAAGTCAAACAACTCCAGGTCGCCGCTTTCCCAGCCGCGCGCCGGCCCCACGGCCGCCGCCAACAGCAGCAGCAGCAGCCCCGGCGGCGGCGACAGCCCGAACCCTAGTCCCCGGCGCCCGGGCAGCCTGGGGGACCGCGAGCGGGGAGCCGTCATCGCGGCGCCGGGCTCGGAAAGGTCACTGCCGCACACAGCCGCCGGCCGACAGCGGGGACGTGGCGGGCAGCGCCGGCTGGGGACTCCGCTGTCAGTCGGAAGCTCGGGCAGCCGCACTGGAACCCCACTGGAGCCGCACGTCCGGCGGCGGGGCACAGCGGGAGCGTCCGAGCAGAGGACGTCGCGAGGAGCTGGAAGGGTGGCGGGCGGCCGGGCGAGCGGGACCCTCGCCCCCAGGCCTAAAACAGCTGGTGAGCCAGCGCGGGGCGCCCAGGGCGCAGAGGGGGAGAGGCTACCCCGCGCCTCAGCCTATCTCAGGCCTCGCTTCCGGTGACATCACGTCTCCTAGCAACTGCGGAGCGGGGGCGGGACCGGAAGTGGGAAACCGAGTGCCCCAGATCTGGGCCTCTGAGAAGAGACATGCCTCGCACTCTTAGACCGGCAGAGAGGAGCAATGCCTGCGTAGACCCTGGCTGAGACCTGGACTGTCAGAGACGACGCATATAGATTTCTCCCAAGGCGGCTACCCTCTTGCCTTACCCCAGACAGTGAAAAACAATCTTGGAATGGTGAAGGTTGATTTGTATATAGATGCAGCCCACTGTTTTATGCGTTTCATTATTCATGAGCAAAGATAAAGGACCTCAAAAAACCAGGTCTGCTAAACCGGCTAGATTATCATTTTGAGAGAGGGGCAGTAGAAATGTAATTCAAGACAAAAAGGACACTCGTAGTCAGGAAATTAAGGTTTACTTGCATCATTCCATGAAACAGCCTGGTAGAATAAACAATGGTGATTCCATCATAGTCTTCAGAGAAATCTGTGTATCAGAGTCCACTTCTAATTAGGTTTCCTTTTCCAGCTGTGGTCTGTTTCTATGGACATTTATGCTAAAACCCCCTCCCGCTCCACGTTTCTCATTTCCTAGTCTTAACACTGCTTTTGTTCAGTCTTTCTAGAATTGTTTTCATTCATCATCAAACAGCTTTCTGCTGTGCGCATCTAATTTTCTTAGCTTGCTCACATTTCTCCACCCTGACCCCCTATTCCTCTTGAGGAAGTAGAAACACTCGTCTAAACCAGGATATGTGCCTACTTTTGAAATTCTGTTCACAAGCTTTTTCCCATCTTAATTTCCAGTTAAATTAAGCTATATAGAATAAAGCTTCTCTTGATAAAAATATATTACATTTAATTTCATTATTCTTATCGAAACACTAATCCCACCCAGCAACACCAGGACCTCATCTGAACCTAATTACCCGGAGGGTCCACCACCAAATACCCATCATATTGTGGATTTGGATTTCAACATAAGAGTAGGGGAGTGAATGGAGAGACACATTCTATCTATAGCAAGACATTGCAGTCCCTTTTGTTGTCCTTGTTGTTTATCATTGTTGTTGCTGCTGGATAGGACAGAGAGAAATCAAGAGAGGAGGGAAAGACAGAGGGGGAGAAAAGGATAGACACCTGCAGACCTGCTTCAACGCTTATGAAATGACCTTCCTGCAGGTGGGGAGTCAGGAGATTGAACCAGGATATTTGAGCTGATCCTTGCACTTTGTGCCATGTGCACTTAGCCCGCTGAACTACTGCCCGGCCCCCTCAGTTTTTTCTTTGATATAATACTTCAGTAGCAAGTCTAATCTGACCATTGAATTTGAAATATCACTTGTATTTGAAATAACACTTGAAATTAGTGGTATATTGCCACAAATTCAGAATTTTTATTCTGATCTTTTAGTAGACAGTCTAGTATTTCCTTCTCACACCCACCCTTATGTCATCTAAACTCCAAGGATTTGTTCCATCTAGAAGGAATCATTACTCTTTCCAAGGCCTCCCTGAAATAAAACTGGCATCTATTCAGTGCAGTGCTGCTGTTACTTCTCGTTGCCATAACGCATCACACTGGAAATTTCATCCTCTTGAGTTCTAGTGACATCTGTCCACTCTGAAAAGATTTTCTCACTTGTCTTGGTTCACTTCTCTACAAATAACTCATTGATGTTTACATTTCAGCTTCAACTTTGGCATCTACACATGTCCATTCAGTCACTGTCCTCTGAAGAAGAACAATGTAATTAAATAAATCCTCTTGTGCTGAAGGCCTGGACTAAGTGAGATGAAAATCACCAGCTGTTTTCTTTCCTGCTGACATTTACTAATTCTGGGCATGGTTTGATCAGCTTGCCCTGGGCAGGGGGGCTTTAGAAAAACCAGTGAAACATCTGACAGTCAGATGAGCTGTGTAATGGATTGAAAATGTGGAAGAACCCCAAATCTAGAGTTGGGTTTTCCCACAGGACATCCACTGAATTCTAGAGCGGTGCAGGTGGCTGCAGGACCATATCTGACAAGCAAGGTGGTATCTATCCACACTGACTATACAAGATAAACTCTACCTGAGAACCTGCCTCAAAACACAGGCAGTTTTCAATCCTCAAAGCCTTGCATTATTTCTGAAGTTCTGTGAGTAGGAGGCTAAATATTTAAGTTTAAAACTTCTCAGAGGCGCCAGGTGGTGGTGCACCTGGCTCAACACACCCCTTACCATGCGCACGTACCAGGGTTCAAGTCCCCAACCCCCACTTGCAGGAGGGAAGCTTTATGAGCAGTAAAGCAGTACCACAGTTGTCTGTCTGTCTCTTCCTCTCTATCTCCTCCTCTCCTCTCAACTTCTCTCTTTCCTATCAAAACAAACAAAAAATACTTCTAAATGGCAGAAATGAAAAGGAAGAAATCTTCCAGGCTATCAAAAACCCAGTCAAATCACACTCAAGGAACAGAAAGAAACCAGACATGGGCTGAGTCTTAGTAAAACTTGAACCCACTCCCAACCCAGATCAATCCCTGAATGGATTGGAATAATCAAACCCTCACCTTATTTGTCTAAAATCATCTGTATTGTCTTCAGTCTTTTCATATATAAGTCCAATATATGATAAAAATTAAGAGATGTGAAAATTTGACAAAAAGAAAAAAAAAAGAAAATTTGACCAACAGCCAAGAAAAAAAACACACACATTTAAGATCCACAGTTAACTCAGACACCTGAGTTTAGATAAGGACTTAAAACACACACACACACACACACACACACACACCCCACACACTATAACAGTGAGCAATGGGGTGGAGGGGCAGATGGTAGCATACTGGGTTTAATGAATAGTATAAAGTACAAGGACCTGCCCAAGGATCCTGGTTCGAGGCCCTGGCTCCCCACCTGCAGGGGGGTCACTTCACAAGTGGTAAAGAAAGTCTTCAGGTGTCTATCTCTTTCTCTATTTTCCCCTTCCTTCTCAATTTCTCTGTCTTATTTAAAAAAAAAAAAAAAAAAAGCTGCCAAGAGCAGTGGATTCATAGTGCAGGCACTGACCCCCAGCGATAACCCTAGAGGCAAAAAAAAAAAAAAAAAAAGTAAGCAATAGATTGAAAAGAGCAGGCAAAATAGCTCACGTGGATAGAGTACTGCTTTGCCATGTGCAAGACCCAGATTCAAGCCCAACCCTCACCACACTGAAGGAAGCTTTCATGTAATGTTGGTTTTATTCTCTCTCTCTCTCTCTCTCTCTCTCTCTCTCTCTGCCTCTAAGCTTTTCTGTATCTATCTATCTATCTATCTATCTGAATAAAAAGTGAACAAAAGGTTTTAAAGATGCAGAATTTTAATAGAGAATTGCATTTAGATAAAGTATCAGTAGCACTGGACTCTCAAGTATGAGGTCCTGAGTACAATCCCCAGCAGCCCATGGATCAAGAGTTATGTGTGGTTCTCTCTTTCTCTCTATCTTCTTCATGAATACATAAATAAAATCTTTATACCTATAATTGAGAAGTCAATGAATTAGTATAACAACAGACTAGACGGAAAAGAGCAGATGACTTACGGATCTGAAGACAGATGCTGAAGCACACAGCAAAAACTGAAGCACAACCTTAAAGGCAAATAGGACACAGTGAATAAATCTAGCATATTTCTTCAAATACATCTTCAAAGAAAAATATACTAATAGGGCAGGGGTAGATAGCATATTGGTTATGCAAAGAGTCTCTCTTTGTGCTTCAGTGCTTCAGTGTCTGTCTTCAAATCCATAAGTCATCTGCTGTTGGTATGCTTCTGGATTCTGCTTGTGCGCTTTTGTTGCTTGCTATGTGTTCTGTTTGCATGTCCACTGTTGGCTGGACAACCCCCCTGCCTCCAGGATATTCGTTTGGTCTCACTTCCCCTGCCTCTGGGAGATTTTGGTTTAGTCCTCACTGGCTCACACTCTTTCCTTCTCCACACCCCCTATCCTGGGTATTTCCGGGGTTCCTGACTCTGCGGCTGAGGAGAAATGGAGGACAGAATTGTGTTGTGATTAGGTTTTTGAACTACATCTCCGCTCCTAGTGAATAAAGAGATACTGCTACGCAGCTCAGCCATGAGTCCCTGGTCATCTGTCTCCCGCCCACGAAGCTAGCCCGACAATCTGCTCCATCCAGAGATGGATAAATTGGAATCCTCATCATTGCTGGTGGAAATACTTTGTAATGCAGCTCCTTGTGAAAAGCCTGGCCCCACAACTCCATTCCTAAAGGAAGGAAAATGAAAGAAAAGTCACGTGAAACTTGCACACAGAAGTTCCCAGCAGCATTATTCATACCGTCCCTTGACTGATGAGTGGATAAGCAAAAGGTGGTACAACCTTGCAATGGAATATTATTCAGCAATAAAAACAAAGTAAAGTAACAATACATGCTATATTATGGATGGGCCTTAAAAACATACGGCATAAAAGACATTACAAAAATCACATATTGTATGATTCCATTAATAACAAACGAACAAGGAAAGAACATAGGTTAGTGATCAGGAGGTGCGAAGATGGTTAGGAGGATGAATAGTTATAAAGAGGGCTTCTTAGAAGGGCTGTGAAATTATTATAAAATTAGATTGTAGTGATGGCTGCATAATCCTGTGGCT
Organism: Erinaceus europaeus; assembly: GCF_950295315.1. Lineage (NCBI taxonomy): Eukaryota > Metazoa > Chordata > Mammalia > Eulipotyphla > Erinaceidae > Erinaceus > Erinaceus europaeus. The sequence continues at coordinate 58,843,186 of NC_080167.1, forward strand.
ATACTAAAAACACCAAGTCATATAAACTGAATGGGTATATTAATGTGATTTGTCAAGCACAGCTCAATATGTTGTTTAAAAAACAGGAAAAAAAGAAAACCATGAATGCAACAAACTCAGCAAATCTCAAGTGGGATAAAGATAAAATAACAACAAACCAAAACAAAGCCATATCTACCTTTATCACAAAGTGTAGAAAAGCTTGCAGAATGTGGTGCAGGCAATAACCTCTGAGACCTCAAGTGTCATTTAAAAGGAACTCAGTATTCAGCATAAGGGGATACATAAATACCACAGAGCAAACCTAGAATTTAGGCCCCAGTGAGATAAAATTGTTTTCTTATTTATTTTTTAAAATATTTTATTTATTCATTTACGTATCTGTTTTGGATAGAGAAAGAGAAATTGAAATGGAAGGGAGACATAGAGAAAAAGAGAGGCTTTCAGTACTCCTTTGCCACTTGTGAAGTTCCCCACTTCCAGGAGGGGGCAGTGGCTTAGACCCAGCTCCTTGTGCATTGTAGCATGTGTGCTCTACAAGGTGCAACACCACCTGAGATCTAATTGTTTTCTACAGGGCATTTATATAAGTGACCTAGGAGCATATTAGCTCAAACATAAAGAACTATCTTAAATTCTGTTAGAGCCTATGTTTTGGTATTGACCAAGTCAAAGATGTGGCCATTATAGTGTATAACTCGGAGAATATGCCATTGGCAAGGAAGAGAGCAAAGAGATTTGGGGCCATGTGGTGGTACACTTGGTTAAGAACACACATCACGGGAGTCGGGCGGTAGCGCAGCGGGTTAAGCGCAGGTGGCGCAAAGCACAAGGATCCTGGTTCGAGCCCCCAGCTCCCCACCTGCAGGGAAGTCGCTTCATAAGCGGTGAAGCAGGTCTGCAGGTGTCTATCTTTCTCTCCCCCTCTCCGTCTTCCCCTCCTCTCTCCGTTTCTCTCTGTCCTATCCAACAACAAAGACATCAACAACAACAACAATAATAACTACAACAACAAGGGCAACAAAGGGAATAAATAAATAAATACTTTTAAAAAATTAAAAAATAAAACACACATCACAGTGCACAAAGACCAGGGTTCAAGCCTCCAGTCCCCATCTGCAGGGGGAAAGCTTCACGAGTGGTGAAGCAGGGCTGCAGGTATCTCCTTGTCTCTTTCTCACTCTCACTCTCCCTCCTTTCTCAATTTCTCTGTCTCTATCTAATAAATAAATAAAATTTAATAAAAAAAGATTCTAGAGTGACAGATGGTTTATTCACATAGAGGCTGACAAAAAGAGTTTTAATCTTGTTCAGGTTCTACTTGTGTTTTCTTTTCTGATCTTGTGTTCTCAGCTTCTGCCTGAGAGTGAGATCATCCCATATTCATGCTTCTGTTTCTGACTTATTTCACTTAACATGAATTTTTCAAGGTCCATACAAGATCTGGAATTGGCGTATAGCATCAAAGTAAAAGACTCTGGGGTGGGTGGGTAGGTGGGTGGGGAGAATACAGATCCAAGAAGGATGACAGAGGACCTAGTGAGGGTTATATTGCTATATGGAAAAGTAGGAAATGTTATGCATGTACAAACTATTGTATTTACTGTTGAATGTAAACATTAATTCCCCAATAAAGAAATTTTTAAAAGAGTTTTAATCTTGTTATGCATAAATTGAAAATAATAAATATATTTCTAACATGTTGACACTATGATTTTCACTTCTCTGAATAATGTACTATTTACTCAGATAATGCTTAGTCTTTGAAAGCACAGACTGTAGAGCTAGGCTGATTTTAGATGTGAATCCTAGTGGATTTGAATCCATTTATTAACAAGTGATCCCCATATTTCAGTTTCCTCATCTGTTAAGTTATGACAGTAACACTACCAAATTCACAAAGTTGTGGGAATTAAGAAAATTAGTGTCTCAGAATGGGAGATCTTTACATGCCATACATCAGACAAGAGGCTACTACCAAAATATATAAAGAGCCTGCCAAACTCAACAAGAAAACAAATAGCCCCATCCAATAAATGGGGAGAGGACATGGACAGAATATTCACCATGAAAGAGATCCAAAAGGTCAAGAAACACATGAAAAAAATGCTCCAAGTCTTTGATTGTCAGAGAAATGCAAATAAAAACAACAATGAGATACCACTTCACTCGTGTGAAAATGTCATATATCAGAAAGGGTAACAGCAACAAAGGCTGGAGAGGTTGTGGGGTCAAAGGAACCCTCCTGCACTGCTGGTGGGAATGTCAATTGGTCCAGCCTCTGTGGAGAACAGTGTGGAGAACTCTCAGAAGGCTAGAAATGGACCTACCCTATGATCCTGCAATTTCTCTCCTGGGGATATATCCTAAGGAACCCAATGCACTCATCCAAAAAGATCTGTGTACACATATGTTCTTGGCAGCACAATTTGTAATAGTCAAAACCTGGAAGCAACCCAGATTGGTCCAACAACAGATGAGTGGCTGAGCAAGTTGTGGTCTGTATACACAATGGAATACTACTCAGCTATTAAAAACGGTGACTTCACCATTTTCTGCCAATCTTGGATGGAGCTTGAAAAAAATCATGTTAAGTGAAATAAGTCAGAAACAGAAGAATGAATATGGGATGATCTCACTCTCAGGCCGAAGTTGAAAAACAAGATCAGAAAAGAAAATACAAGTAGAACCTGAACTGGAGTTGGTGTATTGCACCAAAGTGAATGACTCCATGGTGGGTGGGGGGTGAGAATACAGTTTCTAAAAGGATGACAGAGGACCTAGTGGGGGTTGTATTGTTATATGGAAAGCTGAGAAATGTTATGCATGTACAAACTATTGTATTTACTGTCAAATGTAAAACATTAATTCCCCAATAAAGAAAATTTAAAAAGTGTCTAGCATATAGTAATTGTAACTTTTTTGTTGTCACCAGTATTTCACCACTCACAATCAGCATTTTTTTTTTTAATTGAGAGACACAGAGGGAAAGACCCATAGTATCAAAGCTTCCTCCAGTGCAGTGGGGGGCCAGGCTTGAGCCTGGGTCACGTATATGACAAAGGAAGGAGAACATTGTCCAGGTGGACTATCAAGCTGGCCCTCCTAACTGCTATTTAAATGTTGTTGCTATTATTTTGTAGGAAGTCTCTATCTTCTTTTATTATTATCTTTTAAACCTGCCAGGGTATCATACTTAGATGATTTCACTGCTCTCTTGTACTTACTTTTCCTTTAATTTCAGATACAGACAGAGAAAAATATAGAGAGAAATGAGACACAACAGCACTGCCTCACCTATCATGGAGCTTTCTCAGATGTTGTGCATGGTGCTTCTGTGTGGTGTCAAGGACTTGAACCTTGGTCTTTGCACATGGTTAAGTACTCTCTACTGGGTCATCTATTTCCTGACACCTCCATCTATTCAATACTTTTTATTAAAAGTTCTATAAATATATTATCTATGGTTCAACTTTTGTCTAGGCTTGAAATATATCGACATTTGCTAATAAACTTTGCTGTGATTTGCTGCTTCACCACAAAGTCATCCGGGCACTTGCTTGCTCAAAATGGTGGTGCCACAAGATAATGACTGGATCTAAAAACCAGTTTATTACTTGTGATTTCCCTGCCAAATTTGATGTAACAATAAATAACAGATACCTAGTTAAGGTCTTTTACCCCACTGAACAAAAGTAATGGAAAAGTCACATTCAATAATTAATGGACTAGGGGCTTGTTGATCATTTTATTGTCTTATACTCTAGCTCTATCTTTTGAGATAGTGATGGTTCCTATTTTGCACAGGCTTTAATGTGTCCCAATAAAATCCCCATTAAACTTTCTATTCACCTCTTTGGCAATTCCAAGATAACTCCTAATTGCTTCAAAGGTTTCTGGTGCCTCACTTCGATTGCCTTTTACACATTCGAAATATGTTTTTCTCCTGTTTCCTCTAAATAACCATGTAGGATATTCTGTTCTACAGACGCCTCCATACAGCTCCAGCCCAGCAATCATTGTATTTTCCTCTTATACAAAGGCACCAATGAGTCTGCAAGGGAAAAATTTCACAGACCTCTGCATCATCCATTCTTTCAGGCTGCACAGCCTGCTCCTGGCATTCTGCCTCTGAGCCCCAAATATTGTTTGTGATGCCAAATTGGAACATAAAAGAAAATAGTACAAAGTTGTTGTTCCCCTCAGTCAACAGGCCACAGCGAAGGCATTCATTTATGCAGAGAAATTCCGTGCCTCATAAATATCTATTATTAAATTACTAAGAGGCATTATTTTAAAATAATACTGAATTGGCAATATAATCAACATGGAAATGAATAGAGATAGATTAAGAAAACCTTGGTTCCAATTGGCTAAGATATGGGAAATTCAAATTCTTTAATCACTCCTTTGGCCCAGCTTCACCTTCCTTTCTCCACTTCCATTATCTAAGTCTCTATTAATTTTGCTCACCATAGAAGAATTTTTAGTGCCAAGACTCCATAATTAAAGTCCTGTAACATTAAAAAATTAAATAATAATAATTTCACCACCAGGGGGCAAAGCATATTTTCACAGGCTAGAGTTATTTTTATCATTTTAAGGAAACTACCATATTAGAAGCTCATTTTGTTGCTGTTATGAATTTCAATAGCTTCAAATTGAGAGATACAGTTCCTAACCTATATCTTTCAATTTAAGGAAGAGTGGTGTTTATAAAGAAGAAAATTGTACAAGTTGCATTAATCAGGTGCTCTTTCTCTAATTATCATCTTTAAGTGCTTAAAAGGAAATTACCTGTTTTTTTTTTTTTTTCATTTGTTCACATAAGAAGAAAAAGGGGAGCTGAGCCTCAGAAGTACTGATCCTTTCTCTGTGTGAGCCCTTAAACCTCTTTTAGGACACATTATCTTTTGGTAAGTGTTGCCCTAAGCATGCATTTCAGCTCAGCTTTTTTTGTTAACTTAATGTGATATACTCAGGTCCTTCCTTTCTTGCCTCCAGGGTTATTGCTGGGGCTTGGTGCCTGCACCAGGAATCCACTGCTCCTGGAGGCTATTTTTTCCCCCTTTTGTTGCCCTTGTTTTTTTATCGTTGTTGTGGTTATTATTATTGTTGTTATTGATGTCATTGTTGTTGGCTAGGACAGAGAGAAATGGAGAGAGGAGGGGAAGACAGAGAGGAGGAGAGAAAGATAGACACCTGCAGACCTGTGTCACTGCTCATGAAGCGACCCCCATGCAGGTGGGGAGCTGGGGCTTGAACCGGGATTCTTATGCCAGTCCTTGTGCTTAGCGCCATGTGTGCTTAATCCCCTTTGCCTCCTTCTTAATGAGGGTTCAGTTAGAGAAGGGACTTGATAGGGGGACATCAATGGGGACAAACAAGGATGGTGATTTTCAATGGTGCACTGAAAACCTGAAACCCATGTAGTATTATAATGCAAAATAATTCAATAATTTTGGCTGGATCAGACCTTAGGTGCCTAAGTAGCAGGTGTCTGGGTGGAGGTTACGGCTCCATTTGGAGGAATAGGCTGGAGATCTGCTATAATATGCTATAATAGAAGACCTCTACCCTAAAAAGTCTCACTTTGCATTATAGGGAACTACTGGATTGCATTCTTTCCTTCCCTTCCTTCAAACAACCCTCTACAGTTGACTCTCAGCACTCTCCAATAGAAAAGGAAAAAGTTGGGGAAGGGCCCATCTCTCTACTCTGGTGTGAAAACTTCAGACTGAGAAGGGCTCTGTCTGAATATCTGATGTGTTTACGTAATCATCCACACTTAATTGTGAATACTTACATGGATTTTTCATTTGGAAAGCATAATCAACTTCTTAGTAAAAACTTAATGGGTTTGTTTATTTTGGTTTTGTTGTTTTTTTCTTTCATGATGCCTGGGTTTCACTTATGCACTATTCTGTCAATCCCCATCTGGCTTTTTCATTTTTTGAGACTTTAAATACAGAAAGAGGGAGAGGGAGAGAGATAGGGAGAAAGACAGAGGCAGCATAACATAATAAAAAGTATTCAGTAAAATTGGGTTCTGGGCAGGGGTAGATAGCATATGGTTATACAAACAGACTCTCATGCCTGAGGTTCTGAAATCCCAGGTTCAGTCCTCCACACCACCATAAACCAGAGCTGAGCAGTGCTCTGGTAAAACAAACAAACAAACAAACTGGGTTCATTGACTTTTTTTTTTTTTTTTTTTACTGTCCTCGGGCTTATTGCTGGGGTTTGGTGTCTGCATAATCCACTGCTCCAGGTGGCTTTTTTTTTTTTTTTTAAATAAAGACAGAAAGAAATTGAGAGAGAGGGATGGTAGAGAGGAATAAAAGGAAAGAAAGATACTTCCAGTACTGATTCACCATTCATAAAGCTCCCGACCCTCTGCATGCGGAGAGCAGGGGCTTGAACCTAGGTCCTTATACATGGTAACATGTGTGCTCTGCTGGGTGTGCTATGGCCCAACCCTCAGGATCACTGATTTCTGATTAATGCTTTGCCATTGGTTAACTTCTAAACTGTGAAATGATCTTAATAATTAATAAGTACATTGATTCACAAATGGCCTGTTTGAGATCATAGTACCACTGAATTCATTGATGAAGTGCCAAAGTCATGAATAACTACTAGCCAATAAATGGGATTATCAGTACAGCAGCTATTGATAAGAGATGAAAATTTTGGTCCAAGATGTGTAAGCCTGAAGCTTCAGAGTTATTTGATTATTTCTGATGAGCAACTTGGTAAAAATTCTGGCAATGAAAGTATAACCAAGAGTTTTAAAATCAGGCTATCTGTGGGATAAAGAAACAACCACATTCAATTCTTATTGGTTTCTTTTCTCTTGTTCTTCCTGCTCCTACGTACAGGCTGAGACCACATTTCCCTGAATCAATTATAATGATGCTACTATTTCAAATGAGGCCTAGAGAAAGATGAAGACACCACAATGGTTTGGCAAGGGCTTCTACTTATTCTTTCCCTCTGAAATTCATGCCTGAATTTGGTCTCCCTGGCACCGGGTGGACCAGCTTCACCTAGAGAACACTTCTATTCAGGGGAAGTCATAGTGAATTTAAACTTAAGAAAGTAGGGCAGGCAGAAGTTGAAAAACAAGGTCAGAAGAGAAAACACCAGTAGAACCTGAACTTTCAGGAATTGGCATACTGCACCAAAGTAAAAGACTCTGGTGTTGGGGGTGGGGTGTGTGTGTGTGTGGGGGGAGAATACAGTTCCAAAAAGGATCACAGAGGACCTAGTGGGGGTTGTATTCTTATATGAAAAACTGGGAAATGTTATGCATGTACAAACTATTGTATTTACTGTCGAATGTAAAACATTAATTCCCAATAAAGAAATTTTAAAAAAGGGCAACAAAAGGAAAAATAAATAAATAAATAAATAAATAAATAACAATTATCTTCTTTGCAAAAAAATAAATAAAAAGATGAACACACACACAAAACAAAGGAAAGCAAGGTAGGCAGGCAGGGGCTGGGTTGTGGCACACCTGGTTAAGCGCACATGTTACACTATGCAAGGACTAGGGTTCAACCCCAGATCCCCACCTGCAGGAGGAAAGCTTGGGAGTGGTGAAGCAGTGCTGCAGGTGTCTCTCTCCCTCTCTCTCCCTCACCTCTCGATTTCTGGCTGTCTCTATGCAATAAATAAATATACTAAAAAATCTAACAAACAAACAAACAGAAACAGAGGGGCTGGTGGTGGTACAGTTGGTTGAGTACACACATGACCGGGCACAAAGATCCCCGTCCCCACCTATAGGGGGAATCTTCACAAGCGGTGAAGGAGTGCTGCAGCGCTCTCTCTCTCTCTCTCTCTCCTTCTCTTCTCTCAATTTCTTTCCATCCTATCAATTAAGGGGGGGGGGGGGAAGGCCACCCAGGAGCAGTGAATTCATCATACAGGCACCAAATAGTAACCCTTGTGAAGGAAAGAAGGAAGGTAGGTTTCAGAAGGTCAGCACAAAGGGCTTATTTGGAAATACACTAGAGAATTTTCTGTGATACCCACTTTTTAAACACACATGTACGGATAGTTGTGTGTGTCATATAAATAAAATGAGGGGGCTGGGTGTTGGCACACCCGGTTGAGTGTATACATTAATACAGCAAACAAGGACCTGGGTTCAAGCTTCTAGTTCCCACCCGTAGGGGGAAATTGTCACAAGTGGTGAAGCAGGTCTGCAGGTGTCTCTCTGTCTCTTTCCCTCTCTCCTCTCAATTTCTCTGCATTTATTCAATAATAAATAAATAAAATATTTAAAAATAAATAAAATAATAAAAAATAAAATGAAAATTTAGAATTTTACATAGAAACTAAGAGTTTTAAATGGTCATTCTTTCTATTATTGGTATGCTTATTTACTTATTCTGTGGTGCTAGGCATCAAATCCAAATCCCCAGACATGCAAAGCATACACTCTATCACTATGTGATATACCCCAGTCCTGCTTTTTTTTTTTTTTAACAACATTTTTTCCCTTTCCCTGTGAACTGACAGTATCAGCTTCTTCTTTCTTGCTGTGTCTTGGAGCTGTTGTCCCACCACTAATGGTTAGCAGGCTACCTGTTTCACTCTGACAGTTATAGCAGGTGTTAAACACTTGGGTGCATCTCTCTACTTCATGCACCAACTGATCTCTGCCATGTAACCAGCCTCATCACTGCCCATAGGTGCACTCTATATCTTGCCTGGAGAAAACGTTTTTTGGGGTTTATCGCTGGGGCTCGGTGCCTGCACCACAAATCCACTGCTCCTGAAGGCCATCTTTTCCCCAATATTGTTGTTGTTGCTGGATAGGACAAAGAGAAATTGAAAGAGGAGGGGAAGACAGAGAGGAGGAGAGAAAGATAGACACCTGCAGACCTGTTTCACCGCTTGTGAAGTGACTGCCCCCCACCCCTGCAAGTGGGGAGGCGGGGGCTTGAACCAGGATCCTTGCATGGGTCCTTGCACTTGGCACTGGGTGTGCTACTGCCCGACCCCTGGAGAAAATCTTCCATAATGGCATGTGGTTGTCAGTAGTGTGGAATCTAGTATGCTCTATAAAAATTTTAAAACATGTATATAAGCTTTTAACGGTAAAGAGAAGATTTTAACGATTGTGAAAGACATTCATACTATAAAGCAAACACAGAAATGTGTGTTTGGAAACACGTTGATCTTCATATGACTCTGACTTTTTCCTTTTTCCTTAAGATGCTATGTGTTGCTAATAAAACTGTAAAGCTGGACTCTTAAAAATGTGCTTTGGGGAGTTGGGCAGTAGCACAGTGGGTTAAGTGCACGTGGCGCAAAGCGCAAGGACCAGCGTAAGGATCCTGGTTCGAGGCCCCAGCTCCCCTCCTGCAATGGAGTCACTTCACAGGTGGTGAAGCAGGTCTGCAGGTGTCTCTCTTTCTCTCCCTTTCTCTGTCTTCCTCTCCTCTCTCCATTTCTCTCTGTCCTATCCAACAATGACGACATCAACAACAATAATAATAAATACAACAACAATGGAAACAACAAGGGCAACAAAAAGGAAATAAATTTTAAAAATGTGCTTTGATGACACAGGAGGTGGTGCAGTGGGTAATGTGTTGGACTTTCAAGCATGAAGTTCTGAGTTTGACCCCTGGCATCACAGGTGTCAGAATAAGTTTTGGTTCTCTCTCATAAATAAATAAATCTTAACAAAACCCATTTTAACTCAAGTGAAGGTTATCAGTGGAATTAAAGTAATTTTTTTTAATATTTATTTTATTTATTTATTCCCTTTTGTTGCCCTTGTTGTTTTATTGTTGTAGTTATTATTGTTGTTGTCGTCGTTGTTGGATAGGACAGGGAGAAATGGAGAGAGGAGGGGAAGACAGAGAGGAGGAGAGAAAGATAGACACCTGCAGACCTGCTTCACCGCCTGTGAAGCGACTCCCCTGCAGGTGGGGAGCCGGGGTTCGAACCGGGATCCTTATGCCGGTCCTTGTGCTTTGCACCACCTGTGCTTAACCCGCTGTGCTATAGCCCGACTCCCTAAAGTAATTTTTAAAGTACAAAATTCCTCCACTTTTTAGTCACTTTTCAAGGACAATTAACTGACATCAGGAAGGGTGGAAATTTACTCAGCCACATTTTAGCAAAACCTTGTTGATTGGAGCTGGAAAATTAGTCTGATTTACTGGCAGAGTCAGTCATGTACTTCTAGCGATAGAAATGTAGGTTGAAATAAATTCAGATATTACCTTGAAGAGTAAGGATGCCCTTATTAATTTTGTTATTTGCTATTTAAAATTATGTCATCAGCTGTTTGAAAATCAAATGGGAAAAACTGGAAAAAAAATCCATAAAGTAAGAGGAAAATTGAAAACTGGTGGAAACACCATCCATTCTCAAGATTATGAAAATCAGTCATTGAAGGCGAACACAGAAACATTACTGTTTTATAAAATCAAACTGTTATAAAGCAATTAGTGAATAAGCATTCATCATGCACTGTACTGCAATATACCACAAGTACAAGAGGAAGGATAAAGAAAAAAGAAAAGTTCTTGGCTCTTGGATAATTTGGCAGGGCAGATAACATGGACACATACACAAAGATAACAGTACAAGACAATACTTGCCAATACATTGTCTATATTGATATAGACAATGAGGGCCAGGAGACCAGTTCTAATTGTGTGTCTGGAAAATAGAGTCAATTTCAGGACCTCAAAGGGAAAAAATATATAATAAATGGAAAATATATATATATATAAATGGAAAAAATATAATAAGTGGAAAAAATATATATAAATGGGGAAAAAAAAAGCCCACAAGGTGTAGCAGATTCATAGTGCTGGCACCAAGCCCTAGAAATAACCCTGGAAGCAAAAAAAAAAAAAAAAGAAAGAAAGAAAGAAAGAAAGAAAGAAAGAAAGAAAGAAAGAAACTAATTCACTAATCCAGCTACAAAGGATCACATACTGGATGATTCCACTTATAAGAAATGTCCAGAATAGACAAATCTATAGAAACAGGATTAAAAGGATTTAGGTAAGTGGTTGGCCAGGGCTGGGAAAAATAATTAGTGATGGCTAAGAGATGAACATTTTATTTTGGTTAACAAAATAATGAGAGCGGGTAAAAAAAAAGTCTATTATTGGATGTAGTGATATTGGCACATATCTGTGAGTATATACTATAAGTCATAGAATTATAAAAACTAAATGGGTGCGGGGCTAGGTAGTGGTGCCTCTAGTAGAATACATATGCATATGCTACAATGAACAAGGACTCAGGTTCAAGCCCCCAGGCCCCACCTGCAGGGGAAAAGCTTCATGAGTGTTGTTGCAGTGCTGCAAGTCTCTCTCTCTCTCTCTCTCTCTCTCTCGCAATTAGATAGGGCAGTGGCTCACTGCACAAAGACCTGGGTTCAAGTCCCTTGTCCTCACCTGCTGGAGTGGGGGTAGCTTCATAAGTGATGAAGTAGTTGTGTCTCTTTCTCTGTTTCAATCTCTCTTTCCCCTTTTCAATTCCTCTCTGTCTTATTAAATAAGTTAGAGAAAGGGGAGGGGGAAGCAAAGAGGGAGAGATACCACAGTACTGCTCCACCATCTGGGGAACTTTCCTTGGAGTTCTGGTGCTCCCATAGAGTACCTGGGCTTGAACCTAGGACATTGTGCATAGAAAGGTACAGGCCTGGGGGACTGGGTGGTGGCAAACCTAGTTAAATGCACATATCATGTGCAAGGACCAGAGTTCGAGCCCCTGCTCCCCACCCGCAAAGGGAATGCTTCAAGAACAGTGAAGCAAGTCTGCAGGTGTCTATTTTTGTCTCCCTCTTTATCTTCCCTCTCCTCTCTGTTTCTGTCCTGTCAAATAAAAAAAAGATAAAGGGGGGCTGGGAAGTAGTGCAGTTAATGTATATGGTTCGAGGCACAGGGACAGGCACAAGGATCCTGGTTCGAGCCCCCAGCACCCCACCAGCAGGGGGGTCGATTTACAAGCAGTGAAGCAGGTCTGCAGGTGTTTATATTTCTCTTCTCCTCTCTGTCTTCCCCTCCTCTCTCAATTTCTCTCTTTCCTGCCCAACAATAATAACAATAGCAATAACAACAAGGGCAACAAAAATGGGGAAAATGGCCTCCAGGAGCAGTGGATTCATAGTGCAGGCACCAAGCCCCAGTGATAATGCTGGAGGCAAAAAAAAAAAAAAAAGAAAGAAAGAATAGAGAGAAAGAATGAAGAAAAGGAAAAACTGGCTGACAAGAGTGGTGGATTGGTAGTTCAGGCATTAAGCCCCAGAGATAACCCTGGTCACAAATAAAAGAAAAAAAAAAAAGAAAGGAACAGGCAGGTCCTATTGGATGAACTGTCTCCTCAACCTGGTTCTATTTATTACTTTAACAGAAGCTTGTTCCCAAAGAAAGTAACTGTTACCAGATGATAAAGATACAGATGATCTATATCTATATACATACACACACACACACACACACACACACACACACACACACATACGTCAACACCACAGAAAAGCTGATATATATCATAGGTAAGCATGACAAGAGACAGTTGGGCATGGTCGTAAAGGAGAGGCCCTCTGTTGCTCTCTGAGGAGTCTGGGTAACATCACTAATCATATGCAAATGAAGTTCAGGTAGGACTCTTTTCAGGTCTGCTCCAAGGATGGGATTTCTTAGCTCCTTCTGGAATAAACATGGGATGGATGCAAACAAGCTGTTTCAGCTCCATTCAGATAACACACACACACACACACACACACACACACACACACACACACACACACACACACACACACACACACACATACATTTTTTTTGTTCCCCTCCAGGGTTATCGCTGGGACTCGGTGCCACTACTACGAATCCACTGCTCCTGGTGGCCATTCTTCATTTTTACTGGATAGGACAGAGAGAAATTGAGAGAGGAGGGGAAGCCACTGCCTGACCCCCAATAAGACAGATTGATAAGATGGACTTTCATTGGAAGAGGGAGCCAGCAGTATTGAGAGCAATGCAAACACACTCTGAGGTTCACACCAGCTCCTTCTAGATTCACATAGAGAAACTGGCACAAAGAGACTTTCCCTATTTGGCACAGAGACTCAACATTCACCTTTCATAGGTGGCTCTTATCTTGTTCCTGTATCTTTGTTTCACTCCACACTCCAACATTGCAAAGTTTCCTACTATAAAAGCCATCTTTGTAGACCTTACCTCATTCTTTTCCAGTAGAAACAGAAATTGTTCTATGGAATGTTGCCTCTGGGGTTACAATGCCATCATTACTGACCAGCAGCAGAAGGCATGAGAGCCTCTTTGCATAATTTTTTTTTTAATATTTTATTTTATTTATTTATTCCCTTTTGTTGCCCTTGTTGTTTTTATTGATGTAGTTATTATTGTTGTTGTCGTTGTTGGATAGGACAGAGAGAAACGGAGAGAGGAGGGGAAGATAGAGAGGGGGACAGAAAGATAGACACCTGCAGACCTGCTTCACCGCCTGTGAAGAGACTCCCCTGCAGGTGGGGAGCCGGGGTTCGAACCGGGATCCTTATGCCGGTCCTTGTGCTTTAGCGCCACCTGCGCTTAACCCGCTGCGCTACAGCCCGACTCCCTGCATAAATTTTTTTTGTTGTTGTTGTTATTTTACCAGAGCACTGCTCAACTCTGGCTTATGATGGTACAGGGGATCGAACCTGGGACTTTAGTGCCTCAGGCACAAGATTCTCTTTGCATAACCATTATGCTATCTAACCTGTCCAGCAGAAGGAAACTCAACTGAATTTCAAGTTTATAAACCGATGTGTGGGATACTTTCAAACCTAGACATTTTTAAGGGAATTTAAATATTTCAAAAAGAGTTCTCTAAGGCAAATCTATTTGTAATTTCAAAATAACAGGAGCTCTCAATTACTTGAAACACACAGCTTATTCAAGTGGCATTTAACCTTTATATGAGAGAAAGAGAGAGCCATCAAAGGTTACTGATGTTTTTCTGACACAGTGCTCCTCATTGTGCATTATACCTTCTCTGTCCAAGTGTAATTATCCTTTGACTGGCTGAGCAAACTGTCTCCCAGAGAGAGGTGCTTACTCTGACACCAGAGAAATTAGCTACAGTAGAAATGTTTCACAAGTGTAGCATTCCATGAATGTTAGAACAGAGTTCATTCTCTAAACCAGGGCTTGGCAAAGTATTTCTGCAAAGGGCCAGATCAAAAATATTTCAGGCTTTGCAGGCCAAATGGTTTCTGTTGCAACTAGCCAAGTCTGCTTTTTCAGCATGAAAGTATCCAAAGGCATTATGTAAGAAAGGGACATGACTAGTTTCCAAAACCAACTTTCTTTCTGGACACTGAAATTTTAATTTTAATTATTTTTTTCCCTAAAAGTATTAGTGTATAAGCAGTATAAGCAAATAAAGCACCAAATTTGGTAGGTTTAGTTTATTGGACCTTACTCTGAACTGATGGGAACGTAGAAACATCAAAGTTGGTGTAGCCAAATGATTTGGAACCCATACTTGGCATCAGGCATAGATGGGTTTCAATACTGTCTGTCACTGATTACTTTTGTGCGGTTGGACAAGTTATATAAAAGCTTCAAACCAACAACAACAGAGACCTATGGGATGACTTCAAAAGAAATAACATACACATTATTGGATTACCAGAGGAAGAAAGAGAGGGAGGGGAAGAAAGCATTCTTCAGGACATAGTAACTGAGAACTTCTCTAGTCTAGACAACATCAAAGACATAAAGGTTCAAGAAGCCCAGAGGGTCCCAAACAGAATTAACCCAGACTTTAAGACACCAAGACACATCCTATTTAGAATGGAAAGGAATAAGGATAAAGAAAGGATCTTGAAGGCTGCAAGAGAAAAACAAAGTGTCACCTACAGAAGAAAACCTGTAAGATTAGCAGCAGACTTCTTCACACAAACACTATAGGCTAGAAGAAAATGGCAAGATATCTATCAAGTGCACAATGAGAAAGGCTTTCAACTAAGACTACTGTATCCTGCTAGACTGTCATTCAGACTAGATGGAGGCACAAAAACCTTCTTAGACAAGCAACAGTTGAAAGAATCAACTATCACCAAGCCTGCCCTGAAAGAAGTTCTGAAAGGTCTCCTATAAACAGTCACACCACTATAAGTAGACCATATATCAGAACATTCTAAAAATATACAAGAATGACGTTAAAATATCTTCAGTCTTTCATATCAATAAATGTCAATGGCCTGAATTCACTTATTAAAAGACACAGAGTAGGAAGATGGATCAGAAAACACAACCCAACAATATGCTGTCTACAGGAAACCCACCTAACTCAATAAGACAAACACAGACTCAAAATGAAAGGATAGAAAACTATCCTACAGGCCAATGGCCCACAAAAAAGAGCAGGAACAGCTATTCTCATATCTGACATGATAGACTTTAAGATAGATAAGATTAAAAAAGATAGGAATGGACACTATTTAATGCTTAGAGAATCAGTCAATCAAGAGGACTTAACATTATTAACATTTATGCACCCAATGAGAAGCCATCTAAATACATCAAATGTTTACTGAAAGAGCTACAGCAATATATTAACAGCAACACAGTCATAGTAGGGGACTTCAACACTGCACTCTCTCAACTTTACAGATCATCCAGGCAGAAAATCAATAAAGACATAAGGGAGTTAAATGAGGAGATAGATAAAGGAGAACTATTGGACATTTTCAGAGTCATTCACCCCAAGAAACAGGAATACACATTCCACTCAAGTCCACATGGGTCATTCCCAAGGATAGATCATATGTTAGGCCACAAAGACAGCATCAGCAAATTCAAGAGCATTGAAATCATCCCAAGTATCTTCTCAGATCACAGTGGAATTAAACTAACACTTAACAATCAACAAAAGATTAGTAATAGTCCCAAAATGTGTAAGTTCAACAATATACTCCTTAACAACTACTGGGTCAAAGAGGAAATCAAGGAAGAAATCAAAATGTTTCAAGAGTTCAATGAAAATGAAGACACAAGCTATCAAAATATTTGGGACACAGCTAAGGCAGTACTGAGAGGGGAGTTCATAGCCATATAAGCACACAGTAGGAAACAAGAAAAAGCACAAATAAAAAGCCTGATTGCACATCTTAAAAACCTAGAAGAAGAAGAACAAAGGAACCCTAAAGCAACCAGAAGGACAGAAATCACTAAAGTGAGGGCAGAAATAAATAACAGTGAAAATAAGAAAACCATACAAAAGATCAACGAATGTAAATGTTGGTTCTTTGAAAGAGTGAACAAAATCGACAAACCTTTAGCCACACTCACAAAACAAAAAAGGGAGTAGACCCAAATAAATTGGATCTTAAATGAAAGAGGAGATATCACAACAGACATAGCAGAAATTCAACATATCATGCAAGGCTTCTATGAGCAACTCTATGCCACTAAGCTAGAGAACCTGGAAGAAATGGACAATTTCCTAGATACCTATGAACTTCCAAAATTAAGTAAAGAGGAAGTGGATAACATGAACAGGCCCATCACAGCTAATGAAATTGAAACAGTTCTCAAAAAACCTCCCCAAAAATAAAAGTCCTGGACCAGATAGTTTTACAAATGAATTCTACAAAACCTTCAAAGAAGAACTAATACCTCTATTTTTAAAAGTTTTCCAGAAGACTGAAGACACTGGAATACTCCCTTCCAGCTTCTATGAAGCCAATAGCACTCTGATAAAAAAAAAATCAAACAGGGGGGGTCGGGCGGTGGCGCAATGGGTTAAGCGCACGTGGCGCAAAGCGCAGGGACCGGCGTAAGGATCCCGGTTCCAGCCCCCGGCTCCCCACCTGCAGGGGAGTCGCTTCACAGGCGGTGAAGCAGGTCTGCAGGTGTCTATCTTTCTCCCCCCCATCTTTCTCTGTCTTCCCCTCCTCTCTCCATTTCTCTCTGTCCTATTCAACAACAAAGCAACGTCAACAATGGCAATAATAACCGCAACGAGGCTGCAACAACTAGGGCAACAAAAAGGGGGAAAAATGGCCTCCAGGAGCGGTGGATTCATGGTGCAGGCACCAAGCCCAGCAATAACCCTGGAGGAAAAAAAAAATCAAACAGGGAAACAACCAAAAAAGAAAACTACAGACCAATATCTCTGATGAACATAGATGCGAAAATATTGAACAAAATTCTAGCCAACTGGATACAGCAGTATATTAAAAAGATTGTTCATCATGACCAAGTGGGGTTTATCCCAGGCATGCAAGGTTGGCTTAATATACATAAATCAATCAATGTGATCCATCACATCAACAAAAGCAAGACCAAAAACCACATGGTCATATCAATAGATGCAGAGAAAGCCTTTGACAAAAGACAATATCCCTTTATGATCAAAACGCTACAAAAAATAGGAATAGATGGAAAATTCCTCAAGATAGTGGAGTCTATATATAGCAAACCTACAGCCAACATCATACTCAATGGTGAAAAGCTGGAAGCATTTTCCCTCAGATCAGGTACTAGACAGGGCTGCCCACTATCACCATTACTATTCAACATAGTGTTGGAAGTTCTTGCCATTGCAATCAGGCAGGAGCAAGGAATTAAAGGGATACACAAAGGAAGAGAAGAAGTCAAACTCTCCTTATTTGCAGATGACATGATAGTATACATAGAAAAACCTAAGGAATCCAGCAAGAAGCTTTTGGAAATCATCAGGCAATACAGTAAGGTGTCAGGCTACAAAATTAACATTCAAAAGTTAGTGGCATTCCTCTATGCAAACACTAAGTTAGAAGAAGTTGAAATCCAGAAATCAATTCCTTTTATTATAGCAACAAAAACAATAAAATATCTAAGAGTAAGCCTAACTAAAGAAGAAAGACTTGCATACTGAAAATTATGAGACACTACTCAAGGAAATTGAAAAAGACAAGAAGTGGAAAGACATTCCATGTTAATGGGTTGGAAGAATTAACATCATCAAACTGAATATGTTACCCAGAGCCATATACAAATTTAATGCTATCCCCATCAAGATCCCAAGCACATTTTTTAGTAGAATAGAAAAAATGCTACAAATGTTTATCTGGAACCAGAAAAGTCCTAGAATTGCCAAAACAATCTTGAGAAGAAAGAACAGAACTGGAAGCATCACACTCCCAGATCTCAAATTGTATTATAGGGCTGTTGTCATCAAAACTGCTTGTTACTGGAACATGAATAGACACACTGACCAGTGCAATAGAACTGAGAGCCCAGAAGTAAGCCCCCACACCTATGGACATTTAATCTTTGACAAAGGTGCCCAAGACTATTAAATGGGGAAAGCAGAGTCTCTTCAACAAATGGTGTTAGAAAAAATGTGTTGAAACATGCAGAAGAATGAAACTGAACTACTCTACTTCACCAAATACAAACGTAAACTCTATGTGGATAAATGAGTTGAATGTTAGACCACAAACTATCAGATACTTAGAGGAAAATATTGGCAAAACTCTTTTCTGCATCAATTTTAATGACATCTTCAATGAATGAAATCCAATTACAAAGAAGACTAAGGCAAGCATAAACCTATGTGACTACATCAAATTAAAAAGCTTCAGCACAGCAAAAGAAACCACTACCCAAGCCAAGACACCTCTCACAGAATGGGAGAAGATATTTACATGCCATACATCAGACAAGAGGCTACTAACCAAAATATATAAAGAGCTTGCCAAACTCAACAAGAAAACAACCCCATCCAAAAAATAGGGAGAGGACATGGACAGAATATTCATCACAAAGAGATCCAAAAGGCTGAGAAACACATGGAAAAAATGCTCCAAGTCTTTTATTGTCAGAAAAATGCAAATAAAGACAACAATGAGATACCACTTCACTCCTGTGAGAATGTCATACATCAGAAAAGGTAACAGCAGCAAATGCTGGAGAGGTTGTGGGGTCAAAGGAACCCTCCTACACTGCTGGTGGGAATGTCAATTGGTTTAACCTCTGTGGAGAGCAGTGGAAAATTCTCACAAGGCTAGAAATGGACCTACCCTATGATCCTGCAATTCCTCTCCTGGGGATATATCCTAAGGAACCAAAAATATCTGTGTATAAATATGTTCTTGGCAGCACAATTTGTAATAGCCAAAACCTGGAAGCAACCCAGGTGTCCAACAACAGATGAGTGGCTGAGCAAGTTGTGGTCTATATATACAGTGGAATACTACTCAGCTATAAAAAATGGTGACTTCACCATTTTAAACGATCTTGGATGGACTCTGAAAAATTCATGTTGTCTATAGCCATACCACCCTGAACACGCCCAATATCATCTGAAAAATTCATATTAAGTTAAATAAGTTATAAACAAATGGATGAATATGGGATTATCTCACTCTCAGGCAGAAGTTGAAAACGAAGATCAGAAGAGAAAACACAAGAAGAACCTGAACTGGACTTGGAGTATTGCACCAAAGTAAAAGACTCTGGGGTGGGTGGGGGGTGGAGAATACAGGTCCAAGAATGATGACAGAGGATCTAGTGGGGGTTGTATTGTTATATGGAAAACTGAGAAATGTTATGCATGTACAAACTATTGTATTTACTGTTGAATGTAAAACAGTAATTTCCCAATAAAGAAATTTAAAAAAAAGCTTAAAACCATGTATAATATTCAAAAGTGAGGAGTGTGCTAGCTATTCCATAAGTTTCTTGTGAAAATGAAATGAAACTATCATTAACTACACACACACACACACACACACACACACACACACGTTTAATGCTTGCAAGAGTGCAGAAAATGTAGTCACTACTTTGACGAATATCTTGAGGAATGCTACCCAATCTTTTAAGTTGCTCAAATCTATACCCCACTGGAATCTACAGTAGGATACTTACTGAACCAGCCTGTATCAGGCCAACTCTTTTTAAAATTTAATTATTTATTTATAGAGACAGAGAAAAATTGAGAGAGGAGGGGGAGATGGTGAGGGAGAGAGAGAGACACTTACAGTCCTGCTCCACCACTTGTGAAGCTCACCCCTGCAGATGGGGACCAGGGGCTTGAACCTTGTACACTGTAATGTGTGTGCTTAACCAGGTGCACCACCGCTTGGCCCCTGGGCCAACTCTTGATGTCATTTCCAAGTTCCTATTTATCCACTCCTCTCATTCAGGACATCAGCAAATCATATCTGCTCTACTCTTAAAATATATGGGGGAGCAGTTGGGCAGTAGCACAGTGGGTTAAGCACATGTGGCACGTAGTGTGAGGACTGGCATAGGATCCCAGTTCGAGCCCCCGGCTCCCCACCTACAGGGGTTTGCTTCACAAGTGGTGAAGCAGGTTTGTAGGTTCTATCTTTCTCTCCCCCGTCTTCCCCTTCTCTTTCCATTTCTCTCTGTCCTGTCCAACAACATCATCAATAACAACAACAATAATAACCACAGCAATGGCAACAAAAGGGAAAAAAAACATCAATGACAACAATAATAATGACCACAACAATGATTTAAAAAAAACAAAAACAAGGGCAACAAGAGGGAACAAAAATATTTATACAGGGGTCTAGGTGGTGTGACCTGGTTAAGTACACATGGCACTAAGTGCAATGATTGGCGTAAGGATCCCGGTTCTAACCCCCTTCTCCCCACCTGCAGGGTGGTCACTTCACAAGCAGTGATGCAGGTCTGCAGGTGTCTATCTTTCTCTCTCCCTCTTCGTCTTCCCCTCCTCTCTTGATTTCTCTCTGTCCTATCCAACAACAGCAATAATGACAACAAGCAACAAAATGGGAAAAATGGCCTCCAGGAACAGTGGATTTGTAGTGCAGGCACAGAGCCCCAGCAATAACCCTGGAGGCAAAATATATATACCCATAACTCAACCACTTCTCCATAACTAACACCTTGGTCTTTCTGCTCTTGCCTTGACATCTCTATTTTCCAGAGATGCTACTAAAACATAACTCAAATCATCCTCTGCTTAAACATCTCTGATCATTCATTCATTCATTCATTCATTCTGAGGAAAAGCCTAAATTCTAGTCATACAAACCTTCAGACTTTGCCCTCTTTCCCTTGCTCCCTCAGCCCAAACCAGAGCATAATTTCCTGCTGTGCTTCAAACATGTCAATCTTGTCTCCATTTCCCATTTCATATTGGCTGGTATCTTTTTCTGGAAAGTTCTTTTCCCAAACCAAAATAATTAATTTCAGTGTTATTTCTCCATATAATCTCTGTTAGTTTCCCCCAATATCTCTCAGTTCTCTTATCCTACTTGGTGGTTCAGTCCCACCTCTTGCTGCATTTCACATCAGTTTATTGACTAAATTCTGTCCCTTTCCTGTCAAGGGAATATAAGTTTATCAAAGCAAGAAGAGGTGTGTCCTGTTCAGAGTCACATCTTCAGGGTCTAGAACAGTGCTTCAACATTTTTTGAGTAAATTAAAGCATGAATGTTCACTGCTCTAAAAGATTCTGAAAAATTAGACCTGTTTTTTTAGTATTGTTGAGATATATGTTTGGTTGAACACCTGTTCAGGAAGAGTGAAATGAATGTCTTTACTATTAGTCTGGAGATAGGTGAATCAGGGCAATACTTCATGAAGCTGAACATGTGGCCAGGTTTCCTTTACTTTGTTGTTCAGGATCCCTAAAGTGCATTACCCTTGTCTAAGTAGCTGGAGGTGGTTCTCCATCAAATACATGTTCCAAGAAACAGGAGGGAGAAATGGGTAAGAAGACTAGACGTTGAATCTGTCAAAGGACACATTCTGTACATCATACAAAACTGAGGATGGGAGATTTCCTGGTAGAACTCAACTATTTTTGCTTGAGGGGCTAGATGTGAGTCCCAACACCTCATGGGAGTATTATGGGTGACACTGGAGGAAGTCCATGGATGGTGGTGGGCTGCGGTATCTCCCCTATCCTTGTGTCTATTTCTCCCTCTCTATTGTTACTCTTTTTCTATTGCTCTCTCTAAAATAATGAAAGAGACCAGTGAGATAGCTTACCTGGGAAGGTACTTGGTCTGTCATGTGTGTGACTGGAGGGGAGCTTTGGTGCTATAGTATCTTTCCCTCTCTGCCCTGTCCCTCTTGTTTCTGTGTATCTGAAAAGAGTTGATCCACAGTGGTGAAACCCCAGTGGTGACAAATAAGTAAAGTTTTCAAAGAATGAGAAATATTGGTCCAGGGAGGCCACTTGGCATTGATATTACCTATGACTATAGTTCTAGGTTCATTCCCCAACACCACACTAAAGGAAAAAAAAAAAATCTAGCTACTCACTTGCCACAGGGAGACTTAATTGCATGACTCCACCCTCTGGCAGGAAGGGTGGCATATGTAATCTTTCTTTTGGGAGACTAACAATTCAGTTGAAAATAAGCCTTTTTTTGTAAAGTAAAAGAGGCAACTAAATATTAGGGGAAATTAGGGAGTCGGGCGGTAGCACAGCAGGTCAAGCACAGGTGGCGCAAAACTCAAGGACCGGCATAAGGATCCGGGTTTGAGCCTCTGGCTCCCCACCTGCAGGGGAGTCGCTTCACAGGCGGTGAAGCAGGTCTGCAGGTGTCTATCTTTCTCTCCCTTCTTTGTCTTCCCCTCCTCTCTCCATTTCTCTCTGTCCTATCTGACAATGACAACAACAATAATAACTACAACAATAAAACAAGGGCTACAAAAGGGAATAAATAAATATAAAAAAGGTTATAAAAAGATTTTTTTAAATATTAGGGGAAATTAGTCTTTGTCTTCTATATATTTTCCTTCCCTTTTTCCAAATAACATAGCCAAAACTAGAAACTTGTTGAGCTGTCAATATTCCCTGAGTAAAATGCTGAAAAAAAAATCTGTTTTTGAAAAGCAGTGCTCTGGTAAAAAAAAAAAGGTCTGTCTTTTAGTTGGACTTATCCAATGAATTAATAAACAAATTACATTCAAAATATAAATTAGTATCATGAACTGTATTTAGTGGTCCTATACTTTTGTCTTCTATAATCTGGAATAATTCCTGAATCTTTCTTTGTTTTCTTGTCACTGGCAATTTTGAAGAGTACAGGCCAGTTGTTTTGTAGAATGCTTCTCAACTCAGGTCTGCCTTACTGCTTTCTCATTATCAGATTCAGGAGTATGAGCTCCTAGCCAGAATTTTGCATTAATGAGGATATGACCTTTTAGTGTACTGCATCCATTTCCCATTATTGGAGATGTTCAATTGAACCAAGTTCAGCTGAGGTGATAACCACCAGATTTCTTCACCCTAACTGACATTTTCCTCATTGTAATCAATCTCTGTGTAATCAATCCTTTATGACTTATAAAAATATCCTGTTATCATTCAACTACCAACCAATGATTTTGGCATCCACTGATGGGATTTTAACTAGATAATTGATTACTGTGATGTTAGTAGTGTGGTTGTTTTTCTGACTCTATATTCTTTCTATATTTACTATTTGACATCCATTGAAAAGTGCTTTTTCCTATCAGTCCCTATCTTCCTTACTCCCTCCCTCCTCTCCCCCAACACTTGTTTTTATTTTCCAGTGGGGATTGAAAAAAGTAATATATTTACTTAGAAAGCAGAACCAAAGTTAGTCTCTCTTGAATCCTCAAATAGCTCTGTAGTCATCTGAACCTTATACCTTTTTTAAAAAAATTTCTTTATTGGGGAATTAATGTTTTACATTCAACAGTAAATACAATAGTTTGTACATGCATAATATTCCCCAGTTTCCCCATATAACAATACAACCTCCATTAGGTCCTCTGTCATCCTTCTTGGACCTGTATTCTCCCCACCCGCCCACCCCAGAGTCTTTTACTTTGTTGCGATATGCCAATTCCATTTCATGAACCTTACACCTTTTGATTGTGATAGATTGTACATGAAAATTCCAGGACTTGTAGCCACATATATTAAACCTATGCTTCTCTTCTGAGACATTAGGGGATACGGGGTAACATAACCTGAGTATTAAACATTTAGGAGCTATAGGTCTCCTAAACATAAGGAGACCTATATATAGGAGATATAAGAAGGTCAATATATTTGGGAACTTTTTAAAGTACAGATGATTGGCATGTTAAACAATTACATTACTCACTGAAAGGTTGTTTCCATGTAAACAAATGAGGATTTGATTCTATTTTCTTATTTTTCCTCTAGATGACTTTGACAAGTATTTGACTTTGAATTTGGTTGTTGCTGTTAACTATTCAGGAGACATGAGTTGGTAAAGTGCATCTAAAATATGAGTTCAAGGAAGTCTGAAAATATTTTGATTTAAGTTTCTAGTGAATGTTGGGGTGAGTGACTCAGGTACCCACACTGCAACTCCACCCACTCCCCAGTTTCCAGCTAAATCTGCTCTGGGAATTTACCTTTACTAAAAACAAACAAACAAACAAAAAACCCCAAAGTACTCTACCTTCCTTCTGTAGACAGTTCACAGCCCAGGAATGGACAACATGGGAGTCTCACTGACCAACTCCCTTGACTTAATGCAGAACTCTGAGCAGTCTCCCCAGCCACAAAGTTCTCCAGAGGACTGCTCCACATCTCAGCTTCCCCCTCTGCTCAATCCTGTTTTCTTCACTTGTCCCACTCACAACTACTGCATAGAAATCTCTGCCTCTTCTGTACCCTACAATGATCCTGGGTCCATACTCCCAGAAAGACAAAGAATAGAAAAGCTTTCAAGGAGGGGATGGGATATGGAGTTCTGGTGGTGGGAATTGTACCCTCTTATCCTATGGTCTTGTCAATATTTCCACTTTAGAAATTTTTTTAATTTTTTTTAAAATTTATTTTATTTATTTATTTATTCCCTTTTGTTGCCCTTGTTGTTTTATTGTTGTAGTTATTATTGTTGTTGTTGGATAGGACAGAGAGAAATGGAGAGAGGAGGGGAAGACAGAGAGGAGGAGAGAAAGATAGACACCTGCAGACCTGCTTCACCGCTTGTGAAGCGACTCCCCTGCAGGTGGGGAGCCAGGGCTCGAACCGGGATCCTTATGCCGGTCCTTGTGCTTTGCGCCACCTGCGCTTAACCCGCTGCGCTACAGCCCGACTCCCCTCCACTTTAGAAATTTTAAAAAATTTAAAAAAGAAATCTCTGTCACAGGGGGTCGGGCAGCAGCGTACCTGGTTATATAGTACGATGCACAAGGATTCCCACTTGCGGGGGGGGGGGGGAGGTAGTTTCACAAGCAGTGGAGCAGGTCTGCAGGTGTCTTTCTCTCCCCCTCTCTAGCTTCCCCTCCTCCCTCAATTTCTCTCTGTCCTATCCAATAAAATGGAAAAAATGGCAGTGGCACACGGGTTAAACGCACATAGTATGAAGCATAAGGACCCAAGCAAGGATCCTGATTTGTGCACCCCTCTCCCCACCTGCAGGGGAGTCGCTTCACAACTGGTGAAGCAGGTCTGCAGGTGTTTGTCTTTCTCTCCCTTTCTCTATCTTCCCCTCCCCTCTCTCTGTCCTATCTAATAAAACGTGAAAAAAACAAAACAAAAGCAAACAAAAAACAAAAGGCCACCAGGAGCAGTGGATTTGTAGTGCCGTATGGAGTCCTAGGTATAACCCTGGATGCAAAGAGAAAGAAAAGAAAAAGAAAGGAAAAAGAATCTGTCTCCTGGAGAGGCTGACCTCAGTAAGCTTCAAAAGATCCATATTTAAAGAATAGTCGTATTAATATCTGAATATGCTTTTGAAGTAGAGAACCATCTTATTTGTCCAATTATAGGAAGAGATAATCTTTATTTTGCTTTTGTTTCTGTTTCACATCATAATGGAAGAGTATTTCAGGAAGAACACAAAAAAAATAACTAAAACTCAGAACTCATAATTCGAAAATTTGTTGCTGGTGAAATTTACATTTAGAAAATAAAAATTCAGTTTGTACTATCTTCATATTAACTTTTAAAAATAAAGCAATAGGGTGGGGGTAGGTAGCATAATGGTTATGCAAAGAGATTCTCAAGCCTGAGGCTCTGAAGTCTCAGCTGAAGTCTCAGTCTTAGTTGAACCTGTACAACCATCAACCAGAGCTATCAGTGCTCTGGTAAAAATAAATACATAAATAAAATAAAGCAATGAATATTAAAATAATGATTTGTGGGAAAAAACTAAAAATAAAGTAGAATTGGTAACAGCTATCAAAACTGAACCGGTCAACTTCAATTATGGAAAATACTTTCAATAAATATATATTCCCTAATATGCCCCATGTTTTACAATTTAATCCCAAGATAGAAAACAACTTATAAAATACTGAGCACTAATTATGGGCCACCCACATTCACACAAATATATTTAATTTTATAATTATATAATAAAGCAAAATTTTCTCCCTATTTTATAAACAACACCAAGATAAAAAAAAATCTAGTTCTATGCCACTAAAATCATAAATGGAAGGAGTCAGAATTAAGCTCAAATAGGCCAGATTTTAGAATCCATGTTACAGTCTAACCTCACAATGTGTGGAGTCTGGTGTTTAAGTCAAAGAGTAAACTGGACTAGATCAGACCTTCTTTTAGGAAACACCTTACAGTCCATGGAGCCACACAGACCAACACTCTTAACACAGAACTCTAAGAGGCCTCCTCAGGTCTAAAGTTCTCATTTCAGCTTCTCTCTCTGTTCAATCCTGTTTTTTTTCACTTGCTCCAAAGGTGAGCCACAGGCAACAGGACTCGGCAAAGAGGACTGAATTTCTTTTTTTTCTTTTTAATTTATTTCTTTATTGGAGAATTAATTAATGTTTTACATTCAACAGTAAATACAATAGTTTGTACATGCATAACATTCCCCAGTTTCCCATTTAACAATACAAACCCCACTATGTCATTTATCATCCTTCATGGACCTGTATTCTCCCCACCCACCCACCCCAGAGTCTTTTACTTTGGTGCGATACACCAATTACATTTCAGGTTCTACTTGTATTTTGGTTTCTGATATTGTTTTTCAACTTCTGCCTGAGAGTGAGATCATCCCATATTCATCCTTCTGTTTCTGACTTATTTCACATAACATGAATTTTTCAAGGTCCATCCAAGACTGGCTGAAAACAGAGAAGTCACCATTTTTTACAGCTGAGTAGTATTCCATTGTGTATACAGACCACAACTTGCTCAGCCACTCATCTGTTGTTGGACACCTGGGTTGCTTCTAGGTTTTGGCTATTACAAATTATGCTGCCAAGAACATATGTGTACACAGATCTTTTTGGATGGATGTGTTGGGTTCCTTAGGATATATCCCCAGGAGAGGAATTGCAGGGTCATAGGGTAGGTCCATTTCTAGCCTTCTGAGAGTTCTCCAGACAGTTCTCCACAGAGGCTGGAACAACTGACATTCCCACCAGCAGTGGAGGAGGGTTCCTTTGACCCCACACCCTCTCCAGCATTTGCTGCTGTTACCTTTTCTGATGTATGACATTCTCACAGGAGTGAAGTGATATCTCATTGTTGTCTTGATTTGCATTTCTCTGACAATCAGAGACTTGGAGCATTTTTTCATGTGTTTCTTGGCCTTTTGGATCTCTTCTGTGGTGAATATTCTGTCCAAGGCCTCCCCTCATTTTTGGATGGGGTTATTTGTTGTCTTGTTGTTGAGTCTGGCAAGCTCTTTATATATGTTGGTTATTAAACTCTTATCTGATGTATGGCATGTAAAGATCTTCTCCCATTCTGTGAGAGGTGTCTTGGTTTGGGTAGTGGTTTCTTTTGCTGTGAAGAAGCTTTTTAATTTGATGTAGTCCCATAGGTTTATACTTGCCTTAGTCTTCTTTGTAATTGGATTCGTTTCATTGAAAATGTCTTTAAAATTTATGCAGAAAAAAGTTCTGCCAATATTTTCCTCTAAGTATCTGATAGTTTCTGGTCTAACATCCAAGTCCTTGATCCACTTGGAATTTGCTTTTATATTTGGTGAAATACAGTGATTCGGTTTCATTCTTCTGCATATTTCAACCCATTGTTTCCAACACCATTTGTTGAAGAGACTCTGCTTTCCCCATTTAATAGTCTGGGCACCTTTGTCAATGATTAGATGTCCATACGTGTGGGGCCTCATTTCTGGGCTCTCAATTCTATTCCACTGATCAGTATGTCTATTCATGTTCCAGTACCAAGCAGTTTTGATGACAATGGCCCTATAAAACAGTTTGAAATCTGGGTGTGTGATGCCTCCAGTTCTGTTCTTTTTTCTCAAGATTGTTTTGGCAATTCTAGGTCTTTTCTGGTTCCAGATAAACATTTGTAGCATTTTTTCTATTCTCCTAAAAAATGTGCTTGGATCTTGATGGGGATAGCATTAAATTTATATATGGCTCTGGGTAATATATTCATTTTGATGATGTTAATTCTTCCAACCCATTAACATGGAATATCTTTCCACTTCTTTGTGTCTTTTTCAATTTCTTTGAGTAGTGACTCATAATTTTCAGTATACAAGTCTTTCACTTCTTTGGTTAGATTTACTCCTAGATATTTTATTGTTTTTGTTGCTATATAGTAAAAGGAATTGATTTCTGGATTTCAATTTCTTCTAACTTAGTGTTTGCATAGAGGAATGCCACTGACTTTTGAATGTTAATTTTATAACCTGACACCTTACTGTATTGCCTAATGATTTCCAAAAGCTTCTTGCTGGATTCCTTAGGTATTTCTATGTATACTATCATGTCATCTGCAAATAAGGAGAGTTTGACTTCTTCTCTTCCAATCTGTATCCCTTTAATTCCTTGCTCCTGCCTGATTGCTATGGCAAGAACTTCCAATACTATGTTGAATAGTAATGGTGATAGTGGGCATCCCTGTCTAGTACCTGATCTGAGGGGAAATGCTTCCAGCTTTTCACCACTGAGTATGATGTTGGCTGTAGGTTTGCTATATATAGACTCCACTATCTTGAGGAATTTTCCATCTATTCCTATTTTTTGTAGCGTTTTGATCATAAAGGGATGTTGTCTTTTGTCAAAGGCTTTCTCTGCATCTATTGATATGACCATGTGGTTTATGGTCTTGCTTTTGTAGATGTGGTGGATCACATTGATTGATTTACGTATATTAAACCAACCTTGCATGCCTGGGATAAACCCTACTTGGTCATGATGAACAATCTTTTTGATATACTGCTGTATCCGGTTGGCTAGAATTTTGTTCAATATTTTCACATCTATGTTCATCAGAGATATTGGTCTGTAGTTTTCTTTTTTGGTTGTGTCCCTGTCTGCTTTTGGTATCAGAGTGATGTTGGCTTCATAGAAGCTGGCAGGGAGTATTCCAGTGTCTTCAATCTTCTGGAAGACTTTTAAAAGTCGAGGTCTTAGTTCTTCTTTGAAGGTTTTGTAGAATTCATTTGTAAAACTATCTGGTCCAGGACTTTTATTTTTGGGGAGATTTTTGATAACTGTTTCAATTTCATTAGCTGTGATGGGCCTGTTCATGTTATACACTTCCTCTTTACTTAGTTTTGGAAGTTGGTAGGTATCTAGGAAATTGTCCATTTCTTCCAGGTTCTCTAGCTTAGTGGCATAGAGTTGTTCATAGAAGCCTTGCATGATATGTTGAATTTCTGTGGTGTCTGTTGTGATATCTCCTCTTTCATTTACTGTCCAATTTATTTGGGTCTTCTCCCTTTTTTGTTTTGTGAGTGTGTCTAAAGGTTTGTCGATTTTGTTCACTCTTTCGAAGAACCAACATTTACATTCGTTGATCTTTTGTATGGTTTTCTTATTTTCACTGTTATTTATTTCTGCCCTCACTTTAGTGATTTCTGTCCTACTGGTTGCTTTAGGGTTCCTTTGTTCTTCTTCTTCTTCTAGGTCTTTAAGATGTGCAATCAGGCTTTTTATTTGTGCTTTTTCTTGTTTCCTTATGTGTGCTTGTATAGCTATGAACTTCCCTCTCAGTACTGCTTTAGCTGTGTCCCAAATATTTTGATAGCTTGTGTCTTCATTTTTATTGACCTCTTGAAACATTTTGATTTCTTCCTTTATTTCCTCTTTGACCCAGTAGTTGTTAAGAAGTGTACTGTTGAACTTCCACATTTTGGGACTATTACTAATCTTTTGTTGATTGTTAAGTGTTAGTTTAATTCCACTGTGGTCTGAGAATATGCTTGGGATGATTCCAATGCTCTTTAATTGGCTGATGCTGTCTTTGTGGCCTAGCATATGGTCTATCCTTGAGAATGACCCATGTGGATTTGAGTAAAATGTGTATTCCAGTTTCTTTGAATGAATGATTCTGAAAATGTCCAATAGTTCTAGTTTATCTATCTCCTCATTTAGCTCCCTTATGTCTTTATTGATTTTCTGCCTGGATGATCTGTAAAGTTGAGAGAGTGCAGTGTTGAAGTCCCCTACTATGATTGTGTTGCTGTTAATATACTGCTGTAGCTCTTTCAGTAGAAGTTTGATGTATTTAGGTGGCTTCTCATTGGGTGCATAGATGTTAATAATATTAAGTCCTCTTGATTGACTGATCCTCTGAGCATTAAGTAGTGTCCATTCCTATCTTTTTAAATCTTATCTATTGTAAAGTTTATTGTGTCAGATATGAGAATAGCTGCTCCAGCCCTTTTTTGTGGGCCATTGGCTTGTATGATAGTTTTCCATCCTTTCACTTTAAGTCTGTGTTTGTCTTGTTGAGTTAGGTGGGTTTCCTGAGACAGCATATTGTTGGGTTGTGTTTTCTGATCCATCTTCCTACTCTATGTCTTTTAACAGGTGAATTCAGGCCATTGACATTTACTGATATCAAAGATTGAAGATATTTTAATGCCATCCTTGTAGAGTTTTAGAGTGTTTTGATATATGTCCTATTTGTGGTGGTTTGATTGTTTATAGGAGACCTTTCAGAACTTCTTTCAGGGTAGGCTTGGTGATAGTTGATTCCTTAAACTGTTGCTTGTCTGAGAAGGTTTTGATGCCTCCATCTAGTCTGAATGACAGTCTAGCAGGATACAGTATTCTTGGTTGAAAGCCTTTCTCATTGAGTACTTGATCGATATCTTGTCATTCTCTTCTGGCCTGTAGTGTTTGTATGGAGAAGTCTGCTGCTAATCTTATGGGTTTTCCTCTGTGGGTGACTCTTTGTTTTTCTCTTGCAGCCTTCAAGATCCTTTCTTTATCCTTATTCATTTCCATCCTAAGTATGATATGTCTTGGTGTCTTTAAGTCTGGGTTAATTCTGTTTGGGACCCTCTGGGCTTCTTGAACCTTTATGTCTTTGATGTTGTCTAGACTAGAGAAGTTTTCAGCTATTATGGCCTGGAAAATGCTTTCTTCCTCTCCTTCTCTTTCTTCCTCTGGTATGCCAATAATGTGTACATTGTTTCTTTTGAAGTCATCCAATAGGACTCTGTTGTTGTTTTCAGCATCTCTTAATCTCTTTTTAAGATCTCTTACTTCTTTTTTATTTGTCTCTAATTCATCCTCAATCTTGCTAATTCTGTCTTCAGCCTCATTGGTTCTATTATCTCTGCCCTCTACTGTTTTCTGGAGTTCATCTATTTTGTTGCCCTGTTCTGATACTGTTTTAGCTTGTTCAGTTAGTTGCATTCTTAGCTCAGCGATTTCAGCTTTCAGCTCTCTAATAACCATGAGATAATTAGTATTTTCTTCCATAGTCTCATTTGTTGTTCCTGCATTTCTGATTACAATTTTTTCAAATTCTTTACTCACTCCTGTTATTATTTCCTTAGCTAATGTTTGGATGTTGAACTTATTATTTTGTGCTTCACCCTCTGGAGGACTTTTAGCTGGACTCTTGTCCTGGTTCGATTCTCCAATATTTCTTCTTGTTGTTTTAACCATTCTATATATTATGATATGAGTTCCCTTTATCAGTACTTTTCAAATTACTGATCACTATTGCCTGGATTGACTTGTGTCTAAGTAAGTTAATTAAAGGGTTCACAGTGGTGAAAGTTAACAGTTGTTTCAACAGTATTTTAATCCCTTTATTGGAGCTCAGTGGTTTAAAAACCTCTTTTTTTTTTTTCTTCCCTGTAGGCTATGGGAGCCTGAGGGCTTTTCAACTATCATTAGGCTTCTTAGCTTAATTACTGACTCCTGACCAAGAGATAAAGCAGGGTGTGGCAGAGATAATCCAGTGGTTATGCAAAGAGACTTTCACAGCCCCTCATCTATGCCACCAAGGTATAGGTCTTCTCCTGAATTTTCTGGTTAGATGTCTGTCCCCTGGTGTCCCTCCCTGTCGCTGCTCCAGATTCAGAGGGCAGTATCAATGGAGACTCTGAGTTGTACTTGGTGAGTCTCTATGGAGTCCTCTCCTCCCTTCAGCTGTCCCCTTGTTGGTGGAGCAGACTGGAGGTGGTGTCTCAACTGATAAACTACTGGATTGTTATCAGTCACTTAATCTCTCCTTACCTCCTCTCTGTCACCAGCCACACGTGTTTGTACTCACTGGTGATTTAGTGGGTTCCTGTGGTCATTCTAGTCCTGTCTTGTTTGGTCCTGGGTGGTCTCCTTTGGTATTCCTAGTTGATCTGGGAGAGGAGAGGTGAGGAGAGGAGAGAAAGAGATCTGCTGCTGCTCGTAGCTCCGCCTCCGGAGGACTGAACTTCTGAGTGGGCATCACTGAGGGCTGGAGTAGAGCAAGAAGGCTCTAGTCCTGCTCTTTTCCTGCTGCCTCACTGCTTGAGTCAGGTCATCTCTTCCTCCCTTCCCTCCAAATAGGATTCCATACCCTGGTCTCCTAGCTTTAGGCCTTCGGACTTTGAATTATTACTGTTTTGGTTTTTTTGTTTGTTTGTTTGTTTTCTAGATTTCCTGCTTACAGATGGTAGGTGAGGGTGGGGGGTTCTTGTTAGCCTCTGTAACTGTGTTAGCCAGTTCTGAAAATGCTTTTCTTTTCTTTTTTAATTTTTATTTATTTTATTGTTGGGTAGAGACAAAGAGAAATTGAGAGGGGAGGGGAAAAGAGGGAGAGAGAAAGATAGACACCTGCAGACCTACTTCACCACTTGTGAATCGACCCCCCTGCAGGTGGGGAGCTGGGGGCTCGAACCGGGACCCTTATGCCAGTTTGTATGCTTCACACCATGTGTGCTTAACTCAGTGTGCTACTGCCTGCTTCCCAAAATGCTTTTCTTTTTAATAGGTTCATGTACAACACTGCTGAGTTGGCTCCCAGTTCTTTTTTTTTTTTTCCTTAAAGAGAGAAAGATAGGGAAGGAAGAATGGGAGAAGACTCAAGTATCAGGTCACCATCCATAGATTTCCTTAGTACTGTATTTCCACGTGGTGCCTTAGGCCAATCCCAGACCTCACTCACAGGCAAGCTTGTGATTTATCAGCCATCTCTCCTGGCCCCTGATTTTATACCCCACTGCTTCTCTTTCTTTGGGAAAACACAGACACATGCAGTTTTTTTTAAACTTTTAAAAAATCTTTTATTTATTTATTTTCCTTTTTGTTGCCCTTGTTGTTTTTTATTGTTGTTGTAGTTATTATTGTTGTTGTTGGATAGGACAGAGAGAAATGGAGAGAGGAGGGCAAGACAGAGGGGGAGAAAAAGACAGACACCTGCAGACCTGCTTTACTGCCTGTGAAGCGACTCCCCTGCAGGTGGGGAGCCGGGGGCTCGAACCGGGACCCTTATGCTGGTCCTTGCGCTTTATGCCATGTGCGCCATACTGTTTTTATATACAGTTTATTTCAAGAGGAAAAAAATGGCAGGATTAAAAAAAAAATCTCTGTCCCACTAATCTTTATTTATTCATTTTGGTCACTGAGGATTCACCATGCTAACCTGACTTTTTCAGATAGAGATAGAAACAGAGAGTGACACAGGTAGAGACATAGAGTGAGGAAAGTGCCACAGTATTGAAGCTACCCCCAGTGTAGAAGGGAGCCAGGCTTGAATCTGGATATGCCTTGTGATCATATCCAAGTGAGCTATCTTGCTGTGCCACTCCCACTAATAAAATCTCAATAAGAAAGCATAGAAAGAGCATTCACATACAGTTATCAAACCAGACAGGGACAACATTTTTCTCTTATATTTTTTGAAAAAAAATTTTTTTTTTAAACCAGAGGTAACTCTATCTTATGGTGATGCCAGAGATTGAGCCTGGCACATCTGGGGTCACAGACATGACAGCCTGTTGCACAACCATTGGTGCTGTCTTCCTGACCTCTCTGTCCTTTGAAAGTGCTATTCAGAGCCTGAGAGTGTGGGAGTCATTAGGTAGAACCTCAGCAGCTTACTCCAAAGTGCTGTCCACCTTCACCAGGGGTGTACTGAGTGTCTGTTTTGTGCTTGAATGCTAGACTTGTGATGATTTGCCAGGGGCTGGGTGTGGGCAAAGCAAGGGGAAGGTGAGATACAATTTCAATTTGTGGGGGCTGCTGGTGTTGCACTATGTTCAAGGGCCAAGGTTCAAACCCTTAGTTCCCCCCACACACAGGGAAGAAGCTTGATGAGTGGCCAAACAATGCTGTAGGTGTTTCTCTTTCTTTCTCCTTCTCTATCTCCCGCTCCATCCTAGTTTCTGTCTCTGTTCAGTAAATGAATGAGTGAATGAATGAATGAATAATAATAATAAATTCCAATGTGTGACCTAGACTCCAAAAGTGGCATTGAGCATCACTGAGGAGCACGGATGGCTGCTCTGGAGGGTGCACCCTGCTCTCACCCCAGATAACTCCTAAGTCACAGGAAGCCAGACACAAAGCCCATCATACAGGTTTATTTCACTCTTGCTGGGGAGAAGGCATGAGATTAACTGTGGCATTATAAAGGACTCTCCAAATCTAATATATATAGTTTATATATATAAGGGTTCTTCAATTTTTTAAAATTTTATTTTTTTTACATTTTTTCCTTTATTGGGGGATTAATGTTTTACAGTCTCCAGTAAATACAATAACATTTCTCAGTTTTCCACCTAACATTTTTTTAAGAGTCCTTAGGGGCTGAGCAATGGCACACCTGGTTAAGCGCACATAATAATGTAACACGTGCGCTCAACCAGGTGCGCCACCACTCAGTCTCCAGGCACACGTAATACTGCACACAAGGACCTGCTCAAGGTTCAAGTTCCCATTCCCCACCTGCAGTGGGGACCCTTCAAAAGTAATGAAGCAGGTCTGCAGGTATCTCTCTTCCTCTCTAAGTCAATTTCCTTTCTCAATTTCACCCTGTCCTATTGAATAAAATGGAATAAGAAAAAATTAAAAAGGGGGGGAAATGGCCACCAGGAGCGGTGGATTCATAGTGCTGGCACCGAGCTTCAGCAACTAGAGGCAAACAAACAAAATTAAAGAGTTATTAAAAAGTGGAATAAAAGTAAGAGAAATTTAAAAAATGGCTTTGATTTCAAGATTAGTGTTTAGAGCACAGGCTCTGTATGTATGAAGTCTAATCTCTGATTTGGGGAGGAGGGAAATTCAGTATATGTCTGAGGCAGATAAAATACAAGGTGAACAGTTTCTAACAATATGGCAAGCTTGGCACAACCTAATTTCTAGGCGAACTAGAAATTAGAGGGTCCCCTCTCCTACAGTGCTCCTGTGTCCCCTGTGATAGCAGATGGAAGTGCTCCAGATCAGGAGAAATAAGCTCCTGGTGCACTTCTCTGAGCACAGCCATAGACATGAACACAAACACAAAAGTCTATAAACCCACCGGTGGTC
Source organism: Erinaceus europaeus (assembly GCF_950295315.1). Lineage (NCBI taxonomy): Eukaryota > Metazoa > Chordata > Mammalia > Eulipotyphla > Erinaceidae > Erinaceus > Erinaceus europaeus. The sequence continues at coordinate 58,878,891 of NC_080167.1, forward strand.
ACTTGGGTGAGGCCTGGGAACTCCAAATTTTGGCAACAGAAAAGGAAAGGATAAAATAGAAAAATACCAAAGCCCAGTCATTAGACTTAATTCATAGAAGTGAGACGAGCCCATCAATCTCTTTGTTAAAAAAAAGAAGTCTAGTATAGCTATGGACATTTATTCTTTTTAAAAATTTTTTTTTATTTATAAAATGGAAACACTGACAAAAACCATAGGATAAGAGGGGTACAACTCCACACAATCCTTACCACCTGAACTCTGTATCTTATCCCCTCCCCTGATAGCTTTCCTATTCTTTATCCCTCTGGGAGTGTGGACCCAGGGTCATTAGGGGGTACAGAAGGTGGAAGGTCTGGCTTCTGTAGTTGCTTCCCTGCTGAACACGGGTATTGGCAGGTCGATCCATACTCCCAGCCTGTCTCTCTCTTTCCCTAGTGGGGCGGGGCTCTAGGGAAATGGGGTTCCAGGACACATTGGTGGGGTCATCTGCCTAGGGAATTTCAATTGGCATCATGTTAGCATCTGGAACCTGGTGGCTGAAAAAAGAGTTAACATATAAAGCCAAACAAATTGTTGACTAATCATGAACCTAAAGGCTGGAATAGCTCAGATGAAGAGTGTGTGTGTGAGGGGGTCCTCCGTTTTGTAGATAGTTAGTAGGCCAACTTCCATCAGTCACTCCAAAGCTAATCTTATCAAAGCAAGGACTGCAAAAGCTGAATAAGGGCAAGAGACTGGCATACTTTAACGATGACTCTAGTCACTATCAGGCCACCCCATCAGCTGGTGTCCTAGTCAGGGAGTCTTGAGATTCCCAAACAGACATGATGGGCCTAGACCTCGAATAAATTCCTCTCTCCATTGTTACTGGTCATTTCTATCAGGAACAACACAATAGACCCCTTTGTGGGCCCCCATAGGACCTTCCCCTCAACATGGATCAACCAAGGTAGAGAATGTTCCATCCTTCAAACGGAGGCTGGACAATAAATATACTCTATGCTCCATCTGAGGAAGATGGGTCCTGAAATTGGGGCAGCTTGGAATGTTCCTACTCATGACCCACAGAATGAAAGCACTTATTCTTTTTATATGCAGGTGAGAGGAAGGAATAATAGAGCAATCTATCAGTTTGACAGAACAATTGCTGAAGTACTACTCATCCTCTATGGGGATAAAGAAATCTCAAGTATGACATTAAGAGAGCATCTGATTGTTGAATAAGACAACTCACTGGAATTACAGGGCACTTTGGAGATTACTTTAGGATAATGGTAATGATTTCTAGAGTTTCTTTATATTATCCTCCAACAGATACATCTATAAAAATAAAGAACAGGGGAGCAGCAGGCGGGGCTACAAGCAGCAGCAAACATGTTTCTCTCCTCTCCTCTCATCTCCCCTCCCCTCCCCTCCCCTCCCCTCCCCTCCTCTCCCCTCCTCTCCTCTCCTGGATCAACTAGGAATACCAAAGGAGACCACCTGGGACCCAAACAAGACAGGACTAGAAAGACTTCAGGAACCCACCAAATCACTGGTGAGTGCAAACACATGTGGCTGGTGGACAGAGAGGAGCCTAGGGAAAGAATAATTGGCTGGTAACAGTCTGGCAGTTTGTCAGTTGAGACACCACCTCCAGTCTGTTCCACCAACAAGGGGACGGCTGAAGGGAGGAGAGGACTCCCCTGAGACTCACCAAGTACAACTCTGAGTCTCCATTGCTACTGCCCTCAGAATCTGGAGCAGTGGCAGGGAGACCCTAGGCTGACACCAGGAGACAGAGAACTAACCAGGAAACTCAGGAGAAGACCTATACCTCCATGGCATAGCAGTGGGGCTGTGAAAGTCTCTTTTCATAACCACTGGATTATTTCTGCCCCACCCTGCTTTATCTCTTGGTTATGAGTCAGTGATTAAGGTAAGAAGCCTACTTAAAATTTAAAAGCCCTCAGGCTCCCATAGCCTACCAGGAAGAAAAAGAACAAAAGAGGCTTTTATGCCACTGAGCTCCAACTCAGGGATTAAAATACTATTGAAACAACTGTTAACTTCCACAACTGTGAACCCTTTAACTACCTTACACACGTCAATCAAAATAGTGATCAGTAATTTGAAAAGTACTGAGAGAGGGACCTCATAACATAATATAGAAAATGGTTAAACCAACAAGAAGAAATATTGGAGAAATGAACCAGGACAAGAGTCCAGCTAAAAGACCCCCAAAGGGTGAATCACAAAATAATGAGGTCAACATCCAAACACTAGTTAAGGAAATATTCACAGGAGTGAGTAAAGAGGTTGAAAGAATTGTCATCAGAAATTCAGAAACAACAAATGAGACTCTGGAAGAAAACACTAATTATCTCAAGGTTATTAGAGAGCTGAAAGCTGAAATAGCTAAGCTAAGAACACAACTAGCTGAACAGGCTAAAACAGTATAAGAACAGGGTAACAAAATAGATGAACTCCATCAAACAGTAGAGGGGACAGAGAATAGAATAAACGGGGCTGAAGACAGAATTAGCAAGATCGAGGACAAATTAGAGACAACTAAAAAAGAAGTAAAAGATCTCAAAAAGAGATTAAGAGATACTGAAAACAACAACAGAGACCTATGGGATGACTTCAAAAGAAACAATATATGCATTATTGGCTTACCAGAGGAAGAAAGAGAGGGAGGGGAAGAAAGCATTCTTCAGGCCATAATAGCTGAAAACTTCTCTAGTCTAGACAACATTAAAGACATAAAGGTTCAAGAAGCCCAGAGGGTCCCAAACAGAATTAACCTAGACTTTAAGACACCAAGACACATCCTATATAAAATGGAAAGGAATAAGGATAAAGAAAGGATCTTGAAGGCTGCAAGAGAAAAACAAAGAGTCACCTACAGAGGAAAACCCATGAGATTAGCAGCAGACTTCTTCACACAAACACTACAGGCCAGAAGAGAATGACAAGATATCTATCAAGTACTCAATGAGAAAGGCTTTCAACTAAGACTACTGTATCCTGCTAGACTGTCATTCAGACTAGATGGAGGCACAAAAACCTTCTCAGACAAGCAACAGTTGAAGGAATCAACTATCACCAAGCCTGCTCTGAAAGAAGTTCTGAAAGGTCTCCTATAAAAGTCACACCACCATAAGTAGGCCATATATCAGAACACTCTAAAAATATACAAGAATGGTGTTAAAATATCTTCAATCTTTGATATCAATAAATGTCAATGGCCTGAATTCACCTATTAAAAGACACAGAGTAGGAAGATGGATCAGAAAATACAACCCAACAATATGCTGTCTACAGGAAACCCACCTAACTCAATAAGACAAATACAGACTCAAAATGAAAGGATAGAAAACTATCATACAGGCCAATGGCCCACAAAAAAGGGGCAGGAATAGCTATTCTCATATCTGACATGATAGACTTTAAGATAGATAAGATTTAAAAAGACAGGAATGGACACTGTTTAATGCTCAGAGGATCAGCCAATCAAGAGGACTTAACAATTATTAACATCTATGCACCCAATGAGAAGCCATCTAAATACATCAAATGTCTACTGAAAGAGCAATATATTAACAGAAACACAGTCATAGTAGGGGACTTCAACACTGCTCTCTCTCAACTTTACAGATCATCCAGGCAGAAAATCAATAAAGACATAAGGGAACTAAATGAGGAGATAGATAAACTAGAACTATTGGACATTTTCAGAATCATTCATCCCAAGAAACGGGAATATACATTCCACTGAAGTCCACATGGGTCATTCTCAAGGATAGACCATATGCTAGGCCACAAAGACAGCATCAGCCAATTAAAGAGCATTGAAATCATCCCAAGCATCTTCTCAGTCAATAGAAGAATTAAACTAACACTTAACAATCAACAAAAGATTAGTAATAGTCCCAAAATGTGGAAGTTCAACAGTACACTTCTTAAGAACTACTGGGTCAAAGAGGAAATCAAGGAAGAAATCAAAATGTTTCGAGAGTTCAATGAAAATGAAGATACAAGCTATCAAAATATTTGGGACACAGCTAAGGCAGTACTATGAGGGGAGTTCATAGCCATACAAGCACACATTAGGAAACAAGAAAAAGCACAAATAAAAAGCCTGATTGCACATCTTAAAGACCTAGAAGAAGAACAACAAAGGAACCCTAAAGCAACCAGAAGGACAGAAATCACTAAAGTGAGGGCAGAAATAAATAACAGTGAAAATAAGAAAACCATACAAAAGATCAACAAATGTAAATGTTGGTTCTTTGAAAGAGTGAACAAAATTGACAAACCTTTAGCCAGATTCACAAAACAAAAAAAGGGAGAAGACCCAAATAAATTGGATCATAAACGAAAGAGGAGATATCACAACAGACATTGCAGAAATTCAACATATCATGCAAGGCTTCTGTGAACAACTATATGCCACTAAGCTAGAGAACCTGGAAGAAATGGATGATTTCCTAGATAAATAAATAAAAAGTCTTCCAGAAGACTGAAGACACTGGAATACTCCCTGCCAGCTTCTATGAAGTCAACAGCACTCTGATGCCAAAAGCAGAGAGGGACAAAACCAAAAAAGAAAACTACAGACCAATATCTCTGATGAACATAGATGCGAAAATAATGAACAAAATTCTAGCCAACTGGATACAGCAGCATATTAAAAAGATTGTTCATCATGACCAAGTGGGGCTTATCCCAGGCATGCAAGTTTCATTTAATATACTTAAATTAATCAACGTGATCCACCACATCAATAAAAGCAAGACCAAAAACCACATGGTCATATCAACAGATGCAGAGAAAGCCTTTGACAAAAGACAACATCCTTTTATGATCAAAATGCTACAAAAAATGGGAATAGATGGAAAATTCCTCAAGATAGTGGAGTCTATATATAGCAAACCTACAGCCAACATCATACTCAGTGGTAAAAAGCTGGAAGCATTTCCCCTCAGATCAGGTACTAGACAGGGCTGCCCACTATCACCATTACTATTCAACATAGTGTTGGAAGTTCTTGCCATAGCAATCAGGCAGGAGCAAGGAATTAAAGGGATACAGATTGGAAGAGAAGAAGTCAAACTCTCCTTATTTGCAGATGACATGATAGTATACATAGAAATACCTAAGGAATCCAGCAAGAAGCTTTTGGAAATCATCAGGCAATACAGTAAGGTGTCAGGCAACAAAATTAATATTCAAAAGTCAGTGGCATTCCTCTATGCAAACACTAAGTTAGAAGAAGCTGATATCCAGAAATCAATTCCTTTTACTATAGCAACAAAAACAATAAAATATCTAGGAGTAAATCTAACCGAAAAAGTGAAATACTTATGTACTGAAAACTATGAGTCACTACTCAAGGAAATTGAAAAAGACACAAAGAAGTGGAAAGACATTCTATATTCATTGGTTGGAAGAATTAGCATCATCAAAATGAATATACTACCCAGAGCTATATATAAATTTAATGCTATCCCCATCAAGATCCAAGCACATTTTTTAGGACAATAGAAAAAATGCTACAAATGCTTATCTGGAACCAGAAAAGATCTAGAATTGTGAAAACAATCTTGAGAAGAAAGAACAGAACTGGAGGTATTACACTCCCAGACTGCAAGTTGTATTATAGGGCCGTTGTCATCAAAACTGCTTGGTACTGGAACATGAATAGACACACTGACCAGTGGAATAGAATTGAAAGCCCAGAAGTAAGCTCCCACACTTAGGGACATCTAATCTTTGACAAAGGTGCCCAGACTATTAAATGGGGAAAGCAGAGTCTCTTCAACAAATGGTGTTGGAAACAATGGGTTGAAACATGCAGAAGAATGAAACGGCACCACTATATTTCACCAAATACAAAGGTAAACTCCAAGTGGATAAAGGACTTGGATGTTAGACCAGAAACTATCAGATACTTAGAGGAAAATACTGGCAGAACTCTTTTCTGCATAAATTTTAAAGACATTTCAATGAAACGAATCCAATTACAAAGAACACTAAGGCAAGCATAAACCTATGGGGCTACATCAAATTAAAAAGCTTTTGCACAGCTAAAGAAACTACTACCCAAACCAAGAGACCCCTCATAGAATGGGAGAAGATCTTTACCTGCCATACACCAGACAAGAGGCTAATAACTAGAATATATAAAGAACTTGAGATTATCTAAATCTCAGCAACAAGAAAACAAATAACCCCATCCAAAAATCGGGGGAGGACATGGTCAGAATATTCACCACAGAAGAGATCCAAAAGGCCAAGAAACACATGAAAAAATGCTCCAAGTCTTTGATTGTCAGAGAAATGCAAATAAAGACAACAATGAGATACCATTTCACTCCTATGAGAATGTCATACATCAGAAAAGGTAACAGCAGCAAATGCTGGAGAGGGTGTGGGGTCAAAGGAACCCTTCTGCACTGCTGGTGGGAATGTCAATTGTTCCAGCCTCTGTGGAGAACAGTGTGGAGAACTCTCAGAAGGCTAGAAATGGACCTACCGTATGATCCTGCAATTCCTCTCCTGGGGATATATCCTAAGGAACCAAAAACACCCATCCAAAAAGATCTGTGTACACTTATGTTCTTGGCAGCACAATTTGTAATAGCCAAAACCTGGAAGCAACCCAGGTGTCCAACAACAGATGAGTGGCTGAGTATATATATACAATAGAAGACTACTCAGCTATAAAAAATGGTGACTTCATTTTCAGCTGATCTTGGATGGACCTTGAAAAATTCACGTTAAGTGAAATAAGTCAGAAACAGAAAGATGAATATGGGATGATCTCACTTTCAGGCAGAAGTTGAAAGACAAGATCAGAAAAGAAAACATAAGTAGAACCTGAAATGGAATTGGCGTATTGCACCAAAGTAAGAGACTCTGGGGTGAGTGGGAGAATACATATCCAAGAAGGATGACAGAGGACCTAGTGGGGGTTTTATTGTTATATGGAAAACTGGGAAATGTTATGCATGTACAAACTATTGTATTTACTGTCAAATGTGAATCATTAATTCCCCAATAGTGAAACTGAAAAAAAAACAAACAGGGCAAGTTAGTATAGTTATAAATATTCGCACAGATCTCAATACCAAATCAATCTGAAATCAGTTTCTTTGGATGTGTTTACAACACAAGAATGTTTGCTGTTCTGTAACCATAGAGGAGATAATTTAACTCCTTTAATTTTCTCTTAACCTGCAGTTTTACGAGTCAGCTTTGGACTTGCAGGCCTGAAGACCCAGATTTGATCCCCAGCACCATCACCTGCCAGAGTTAAGCAGTGCTTTGGTTTCTCTCTCCTTCAAATTAAAGTAAAATAAGCTTTTTTTTAAAAAAAAAATAAGATGAAACTTGAAAACACTTAAAAAATAAAAGTCAATTCTGAAATTATATTCATTATTAAAAGCAAAAGCCAGACCTGTCGAGCCCAACTTTACTAGGGGCAGTGGTGAAAAACAAGACCATGAATTCAGTAAGTAATAGTGAAATAAGTTGGTGTTTATTTTATAAAGGGAAGGTGCAAACTGAGCCTTTATAAGGGAATGAGAAGAACTCACTGGTCCTGTCATGGAAAACTAGGTCAGAATAAATAAATTATTTTTAGGCTACGTAGACATTGAAACCAACTACATTGCTCAGGATAATCAAGGATAATTTATAATTAGGAAAGGTTCATTTCAACTGGCAGCCTAGCAATTTTAAATTTGTAGATTCCTACTAACCTAACCTAACCTCAAATATGTATAAAATGATTTAGAGAAACAGATCAATTGACATTCATGATGTGACATTTCAATATAATTACTCAGTAACTGGTAAAAAAAATCTATATAAATATATGATTTAATGATCATGATTAAAATTTTGACCTAGTAAACAAACACCTGTTGACAACTGACTCATGGCTGCTCTCTCAGGTCACTCACTTTTAGAGGTGTGAGATGTCCTGTCATGAGTAGTAGTATGGACAGATCCTGTACCAGAGTCACCCAATCACGCTATTCCTGGATTCTTACATCCACAGAAACTGCATGAGGGCAACAATAGTAGCAAGAACAACAAATAGTGTTTTTCAAATATTTATTTATTTATTTTCCCTTTTGTTGCCCTTGGTTTTTTTAAATTGTTGCTGTAGTTATTATTGTTGTTGTTAGTGATATGGTTGTTGTTAGATAGGACAGAGAGAAATGGAGAGAGAAGGGGAAGACAGAGAGGGGGAGAGAGAGAAAGATAGACACCTGCAGACCTACTTCACCACCTGTGAAGCAATTCACCTGTAGGTGGGGAGCTGAGGGCTCAAAACAGGATCCTTACGCCTGGCTCTCCAACAAATTGTTTTTATTTAAGCTGCTAGATTGCAGGGGAATTTTTTTATTAGATAGAGATGAAGAGATATAAAGAGAGAAAGGGGAAGTAGATAGGGGAGAAAAATAGATACTTGCAGCCCTGCTTCACTGCTCATGAAGTTTCTTCCATACAAGTGGGGACTAGTGGCTTGAATTTGAGTCCTTGTGCATGGTAATGTGTGTGCTTAAACAGGTGCATCACCACTCAGCCCATTTCAGGACTACACTGAACTTCTCTGTTCCAGACTCTTGGAAACAGAGTTGGCAGTCAGCTGAGGTCAAGAACAAACACCTCATCACAGACCCCTGCAAGCGTCAACCCTGCTTTGACCTAGCACGTTATGATTGGGCCCTCCTCAATCGCTATCGAACAGGCCATGGCCGGTGCGCCACTATGTTCCATCGCTGGGGAGCCAGAGACGACCCGAACTGCCCCTGCGGCTCCAGACAGACTATGACCCACATAGTCAACGACTGCCACCTCTCCAGATTCAAAGGAGGTCTCGAAACTTTACATCAGGCTCAACCTGACACTGTTGACTGGCTACGGAAGAAGGGCAAACGCTAGAAGAAGAAGGGCAATCTGTTATGGAGCAATACATACAATAACCAACTTGAGTTTATTTTAGAGATGCAAAATTAGTTTGAGATTAGAAAAATCAATGAATGAAAAGAAAAAGAAAAATCAACAAATAAAGTTTATTAGGTTAAAGGAAATTTATATGGTCATCTTGAGTTATTTTTTTTAAAAAACTTTTAGCCAACATACATAAAAAGTTTTAAAAATATATTTATTAGTATTATTGTTTGCCTCCAGGGTTATTGCTGGGGCTTGGTGCTTGCACTATGAATCCACTGCTCCTGGCAGCCATATTTTTTCCATTGTTGTTGTTGCTGCTGTTGTTGTTAGGTAGGACAAAGAGAAATGGAGAGAGGAGGGGAAAACAGAGAGGGGGAGAGAAAGACACCTGCAGACCTGCTTTATCGCTTGCGAAGTGACACCCTTCACCCCCTGCAGGTGGGGAGTCGGTGGCCCTAACTGGGATCCTTGAGTGGGTCCTTGTGCTTCATACTATGTGTGTTTAACCCAGTGCGGTATATCGCCCAGCCCCTTATTTATTACTTATAAATTTGATGACAGAGACAAATTGAGAAGAAAGGGGGAGACAGAAAGAGAGAAACAGAGACACCTGCAGATCTACTTTACTACTCGTGATACTCACCCCTACCCCGCAGGCAGAGAGTGGAGATTTGAACCTGGGTCCTTGGGCTACCTGGTAATATGTGTGCTCAACTAGGTACACTACCACTCAGCCACAGAAGGGTTCTTAAAAGCAAGGAAAAATGAACAAACTCAAGTCTCATATAGTAATCATAGATGGAAGAAGTTGAGAGTATGCTGCACTACACAGCACTGTGTATGGCCCACACAGGGTGCCAGCCATAAACAAAGAAGGCGTCATGATGTGCACCTGAGCAGTGGTGTCTCTGAGAGTAGGGAGGCCAATATAAGGGGGAGAGACTCATGGAGAGCATCTGAGACACGCAGCGCTATTCTGTTTCCTGACCTGGCTGGGGATCACACGGATTTTTATTCATTTAAGTCATTCATATGTGACATATGCACTTCTCTCTAACCATGTTATTCCTCACAGTAAGAAAGATGCAGAAAAAACAGAATATATTAATGTACCATATTATCAAATCAGAGGTTAAAAAACATTATCTCATTAAATTCAGGAAAAAGTATTTGATGAAATGAATAGCCAGTTTCCAATATAAAGGCTTGGCAAATTACTATAGACAAAAGGAACATCCTTAGCCTGATAAAAGAGATGTAGGAGAACCTATAGCAAATATCATACCAAATGATAAAACATTGGCAGCATTTCTTTTAAAATGAAGCAGGAGGTAAGAATGTCTGCATTTGCTGCTTCACCTCCACCTAGGGTGAGAGAACTAGACCTTATAGTGAGATTAAGATGATAATGATAATAATAATGAACATAAAATGTAGGAAGATTGGGAAGGAGGAAAAAATAAAAGTGGTTATCAGTCATAGATGTCTACAAGGAAAATTCAAGAAAAAATGACAGATTATTAGTGAGTTCACCATGAGTTCCATAAAAAACAAAATAATCACTGATACGATTTGCTGAAATACACTAGCAACAAAGAGAACTTTGGAGTCCCCTAAAAAAGTAATGACAAAATTAAAAACAGATGCACAAAATCTTTATAACCTCAGTAAATTTAGGAAAATTTGGTAATATAAATATGTCAATTTTCTCCTGCTTAACAAACATGCGTAATAAGAAGACTGTCAAATTTAAATCAAAGAACTCCAAACAGTCAACATTGAAGGGAAGCAGAAGTCTTATTCTCCTAGACCCATTTTAAAACTGTATTAAGATACTTAATTATGACAAAGGTGGCATTGTAGATCATAAAGAAAGGGTGGACTATTTAAAATATGACCACTTGGGGGGCCGGCTGGCAGTGCACCAAGTTAAGTGTACGTGCTAGAATACACAAGGTTCCAGGTTCAAAGCCTTGGTCCCCATCTGCAGGGGAAACACTTCACCTGCAGTGTTAAGCAGGGCTGCAGGTGTCTCTCACCTTCTCTATTCCGCCTTCCTTCTTGCTTTCTGACTGTCTCTATCCAATAAATAAATAAAGATAATAAAAAATAAAATAAAATATGACCGCAGAAGCAGAAACACTTGGCTTTCTGTTTATATCAACATAATACTGAATCTTTACTTTCCACACATGCACACACTATTTTAGGATGATTATATAATCCAGAGGTCTCCAGAGGGAAAAAACTAATAGGAAATTTGATAGATAGATGATAGACAGAAAGACAAGGCAGATACACACATACAGACAGGTAGATAACAAGAAATTAGTTTACACAATTATGGAGGTTAGTAACCTCTAAATCTTCAGGGTGGCTCAACCATGTGTAAAACTCAGGGAGAGCTCATGCCCCACTTCAAACTTGTTTGGAAGAGTCCATTTTTTTGCTGAGGTCTAAAAATAGTGAGTTAGTGGTCCAGGAGGTGGCACAGTGGATAAGGCATTGGACCCTCGAGCATGAGATCCCAAGTTCAATCCCAGAATGATGTCTGGTTCTTTCTCTCTCTCCTCCTTTCTCATTAATAAACAAATAAAATATTTAAAAAATAAAAATAAGTAAAAATAGTGAGCGAGAGGATTTTTAGGAATTGGTCTTTTTTTGTTCTAGTCTGACCTTCAACTAACTGGGGATGAGTTCAACCCATGTGAGTGAGGCCAACCTGCTTTGCTGATGTCCACTGGCTTACATTTTAATCTCATCTAAAGACACTCTCACAGAAACAGCCAAAACCATGTTTGACCAGCTCACTAAGGACACAGTAACCCAGCCGAATCAACACATAAAATGACCTGTCATTGGAGCTAAAATACAGGTGGGAGCAACTAACCTTTAATATGCGAAGATTATCTTTATGATCTTAGGATAAGAGTTTTAAAGTAAGACACAGAAAGCACAAATTTTAAAGGGAACATTGTATACAGTACAACCTTGTAGGAAACAGACTTCCATGTGGCAAACAATTCCATATTAAAAAAAAAATGTGAAAGGAAAAGCCATGAGAACATTTCAAACTCAAGATTTGCTTCTGGAGACTCAAAACCTGTGACATATTAATTACATCAAGTTTTAAAGCATGCGAAGATAATATATTATATTATGCACAATAAATATTTATGGATTATAGTTTAGAATAGCTGTGGTGTGGGGACAGAAAAGAATACTTTTCTGAGTGTGGTTAAATAGCTCACTTGGATAGAGCACTGCTTTGTCTTGTGCACAACCCAGGCTCAAGTCTTGCCTCTTCTCCATTGAAGGAAGCTTCAGTGCTGTGGTTTCTTTTATACTCTGCCTCTATGAAAAAGAAAGAAAAGAAGAAATAGAAGGAGAGAAAAAGAAAAGGAAGGAAGGAAAGAAGGAAGGGAGGAAGGAAGGAAGAGAAAGAAGGGGGTAAAAGAAACTTTTTATTGTATGAGTAGAAGTAGTCTGGATCCTTCAAAAGTATCTGTAATGTTTTATTTCTCAAGTCAGTGGTGGGCATCAGTATGTATTAACATTATTCTTTCTATTGTGTATATTAAAGAAGTGAATAAATGATGATAAATTAAATAATAAGATGTGATTTCCTGGGTATCAATGAGAGAAAAAGTGAAAGTCATTATTTTGTATTGAACAGGCAATTCTTAGATGTATTGAATAAAATGCCAATAAGTTGAATTGATAGACTTGAATAAACTGAGTATTAATTAAATCACAAGTAACTGAATATTTCTGGCTGACAGCCTCTTTTAGACATTAAAAACCCACTGGAAAGGAGTTTTCCTTTTTACAAATGAAATATGCCTCTAAAGTATGAGACCCACAGGCCCACTTATTGCAATACCATTAAAATTAGATGAATTAACTTCCAAAAAAAGATTTATATGTTACATATTAACCAAGCCTTTAAAGTTTGACTTACATATACATATAAATTTTATCACTCAACAAATATTAAATACCTACTCTCTTCCAGGCATTATTTTCAGATGTTATGGATAAGCCATGAACAAGAAACACAAAGTGCTCTTAAATCATTAGTCTGATTTGTTTTAAGAGCACTCTCTTACATCACCAAAGTATCTAATTGCTAATGTCTGACTCAGGCAAAATATTTCTGTTTAAATAGTCAGGCTATTATAGGTTACAGTATACACTGTGTGTGGGAAAAATCCCCTCAGAGATTACACAGAAAATTAAGGAGTTAATTCCATTTCTGTTCAGTGTGGTAATGGAATTTTTTCTTCCAGACTGTTCACACATGTCCATTTCCCTGAAAGTACCAAGGATGATAAATTTAGAATCAAACAGTTCTGACAATAAAAGTTAACTATCCAAATCTTTAACTGCATTTCAACCGGCACGAGGTCCGGGCAAAGAAAAAATTCATAAACAGCAACATTGATTGAAGTAGAAACATAAATTATGAGAAACTGTCCAGACATCTTATAATAAAAACAGAATATTCTGTAGTTTTCTTAAACTGTCAATATTATGCAACTATTATAGTTGCCATCAGTTATATTTCAATTTTAAGCTTTTCCTTTATTTTTTTAAAAGCTGTGAAACTCAAAGCTAAAATTGAAAATCATTTTCATTACTCAAAAACACAAGCCACTAGATTTTTTCCCCTTTATTGGGGAGGATTAATGGTTTACAGCCAACAGTAAAATACAGTAGTTTGCACATGTGTAACATTTCTCAGTTTTCCACATAACAATTCAACTCCCTCTAGGTTCTCCTCTGCCAACATGTTCCAGGACCTGAACCCTCCTCCACAACCCAGAGTTTTTTACTTGGGGCAATACACCAAAACCAGTGAAGTTCTGCTTTGTGTTTTCTTTCTTTTTTTAATATTTATTTATTCCCTTTTGTTGCCCTTGTTTTATTGTTGTAGTTATTATTGTTATTGTCATTGTTGGACAGGGCGGAGAGAAATGGAGAGAGGAGGGGAAGACAGAGAAGGGGAGAGATAGACACCTGCAGACCTGCTTCACTGCCTTTGAAGCGACTCTCCTGCAGGTGGGGAGCCGGGGGCTCAAACCAGGATCCTTACACTGATCCTTGCACTTTGTGCCACCTGCGCTTAACCTGCTGCGCTACCACCCAACTCCCATGCTTTGTGTTTTCTTATTTTTCAGCTTCTCTTTTTCTAAAATTATTAGTGATTTGATACTGATAGACAAGAGTGTAGGATAAGAGGGCAATAAGTCACACAACTCCTACCACCAGCATGCCATATCCCATCTCTTCCACTGGAAGCTTCCTCATTCTTTATCCTTCTGGGAGATCTCTATGGAGCATAGAGAGTTGGATGCCTGGCTTCTGTAATTTCTTCTCTGCTGCATATGAGCTGGACATGTGTGTTGACATGCCCAGTCTGTCTCCATCTTTCCTCAGTGAGGTAGGGATCTGGGGAGGTGGGGTTCCAGGACACATTAGAGAAGTCACCTGCCCAGGGAAGGCAGGTTGGCATCATGGTAGTATTTTTCAACTTATGTCTATGAGTGAGATTATCCCATATCCATCTTTCTCTTTCTAACTTGTCTCACTTAACATAATTCCTTCAAGCTCCAAGGTGAAGTGAAGGAAGTAAAATCAACATTTTTAATAGATGAGTAGTATTTCATTGTGTATACATAACACAACTTACTCAGCCACTCAGCTGTTGTTGGACACCTGGGTTGCTTCTAGGTTTTGGCTATCACAAATTGTGCTACTATGAATATAGGTATACACAAATCTTTTTGGACAGGTGTTTTTGGCTCCTTAGCATATATCCCCAGGAGAGGAATTGCAGGGTCATAGGATTTCTAGCCTTCTGAGAGTTCTCCAGACTGTTCTCCACAGAGGCTGGATCAATTTAAATTCCCACCAGCAGTACAGGAGGGTTCCTTTGTCTCCACAACCTCTCCAGCATTTGTTGCTGTTACCTGTTCTGATGTATGACATTTTAACAGAAGTGAAAAGATATCTCATTGTTGTCTTTATTTGCATTTCTCTGACAATCAATGACTTGGAGCATTTTTCCATAAGTTTGTTGGTTTTCAGATCTCTTCTTTGGTGAATATTCTGCTCATATCCTCATTTTTGGATGGGGTCATTTGTTTTCTTGTTGTTGAGTTTGGTGAGATCTTTATAAATTTTGGTTATTAACCTCTTGTCTGATATATAGCATATAAAGATCTCCTATTCTGTGAGGAGTCTCTTTACTTGGGTGGTGGATTCTTTTGCTGTGCAGGAGCTTTTTTAAAATTTCTTTATTTATTGGCTAGAGACAGCCAGAAATCAAGAGGAAGGGGGGTGATAGAGAGGGAGAGAGACAGAGACACCTGCAACCCTGCTTTACCACTCGTAAAGCTTTCCCCCTGCAGGTGGGAACTGGGGGCTGGAACCCAGGTCCCTGAGCATTGTAACACAAGTGCTCAGCCAGATGTGCCATCACCCGGCCCCGTGCAGAAGCTTTTTAATTTGGTATCATTCTATTGGTTCATTTTTGTTTTAGTCTTCTTTGTAATTGTATTTGTATCATTAAAGATACCTTCAAAATTTAGATGGAAAAGAGTTCTGTCAATATTTTCCTCTAAGCATTTGATAGTTTCTGGTTTAACATTCAAGTCCTTGATCCATTTGGAATTTACTTTTTTAAAAAATATTTATTTATTTATTCCCTTTTGGTGCCCTTGTTGTAGTTATTATTGTCATTGTTGTTGGATAGGACAGAGAGAAATGGAGAGAGGAGGGGAAGACAGAGAGGGGGAGAGAAAGATAGACACCTGCAGACCTGCTTCACCACCTGTGAAGTGACTCCTCTGCAGGCGGGGAGCCAGGGGCTTGAACCGGGATCCTTACACTGGTCCTGGCGCTTTGTGCCACATGCGCTTAAGCCGCTGTGCTACCGCCCGACTCCCTGGAATTTACTTTTGTGTTTGGTGAAATACAGTGGTTCAGTTTCATTCTTCTACATGTTTCAACCCAGTTTTTCCACCACCATTTGTTGAAGATACTCTCCTTTCCCCATTTGGTAGTCTGGGCACCTTTGTCAAAGATTAGATGTCTGTGGGTGTGGAAGACACTAGATTGTTGTTAAAATTCGGTGGCTCGAAATTTTAACAACAAATGGTGCCCACGTGGACCTGACCTGCGCATCTCTCAGATAAGTAAAGACAATTTGGCTACCTATGCACTATGGCCTTCTCTTCTGCTTGTGAAGAGATCTACAAAGGCCTCTGCTCTTTCTTCACAAGACTGTTTTGCTGTTTCTGGAACATTTATCTCTGGACCACTCTGTGGTTTCCACTCGCTCGGGCGAACTCAGAACAGCCAGCGGGAATAGCCAGTGGGTGGGAGGCGAGGCGCGGAGCTGCTATTTCCACCTGGTTAAACAGCCAGCCAGCCGGCTGCGCCCAGACAACCCCGCGCACTGCACCCGTAGCCCCGCAGCCCCGCAGCCCGCAGGAGGCTGACGCCAGCCCGCAGGAGCCCGACGCCAGCATGCAGGAGCCCGATGCCAACACGCTGGAGCCCGATGCCACCACGCAGGAGCCCGATGCCAACAGGCTGGAGCCCGATGCCAACACGCAGGAGCCCGATACCACCACACAGGAGCCCGATGCCAGCACACAGGAGCCCAATGCCACCACACAGGAGTCCAATGCCACCATGCAGGAGCCTGATGCCACCACACAGGAGCCCGATGCCAACACACTGGAGCCCGATGCCAACATGCAAGAGCCCAAGGCCAGCCCACAGGAGCCGGCTCTCCACTGCGTGGCGCAGGGCACTGGACGCGTGATCCCTCCACGCTGCTCAGCCACTGCGAGCAGGGCAGCAGACATGGCAGGGTCATGGGGCAGGGCCGCGGCGGCCTATCATGGTCACCACCCCTGGGCACCTCGGCCCACGCCTTCTACAATGCTTGCCCACCGCCCTCTTGCTATAAATTCTGGAACGATCCCGGACCTCCCGGACCCCCGGGCTCCCTGCTGAAACTGGGCACACGAGATCTCCAGCTGCCAGTCCGGTCTGAAGGGAGACAAGCTGGAGTACGCAGAGATTTGTACAGAGATCGCAACCTGCAATTCCTAGAAGTGGAGCTGCACGGGAAGCCACCTCCGGATGGTGAACCCCCCCACAACAACTAAGACAGTACATATCTAAATTCGTGTTTAAAATGACATGTCTTTGTAACAAAGGTTTCTCTCCTTGTGTATTAATGACCATGTTTATGTGTATGTTTAAAGTTTGGTAAACAATAACTTTAAGGCTAAATTCTTACTAGACAAAGTTAAATGAAAAAGGTTTTCAACATAATTCTCATAAAGATAAAATTAACTTACATTTAAAGTCTGAGGTAAAAATTAGTTAACAATCAATATATTTTAACTAAGTTGGTCTAAACAAAAGGTTAAACAGACTTGTTGATATGTAAAACTCTCCATTACCTTCTCTATTAGAAATGTTAGATCGCACAATGGCTATGCTAATTATTCTCATGCCTGAGGTTTCCTTTCCTGCACAACTAGGGTGTGACTCCATTTGAATGGGTGTAACAAAAGGTTAAAAGACGTTGTTGATATGTAAAAGTCTCAAATTCCTTCTCTATTAGAAATATGCTAATAACAAGTTTTGTTTCATAGTAAGTAAATTGCAGCCAGCTGCCTTTGGGACTCTAGGCCGTTCCCCGCCCACATGCAAATGCCCGTCGAGGCAAGTACGCCCCCCAGAGGCAAGAAATGTTTTTTTTTAAGCTGATAAAATTTTGCCCACAGAGGCAAGATAAGGCCCCCTCAGGCCTTCCCTTGACAGCACACTGGTTCTTGTTACTTGCTTACATGTTTCTCCATGTTTGTGCCAGTTTCTTTTTTAAAAATGCCTGTATGATATATGTTTCTGTTCACCCCACAACCTTGATACTATAGTCATTTAGTTAAAAAGAAAAGGGGGAATTGTTGTATGCTTTACATTGGGTTCTAGTTCTCCCCCGCCAAGAGAATTGGATCAGTCCTGTTAATTTCGCGGGCCTGCTTGGCCCCACCCCAAGGAACCCCGCGAGAGTTCCAAAGTTGCAGAGTTCCAGAGTTCGAGAATTCGGGAGTTAGAGGGTTCCTGAGTTCCAGAGTAAGAGAGAGTGCTTGCGCCGCCGCAAAGAGACAGCAGAGTTCTGTTTGGTGATTAGTTTGGTTTAGTTTATGAATCGTTGTTCCTGAATAAAGAAATACAGCTTCCCTGCACAGCCGTGTGTCTGGTCGTCTCTGTTACCCGCCCGTGAAGCTAGCCCACCAGCTGGAGCCTCCGAAATTTTAACAACACTAGATTTTTTTTTTTAACTTTAGAGGGTTTCAAGGTATTATGAGTTTGAGGTCAACATACATACTTTGGTCACTTACAATTTATCGATGGCATGAAAAAGTAAACACTTAAGTAAAATAGCCCTTTGACATCATCTCTCAACAACGAAAAACCTAAAATGAATGTTCTTATTTCCTCTTACATGTTAAAATAGTGAAACTCAGGGCACAGTGATAATTTCACATTTGTCCATTCTAATCCATATACTAAATGTACTCGTAGTTATTTTTCACTATTGCCATATGTGATTCACAGAGCACATACACAATGGGTGTCCCTTATGCGCCTTTTGTTCTAGGAGTGAGCAAAAATGAGATTGTTCCTTTTTTCATTTAATTGCTTGTCAAGTAGGGGAGAAAATGTTGATTGGGTGGCCATCAAATCAGCAAGTAATGTGTGAGTGACCAGTACTAGTTATGGTTAACCCAGTGTTAACCATACTTGCGAAGAGGGGTGAGTGGATTGAGAAGGGAGGGAAATCTGGGCAGGCTTCTTGGTGGAAGTGGCCCTTGACTTCAGAAGTGAAGAATACTAGGACTTATCTGGATAAAGAAGGCAGGGAAGAGGTTCTGGAGACAGAGTCTTGGCATCGTGTATCTGGCATTATGTCTGGAGGTTAGTGGGAGCTTTCTAGAGACACAGAATGAGCAGTAACCTGCACAAGATGAGAACTGGGAGGCAGGTGAAGACCTGATAATAAGGGCCTGGTAGGCCCACAGCAGAGTGTCTTTCTCTTCACACACATGCATTCCGTGAACTCTCCTTATGCTTGCAATATGGGCAGCAGATGGGTGATAGACCTTTGTATGGGGGCAACAAGGGAGCAATTAGAAAGCTGTACCAGCAGCCTGAGTGAGGGGTGTCTTCTGGGGTGGTGTGACATCTATAAAGACCCTTTGGAGTTGAAATTGGCAGAACTTTGTGATGGGTTGATAATAAGAATCTGGATTGGATTTGTGGTCAAAAGTGTTCATAATGAAATATAATTAACTATACAATTACAGCTAATAGGGAAATCATATTATGTCTAATTAGTATCCATAAATCTTAACAGTAGAAGGTTCAAGAACTACATTTAGATGGCGTTATTTCAGTAAAAAGGACTTTGGCCAAACGGTCTGGTTTGAGTTCACATTTCTTTTATGGAAGAAAATGTTCCTTGATTACATTGACTGGCTCATGTCTCTTCTCTCAATGTTTCATTTAAAACTAAAATCAACATTATTACATTGGGGGGGGTTATCCGGTGAAATATTTCGAAAACATTAGGAGCTTGAGGATCATAATTTTCCTATTTAGCTTTATGTAAGTTTTTACCTTTTAGAATAATACTCCTGGTTTTATAAACTAACATAGCCTACACTTCACTAAATTAAAAACAAATCCTGTGAAAGGGAGGTAAAGATATTCACATTGGCTTATTATTTTCTCTCTGTGCTGTTCCAGGGATAAATTGGAGGCCAGACACATGGACAGGACTGCTGAGTGGCCTCCCAGGCTCAATTTCTTCATTTAGAGGGAGAGGAGTTAGAAGAAGGGAGAAACAGAGAAGAAGAAACACTACAGCACTGTTTCACCATGTATGGTGCACCAGCTTGGACCCAATCCCTGTGCATGGTAAGGCAGCTTTTCTACTCAGGGAGTGCTGAGTTATCTCCAGTCTCTTGACTCATTTTTCTGTAAGTGCATGTAGACTACTGAAACTTTACAGCTGAATTTATTTATTTATTTTTAAAATTATTATTTATTTTCCCTTTCGTTGCCCTTGTTTTTATTGTTATAATAGTTATTATTATTGTTGTTGTCGTTGTTGTTAGATAGAACATAGAGAAATGGAGAGAGGAGGGGAAGACAGAGAAGAGGAGAGAGATAAGACACTTGCAGACCTGCTTCACCGCCTGTGAAGCGACTCCCCTGCAGGTGGGGAGCCGGGGGCTTGAACTGGGATTCTTTTTTTTTTCTTCTTCTTTTAAAAATTTTTTTTAAACTACTTTTTTTTTTCTCCAGGGTTATTGCTGGGCTCGGTGCCTGAACCATGAATCCACCGCTCCTGGAGGCCATTTTTTCCCCTTTTGTTGCCCTTGTTGTTGTAGCCTCGTTGTGGTTATTATTATTACCATTGTTGATTTTGTTCATTGTTGGATAGGACAGAGAGAAATGGAGAGAGGAGGGGAAGACAGAGGGGGAGAGAAAGATAGACACCTGCAGACCTGCTCCACCGCCTGTGAAGCGACTCTCCTGCAGGTGGGGAGCCGGGGGCTCGAACTGGGATCTCTACTCCGGTCCTTGCGCCACGTGCACTTAACCCACTGCGCCACCACCCGACCCCCTCGAACTGGGATTCTTATGCTGGTCCTTGCGTTTAGCGCCACGTGCGCTTAACCTGCTACGCTACCACCCGACCCCCTATTTATTTATTTATTTATTTATTTATTTATTTACTTAACTTTGGTACTTAGGATCATACTAGGGTCTCATACAGACAAAGCATACAATTTACTATTAAATCTTTTAACAACCCCTGCTGCTCTGCCTCCTCCACCACCCTCAAATTCTCAAAGCATTTGCAATAACTCCCAGGACATTCATGAAAATAAGCTTTAGTGGGGCTGACTAGTGGTACATTTGGTTAAGCAGTCATTACCATGCGTGAGGTCCCAGCCTCAAGTCCCCGGTTCCTACCTACAGAGGGGAAACTTCATGAGTGGTGGAGCAGTGTTGCAGGTGTCTCTCTCTCTCTCCCCATCTCCCTCTTTCCTTCGTTCTTTTTATTTCTGTCTGTTTCTGCAAGAAGAAAAAAGCCACTGGGAGCAGTGCACACATCATGCAGGTGCTCAAACCCAATGGCAAAAAAAGAGGGTGTGATGAGCTGTAGCACACTAAGTTAAGCATACACAGTACTAAGTGCAAGGATCCATGCAAGGATCCTGGTTTGAGTCCCTGGCTCTCCACCTGCAAGGGGTTTGCTTCACAACTGGTGAAGCAGGTCTGCAGGTGTCTTTCTCTCTCTCTCTCTCCCCCTCCCCCTCTTTCAATTTCTCTCTGTCCTATCCAATAAAAAATGGAAAAAATGGCCTCCAGGAGTGATGGATTCAAAGTGCCGGAAAACCAAGCCCAGCGATAACCCTGGAGGCAAAAGAAGAAGGAGAAGGAGGAGAAGAAGACCATTTAGCAAAGTATAATCTATTCTTCTATTGCTGCGTAGGCTGCTTTGGTGTGAGTGGAAGTTCAAGGTGGGCCGAGGTAGACAGCATAATAGTTATGCAAAGAGTCTCTCATGCCAAGACTCCAAAGTCCCAGGTTCAATCCCCCACACCATAAGCCAGAGCTGAGCGGTGCTCTGGTAAAAAAAAAAAAAAAAAAAAAAAGGAAAAAAAAAGAAAAAAAGGAAAAGAAAGACATTTGTGGTCTGGGAGTGGCTAAGGCACTAGACTCTCAAGCATGAGGTCTTGAGTTCAATCCCCAGCAGCACATGTACCAGAGTGATGTCTGGTTCTTTCTCTCTCTCCTATCTTTCTCATTAATAAATAAAATCTTAAAAAAAAAAAAGAAAGAAAGAAAAGAAAGACATCCAGTGTGCACTAGACAGCGGGCTCAGGTGCTGAAAGCCAGCAAGGGCAATGTGCACTCCCCAGACTCCAGAGTGCTCTCATTAGCAGGCGTGACAAGCTCTTCCCCTTCCTCTCCTCTGCTGTCCACCCTCCATCCTGGAACATAACAATCCTCTCCACTAGCTTGCAAAAGGTGATCACATCAGCAAGTGAAGACAGCAGAGCTGGACGGCTAGCAACTTCACCTCCTTGGAAGGTTGTGCAACATTCTCCTGAAGCATAGAGATTACTAGGTCTGCCTGACTGAGTAGCAAAAATGATTGGGTTGCTTGGAACTGTGGTGGGATAAATGTGGGAGTGGGGTAAAAACACTGAGGAAAGCAAGACAAAGGGAAGCAGTTCCCTCTCGTGTGGCCTTTCTGTAAAGGGCATATGATGCAAAAGTAAACTTCTGTTTTGTGACTGAATTTAGTCTTGTGTGTCTGTGATTAGATCGTGAAGCAATAAGAGTTTCCAGTCTGGTCAGGAATAGCACCTCCATGCCCATCCTAAAGTTACAGGCTGAAGCAGGGGCTCACAATTCCTATTACCACTGTAAACTACCTTCACTTTCCCAAAGACTTGAACTTAGAACCAGAGATCCTTTGTGCTACCTAGGCTGACCGATCTTCCTATATGGATTCCTTATAATACCTTGTTGTCTTTATCTCTGGTGTTATCCTAGAGATTTAGTAGCCTCCAGATGTTATAACACATGTTTTTCTTTTTTCTCACTCTTTCTTTCTTCCTGCCTTCCTTTTTTTTTTTTTTTTTTTGGTACCAGAACACTGCTCAGCTATGAAGGACTGAACCTGGGACTTTGGAGCCTCAGGCATGAGAGTCTTTTTGCATATATGCTACCTACCCCACTGCACATGGCTTTCCTTAATCAAATATGATATTTGCTTCATTCTACATGTGATAACTCAAAGCCTGGTACACTGGGTGTATAGTTTCTGCTATAAAAACAGAAAATAATACAGTCATTGGATAGAAGCCAATAATAGAAGTGAGCGAAGGAAATCGCAAAACTTAGGGCATTTGACACACTTATCGACTCCTTGGGACAAAGCAGCTCTAGCTGTTGGTTACACACAAGCTGCCAAGCTTCATGTCATCTGATCCTGTTGTCTCAGCCACAATTGATTAGACTCTGGACATGATCCAAACACCAGCCAGTAAATGCTTCATGCTGGATGAGGACTAACCAGATTAGGGTGGGAGCTTGTGCTCAAGGTTTCTGCAGAGTAGATTTGGAGAGGAAGCAGTTCAGCTAAGTCGCAGATATGGTGGCATCACAGGAGGAGCCTTGAAATCTACTAGGAGTTTTGTCCCCAGAGGAACTCAACATGAGGCATAACCAGTGAAGTACAATGTCCAATACTCCCCAACCCCCACATTATCGAGATACAAATGAAATAGAACACAGTGTTAATCTAAGTATGATATGCTCTATGTACATGGTGAGAAATATTCACCACAATAAGGCTAGTTAACACATCCTTCACTTCAGAAAATAACTACTTTTTTGTTGTTTTTATGGTAAGGACGATCAAGATCTACCCTTAGCAACTTTTTTTCTTTCTTTTTTTAAATATTTATTTATTCCCTTTTGTTGCCCTTGTTGCCTTAGCAACTTTCAAGTGTACAGTGAGGTACAGTTAACTGCAGTCACACATCAAAGAGTTCAAACTTCCATTTTGACTAGTTGTAGAGATGCATCATCTTTAACCAACATCTCATTTCCCCCAACTCAAATTTCTGGAAACCACCAATCTAGTTTTGCCTTGATGAGTCAGACCTTTTAGATCCCACATATAAGCAAGATCATGCGGTATTTGCCTCTCCTTAACTTACTTCATTTAGCATTGTGTCAAGATTCACCCATGCTTTCCGAAACAATATTCCATTGTTTGTAAGTGGAATGTTTACCAATTTATCCACCAGGTTTATTTCTGCATGGTTGCCTATGATGAACAATGCTGCAATAGGCACGTTGGGGGGGGGGCTTTACAGATATCTTTATCTGAGAGTGATTCTATTTCCTTTCCATAAATACCCAGAATTGGGATTGCTGGATCATGTGGTAGTTTTGTTTTTAATCTGTTGAGGAACTTCCATACTGTTTTCCAGAGTGCATCAGTTCACATTCAGACAAAGGTTCCCCCTTTTTCTTCATTCTTGTCAGTATGTGTTATCTCTTTTACTTTTTGATAACAGCCACTTGAACAGGTGTGTGGGGCTATTGCACTGCGGTTTTGATTTGCATTTCCCTGACGAGTAAGGATATTGAGTACTTTTGTATTATTGGCTATTTGTATATCTTCCTGGAGGGGAATGTCTATTCAGATCCTTTGCTCATGTTTTAGATCGTTTGGATTTTATTTATTTATTTATTTATGCTATTGATTCAGTTAATTCCTTTTATAGTTTGGATGTTAAGACCTTATTCAATAAGCAGTTTGCAATTTTCTTCCACTTTCAAAGATGTCTTACAGTCTTGTTCATTTTAATATACAAAGTTTTTAGTTGAACTTAGCCACACATTAAATTTTGCCTTAATGTCATATCCAAAACTTCATACCTATGACAGTATCAAGTCCAATTTATTAAGTCTAGGATCAAGCTCTTAGTTATGTTTTCTTCTAGGGTTCCATGGCTTTAGGTTTAATATTTATGTTCTTAACCCATTTAAAGTTTTTATGAGCAAGATAAGGCAGTGGTTTAATTTAATTTTCTTGCATATGAACAGCCAGTTTTCCTAGCACAATTTGTTGAAGAGACTAACTTTTCCGTACTTACTTTTCTTGGCCCCCTTTTCAAACGCTAGTTAACTGTATATATATATGGATTTATTTCTGGCTCTTCTGTTGAACTGATAATTTTTTTTTCTGTCATCACAGTCAGCATTGAATACCTGCATCACTCTACTTTTCTCAGAGGCCATTTCTTGGATAGTGGATGAGAGAGGAAGAGGGAGAGCGAAAAAGAGAGGGAGAAGGAAAAACACCTGCAGCACTGCTCCACTGCCTGTGAAGCTTTTTCCCCCTGCAGGTAGGGACCAGGGGCTTGAACTAGGGTCATCATGCATGGTAACGTGTGTGCTCTACCAGATGAGTTACTATCTAGCTCCACTATGTACCTTTTAAAAACGATTTGTGTGAGAGAAAAAAGCTAGAGCACTGCTTAGTTCTAGCATATGATGGTGACAATGACTGGACCTGTGACATTTAAGGCCTCAGATATGCATGCTCATTTCACATCCTCTGTACAATCTCCCTGGTCCTATGAATCTGTTTCATACCAGCATCGTGTTGCTTTGATTACCATAGCTTTCTAATATAGTTAAGGAATCCTCCTGTCTTGAACAATGCTCCATTTCTCCACTGAAACCAGCCCTGAGGGCAGCACATGTGCTCAGGTGCTCCATGTCTCTGCTTCCACTTCTCTATCTGTATCTGAATAAAGAGCATCAAAAGTGGTGAAGTTGCACATGCTTGAGGCCAAGATGATAAATTAAATAGAAAATCAAAAAGCAAAGGGTGAGGAGATATTCCAGAGGGTGGATTAAAAAAGAAAAAAAAGAAAGACATTATCATTACAACATATTCCCACAGCCTGATGTGTAGACAGTATCAGTTTCCTGAGGAGAGAACTACTAGTACTAGTAACAGTGCTAGGTATTACGTATCCACAAACTCTTATGACAGAACACCAGGATGCAGTGATGGGAGGCAGAGGAAGGTAGTGCTAGGTGCTGATGCTAGAGGGCTTTGTGTCGACTTTGTGAAAGACTCTGAAGGACATGCAATCAGGGTTATAAAATATACGTATATATTTAAGTTTATAACTATCTTAAGGGGAATCACTATTTAAAACTTATGACTCCAGGTTGACTTTTTCCATTCACACTCATAGAGAGTGGGGTGGGCAGAAGCCAGAGACACACCCAGCATCACTGCACACTCTCCATGTGGTGTGGGGGCTCAAACCTGAGCTACGCCCATGGTGTGGCAGGTGTCTTACCTGGTGAGCTATGTCTCTAGCTCCATAACTTATACTTGCAAAAAACACCATTAGCAGCAGCTTTTCATTTTTCTCCTGCAAATGCAGTCACTAGCATTTTACATTTACACATGATTTAATGTCATTTTACTTATTTCAGTTTGACGATATCTTTGATGGTAGTGTGTGCGCTTGCCTATATTCCAGATTTTAAGGCTCTCTATAACAGAATGTTTTTGTTTTGTTTTACCGAAAGCACCACTCAGCTCTGGCTTATGGTGGTGGAGGGTGGGTTTGAACCTTCCTCAGGTACTAAAGTCTTTTTGCATAACCATCATGCTGTCTCCGTATTCCTCAGGCATTACAGATTTGAAGTTATATCTTAACCTCACGGCTTAAGTATCTTTTCACATTTTTAAATCTGTTCTTTATTTTTAGCTTCCCCCTTTCATTAAGGACCTGTTATTTGAGTTTTTAAAAGATGTATGTATGCATGTATGCATTTACTTACTATGAGAGAGAGAATGGGGGATGGTGGAGAGGACCAGAGCACTGCTCAGCTCTGGCATAAGGCGGTGTCTGAGATTGAACCTGCAGCCTCTATTGTCTTGGGCACATGAACTAGCACTCTAACAGGATGAGCTATCTCTCTGGCCCCAGGGTGTTATTTTTGTTTCAACTGAATCCAAATACTTTTTCTTTGCAGTCATTTTCTTTCATCACTACATGAATCTTGTCCCATATCTATACTTCTCTTTTAGGGTGTAAATTTGAGGGTATTTTTCTTGTTTCCCTATACCCAACAATATATTGTAGCATCTATTTTAGAACTTCTGTCTTTTAATCACAGGCTTTGCTTTATTCTAACTGTATATGGTGAGCCCATTTCATAACAATCCAACCCCTTTCCTTTCCTTCCCTTTCCTTCCCTTTCCTTCCCTTCCCTTTCCTTTTCCTTCCTTTCCACATTCCTTTTTTCTTTTTTGTACATGCTATACTCCAAACTAAAGAAGATCTGCATATCTGTAGCAGGCATCTGTCTTTACTCCTCATTTCTTCTGTTTACTGACTTATTATCTAACTCTAAGGAACAAACTGATTCTAATGGACTCACCCTGCTCTCCATTTCCTCCTAGGTGGCCACTAACAGGATGCGAGATCAAATTTTTCATACAATTAAAACATAAATCGACAGGGGATATAAAACATCTGGACTTTGGGGTAAGCATTTGGTAGCGTATGCATTACAGAAATGGAAATAAATTTCTTTGGTTCTTGATACCACAAAATAAATCTTAGATAGGAGTATAAACAATGGAGAGTTTGAAAATGAAGTAGCATGTAGGTGAATGATCTTGGTTTAGACTAGTGGACATGGTGGAGTTTTATGTCAAACTTAACTTTGTTTAACTCTTCATAAATAAGCTAGAAGACTAATTAAAAAAAACTCTTTCCCTACATATTTAAGTGACTTCAAGCTGGGAGGTGTTAAACATGATATGATGAAAAAGACTAGAATAAGTGGAGAGGCAGAATGATAAATATTTTTTCCCATTAATCAGAAAAAATATAAAATGATAGCTGAGTGTGAGAACAATTTCAAGTTATTAAAAGGGAAAAAAAAACATGGGTGAAAGAAGAACAATGTTGAAAGAAGCCATGGGGAGCAATTTGTAACATAGTATAGAAATTAAACTGGTCATTGTTATATAGAGTTCTCATAAAATGACTAATATTTAACAATGGTACATATAATTTGTTGACCTAAATGTCAACACAATAATCAATATTTTTATTGTAGTCATAAAACTCTATGCACAAATTCATGCATTTTATATTTAATATCTTGTTATTAATGTCAAGCACTGTACAGTAAGAGGTTAAAATGGGAAAAAACTAACAATTGATGGAAATTGACCTCCATTTTCTATAAGCAATGTGTGCCATCCACACTTAGCTTTATCTTGCTTTTTTCACTGAACATAATGCAGGAGACACTTTAACAGTAAGTAGAGATAATTCTAACTCCTTTTACAGTTGCAGAGAGCTCTACTGTATAAATATACAGTAATTTATTGTATTATTCAAGATGGAAATTTGGGTTGTTTATTTGGAATTAAAAATATGATAGTGATATAATCTGATTAGGACTTCAAAATGATCGAGATGGTTGGTATGTGAGGAATAACTAGGGTTATAGTGGTCGCACACGACTTGTATGACTGAGGTTTAGAGGTCTCAGGTTCAATCTCCAGCACCACCATAAAACTGAGCTGAGCAGTGCTCTGGCTTCAAAAGAAAATAATGTGGTGAAGCAGTGCTGCAGATCTATCTATCTATCTATCTATCTATCTATCTATCTATCTATCTATCTCCCCTTCTCTCTTCATTTCTCTCTGTCTCTACCCAATATATAATAAAGAAGATATTTTTAAAAGAAAAAATAGAGGAGGTCAGGAGGTAATGCAGCGAGTTAGGTGCACATGGTGCAAAGTTCAGGACCGGCATAAGGATCCTGGTTCGAGCCCCCGGCTCCCCACCTGCAAGGGGTCCCTTCAAAGGTGGTGAAACAGGTATGCAGGTGTCTCTCTCTCTCCCCCTTTGTCTTCCCCTCCTCTCTCCATTTATCTCTGTCCTATCCAACAACAACAACAGCTATGACAACAATAGCAATAACAACTACAACAGGCACAACAAGGGCAACAAAATGGGAAAAATGGCCTCTAGAAGCAGTGGATTCATACTGCAGCCACTGAGTCCCAGCAATAACGCTGGAGGCAAAAAAAAAAAAAAAAAAGAAAAAGAAAAAAAAAGAGAGAAAGAAGGAAAAAGTACTGGCTTCTGGACTTCTCTTCTAGAGATTATAGGGTGCTTGGTGAACTGTATGTAGGAAGTAAAGGATAATAAAAAAGCAAAGTGATTCCCAATTTGGAGGTTTCATAAGCTGGGTGGGTGGAGAAGACTAAGGAGAGGAAGCTTTTGGCTGTTTTGACTGCACAGATTGGGGGGGGGGTATCCAGGTACATCCAGTAATCAGGCAGAGGTATCAAATAAGCCTTTTGGAATTTGAATCTGTAGTTCAGGACAGATTATTAGAGAAAACATGTTGGATGTTACTAACACATAGCCACAACACTGGCCATACACAAGCTAAGGTACACATCCTTCCCAGTGAGCAATCTTTCTAGACCTACTTTCTTGATTCCTTGCTCACCACACAGATAAGCCTCCCTTGCAGCTTTGAAGTTCTAGCTCTGTAAGCAGTGAGGCTCTGAACCTGGCACTTCCCCAATGTACTTGGGTGATCCTTAAGGCTTTGACACAATGAGCAGTTATCTGAGTGGCCTCTGAATCTAAAGGAAAGTGAGGAATTTGAGCTCAAAACTTTTTCTTAATTTGATTTGATTTTTAAGCCTGTAACTTTTAAGTCATTGCCTGAAGGCCAAGAACCAACTATTGGCAAATTAGATACACATATTGTGTTGAAATGTAATGTGAGCGTTTAACCAGGTGTGCCACTGCCTTGCCCCTATTGTGTTGAAATGTAAGGTCATATAATATGGTTTTTGGGATGGCTGTTAAGTCTAAAGAACGATTAAATTAATAATTCATCAAAGTATATATTAGTTCAAGGTATAATGGCAGCAAATTACATTTAAAAATAAACTGAATCCTAGATATTTTTTTACATTTCCATGTAAGAAACTTGTCATAATGCCATATCTTAATTTTTTTTTATTGGGGTGATTAATGGCTTATAGTAAATACAGTTTTTGATACACGTGTAAATTTCTCAATTTTCTGCAAAACACTCTCAACTCCAGCCTAGGTCCTCCTCCACCATCATGTGCCAGGACCTGAACAACTAACTACCCCACCCCAGAGTCCTTTACTTCAGAGCAATCCACCTAGGAAAGTTCAAACTTTGTGTGTTCCCCTTTCTGTTCTTCTTCTTTTTTAAAATTATCTTGATTTATTTATTGAATAGAGACAGAAATCGAGAGGGAAGGGGATATAGAGAGTGTGAGAGACAGAGAGACACCTGCAGCCCTGCTTCACCACTTGTGAAGCTTTCCCCTTGCAGTGGGGACTGGGGGCTCGAACCTGGGTCCTTGTGCATTGTAACATGTGCACTCAACCAGGTGCGCCACCACCCGCCCCCTCCCCTTTCTGTTCTTATTTCTCAACTTCTGTCTATGAGTGAGATCATCTTATACTCATCTTTCTCTTCCTGGCTTATCTCCCTTAATATGAGTCCTTCAAGCTCCTTCTAAGATAAGGTGAAGAAGGTGAATTCATCATTCTCAATAGAAGAAGAAGAATAGCTGAGTAGTATTTCATTGCATATATATACCACAACTTTCTCAGCCACTCATCTCTTATTGGACACCTAGGTTGCTTCCACGTTTTGGCTATTATAAATTGCACTGCTACGTTACACAGATCTTTCTGGATGAATGTGTTGGATTCCTTAGGATATATCTCCAGGACAGGAATTTCTGGGTCATAGGGTAGGTCTTTTTCTAGCCTCTGAAAGTTCTCTAGAGTGTTCTCCGCAGGGGTGGGACCAATTTACATTCCCACTAGCAGTTCCTTTACCCCTGTAGCCTCTCCAGCATTTGTTGCTGCTACCTTTTCTGATGTATGATATTCTCACAGGAGTGAAGTGGTATCTCATTGTTGTCTTTATTTACATTTCTCTGACAATCAATGACTTGGAGCATTTTTTCATATGTTTTGTTTGTTTTTGCTAAATCTGGTAAGCTATTATATATTTTTGGTAAGCTATTATATATATTTTGGGTACTAGCCTTTTATATGATATATGGTATGTAAAGATCTTTTCCCATTTTTTTTCTTTTCCTCCCATTTTGTAAGGAGTCTCTTAGTTTGGGTAGTAGTTTCTTTTGCTGTGCAGAAGCTTTTCAATTTGATGTAGTGCCATTGGTTTATTTTTGGTTTTTTATTCCTTGCAATTGGATTTGTATTATTAAGATGCCTATAAAAGCATAGATGGAAACATTTTCCATCTCCCAACACTTTCCTTTACGCATTTGATACTTAGAAGTCTAACATCAAAGTCCTTGAGCCATTGGGAGTTTACTTTTGTGTGTGGTAAATGTAATGGTTCATTTTCATTCTTCAGCATGCTTCAACTTAATCTTCCCAACACCTTTTGTTGAAGACACTCTTCTATCTTCATTTAATAGTTTGGTCCTCCTTTTCAAACATTAGATGTTCATATGTATAGGGGCTAGTGCCACATCTTTTTAAAATGTTCCACGAGGGATTAAAGATGGTGATTACTATTCATGTTAGTGGTTTGTAATTGAAAGGTAACACATGAGAGAACTTGTGTGCTGGTATCTGAATGATTTTTACTAAAATTCATTTTGTTTCACCCATAAGCTAATGAGAAAGGTGAAAAGTTAATAGATCAGAAGTCGAAATCCCACGGAATGTATTAGACACACTCTGTCTAAGTAGATATCGAGCGTATTAGAAAAACTGCAAAGATGCCAAGTTACTCATCTGTAGTGCTCTTAACTCAAAAAGTTTTAACCACTCTGGTTTAATTAGTAAATTACAAGCTAACAAATTGTTTGTCAGGCCAAATATGAAGCTGGCCTTGTCTCTGTGATGCAAACTATGTGATGCCCCAAAGCAAGGACGCTCTGCATTCTCACACTGAAATCAGAGCCGGGCTCCAGGGAAGCCTAGAGATATGCCAAACATCTGGGCCCTTTTAGCTGCTTGCTTTTATTTTTAAAAACAAAATACACGGGACTTGGGTAGTGGTGCAGTGGGTTAATCACACATGGCACAAAGCACAAGGACCAGCTCTTAAGGATCTCGGTTTGAGCCCCTGGCTCCCCACCTGCAGGGGGGTCTGCTTCACAAGCAGGTCTGCAGGTGTCTATCTTACTCTCCCCCTCTCGGTCTTCACCTTCTCTCTCCATTTCTCTCTGTCCTATCCAACAACAGCGACATGAATAACAACAATAATAACCACAACAACGTTAAACAACAAGGGCAACAAAAGGGAAAATAAATAAATATAAAAAGCTTAAAAATAAATAAAACACACATAATTTTCCATAGAAGAGATTTTTAAAATAATCTTTATATTACAGCACCAATTTGGTTTCACTCAGTACTGATGCCCCCTTCCTCCTTTTTCAAAACTGCCACCAGGATTAGCTGGGGCTTGGCGCCAACACTATGAATCCTCTCCTCCCAGCTGCCATTTTTTCCTTTCTATTTTATTTGATGGGACAGAGAGAAATTGAGAGGGGAGAGGGTGGGAGAGAAGGAACTAGTAAGCACCTTGCAGGCCAATCTGAAACCCCTCTCCCATTCACCCTATTTACGTGACCCCAAAGTCAGCCAAGTTTGTAAGTGATCAGAATGTTTGTTGATCTGCTCCCCATAAAGATCTTTGGTCCATACTCCCAGAGGGATAAAGAATAGGAAAGCTTCCAGTGGAGGGGAGGAGATATGGAATTCTTGTGGTGGGAATTGTATGTGATTGTACCCCTCTTATACCACAGTCTTATCAGTTATTATTAATCACTAATTAAAAAAATAAAGAATGTTTGTGGAGAAAGGTCCTGAAGTAGCATTTCTCAAAAGTGCATCTGGTAGGTCCTGGTGATGAGTGCACAGTACCACGTATAGGACCTGAATTCAAGTCCCTGATCCCCACCTGCAGGGGGGAAGCTTCATAAGTGGTGAAGTAGGTGCCTCTCTATCTCCCTCTCTTTTCTCAATTTCTCTCTGTCTCTATTACACACACACACATACACACACACACACAAAGATTTTTAAAGAATGAAAAACAGAAATAGCTTATGTTTCAGCAATACCACTCTTAGATATTATGCAGAGGGCATGAAAACACTAATCAAAAGGGATGTATGCAGTAGCCGTATTATTCACAATAGCCAAAGAATGAATACAACCTAAATACCATTGACAGACTACTGCATAAAGGAGTCAGACTATATACTAAATGGAATACTACTCTGCAGTTAAAATGAGAACATTGTATACTTAGAGTCAAAATAGATGGAACTGGAGGTGATTGTGTTTAGTGAAGTAAGTGAGATGGAAAACAATTTTTGGGTGGTTCCACTTTTTTGAAAAAATATAGATAATTTAAATCCAAGAACTTACAAGAAAAAAGTAGCCAAATTGTTTCTAAAATTTTGTGAGAACTATGTAAGTCACATGGAGTTGTGAGACACATAACTTTGTGTGGTGGCTATGGTGTGCTGTTGGGCTAGCGTGGGGTTTAAAAAATTTTTTTTTATTTTCCCTTTTGTTGCCCCTTGTTGTTTCTTGTTGTTTTAGTTATTGTTGTTGTTACTGATGTCATTGTTTGATAGGATAGAGAGAAATGGAGAGAGGAGGGGAAGACAGAGAGGGGGAGAGAAAGATAGACACCTGCAGACCTGCTTCACCACCTGTGAAGCGACTCCCCTGCAGGTGGGGAGCCAGGGCTTGAACCGGGATCCTTACATGGTCCTTGCACTAGGGCCACCTGCGCTTAACCCACTGCGCTACCTCCTGACCCCCAAGATTTTTTAAAACTTATCTCAGCAGTGCTGTGCAGGATGTTTCAGTGTGAACATCTTTTTTTTTTTTTTTTTTTTTTGCTACCAGGGTTATTGTGGGGCTATGAATCCTGGTGGCCATTTTTCTCATTTTATTGGATAGGACAGAGAAAAATTGAGAGAGGAGGGAAGATAAATATATATAAAGAAAGACACCTGCAGACCTGCTTCACCACCTGTGAAATGGGATGCTTGGGTGGAGCTTTGCAGTTTGTACTCTATGTGCTTAATCTGGTACCACCACCTGGCCCCCAGCCCCTTGAACATCTTTTGTTTTACACACTAGGACCTTGCGTCCATGGGACTCCACTGCTCCTAGAATTGCCCCCTCTTTAAATTCAGAGACAGAGAGGGAAAGATGGAGAGAGAGGAGAGACAATGCCACAGTACTGCACCACCATTTATGGAGCTTTCCCTGGTGCCAATGCATAGCACTCCCATGTGGTGCGGGGAAAAGTGTGCATCACGCAGGGCAAAGTGTGTACTCTGCTGGATGAGGAATCCTGTGCTTCTTTTACTAGCTATGCTACTTGGTGACATTTTTGAGTTTTTATTTTCTACTCATTCTTTCTACTGTATTGAAGTAAAGCCAACCTTTTTCAATTGACCCTATATCCTTCAACTTTACGTTCCCTTATGTAGCCTAATAATTTGTAGACTCTTTTAGGCCTTCTTTGTGCACACCTACAATAACAGCAGTGCAGTGCTAAAAATTGTGAGGGGTCACCCAATGAGAAATTAAGGACAAGCCATTCACCAGTCAGTTAACTTGACTAGATGTCTTTCTGGGGCAAAAATGCCTCTTTGTTCCTTTTGTGATCTCTCATGGAGGTCCAGAGTTATTTCAAAACGTTTGACTTGTTTTCAAGCCCTTCTAGAAGCTTTAAGAAGCAAGGAACTGTCTGGATAGCAGCACCAGAAGGCAGGGCCAGGGGTGAGATATTACCCAGCTCTGCCTCTGCCTCTCTCTCTCTCTCTCTCTCTCTCGGTCTGTCTGTCTATTTTTCTTTATTTTTTATTGGGAGGTTACTGGTTTACAGTACAGCTGTTGGCACATGGGTACAATTTCTCATCTCACCAAGACAGGTGTCTGCAAAACATTCTCACTGCCAAATTAGTTCCATCAGAGTGTCAAAATCTCTTAAATACATATAATTGAAAATAAAATGAAAATTTTGATGAAAAATGAAAATACATTATATTTCATTCATTTTATAGCTAATTTTAGTATATTGGTAGAGCTAAATTATATCTTTGACATTACAGAGGCTTGGATAAGTGCAATTATTGCCCAATGACACTTACTGAGAGAATACATATAAATGTTTGTTGCCTGTTGATAAAAATAAGGATTTTAGGGAGTCAGGCGGTAGCACAGAGGGTTAAGCGCAGGTGGCGCAAAGCACAAGAACCAGCATAAGGATCCGTTTTCAAGCCCCTGGCTTCCCACCTGCAAGGGAGTCGCTTCACAGGCGGTGAAGCAGGTCTGCAGGTGTCTGTCTTTCTCTCCCCCTCTGTCTTCCCCTCCTCTCTCCATTTCTGTCCTATCCAACAACAACATCAATAATAACAATAATAACTACAATAATAAAACAACAAGGACAACAAATGGAATAAATAAATAACTTTATTTTAAAAATAAGGATTTTAGTCTCTGACTTTTATAATTATATTGTTTAGTGTTTCCTAGCGTGATTTGAAATTAGCAAATGCAGGGCTAGGGAGACAGTACAATGGTTATAGAAAAAGTCTTTCATGCATGAGGCACTAAAAGTCCTTTGTTCAATCCCCAGCTCCACCATAAGCCAGAGCTGAGCAGTGCTCTGATAAAATAAAATAAAATAAATTAGTCATGATTTGAAATTAGCAGATGCAAACTATATGTCAGGTATATGAGATACAGTTATGGAAATTAATGAAAGCAGACAGATTTTTTTATAAGCCCAGAGTTTACCTAAGATCTGTAGGCCTACAAATGATGAACAACAGTGCTACAGTGTGCTCTGTACTATGCATGTGATTATTTCTTTACCACACAACTTAACTGTGCTTTTAAAGGTGTAATTCATCTAAAAGTGTGTTGCTGTTTTTCCTTATACAACATAATAACATTTTTTTAAATTTTATTATTATTTTTTTAATTTTTATATTTATTTATTTATTCCCTTTTGTTGTTCTTGTTTTATTGTTGTAGTTATTATTGATGTCATCGTTGTTGGATAGGACAGAGAGAAATGGAGAGAGGAGGGGAAGACAGAGAGGGGGAGTGAAAGACAGACACCTGCAGACCTGCTTCACCACCTGTGAAGCTACTCCCCTGCAGGTGGGGAGCCAGGGGCTCAAACCGGGATCCTTCTTCCCGTCCTTGTGCTTTGCGCCACCTGCGCTTAAGCCGCTGCGCTACCGCCCGACTCCCCATTTTTGACTTTTGAATTATATTTTAAGTCAAACACGAATATAACACTAAAATGATAATTATTAAAAATACCCAAAATCTTTTAGCAAATAACATGATATAATTTTTACTATTGTATTTAATATTATTTATTTTTATTTTTAAGTATTTATTTGATAGGGCAGAGAGAAGTTGTAAGGGGGAAGGGAAATAGAAAGGGCCAGGGAGAGACACCTGCAGCACTGTTTCACTGAAGCATCTCCCCTGCAAGTAGGGACTGATCTGCTCCTCTCAGTTATTTGTTTATTTATTTATTTATTTATTTATTTAAATTTTTTTGCCTCCAGGGTTATTGCCGGGGCTCGGTGCCTGCACTACGAATCCACTGCTCCTACAGGCCGTTTTCCCCATTTTGTTGCCCTTGTTGTCATTATTGTTATTGTTGCCATTGATGTTGTTGGATAGGACAGAGAAAAATTGAGAGAGGAGGGGAGACAGAGTGGGGAGAGAAAGATAAACACCTGCAGACCTGCTTAACCACTTGTGAGGCGATCCTCCCTGTAGGTGGGAAGCCGGGGGCTTGAACCCAGATCCTTACGCCAGTCCTTGCGCTTGGTGCCATGTGCATTTAACCTGATGCACTACCACGAGACCCCCTTTTCTATTTATTTTAACATTCAGTTTATTGAGGAACCTAGTGGTGGTGCACCCAACTGAGTGCACACACTACTATGCACAAGATCCCAGTCCCCACCTGTAGGGGGAGCTTCAGGAGCAGTGAAGCAGTGTTGCAGGTTATCTCTCACTCTCTATCTCCCCCTCCCTCTCAATTTCTGTCTCTATTCAAAATAAATAAATAAAATATTTTTAAATTGCACTTTACTGGTGGAAATAATGATTTACAAGATGGTTGTCACGTGTATAGTTTCAGTTTTACACCTTACTATTTTATATATTCATTTATTTTCTTACCAGAGCACTGCTTAGCTTGGGGGGCTTAGCTTCACTGCTTAGTGAACTTGGGGGCTCAGAGCCTTGGGCATGAAAGTCACTTGTATAACCATTATACTATCTCCCCAGCTTTATTTGTATGTGTGCTTTTATCTCCCTGTGATAAATGTTGACACACATTCCCACTCCCACCTCACATCTTCCTCTCCCATCATGCACTGGGCCCCTAATGCCCTTTCAAAGCCACCTACCACCCCTGGCTTCCCCACAGGGAGACTCCTTAGATCTGCTGCAACAGACCACAGTTAGTCTAAGTTTCACCCTACATGTTCCCTTTCTTTGTTTCTTAAATCTCATCTCTGAGTGAGGTCACCCGGTATTCCTCCTCCTCTTCCTGTTTTGTCTCTGTCCAAAGAACACAAAAACACACATCTGGAGTGATACACACACACACTTACGTTCATAGCAGTGCTATCTGTCACAGCCAAAACGTGGCAACAACCCTTGTGCCCACTCCTTGTATTTGTTGGCAGGCCCTGGGCTGGAACTGTCTCAAAGGGTTGCTTTGGGCCACTGTTGTACTCTGTTTTAAGTTTCCTATCCTGATGCTTCCTTGATCAGGATTTCCTCAAGTTTCCTGTCTAAGGTGACTTCCTTTTTTTGTGTTTTCTCCTATGTTTTTATTTCTTAAAATAAATGATTCCTGCTATTTGAGTAGGGCCTTAGGAAACAGCAGAAGTAAACAGTAACACTCATTTCTCTCAAACCAGAGACCTGGACCTGTACTTTTTCAAGGACTTGGCATCACAAAAAGAATACCACCAAATCTCTTCTCCCCTCACCCCACCCATCTCTCCCCCACTCCTTTCCCTCTTCCTGTCTTTACTTACAAACACTCAGCCATTGGTAAACTGTAAGTCAATAGATACTATTAAAATACAAATGAAACAAACAGAAGCCTGGGAGGTTGTGGAATGGAGCACTAATGTAGAGCACTAATCTCATAAGTACAAGGTCTTGAGTTCAATCCCTAGCACTGCACATGCCAGACTGATGTTCTCTCTCTCTCTCTCTCGTAAATACTTTTTTTATTTTTGAAAGGAAACAAGAGAAGCCAGTTGGTAGCTCACCTGACAGAGCACACATTACCATGCATGAAGACCCAGGTTGAAGTTCCCAGTTCTCACCTTTGGGGGTTGGTAGGGGAAGCTTCACAAGAGGTGGAGCACTGCTGTAGGCGTCTCTTCTCTCCCCCTCTTTACCATTCGCCCTCTATTAAAAAAAAAAGCTGCCAGAAATGGTAGCGTTGTATGTTCATCTCTCTTTCATTCACTGACAAACTATTTTCTAGATTTCAGTGTCTGGCATTATTGTAGGCACCAGGAATATAAGCCCTTGTAAATTTCTTTTCTTTCTTCTTTTTTAAATTTTATTATCTTTATTTATTTATCAGATAGAGACAGAAATGAAGAGGGAAGGGGGAGATAGAGAGGAAGAGAGACAGAGAGACACCTGCAGCACTGCTGCAGCACTTGCAAAGCTTTCCCCCTGCAGGTGGGCATCGGGACTCGAACATGGGTCCCCGTGCACTGTAATATGTGAACGCCACCACCCAGACCTCCCCTTGTAAGTTTCTAACTTCTTTGTGGTCCAAAGACCAGTCAGAAAAAAGGAAACAGGCAAACAACAGGCTGTGGAGTGAGTGGACAATTAGCATTCTGCACATCTGTATGGGAAGAACTTAGAGAAAGTCCTGCTGACTACTAGGTGTGGTGGTCAGCCAGGGCTGCTCAGGGTCCTATAACAGGGCCTCAGCTAACCAGTGGCAGAAGAGCTAGGTGAAGTTTGTCAGAGCCCTAAGACAGCTCAAACTGCTTATGTGGACAACTTCTAAAATCATTAGATCTGTAAAAACAAAACAAAACAAAACAAAAAAACAATTGAATTTAGCACAGGCAAGCTTTGGAGCAAGTAGCCTCTGTCTGTGGTGAAGAAATAAACAGTGTGGCATCCCAACACAGAGGCTGTCTCCAGCTCATCTGTTACATTGAGTTCCTGAGTCCTGTACTTTGCAAATAGAATTTAGAGCAATGCATTTACACTAACACAATCACATTACAACAGACTGGTTCAGCACTTCTCCTTTGAAGTTGTATTTCTTTCCACTTAGTGGAACTCAAAACAAAACCCAAACAATCTTGTTTTTATTTGACTTCAAAACAATTTGCATTGCTCATTAGATCTGCTCTGGCAGTTCAAGAGTGCAGAGTGGAGTCAGAAAGCCCCAAGCCCACTGTCTAATTCACACACTAGATCACCCCTAACAGTAACAGGATGAACATGGTCTCTGCCATTGTAGCATTAGACAAGGAGACGCTGGTGGGACAGAATGCTCAATTCTTCTGGTCTCTGTTTCAAGTAAAGGAAACAGAGATGAAATCAGAAGGCCAACAGGACTAAGAGACAGGACACCCCACAGAGTGTGGAATTTACTGAGTGGATGCAAGAGGTATTTACCAATAATGATTAGAATAATGCAAATAATAATGGAATGCATTAATAACAGAATGCAATAATAATGGAATGCATCTTCCTTGCCCCCTTAGAGAACAAAGACTAAAGTGTGAGAAAGGTATGAAAAGTTTTGAGTTTCTACTTTGCCTCTTTGCATAAGGGCATTAATTTCCAGGGCCAAGTTTAGTGGGCTGGCCATGGAAGGAGACAGATTTCGAAGGGGCCACCTAGGGGACATCGAACTGCTTCCTGAGTGGAGAAGCAAAGAACCGACCAGATCAGAGCCTAAAGTGAACAGTAAGGTGACTCAGACTTGAAGCTTGCAGAGTCTGGCTGGGCTAGGAGTACTGGGGCCAGGAATGCTGGGGGCTTCTTTGTGCACATGATGGAAAAGAGAAGTGGGTCCTAGACAAAAAGTCAGAGAACTGAGGAGGCACTAGGGGAAGATGTTAAGGGCATCCCAAGGGTGTGGCTACAGAGCCCAGGAAGCACCACCATGGAAGAACCAGCTTTGAGTGCCTGCCTGGCCAGTCCCTGAGTTCTAAATGTGTCTGTCCAGTCAGGGAGACACATCTCTGGCTGCTGAACACTTGCGATATACTTTGTGCAAACTGAAATGTATGGTAAATGTAAACTATATGCTAGATTTCAAAGACATTAAATGTAAACTATGTGCTAGATTTCAAAGAAATTTTAAAAATTTCTTAAGAATGCCTATTGTTTATTATTTTATGGAGAGGGGGTGATGGTTTATAGTACAGTTCTTTTTTTTAAATAATTTATTTCTTTATTGGGGAATTAATGTTTTACATTCAACAGTAAATACAATACTTTGTACATGCATAACATTCCCCAGATTCCCATTGAACAATACAACCCCCACTATGTCATTCATCATCTTTCATGGACCTGTATTCTCCCCACCCACCCACCCACCCCAGAGTCTTTTACTTTGGTGTAATACTCCAATTTCATTTCAGGTTCGACTTGTTTTTTCTTTTCTAATCTTGTTTTTCAACTTCGGGCTGAGAGTGAGATCATCCCATATTCATCCTTCTGTTTCTGACTTATTTCACTCAACATGATTTTTTCAAGGTCCATCCAAGATCGGCTGAAAACGGTGAAGTCACCATTTTTTACAGCTGAGTAGTATTCCATTGTGTATATAGACCACAACTTGCTCAGCCACTCATCTGTTGTTGGACACCTGGGTTGCTTCCAGGTTTTGGCTATTACAAATTGTGCTGCCAAGAACATATGTGTACACAGATCTTTTTGGATGGATGTGTTGGGTTCCTTAGGATATATCCCCAGGAGAGGAATTGCAGGGTCATAGGGTAGGTCCATTTCTAGCCTTCTGAGAGTTCTCCACACTGTTCTCCACAGAGGTTGGACCAATTTTATAGTACAGTTCTTGATGCATAGGTATAATTTCTCATCTCACCATCAAGTCTACAAAACATCTCACCCAAAATGGGCCCTTTTCCACCATCATGCACCAGGACCCCAAATCCTTCATCTCTCAGCCCCTCTCCCTGCTCTCCTTCCTCTGAGTCCTTTGCTTTGGTTCAATACACCAAACCAAGGATTCAGGTGGTGGCGCATATGGCTAAGTGCAGATGTTACCAAGCACAAGGTTCAAGCCCCTGGTCCCCATTTTCAGGGGGAAAACTTCCCAAGCCATAAAGTTCCTGGTGTCTCACTGTCTCTCTCCCCCTTACCTCTCAATTTCTTTTGTAGTATCAAATTAAATAAATAAGATGAAAAATATTTTTTAAAAAACCACCAAACCCGTCCAGGTTTTACCTTGTGTTTTCCCTTTCTGTTCTTATTTCTTAAGTTTCACCCACCCATTCAAAAATGGGTAGCACAGTGTATAATAACCCAAACCTAGAAGGCATAATTTGGTGTCCATGCACAGATGAATAGATAAAGTTGTGGTGCATATATTCAGTGGATTATTACTCAGCAGTGGAAAATCCTTCCCTTTGTGACAAGATGGATAGATCTTGAGGATACTGTGCTAAATGAAACAAACTGGAAAGAGAAAGACAAATTCTGTATGATCTCATTTATATGTGGAATTCAAAAAATCAAACTGATAAGAAGAGATCAGACTTGTGGTTATTTAGAAGCAAGGAGTAGGAGCAATTGGATCAAAATGGCCAAAAGGTACTTAACACTTCTTTTCTAAGATAAATTAGTACTAGGGATGCCAGCAGCAGCATAATGGCTACAGCTCACACTGTGGCACAATATGTAGGAAAGTTACTAAGACTGTAGTTCCAAAAAGAGTCCATCAGAATTTCTCTTCCTCCTCGTCCTCCTCCTCCCCCTTCTGCTCTTCCTCCTCTTCTATCTCTTC
Source organism: Erinaceus europaeus (assembly GCF_950295315.1). Lineage (NCBI taxonomy): Eukaryota > Metazoa > Chordata > Mammalia > Eulipotyphla > Erinaceidae > Erinaceus > Erinaceus europaeus. Next base: position 58,920,672 of record NC_080167.1, read on the forward strand.
TTACTTTGTCATTAGCAAAGCTTCACCTCTCTGGGCTGATTTTTTTTTCTTTCAGATAAACAGAGACAAGGACAAAGGGAAACACAGAGAGGAAAGACACCACAGCACTCAAACTGCCTCTAATGTGGTATGTGGCAGGCTTGAACCTAGGTCATGTACATAGCAAAGCAGGCATACTATCCAAGTGAGCTATTTTTCTTATCCAAATTCTTTGGCTTTATTTTTCTTGTAGCCAGAGTTTCATTGAAGCTTTGTGCCTGCACTATTCTACCACTCTGGATGAAATTTATTTATTTATTTGCTTTTTTATTCAGACAAAGGGTAAAAAATCAGAGAGGGAAAGAGAAAGGGGATACCACACAACTGCTCCACCACTTGTGAGCTTCTGTTTTGCATGGCGCTGTCATGTACTGGTAAGGGGCTCAAATCCAGGTCTTCACACGTGGTAAAATGTGAACTCTACCAGGAGAGTCATCTCCTGCCCATCCCCGACACACACACATGTCCACACTTGGGTTTTAAAGTAGCATTCAGGTGGCACATGATTCTTCAAGACCATCCAGTCAGGAACCAGCAGCTGCACACATCTCTATGTTTGTACACAATTTACTGCTCTGTACAGGTCTACTCAGATTTTTTTCACATAGCACACTCAAAATGGTGGACCTGCCCCCTCAGGAAGGTCATACAGCGGTTACCTGCGGCATGTGAGCTCTTGTATGGCCAGTGGGAAAGTCCCAGGTAAAACTTTTGTGGTTAAGATTTCCTTAGCCTAACCCACAGGTGTTAGTGGTTAGGTGGGAGGCCCCACTCTTTTTTTTTTTTTTTTTTTTTTTTTTTACAATTCACGTATGACACATGGCAGCTTGAAAGGGCTAGTTCCTCTCCAGACTGTTCCCAGAGTTGGCTGAGGCTTTTCCTGTCTGCATTAGTTTGACTTCTCCTTTCCAATTCTTCTTCTCTCATTCACAGACTTTAACCTCCAATAAATATTTAGCAGCCCACATTCAGTCTCTGAGTCTGCTCCTGGAATACTCAGCCTCTGGCACCCTTGTGTAATCTGAGATAGCACTTCACCCCTGCCCTATCTCCATGTCTTGCTCTCCTCCAATTCTGGCCCCGGGGGCAGAAAGAAGATGGCAGAGCAGGGCAGGGGCCTCATCTCCCCTGCTGGTCCTTGAGTTTATCTAGGAGTAGTATGTATGTCTGCGGAGCTGGTGGCATATTCTTGTGCTCAGGGTATTCCTGCAGTGGCAACAAAAGAAAGCTCCTCTGGCTACACTCTGGATGTTCCATTGGGGCAAAGGCCTGCTCTAAGTGGCAAAAAAAAAAAGGAGCTTCCACAGATGTGGGCAGCCCCTGCCCCCACCCCTTGTAGGTCAAGTCTACAAGTCTTTTTTTTTTTAATTTTATTTTTTAAATTTCTTTATTGTGGGATTAATGTTTTACATTTGACAGTAAATACAATAGTTTGTTCATGCATAACTTTTCTCAGTTTTCCACATAACAATACAACCCCCACTAGGCCCTCCGTCATCCTTTTTGGACCTCTACTTGCCCCCCCAGACCCCCCCACCCCAGAGTCTTTTACTTTGGTGCAATACACCAACTCCAGTTCAGGTTCTACTTGTGTTTTCTCCTCTGATCTTGTTGTTCAACTTCTGCCTGAGAGTGAGATCATAAGTCTACAAGTCTTGACTCTCTACCAGTCTCTCCCATTATCCTTAAAGATGGGGATCCAGGCCCAGGGAGCAGAGTCAGGCCCTCTAGCAGTGTGTCTGACCTGGGTCTTCCCTTGTTTCCTTTTTATTATTATTAACTTTTTATTTAGATAGAGGCAGAGTGACAGAGGCACACAGGCCACATGAAGCATTAAAGCTTTCTTGAACCTGAGTCACAGGTATGGCAAAGCAGCACACTATCAAGTGAGCTATTTCACCAACCCTCCCTATTCCTTGTGTGGATTTCAGTGTGCTTTCTGAAGCTTCCTACACACAGGAGTGCTTAATGAATGCATTTAGGAGACAGCCCAGGGAATGACTAAAGCTCTGTCTTATGGTACAGATTTGGGAGGGGTGGCAGAGGGAGGTCTCAACCATGGACAGTGACCCTCTTGGGAGGGGCATCGGGTAGGCTGCTGTGATCCTTTCAGCCTTCTGATTAGCACACTGACAACAATACAGGTTTATTATTGACAAATACTGAGCACGGCTATGAAAGAAGTGGGGAGGTGGCAGTAATTCCTGTCCAACCAGATCTCTTGCCCTTGGCTATTGATCTCCTGGGGGGTGAGGTGAAGGTGAAGATCCACCAGCCTTGCAATACCAAAATAAAACAGAATAAACAAAAAAACAAAACCCAGGGAGATTATTATATTCTCAGGAAAGGAGAGGGGGAAAGCATAAGACAGATGGAAGGAACTACCGCTAGAAAGTAGCCATCCAAACGTCCAACCATCCAACCATCCAACCATCCAACCAGCCAACCATCCAACCAGCCAACCATCCAACCAGCCAACCATCCAACCATCCAACCAGCCAACCAGCCAGCCAGCCAACCAGCCAACCAGTGCTCACATGATTCAGGGAGCTGCCTCCTCCCTGCGAGGGGCAGAGGCTGGGACACTCAGTCTTCTGGTGGGGGCCTGGCTGAGTGTGAAATGCAAACAACTGTGCTGTTCTTCCAGGGTGGGTAGTTAAGATAATTCTGTTTGAAGCTGCAATTCCTGGCTCCACCCTCAGAGGCCTGCTTTTATTTTTTGGATCTCTGCTGATGCTTTGTAGGTTTTCTGCACGACCTGATGCCTGGGTAACCCTGCGCAGTGCTGTACAGTGTACAGTGTGCAGTGTAGAGAACACACTTCCAAAATCAAGATCTCACAGATCATACAGAACAGAATTTCTCCCAAAGGCCTCAATTTAAATTTGGTTAGGGTGAGGGGGGCTCTCTGTGTAGATTTGATTTGCAGGTCTAGTTTTCACATATTGGGGAGCTCAAGGTTGATGAGATCTCTACTTAGCTCCTGCGTGTCCTGGGACCTTTCTGATTTTTGCTGATGTCAGGGGTAGGCTCTGGAAACAAATCATCAGTGTTGGCCTGGTTGTAGCCCTGCACCAAACTAAACATTGCACAGGTGTCAAGGAGATGCTATTGTAGTGGAAAGGGGTGACTGTTTCTTCTAGCCTCCTAGGTTCTTCCAGAGTAAGATGATTTGCGCTCAGAGTGAAGAATTTAGGGTTTTCAAGTGGAGATCAACTAGTATGTGAGCAGATTCAAGATGCTTCCCAAATTGATGTGTCCATTATGAAATACACTATGGAAGCTCCTCAAAGACTACAAAACAGAGCATCTGTAAGGCCCAGCACCTCCACTTCTAAATATATATACATATACATATACATATACATATACATATACATATACATATACATATACATATACATATACATATACATATACATATACATATATATATATCCAAAGGGTACAAGAACAGGATCCCAAAGAGATCCTCAGAGAATAATGCATGGGAACATTATTCACAATAGCTAAGATATGGGGACAACCCATGTGTGAATGGATAAAGGAGATGTGCACATGTACGTGCACACACACACACACACACACACACACACACACACACACACAGCAGAGGAATATTATTTAGTCCCGAGAAAGAAAGAAATCCTGTCATTTGTGACAGAGAGAACATGAGGGACTTATACTGAGTGAAATCAGTCAAACAGAAAGGACAGCTACTGCATGGTATCACTTCTATGGGGAATCTAACAATAAGTCAAGTTCATAGAAACAGAGTAGAAAAGTAGTTTCTGAGGGGTCAGACGGTAGTGCAGCATGTTAAGCGCACATGGCGCAAAGTGCAAGGACCAGTGTAAGGATCCCGGTTCGAGCCCCCGGCTCCCTACCTGCAGGGGAGTCACTTCACAGGCAGTGAAGCAGGTCTGCAGGTGTCTATCTTTCTCTTCCCCCTCTGTCTTCCCCTCCTCTCTCCATTTCTCTCTGTCTGGTCCAACAACGAATGACATCAACAACAACAACAATAACCACAACAAGGGCAACAAAAGGGGGGAAAATAGCCTCCAGGAGCAGGGTATTCATGGTGCAGGCACTGAGCCCCAGCAATAACCCTGGAGGCAAAAAAAAAAAGTAGTTTCTAGGGATGGGGGTAGGTGGGTAGGAAGAGGATGGTAAAATAATATAGATTTTCAACTATAATAAATTCTGAAGAAAGAGAAGAGTGAAAAAGAAAGCATGAAATGTGAGAAAGGGAGACATATGATCAGTGATGTATCTATATTCCCCTGAAGAAGCAAGCACCCAAGTGTTTCAGGAAAAAAAGAAAAAGAAAGAAGGAAAGGAGAGAGAGAGAGAGAGAGAGAGAGAGAGAAAGAGAGAATGGTAGAAAGAATATGGAGTTCCAGTGGTGGGAACTGTGTGGAATTGTACCCCTCTTATCCTATGGTCTTGTCAGTGTTTCCATTTTATAAATAAAAACTAAAAAAAAAAAAAAAGAAATAGTTTCTTGCATCTCTCTATGGAAATATTGAAAACTGCTGTGACTAATGTCCCCATCACACCAGGACAAGGAGCGAAATAGTTGGTTCAGCCCAAGAGGATGATACATTTTTTCAAGGTTAAGCACTGTGAAGTCAACTGTGGACATTTGTGACCAGGTACCCATTCTTAGCACCACCCCCCTTTCGTTCTGGTTTAATCTTGGGAAAAACATGGACTATAGTGAGCAGGGTATGGGGAATTGAATGTTCTTGAAGATCTCTCCCATTTTATATGATTTATCTCAATTGTCTTGATAGGAAAGACAAAATGACAGCAGCAGATGCCTTGAAACTGTTTTTTGGAAAGGGGCTAGACTGGATCATAGTTTAATATTTTGAATTTTATCCTTTATTAAGATTTAGTATTAGGTAATAGATGATAAAGTTGCTGTATCTTTTTGTTAAAATGGCTATTAAAAGAAATCCATGGATTTGGGCTGGGGAAATAGCATAGTAGTCCTGCAAAAGACTTTCATGTCTGAGGCTCTGAGGTTCCAGGTTCAGTCCCTTGCACTACCATAAACCATAGCTGGGCAGTGTTCTGATCTCTCTCTCTATATATATATCTCTCTCTCATTAAAAATATATTATAAAAAGAAATTCATGAATTTTTCAATAGCCTTTTTTTTTTCTGCCACCAAGTTTACTGCTGGGGCTCAGTGTTTGCACCATGAATCTACCACTCTCAGGCCATTTTTTTTTTCCTTTTTTAATTTTTATTTTATTTTTTATTTTATTTTGTTTTTACAAGAACACTGTTCAGTTCTGGCTTATGATGGTGTGGGGGATTGAACCTGGGATGTTGGAGTCTCAGGCATGAAAGTCTGTTTTCATAACCATTATGCTATCTACCCTCTGCCCCCCTTTTATTTCTATTTTATTGGATAACACAAAGAGAAATTGAGGTAGGAGGAAGAGAAAGAGAGGGAGTGAGAATGACAGACACCTGGAGACCTGTTTCACCACTCATGAAAAGTCATCCCTGCAGGTGGGGAGTGGGGGCTTGAACCTAGATCCTTTAGCATGGTACTATGTACACTCAGCTGAGTGCACCGCCACCTGGCTCACACACACACACACACACACACACACACACACACACACACACGTTAGATTCACATGAGGCATTATTTTAGGACTGTCAGGAAGAAATAGATACATTTGTACATATTCTGGCATTAAGCAAGAAGAGTTTGGTGCCAGAAACTCAGAGGTAAATTTTAGCTCTGACGTCAGTAACTTTCCTCTACCTTGAGCTTCCAGATAAGGATCTTTCTCTTACTCTCAATCTGATTCTGTTACTGTAGTTTGAACAGCTCTCCACTATTTGTGTCATTTAGTACAAGTATCCTCAGAATGTATTTTGAAAGAAAGTGAGGCGGGAGTTTAAGATTAACTGCACAACAGCATTTTATGATGCAAAGGAGGAACATTGGATCACTCACTAGATGTACTCATCAATATTGGTTTTGGCTGGAAGCATCAAGGAACCTGACTGACTGTGGTTTATGGTCTTTGTCTTACATTTCAGTCCGTCCAGGGCAATGCAGTCCAGGGCTGAGAAGGTGCCAAGTGATATAACATAGGGGATTCAGGGTCTCTCTATCCTTCTCCTCCACCATCCATCTGTGCTGGTTTCATCATGGGGAAGGGAGCTTCTGCACCCTCACCCCTAAAATACATCCCAGCCAGGATGAAAAGGGAAGGGGCAAAAGGCCAAAAGTAGCCGGCCAACTGAATCTGTTCCTTTAAAAGCTTTTTCAGAAACCACTCCCCCTCCCTCCATCACTTGCTAGAACTGGGTCACATCAGCAGCCTAGTCTCTGCTGGAATGGGATCCTGAAGCAGGTTGGGATGGGATCCAGGAAGGCGAGTATTTTAGTTGGAAGTATTTGCTCCTTAAATAAATTAATGGTCCTGCTAACAGTAAAAATGGTGAGAGAGCATATAAACATTTAGGAGAGTCAGCCACAATGAATTCTTGTAATAAAATATTAACAGAAAAAGTAGAACACAAATTGTCTCTTGTGTATATGACCTCGGTTGTATAAACCCAGAGACATATGATGAGAACAATCACCAAAATGTTAAGGGTAACTGTCTATGGCAGTGGAATTATCAGTGCTATTTATGCTTTCCTTTTGTCAACATGAGAGCTTCACTGCTCTAGGCTGACTTTTTCAGAGAGAAAGAGAAAGAAGGAAAGCTATCATAGCACCAATACTACCTCCATTATGGTGGGAGTCAGGTTCAAACCTGTAATGGTAGTCATGTTCCTTAAAATCCTACATACTGAATGCAATACCTATTTCAATCCCATTGCACCTCTTTGAGACTCTGATGAGTAATTTTAAAGTCTACCTGGAGGCATAAACATGGACTGATATCCAACAGAGCTGTAGAAATAAAGAGCAAGAGGGAGTCAGTCAGGTGGTAGTGTAGCGGGTTAAGCACACGTGGCACAAAGCGCAAGGACAGGCATAAGGATTCCAGTTCGAGCCCCAGCTCACCACCTACAGGGGTGCTGCTTCACAGGTGGTAAAGCAGGTCTGTAGGTGTCTCTCTTTCTCTCCCCCTCTCTGTCTTCTCCTCCTTTCTCCATTTTTTGCTGTCTTACCTAACAATGACATCAATAACAACAACAATAATAACTACAACAACAATAAAAAACAAGGGCAACAAAAGGGAAAACAAATAAATATTAAAAATTTAAAAAAATAAATAAAGAGCAATGGATAAATGACTGGTTCTTCCATTTCTTCATTGGAATTTTGATAAAATTTGCATTGAAACTGAGTATGACTCTGGGTACTGTTGACATTTTAACAGTATTAAGTCTTCCAATACACAAACAAGATAGGCTTATTTTAAAACTAAAATATATACTACTTAAAAATGTAAAACTCAGAATGGAAAATATTACACTAGTGGCTGGGAGGTGATACACCGGGTTAAGTGCACATAATATGAAGCACAAAGTTCCCGGTTCAAGTCCCTGGCTCCCCACCTGCAATGGGGTGGGTGGGGGGTTGCTTCACAAGTCATGAAGCAGGCCTGCAGGTGTCTATCTTTCTCTCTCCCTCTCTTTCTTCCCCTCACCTCTCAATTTCTCTCTGTCCTATCCAATAAAATCAGGAACAAAAATGACCTCCAGGAGCAGTGGGTTCATAGTGCTGGCACCAAGCAAAGAAAAGATTACACTAGAAATGTTGAAAGCCAAAGAGCCTATGAGGAGAAATATATGTAACATACATAATAGACAAAAATATTATTACTCGTAATTTAGAAAAAGTCATTCATTACCAATGATAAAAGTTAAGTAGCTTGATAGGAAAAGAAATCCAGTGCCCAGAGGTGGTTCATTAGCTAAAGTGTTGGACTTGCCAGCATGAGGTACTGAGTTCTTACCATCGAGTCTTGTGGGCTCCTTGTCCCTCATTTAGCTGTTCTCATGTTTTAATTCTTTATTTTACAGTTTCTGGTAGAATTGTTTCTTATTCTAAAAGCAGTGGTCCCCTCAGTGTTTACCAGAATTTCCATGTGTACATTTCCAAAGCTCCCGCACAACACACGAGTGTGCGAGGGCCCCTTGTGCTTGATCCACTGACTTTCCCCCTATCACACAGGAATCAATAAACTTCTAAGTGTTTGATTTTATGTCAGTACAGCTTTCAATAGTACATCTTGTTTTTCTCTTCAAATATACATACATACATACATACATACATATTTGAGCTATATATTCCAAATATATGTCCTTTTTTTTTTTAACACTGGTCCTTGGGCTTTGTGCCATATGCTCTTAACCCGCTGCACCACCACCCAACCCCCTAGTCCTTTTTTTTTTTTTTAAGCAGAACCAGGATACATCCATGATTTCATCATTCTAAATTACCTCTTCATTCAGATAAACAGAAACAAGGAGAAGGAGATACCACTGAACCAGAGCATCCTCTAGTGCCATGATGCCCCTCAGGTGGTGCTGGGGCTCAAACATGGGCTACATACATGGCAAGGAATGTGACATGTGCACTATCTAGTGAGCTATTTCTTCTATCTTTTGCAAAAAGAACTTATATAGCATTGGGACTATATGTCCTTTATATGTCAATGACTCTAATACTGGCATGCCCAGCATTTCATAGTCTGAAACATGCATCTTATTTTTCTCCAATTGGTCTCTCTTTAGCTGGTGAAATAGTACACTCGGGATAATGTGCTGCTTTGAACATGTGCAATCCAGGTTCATGCCCAGCTCCCAGTGCCCTGAAGGAAGCTACAGCATTGTGGTGTCTTTCCCCCTTTCTCCCTCTCTCTTCGTATATGTATAGGTATAGGTATAGGTATAGGTATAGGCATAGGCATAGGCATAGGCATAGGCATAGGCATAGGCATAGGCATAGGCATAGGCATAGGCATAGGCATATGCATATGCAACAACTATCCAGAATGGTAAAGCCCTGGAGATGACAAAAAAAAAAATCAGATTGGGTCAAAAGTGAAAGTAAGGATACCCAAAAGGAAGCAAGCCCAGAGGTAAACTCACAGATTCAAGGTCAAGCTCTGCCGCAGAGCTAAGCCAAGGTTTGCTTCTCCCCATCAAGTTGGAATATAAGCCATGTGGAAAGCACTCAGAGCCAATAGCTTTGTCCCTAGGAAGTGTGACAGACAGAAAGGTAGTACTGGAAAAAGCAGGATGTTAGAAAAGAATCCCTGCATTTCCTCTGGTTATTATTTTTTTCCTTTTGCCTCAAACTTAAAAGGGGAAAATAATCTGATAAATATATTCTCTTCTGTGCTTCCTGCCAGCCGTCACCAGCTCTCAGCAAGAGAAGCCAAGTTCTCCTGAGCCAGTGGGCTGACAGCTGGACATCAATATTTACATTCTGTTATCGCATCTGTTGAGGAACCCCAGGCCTAAGTAGCTAGACTGAATTATTCTAGTTTTATCTCTCAGCTGCTGAGCTCTCAAAACACACTACCTCTTTTTGAATGCACAGGTTTCATTAAGGTCAATATAATTTTTTCCCATCAAAGACCTTTCAGGCTTCTCATGCCAAGCGTTAACCCTTCCCTGGCACTCAACGTATTGCAAGTGCAAAGTGACTGACATGATTTGTTAGACGCCAACATGCAAACAACCAGCCATCTGCAAGACACACCTCTAACACTTGAGTAAACAACAAGGAAAACAGACTTTAAGTGGCCACTGATGTGAGTCAGCTGGGAGCCATGACAGAGGGAAAACATGGGAAGGGTCTGGGAGGCCTTCCTGGGACTTAGATCTTGTTAAAAAAAAAAAAAAAGGAATTGCCACCGAGTGAAACTTTAGGAGAGTCTGCTGACCACCCAGTGCAGGGACAGTGTCCTAGATGCATTCCACAAATCACGGGAAGCTTGCCAAACACACATTCCCACTGGAAAAAAGAGAAAGAAAAAAACCCAACAACGCTATGACAGAGTCTCTGGGCTGAATACTGCCCACAGTATCAGATGCCAGATCATTTAAACAACTTGACTTTTCCTGAATCATGCTTCTTTGTTTTATTTTCCTTTGCTCCTCTCCATCTAATCTTCATAAAACCCACACTTATGCAATCTGGAATGATTCAGATCTATTTAGAGGATCCTAATTTTCTGTATCGTGCATGGGTTTACATGTGGTCTGTGCTTGGAAGGTAGCTCTGCTACAAGATTTCTTTCTCTCTGAATAATGTAAACATCCATGTGTCTGTTTCACTAGATGTAAAGAAGGGAGGAAACATATTTGGTTTTTTAGTTGTGCCTTTTAATTAGTTTCTCCTTCCCACACACAGTATAGTTTCAAACATGCTGACCTCAAGTTCACTCTCCCTTAATCCCATGTTCAACGTTCCCACAATTGCCCACTAATCTGAGGCAACAAGGAGTGTGGTTACTCATGGGCCTGTATCCGCAAAGTCACTCACAATAGGGAGCTGGGGGAAAGGCTTTTAAAGTTTCACTTGTTTGGCATTATAGCACAATTGCTGCCTGAGTCCCCATGCCAAATTAAGGAGAAGACTCAGGGCTTCTAAGGTTTCTCTCTACTGACAACCATGGAGCCCAACACAGCTTAATGAAAACATAGACCATGTTTTGAGTTAGGCAGCAGGGACTGTATTCTGTAGCTTAAAGCTGGTGTGTTGTGGCAGTTTAGGGGGAGGTTATTTGTATGTTTTGTTTCTGCTTTTCATAACCAAGTACTGGAGCTCCTCACATAGTGAGAGAGAGAGAGAAAGAGAGAGAGAGAGAGAGAGAGAGAGAGAACTCTGCGCAGCAATAGTCCAAACCTGGCTCTTCCCAGCAGCACATCTCTGCATAAACACCAGATGGACCTCCAGGCCCCACTGCAGCCTGGCCTGCTCTCTGCTCTCCATCACCAGCACACAAAGGTGGAGGGGGCCCGGTTTGTGCATGTGTGATACTACTGACTGACCTCCTGGGCCCAATCTTTTCTGTTCTCATCCTCTGTCTTTGTCTCCCTCTCCCTCTCCCTCTCCCTCTCTCTCTCTCTCTACTCTCTCTTTCTCTCTCTCTCTCACTCTCTCTTTCTCATTGACAGAGCTTCAACATTCCAGGTCAATTTCTTCAGAGAGTTAGGGAGAGACAACAGGAAAGATACTACAGCACAGAAGCTTCCTCCAGAGTGGTGGGGGCTGCACTTGAACCTGGGCAATGTGACTGACAAAGCAGGTGCACTAACCAGGTGAGTGACTTTGCTGTTTTATATATATATATATATATATTTGAGAGAGGAGGAAGAGACAGAGAAGAGACACCATATCCAGAGAGACTCCTATATGGCACAGGGGCTCCAACCCAGGGCTTAAAGCACAACAAAGCATGGTGGGGGAATGAACCCAGGTCCTTGAGAATGACTGATACCACTAAGCTGAGCCAATTCCACAGTTCAGTTTTTCAGTCTATAGTTTCAGAAACAAAGAGAATGAGAGTGGTCAAGGCAGCGTTTCACCATCCATGGAGCTCCACCAATCTCTGTCCTTAGTGCTGTCCATATTGCTCTCAAGAGGTGCGCTGGGTCAAACCTGGGTCCGAGGCACAGAATGTGTGCACTATACTGCCGAGTCACCTCCTGGGCCTCCTTCCTTCCTCCCTCCCTCCCTTCCTTCCTTCCTTCCTTCCTTCCTTCCTTCCTTCCTTCCTTCCTTCCTTCCTTCCTTCCTCTCTTGATAGGGAGTGGGGAGGAAGAGTGAAATAGAATTGTACCAAATGCATCCTCCATCATAGTCTTGGGAACTGATTTCTGGGTGCTCCTAGGGGGGGTTCCCCAAGAGTCCACGCCTGTGCCTGGGCAGCTATGGGGTGAGTGCAGTCAGTTTTCTGTTTCCTTGAGCCTCTTTGCCCACTGCAGCACTTCTACCAGTCAGTATCCTCTAGGCCTGCTTCAGACACTGCCGCTGGGGTGGGAGTGGGGGGTTGAGAGCTGCCCTTTCTTCCACGAGGGACACGTTTAAATGGCAATTGTAACAGCTAAATGGGAAGTCTGGCTACAGAATCAACATTAAACTTAAACATGTTCTTTATGATCTTAAACTCAAGTATTTGGAACTGTTCAAATGTTTAGACATGCAGTGTGATCCCTTTTGGTTCAATGGACAATTTCTGTCTACTTTGAAAAGTTTTACTCTAAAAAAAGTTAAAAATTTTAAAAAGGGGCCAGTAAACTCAATTGAATGTACATATTAACATGCAGAAGGACCCAGGTTCAGCCCCCCAGTTCCCACCTGCAAGGGAAAACTTCATGAGCTGTGAAGTAGTGCTACAGGTCTCTCTCTCTTTTTCTCTATCTCCCCATTCCCTCTTGATTTTTCTCTGTCTCTACCCACTTAATTTAAAAAGAGTGAAAAGCTTTATTCTTCTCTTTGGATGACCTTGGACTTTTGATTTCACTTATTGTAATTTTTCCTTTTATTGAGAGAGACAGAGAACACCAACTGATTGTTTTCATGTGGTACCTGGGACTGAACCCAGGGCCTTACACATAGAAGACTTATGCTCCATGTCTGCAACATTGCCCTGGTTCCTCACTCGGCTTTAAAAGTCAACATACCTGTCCAGAGGCTGAAGTGTTTTTGTTTGTTTTGCTTTTAATATTTTATTTATTTATTTTATTTTGATAGAGACAGAAGGAAACTGGGCAAGAGATGGGGAGACAGAGAGGGAGAAAGAGAGATACCTGCAGTACTGCCTCACCTCTCATGAAGTTCTTCCACTGCAGGAGGGGACTGGGGGTTCAAACCTGGTTTATGCATGGTGACTTGTGAGGTCAACCAGGTCCCACCGCCTAGCCCCCAATATGAAGTTTATGAATAACTATCCATCAGCTCCCAACCACAAGGAGAATGGACACTACTATAGATTTTTGTGTTTTTCTATCAGATAAAAATTAGAATTTTATGCACTAGGCTACCATTCTTTGCTACAGTATGCTCAAATTTTCTTCTCTTTTAGCTCTGTAAGTCATTACTTAATGTCTGACTTAACAGCTTTAAAAACAAACAAAAAAGCAAACACCTACTTCTATGTCTGCCACTCAAATGTAGCCACTGCCAGTTCTCACCTGGTCCAGGCTGTCAGCTCCTCATGTGGGGTCCTGCTTCCACGTTGCAGTTCATTTTCCTCACGGCAGTAGGAAGCAGCCTGTCAAGACAAAAGGGGGGGTGGAGGTCATGACATCCCTTTCTTGAAGTCCTCTAAAGGCCTTCTTCAAGTCTGCAGGACCACATGTACTGGTGAGACCCATCAAGGGGGTCCTGGATCCCTCCCATACTCTGCTGATTCCCCTGACCTGACTCCTCCCTGCTCCTGAGTTCCTGCTGTGTTACTACTGTGTGGGAACCAGGGCCATTCCTACCCACTCTCCTTGACATCCTCACACGCTCCCCCTTTAGGTCTCTGCAGTTGTTCTGCTGTCTCTCCCTTCCTGAATCTGTCTTGAAATTGTGCATCAGCTAGGGTATGGAGCTTATATATATATTTTTTAAAAAGTTCTTTTTCCAGGTTTGGGAGTATTGATAGCTCAGCCAGTTGGAGTCCAACTTGCATGCCTGAAATCTCAGAGGCCTCAGGATCAATCCTTGGAGGCAGAACTGAGCAGCGCTCTTGTCCTATTCCCCTCCTTTCTCACTCTCTCTTTCACAATGAATAAATGATGAATGAGGAAATGATTTTATTTAAATTCTTCTCCCTGACCTGGAGAGGTAGTTCACTAGACAGGGCATACACCTCGCCAAGCGTGTGTCCCCGGCTCAAACACTGGCATCACATGGGCGGTGCTATGGGACTGCAGAAGCTTTGGCATATATCTTTCTGTCTGTCTCTACCTGAATGAAAAAGAAGCCCAGAGCAGTGACTTTATGCAAGAGCAAGGTCCAGGCTCTATACAACAAACAAAACAAAGAAATAAAAGCTCTGTTTTCTGGAACACCTTGATGAGTGCATGTTACCATGTGCAAGGACCTAGTTTCAAGCTCACAGTCTCCATCTATGTGGGGGGAGTAGGGGATGTTTCACAAACAGTGAAAGCAGTGATACAAGTGGCTCTCTTTCTTTCACCATCTCTATCTCCTTCTAACCTCTCAATTTCTGTCCTATAAAATAAAGAGAGAGAGACACACAGAGAGAGGAAAAATGGCTTCCCTAGGTCATGGACTCACAGCACAGGCATCAAGCCCTGTGATATCCCTGGTGGCAATAAAAAAATAGAGAAGTAAATAATTTTGCTTTCTGATTGTATAAAAATTTAACTGGTCTTGATATTTTGATCGTGTGTCCTGGGAGGCTGGTGGACATTTATGTGATTCAGTTCTACTAGTTCATCTGCGGACTCCCTCCATTGCCTGTGCTTTCAGTCACATCATCTGACGCCAGTTTTTTTTTTTTTTTTAGATTCTTGCATCTTATTTTTTATTTATCTTATTGGGGAGGACCTCAAGAAAAATAGAAGAAATTTGAATAGAGACAGAGATAGCTGGCATCCTCCTTGTCTTATTCCTAATTTTAAAAGTATGCTTTTACATTTCTACCATTAAACATCAGGTCTGCAAGGGAGTTTTGCTGAGCACCCTTTATCAGAATAAAGCAGTTTCTGTTTATTTGAAAGCCACAAGTGCATATTGGAGAACGATGAGACAGGAAGGGAGATAGTTCAGCCTGCCACAGCACCACTCGGCATGACTAAGGGCTCAGAGCGGCAGGTTCAATCTCCGATACCATCTTATGCCAGAGTTGAGCAGCACTCTGCTTCTATTTCTCCTCATTCTCTATCTCACAAATAATCTTTAAAAATAAAACAACACTTATAATTAAGTAATATATTTTTAAAAGGATGATGCCCTACCAGGTATTGATATATTATAAAGTTCCAATAAAGAATGTATTCTAACACCAGCAGATGAACAGACAGACTGACAGGACACTGGTAGGTTAATAAACAGTATAGAAACAGATGCAAATATTCACAATAGCTTGGAAGATTTATTTTGACTTCCATTGTTCCATTGTTCCATTTTCCTTTTCTCTTGCTAAAATTTCTTCTAGACTATCTTTGCAGCTTTTCTACCCAATTCTCTGGGAACATGTCTTCTTACATGTCTCCTGGAGAATTTTCTTTTGAATTCTGCAACAGACTATTTTCTTGAGATTTCACTGAATCTTTCAAATGATGCTCATTTTGCTTTCATGTCATGTCTTATTCTGGCAAACATGCTGCCTCTTAATAGCTAATAGTATGTGGTGTTTTGTTGTTGTTTTTCTCAGCTTCACTTACCTCGAGTAGAAAAGGCAACAAGAAGTCCTGTACTGGATTCAAGTACTGAGTTCCAACCTATAGGGGAGTGGCTTCACAAGCAGTGGAGCAATGCTTCAGGTGTCTTTTTCTGTCCCTCTCCTTTTCTCTTTATTTTATTTTTCCCCATCTCCAGGGTTATTGCTGAGGCTCAGTGCCTGCACTATGAACCCACTGCTCCTAGAGGCCATCCCCACCCCATTTTATTGCCATTATTGTTATTGTTGTTATTGCTTTTGTTGTTGTTGGATAGGACAGAAATCGAAAGAGGAAGGAAAGACAGAGAAGGGGAGAGACAGACACCTGCAGACCTGCTTCACCGCTTGTAAAGTGACTCTTCTGAAGGTGGGGAGCCAAGGGCTTGAGCCAGGATCCTTAAGATGGTCCTTGTACTTCGTGCCATGTGCGCTTAACCCACTGCACTATCACCCGGCCCTCTCCTTTCCCTTTCTCTTTCCTGCTCTCTCTCCCTCTCCCCCTGTCTCTATTACAAAGAAGGAAAAGGAAATAATAAAAGGAAAAATGCCACTGGGAACAGTGGAGTTGTTTAGGCAATGAACCCCAACAATAACCCTAGTGAGAGAAGGAGAAAGGGGAGAAGGGGGCAGAAGGGGGGAGAAGGGAAGGAGAAAGAATGAGGAAGAAGAGAGAGAAGAGGAGGAGGGGAGGAGGAAGAAGGAGAAGTCCTGTAGCAGTGGATTCCTGGAAAGAATAAATGTGCTTGGCACAGGGCGAAGCTCTGGGCAGTACTTCATACTGTTCATCTGTAACAGATAAACTCTTTAATCCTTTTTAGTCAGGCTAGTTCTAGTTAGACTTGGATAAGGTGTATGCGCTATCCTTTACTCTTCACGTGACGACTAGATTCTCTTTCCAGAGGGCAGCCAGGGAGCACAGCAGCCTTATTTCCAGAAGCCAGCAGGCTTTCACTTTGTGGACCTCTGACATGATGAACCAGCACCTTCTACCACAAAGCTTGGTTCACTGAACTTCTGAGCCTAAGTTGTCCACTAAACATTAAAACCCACTCACGGTTAAAAGCTCACCCTACCCCATTCTATAGCAGTGAATTCATAGGAAACATATGCCTAGAATCCAACAGCAACAAAAGTGGAAGCTTATAATGTAAAGAATGTCAGTTCATGGTGATGTGATGACAAAGGTGGCCACTGGTGAGGGCAACGTTTATGGAGCATGTTTTGGGGATAGAAAAGTGCCTGCCTAACTCATAGCAGAAAGTCACAAGGCCTGACTGCAGGACTCCCACTGGGGACATACAAGCTGCCTTGCATATGTTGGCTGTTGTCTTCACTGAGCTATCGGGGGCGAATGATGCTTAGCATGTATGCCTACTGAGCTCGGATGCACAATGCAAATGGATGATTAGACACACTTATTACCATCCACAGAAACAAAAAATATTAAAGCCACCAGAAACAACTTTCTGTGACAGCTGGAGAAAACTGAAGATACTTTGGCTACAGAAAATAGAGTTTTAAAAGCTACTAGTACATTTAAAATAGTGTAATTTTTTTTGCTCTTTTTTTTTTTTTTATCAAAGCACTACTCAGCTCTGATTTACGGTGGTGTGGAGGACTGGAGCCTCAGGCAAAAAAGTTTTTTTTTACATAACCATTATGTTATCTCATGCATATGCCCCCCAAATGTAGCCAAACTGCCTCTAAGACTTTGTGAAACTATAGTGGTTATCATGATGGGGAGAAGAGGCCACAGAGCTTCAGTGGTGGGTGCAGTGTGGAACTATTTCCTAGTAATCTTATAATCTTGTAAACCACTAATAAAATGTAAAAAAAAAATTATATGGGGAAGGAAAGGGTGACTTCCTAGAGAAGGTAGAATTTGAACTGACCTAGAATAAATACAATTTACACAGAAGAAGGACGTTCCAACCATCACACCACCACCACCACCACTAGAGCGAATACTGTTTGCTTACTATGAGTCAAGCACTATGTACTAAGCCATCTCTATTTCACTTAATTTCATAAATAAAATTATTTCAAATTAAACATTTCAGTGTTAATAACTTAACATTCCACTTAATACTTGTGGATATGTTATGAGAGAAATATTATCATCTGATCCTTTTTATTGATGTGTACACAGAGACACTACTGAAGAAACTCCCCCAGGACTGCTCAACTGCTAAGCAGAACACAGGACTGTGCTTATAACCACTACACTACATTTAACATAAGGAACTGATTGAGCAAATTAAGAGAAACATTCAGACTCTGAAGAAAAGTCATAGATCAATCAATTAGACACTAGTAAGAGTGTTTATTCTCTGGAGACAGGTGGTTAGGCTGAATTATGGAAGACCTTGAGTTCTTTTGCCAAATTTGCTTTTGTAGGGATATTCTTTTTGTTTGTTAAACAGAGACAAAGAGGAACTAAGGGAAAGAGTAAAAGAAATTAAAGCACTGAAGTTCCCTTCAGTTCAGGGGGGCAGGGCTCAAACCTGGGTTGCACACATGTCAAAGCCACACACTATCCAACTGAGCTATTTTTCCAGCCCTTGTATTTTATGGTTAGAGGAGAGCTACCAAAAAAATTTAGATGGAATGATATAACCTATCTCTACAAAGATAAGGTTGGAGATCATGATTGGTATCTACAGATAAATGAAGTTCAGTCACCAATTCTCTTCTTGAGAGGGTTGTTTTCTTGAAAGAGATATTGGAACACTGCTTAGTTCTGACACATGGCAGCACCAGGGATAGAAGCTGGGCCTCTGGTTCTTCTTTCTCTACAGCCCTATTTACCTAGCACTAAACTTAGCGTTCAATTTAATTTAAATTGAAGGCAGATTCTGAAACAATGCTACTGATGTCACCACCATCAAACAGTAAAGAAATCAGAATTCATTGTTGACCAGTAAGTACATAATAACAGTAAATCTTGATAGCTTTATAAAATTGTTGTGGCCCAAATCTCTTTCTTCTAAAGTGTTCATATACAGTCTCCTCTAATTACTGGATGTGTTTATCAGTTGCATCTTTCTTAAACAAAGGAAAACACACTAAATATGTTTCCTCTGCATAAATCTTCCCCCTTCACTCCAGGCAAGCTGCAATTAGCAGCCGAAGCAATACTGAAAGGGGCTTAGAAAGAACAATCAAAGATGTGTGAATTATGTGTATAACTGATTTTAATTAAATCCCTTTGCTGAGAGAAATGGTGGAGCTAACAGTTACTCACACTTTTCAGCTGCTCACAAGGAACTCCCAGTGGAACTCTTAAAGGAAACTGCTAAAGGCAGAAACTGCTCTGGGTTACCTAGTTGCAGTTGGTTCTTAGCTCACTGTGTGTAGTTTCTAGCCCTTGTTTATGGCACAGCCATGTCACTAAAACTTGATTGTGTGTGGTTAATTAGCCCAACCCATTACGTCAGTAAGCTGTCTACTAATCAGACAGTTTGGTTAATATTTAGCAGCAAATCAAAAAGCATATTCCATATATCTATTATCACATCCTCATTCTTCCCTTTGAAGTAACATACATGAACTTTAATTGAGAACTCCATATTCCCTATTTGCTTGACTCAGAAAGTCACCCCACCACTGGGGAGTGGTGTATATGGATGTGTGTGTCTGTGCAAATTTTCAGTGAATGCAGCCCAGTGATCATACAAAGAGCTGCTAGGAATCTGGTCTTTCTCCCCGGGGGTTTACTGACCCTTTGTTACAGTCTTAAAAGCAGACTGCTTTTTGGGTTAAAGTCACTTTGTTTCTGTACCATGGTATAGAGGTGTGGAGTCTTAATCAAACATTGCTATGCTTCTTGAGAAGGATTTTGGGCTTGCTCATGGGTGTCTTATCTTCCAGCTTGGGACAAGGTAGGGCATCTCTCTATTGAGGCGTCCAGCTCCTCAAGTCAGTCAGTTTCCACAAGAAGTGCAAAGAAGGCAACCACAAATGTGGTGATTTTGTGAATCTCTGATCAGCAACCATTGCTTTACAGCTCTTGTCAGAGAGCAGAACCTTGAATCGCTTGTTCACATGTGACCTTGGTGAATGCTTCTAGTTTCCTACTTCTACATTTCCTTCCTAGTGGGAGACTCTCAAGGACAAACCACCTTGGCTGCTCTCCACTCCAATAGTGAATCTGATTGTGGAGTCTGGAAGGACACACTGGGTAGGCATAGATATACTCCACTTGCACTTGGGAAAAGAGCAAGTAGTCTTCTCTGTTCTTCCCATGTAATTCTCCAGAGGGCTGTTCCTGCTCCAGCACTCCTTGACACCATGTGGATTCATCAGTGTATTTCCGGAATTTCATACTGGAGTCCACTTGCTTAAACTGACAGAACACATTTTCCAAAAAATAAACTTGAGAGTAATGAAGGAAGGGCCGGGAGTCAGTATACCAAGTTGAGCACACACTTCACCGTTTATGAGGTCCTGAGTTTGAGCCCCAGCACCACATGGGAACATCATGGACAGCACCACGGGGAGCTCCCCAGACGGCATACCAGTGCTCTCTCTCTGTTTCTCTAACTTTTTTTCCATCTTCCTAAAATAAAGGGGGTGAAAAAGCTCAGGGAGACTGCTTAGCATTTGGTATTGTTCCTGCACAAAAAACTCAACTGATAGAGTATGAGGCTCCCATCCCAGTTGGATCCTTGGTGCTACACAGGTGGTGCTCTGGTCTCGGTCTCTCTCTCTCTCTCTCTCTCTCTGCCCCCTCACCTCATATGGAATAAATAAGATAAATATATTTTTTAAGAGTAATGTAGAGGGGCCATGTGGTGATGCACTCGGTTAAGTGTATGTATTACCAAGCACAATGACCAGAGTTTGATCCCCTGTTCACCACCTGCAGGAGGTCTGCTTCATGAACAGTGAAGGAGGTCTGCAGGTGTCTATCTTTTTCTTCCTCTCACTAGCTCCCTGTCCACTCTCAATTTCTGTCTTATCTAATAATAAAAAAAATGAGGAAAAAAAGAAAAGGAAAAATGGTCACAGAAGTGGTGGATTCATAGTGCCAGCAGAGGTAATCCTGGTGAAAAAAAATGTATATAATATTTATGATTTCCATTTATAGACTATACTCTGTTTTTATTTTTCAGCCAATTCAAAATGTGGCTGGTAAGTTGTGGTCTCAGTTACTGGGCTCATTTTAATACCTAAGAACCTCTAGATACCAACTGAGCAAAGTCATATGTAGTGAAGCCAGGTTCCTGCTTCTACATTCCTCCTGCTATACATCTTCTAGGCTAGCATCACATTCTATCTATACATGTCTAAAATTCATTAACGCAAAATTGCCTTCATTGAGTCAAACACCAATGCTGGCTTTCACCGGGCAGAACTGGAGAAAGGGTCCTAAAAAAATGACATATGTATCTGCAGATTGTTGATGAAAATACTATCTGTTGCTCATTGTTTACTTGTTTATTTCACATTGCTAATTTACATCTAGTTTCCATAATGATGGGGGCTTGAACCCTGGTTCTTGTTCATGATGGGACACTGCCTGGCCCTTCCGATCTGTTTGCTTTCATCTCCCTTTTCTCCTCTTCCTCCTCCTTCTTTGCTTTCTTCTCTTTGCCACCAGGGCTATCTTGAGGCTCAGTGCTAGCACTATGAACACTCCTGGTGGCCATTTTTGCCCTTTTTAAAAAAAATTAGAATAGAGAGAAATTGAGAGAGGATGGTGAGATAGAGAGAGGGAGAGAAAGACAGATACCTGCAGACCTGTTTCACTTCAGGAGGTGGACCCCCTGCAGGTGGGGAGTGGGGACTCAAACTCTGGTCCTTTTGCTTGGTAATATGTGTGCTTACTGCTGTGCCACTGCCCCCCCCCATCTGCTTTCTTTACCTTTAAATTCATAGTGTGGTCACCTGGCAAATGTCAGTAACTAGGGCAAAAATAAAGGCATATTTAGAAGAATAAAAACTGAGAAAGTTTATTACCAAGATATCCTCACTAAAGAAAATTCCAATGGGGGGGCAGGCGGTAGCACACCAGGTTAAGCAGACATGGAGCAAAGCGCAAGGACCTGAGCAAAGATCCCGGTTCAAGATCTCGACTCCTCACCTGCAGGCGGGTATCTTCGCAAGAGGTGAAGTAGGTCTGCAGGTGTCTTATCTTTCTGGTGTCTTTCTCTCCCCCTGTCTGTCTTGCCCCCCTCAATTTCTCTCTGTCCTATCCAACAACAGTAACAACGCAATAACAACAACAATGGAAAGAAGATGCCTCCAGGAGCAGTGGATTCGTAGTGCAGGCACTGAGCCCCATGACGGCAAAAAGAAAAGAAGAGCAACGAAAGGAAAGGAAGGAAAAGGAAAGGAAAGGAAAGGAAGGGAAGGGAAGGGAAGGGAAGGGAAGGGAAGGGAAGGGAAGGGAAGGGAAGGGAAGGGAAGGGAAGGGAAGGGAGAGGAGAGGAGAGGAGAGGAAAGGAAAGGAAAGTAAATGAAAGAAAAAGAAATGAAGAGAAAAGAAAAGAAAAGAAAAGAAATGGAAAGGAAAGGAAAAAAATTCTATTCAGGAACCATGTGGGTACAAGAAGCAAGTGTGGCAGCTGTAGAAGCTTCTAGACCTCTAGACCCCACTTACTGTGGTACATTTGAATTCACTGTATTCAGACTGCTAATAGTGTTTTCTAAGTTTTATATGTCGCTTTAAAAGTCTATATTTTTAGAGCTGTTTTAGGTTTACAACAAAATGGAAAAGATAGTACAGAAACTTCCCATATATCCCAGCCCTACACACATACACAGCTTCCTGAGCCCTCACGCTCATTATCAGTGTTACTTGTCAGAATGGTACCTTTCTTCTTTAATCAAGAATAAATCTACACTGACAAAGCATGATCACTCAAAGTACATAGTTCACTGTTGGTATTTACTGTACACCCTATGGGTCTACACAAATATATAATAGCAGGTGTTCATTATTCTAGTTATCATTCAAAGTGCTTCCACAGCCCTAAGAATCCTCTGTGTTCTCAGTAAATTCCCCACATCCACCCCTGCCTTCCCTCCTACCTGTTACTCAACAACCACTGAAATATTTTGTTTGCCTCCATTGTCTTTTCCAGAATGTCACATAGTTGGAATTACACCATATCGAGCCTTTTTTGTTTGTTTTTACTCAGAGAGAGGAAACAGAACAGAGCACCTGTCCTTTGCTTTAAGCAGTGCTAGGGCCCAGCACATACAGGGCATGTGCTCTACTGCTAAGCCACCTCCTGAGCCCAGTTCCTGACTTTTCATGGCTTGTTAGTTGGTGTCTGTTTAGTGCTAAATGATGCTGTGTTGTCTGGAGGCACCAGATGATCCTTCCATGTATGGATGTTTTGGGTGCTTCCAAGTTTTAGTAATTACAGATAAAGCAGCTATAAAGAGTTATGTGCAAGTATCTGTATAGTTGTTCGTTTTCAGTTCCTTTGAGTATATATATTTTGTCAAATCACCATTTAGAGAATCTTATATGTAAATTTATGGGAAATCACAGAATTGATTTTTAGGAAAACAGAGATTGCCAACATTGATAGCAATGAAGACAGCCCAGGACACACCAAGTATATAAAGCACTAAAGGGGGTCGGGTGGTGGCGCAGTGGGTTAAGCGCATGTGGTGCAAAGCGCAGGGACCAGCATAAGGATCCCGGTTCGAGCCCCCGGCTCCCCACCTGCAGGGGACTCACTTCACAGGCGGTGAAGCAGGTCTGCAGGTGTCTATCTTTCTCTCCCCTTCTCTGTCTTCCCCTCCTCTCTCCATTTCTCTCTGTCCTATCCAACAACGAATTGCGTCAACAAGGGCAATAATAATAACCACAACGAAGCTACAATAAGGGCAACAAAAGGGGGGGGGGGAAATGGCCTCCAGGAGCGGTGGATTCATGGTGCAGGCACCGAGCCCAGCAATAACCCTGGAGGAGGAATAAATAAATAAATAAATAAATAAAGCACTAAAGATTGTTTGATAGGGTGGGAGCAGACAGCATAATGGTTATGTAAACGAACTCTCATGCCTGACGGTCTAAAGTAGTAGGTTCAATCCACTGTACCACCCACCATAAGCCAGAGCTGAGTAGCACCCTGGTTAATAATAAATAAGTAAATAAATAAATATTGTTTAATATATAATTTTCTAAAAATATCACCTGCAAAGCACATCTTCAAAAAGCAGGTAATTTGGGGGCTGAGTGGTAGCCCCTGGCTCCCCACCTGCAGGGGGGGCACTTCACAAGTGGTAAAGAAAGTCTACAGGTGTCTATCTTTCTCTCCCCCTCTGTCTTCCCTTCCTCTTTCAATTTCTCCCTGTGCTATCCAACAACAACAGCTGTAACAACAGCAGCAATAACAACAACAGCAATAAAAATGGAAAAAATGTCCTCCAGGAGCAATGGATATCGGAGGCAAACAAACAAAAAACAAAACAAAACAGGTAATTCTTATATCAACCAGAACACAAAGATAATAATTTTAAAGCTTTTCAACCACCATGACACCAACCTGACCTATCTGGGCAGACGACCTCACCAATGTGTCCTGGAACCCCACCTCCCCAGAGCCCTGCCCCACTAGGGACAGAAAGAAATGGGCTGGGGTATGGATTGACCTGCCAATGCCCATGCCCAGTGGAGAAGCAATTACAGGAGCCAGACTTTTCACCTTCTGCACCCCATAAAGATCTTTGGTCCAAGAAGGATGACACAGGACCTAGTGGAGGTTGTATTATTATATGGAAAACTGAGAAATGTTATGCATGTACAAACTATTGTATTTACTGTTCAATGTAAAACATTAATACCCCAGTAAAGAAATTTTTTAAAAAAAGATCTTTGGTCCATACTCCCAGAGGGATAAAGAATAGGGAAACTTCAGTGGAAGAGATGGGATGTAGAACTCTGTTGGTGGGAATTGTGTGGAATTGTACCTCTCTTATTCCACAATTTTGTTGATCATTATTAAGTCACTAATAAACAATGAAAATATATAATAGATTTTCCAGTATCATCTGTGAACTAGCATAATACTAATACTACACATATACAATTCTGTAGTAACACACATTCTACAAGACATCTATCTAGGGAGTCGGATGATAGTGCAGCGGGTTAAGTGCACATGGCGAGAAGCGCAAGGACCTGCTTAAGGATCCCAGTTCGAGTCCCTGGCTCCCCACCTGCAGGGGAATCACTTCACAAGCGGTGAAGCAGGTCTGCAGGTGTCTGTCTTTCTCTCCCCCTCTCTGTCTTCCCCTCCCCTCTCCATTTCTCTCTGTCCTATCCAACAACAACGACATCAATAACTACAACAATACAACAACAAGGGCAACAAAAGGGGATAAATAATTTTTTTAAAAAATACATCTATCTGTAGAATAATAAAATTTAAGAACACCCTCTTATCTTGAAGATTAGTTATTAGACACTAACCGCACACCCTACAGATATTTCCATTAGTGTAAGAAAAACATACAAATTCCCATTGTGTCTCCTGTACTGAATACTATTCCAGAACCCCAGATAACATGACACAAAAAACATAATGATAATATATATCACAAAATAGGTAAAAGAAGATAGATACTAGTAATTTCTGATATATATTAGATTTCTGTCTCCCTTGATATCAACCTTTGTTTTCCTTATAATAATTTATTTTTGTTATTATCATAAAATTGCACATAAGATTTTATAAACTATGATTTCTATGAGAAAGTAGATAAAAGAAGATAGATATCAGAAAGTAATGAAGGTCTCATTTTATAATCTCATTGGCCACTTACAAAATTAAAAAAACTGAAAAATAAATTGAGCTAATTCTGAAAATTTAGCAGAATAGAGGCTGACTGTACAAATTCAATAAGAACCAGAGATATGTAGGTGCAAAGTGCAAGGACTGGATTAAAAATCTCAGTTCAAGCCCCCGGCTCCCCACCTGCAGGGGAGTCGCTTCACAGGCGGTGAAGCAGGTCTGCAGGTGTCTGTCTTTCTCTCCCCCTCTCTGTCTTCCCCTCCTCTCTCCATTTCTCTCTGTCCTATCCAATAACTACAACAATAAAACAAGGGTGACAAAAGGGAATAAATAAACAAATAAATACTTTTAAAAAAGAACCATAGATATGTAATTAGGAGTAGATCCTATTCAAATTTTTAGAAAATAAGTTTCTAAAGATACCTGGGAATAGAGGGCACACCTGGTTGAGTGCGCACTTTACTGTGAGCAAGGACCCAGGCTCATGCCCCTGGTCCCCACCTGCAGTGCTGCAGGTGTGTCTATGTCTTCTGCCTACCTCCCCTCCCCCTCTCAATTTCTCTCTGTCCTATCAAATAAATAAGTAAATAAAGTCTTTTTAGGCAATGACAAATCTGCAAGAACTATGAGAGAAGAACCTCATAACTTCCTTGAACAATATAAAGGCTACTATATATGTGTAATAAAATGCACATATTAAGTTTTAAAATGCATTATAAAATAATTCTAATAGAAACAGTGTGGTACTGGAAAAAATCTTAATGAAAAGAAATACATCTATGAACAAATACACATATGTGTATATTATACAGAAACCATTTTCCATTGGTGACAAAAAATAGTAGTAAATAGAATTGGGACTGGCTACTTATATCACAAAAAATGGAATTCTCTCAGTTATAGAATTAAAGGCAAGAGAAAAGCAAAGTCATGACAGAATTTTGGAAAGATATAGTATTTTTTAAATTAACTTGAAGGTAGCAAAACGGAAAAGACATTCCAAAATGAAAGCCAAGTCTCGGAGAGCTCAGCAAGTGGGTACAGGCGTTGCCATGGGTGGTCCAGGCTGGAATCCCAGCACCACACAGGAGGAGGAGGTGCTGTGCTAAGAGGCACTGCTATGGTGTCTCTCCCTCTCTCTCTCTGTCTGTCTGTCTCTGTGAAAGAAAAAGTGACCCAGAGCTGTGTAATCACACAAGCACAAGGCATGGCACTGAAAAACAAAAAAATATATAATAAAAATGTATAAAAATAAAAGTAAAGGAGAAAATTGTGAATAAAGCTAGGACTGATCACTGACAAACCAAATGCATGGAGAGGTACAGAAACACATGGGAGAAGTTTATTCTCTGTGTGAGATCATGGTCCGTGTTTTTTCTTCTTTATGCCTTTTAGTTTTCAACTATACTAGAAAAAGCATTACTCAGGAGTTGGGCTGTAGCAAAGCGGGTTAAGCGCAGGTGGTGCAAAGTGCAAGGACCGGCGTAAGGATGCCGGTTCGAGCCCCCAGCTCCCCACCTGCAGGGGACTTTACAAGTGGTGAAGCAGGTCTGCAGGTGTCTATCTTTTCCCCTCTCTGTCTTCCCCTCCTCTCTCCATTTCTCTCTGTCCTATCCAACAACAATGACATCAATAATAACAACTACAACAATAAAAAAGGGCAACAAAAGGGAATAAATAAATTTTAAAAAGCATTACTTATAAAATGAGGAAAACACTGCTGAATTAAAAAAAAAAAGACAACAATAAATAGCTTATCCAGGAAACTTTCTGAATTACAGGCTATACTTCATCACCACACAGTGGCCTGTGACAAAGTCTCTTTTAATTCCCCACCCTTAGTGTTTATTCCTCATTACAAATTCATTTATATTTTTGTCTTCCCTTCCTGTACCCAAATCTGCCAGCCTCTCTTAACTGGGGTTCAGAAGGAAAATTAGTTCTTTATACACTAAAGGTCTTCATTGTAAGTAATGAAAGAACTTCT
The DNA here is from genome assembly GCF_950295315.1 of Erinaceus europaeus. Taxonomy (NCBI): domain Eukaryota; kingdom Metazoa; phylum Chordata; class Mammalia; order Eulipotyphla; family Erinaceidae; genus Erinaceus; species Erinaceus europaeus. The sequence continues at coordinate 58,947,797 of NC_080167.1, forward strand.
CTCATGGCCCTGAAGTGGTGCAGTACATGAGATCCTGAGTTCAATCCTAGGCATTGCATTGCTAGAATGATGCACTGGTGTTCTTCTCCTCCTCCTTCCCACCCTCCTCCTCCCCCACCACTTCCTTCCCTTCCTTTATTTTTTTCTTTTCCCTCCTCCTCCTCTTCTTCTCCTTCTCCCTCCTTCTCCTTCCCCTCTTTTCTCTCTCATATATAAAAAAGAAAGATAAAAAGAGGGGAAAACCAACATACTCTGGAGCCCCACCTCTCTAGAACCATGACCCACCTTCTGCACACCATAATGATCCTGGGTCCATGCTCCCAGAGAGACAAAGCTTTCAAGGGAGGGGATGGCATACAGAACCGTGGTTGGAACTGTGTGGAACTGTATCCCTCTTATCCTATGGTCTTATCGATATTTTTTATTTAAAAAATAAGAAAGAGATGAGAAAAGAGAAAGAAGAAAAAGAAGGAAAGAACAGAATTTCTCTCCTAAGCTTCTAGAATGTTTTGTAAGAGTGTTTAGAGGAAAACTATGTTTAAGAAAGGCACAGATTCCCCAGAGACACACCCTACTAGGGAAAGAGAGAGGCAGACTGGGAGTATGGACCGACCAGTCAACGCCCATGTTCAGCGGGGAAGCAATTACAGAAGCCAGACTTTCTACCTTCTGCAACCCTCAACGACCCTGGGTCCATGCTCCCAGAGAGATGGATAATGGGAAAGCTATCAGGGGAGGGGGTGGGTTGTGGAGATTGGGTGGTGGGAATTGTGTGGAGTTGTGCCCCTCCTACCCTATGGTTTTGTTGATTAATCCTTTCTTAAATAAAAAAGAAAGGAAGAAAGAAAGAAAGAAAGAAAGAAAGAAAGAAAGAAAGAAAGAAAGAAAGAAAGAAAGAAAGAAAGAAAGGCACAGAGTAGACACTAACCTGTGCATGGTCCCAAGAGCAGGAAGGAGATCTGTTTCATCTAGCTCTGTGCTTAGTGTCTGATCTGTGTACAGAGGTGCTCAGTGCTCATCAGATCCTGCCTGCTCAGTGAAAGAGTCATTCCATCAAAACTAAGGGCAAAAAAGCCCAAAACCCTGCTTTCTGCATTTTCACATCTCAGGGACAAAAACATTTCATGATCTTTGAAAATTTTTATCATTTTGATCCCATAGGCAACTGGTTCAGGATGACAGGAATATAAGGAAGGGATATGGATTTGTATCATTGGGAAAAAACATTTATCAATATTCAAATTTTTTAGAACAAGGTATCAATCAAATGAACAACAGCAACACAAACAGAATATATGACCTGTTACTTTGATCTTAATCCTCTAAGTATTTGATGTGATTAAATGAATTAGTCTAAACAAACAGGGATGGACAGATAAATTACTGGGTAAAGAGTGTGCCTTACTATATGTCCTCAAGCCCAGATTTGAGCCCCAGCACCAAATGGGAGCTGCTATAACACCAGAGGAAGCTCTGTTCCTATGGTATCTCCCCCTTTTTCTCCCTCTCTCTCTATCAGAATGACAAAGTAGCCTCAGAGCAGTGAAATGATGCATGTGTGAGGTCTGGGAAAGAAACAAAAAAAAGTCAACCAGTTACAACTGGGTATTAGGAAAAGCACCATGAGTTTGCTGACATGCTTAATTTGGGTGAGTTTATTATACTTAGGAGGCTGAAATGCTATCAATAAACTCTTTACCTAAAACTTACTTATTCCATACAGGTTACTGTGAAAAGCTAAGGACCTGAGAATCTAATGTCCTGATCTTCGCACACTTCCTTTCCTCCCTTTGTTGTAGCAGCTTCCTCATTTGTCACCAACCCTTAATGCTCAATTATTCTTTTTTTTTCTTAAGTGTATTGTTAAAGATCAAGCATTTAGCAGGCTTCCAGTGTTGTATGTTACATTCTTCCTCATTAAATCCTAAAACGAAATAATTATCCAGGGACAAGCCCACGTGCTGTCCAGCGGATACACCTTTCATAGCTGTGCTGATGTTCTCCTGAGCATCAGGGAGAGTGTTATTGTTGGTGTTTCTAAGGCCACAGTAATTAGTCTGCTTTTCACTTTGTGTTTCTGTAGAATTCCAGGAGGAGCAGGAGCGTGTGTGTGTGTGTGTGTGTGTGTGTGTGTGTGTGTGTGTGTGTTCCTCAGTAATTCCATTACTATCAAGATTTTAAAAATCAAATGCAAATGTACACAAATTTTTCTAGAGAACAGCAGAGTGTGCACAAGACACCATCAGTTGAAGATCAAAGGAAGGGTCTTTACACAGCACACAAATCAAACCATTCTGCTGAAATGATCAGGTTTTCAAACTGCTTTTTGCAACAAGATGGTCATTTAGAAAAAAAAACAACACAAAACTATCTTCCAAATATATGCAATGTGTTTCCCTTAGTTAATTTTTTTTCTTGTTTGGATCTTGAGACCTGTACAGACTTGAGAATGCTCAGCCAAGGACTGACCAGGAGAGGGCAGGATATATATTCATGATTAGTCAACAATTTGTTCTGCTTTATATTTTAACTCTTTTTCAGCCACTAGATTCCAGATACTACCATGATGCCAACCTGGCTTCCCTGGGCAGATGACCTCACCAATGTGTCCTGGAGCCCTGCCTCCCCAGAACCCTGCCCCATTATGGAAAGAGAGAGACAGACCGGGAGTATGGATCAACCTGCCAATACCCATGTTCAGTGGGTAAGCAATTATAAAAGCCACACCTTCCACCTTCTGTACCCCATAATGATCCTGGGTCCATAAAGAACTCCGTATCCCATCCTGGCTCCTCACCTGCAGGGGAGTCGCTTCACCAGCAGTGAAGCAGGTCTGCAGGTATCTGTCTTTCTCTCCCCCTCTCTGTCTTCCCTTCCTCTCTCCATTACAGTCAGTAATATTTATACACCTTTCCCATATTCTGATCCAGCTTTCTGGTCCTTTTTCCAGCCATGACATCATCTCCCCAGACAATAACTTGGACCCACCTGCATATCAGATGTCAGGCTCAGGGGGAAAAAAATAGTATAGTCATGGGCCCTTTGGAATATAACTAAAATATACCTACTAGCTATCTACAAAACAGAGACCCCCAACTCTTCATCTGCACTATTCCAGCCTTTAGGCTCATGATTAGTCAACAATTTGTTTGGCTTTATATGTTAACTCTCTTTTCAACCACCAGGTTCCAGATGCTACCATGATACCAACCTGACTTTTCTAGACAGACAACCCCACCATTGTATCCTGGAGCCCCACTTCCCCAGAACCCTGCCCCACTAGGGAAAGAGAGAGGCAGGCTGGGAGTATGGTTCAGCCTGTGGTGGAGAAGCAATAACAGAAGCCAGACCTTCCACCTTCTGCACCCCATAATGACCGTGGGTCCACACTTGCAGAGGGATAAAGAAAAGGAAAGCTATCAGGGGAGGGGACGGAATATAGAGTTGTGATGGTGGGAATTGTGTGGAGTTGTAGCCCTCTTATCGTATGGTTTTGTCAATGTTTCTTTTTTATAAATAAAAAATAAAATAAATAAAATAGGGAGTTGGGCGGTAGTGCAGCGGGTTAAGCGCACGTGGCACAAAGTACAAGGATTGGCGTAAGGACCCCAGTTCGAGCCCCCGGCTCCCCACCTGCAGAGAAACTTCACAAGCGGTGAAGCAGGTCTGCAGGTGTGTTTTTCTCTCCCCCTCTTTGTCTTCCCCTCCTCTCTCCATTTCTCTCTGTCCTATCCAACAGCAACAACATCAATAACAACAACAACAACAATAATAACTACAATAAAACAACAAGGGCAACAAAAGGGAATAAATATTAAAAAATAAATAAATAAAATAAAATGAGGGACTGTGTGGTGGTGCTCCTGGTTAAGTGCACATAGTAAGTACATAAGCACAAGGATCGGCTCAAGGATCCCAGTTCAAGCCCCCAGCTTCCCACTTGCAGTGGAGTCGCTTCACAAGCTGTGCAGCAGGTCTGCAGTTGTGTCCCCACCCCCCCCCCCCCCGTCTTCCCCTCCTCTCTCAATTTCTCTGTCCTATCCAACAACAGCAGCAGAAACAACAATAATAATAATAGCAAGGACAACAACAATGGGAGGAAAAGATGGTCGCCAGGAGCAGTGGATTCATAGTGCAGGCACCAAGTCCCAGTGATAATCCTGGAGGCTTTCAACACCAAGAAGAAGCTCAAATGAACGACCTTACTGCACACCTCAAGGACTTAGAGGAAGAGGAACAAAGGAACCCTAAAGCAACCAGAAGGACAGAAATCACTAAAGTTAGAGCAGAAATAAACAACATCGAAAATAAAAGAACCATACAAAAGATAATCCTGGAGGCAAAAATAAAATAATAATAATAATAATAAATTATTTTAAAAGGCATGTTATTTTCATACTTTTCCTACTGTTGACTTATCCTTGCAGTCCAGGGAGGAATTACTACTAGAATATTTCCTTTTTCTCTCCTTTCTCTTTTTCTCTCTGTCTTTATTCCATTATCTCTCTCTCTCTCTCTGTTCCTCTTTCTGTCTCTGTCTCTGTTTCTCTCTTTCTTTCTACCAGGCTTCTCACTGGGGCTTGACCTGCATGAAGAATTCACAGCTCCTGGAGTCCACTTTTCCTTCTTCTCTTCTCTTCTCTTCTCTTCTCTTCTCTTCTCTTCTCTTCTCTTCTCTTCTCTTCCTTCCTTCCTTCCTTTCTTTTTTTCTCCCTCCCTCCTTATTTATTTATTTATTTTTCTTCTATTTGACAGGTCAGAGAGAAATTGAGAAGGGAGAGGCAGATAGGGACAGAGAAAGAGAAATACCTTGTAGAGCTTCCCCCACTGCAGATAGGGAGCAGGGGCTTGAACACAGGTCCTTGCTCACCATTACCATAAAGTCAGTGCTCAAACAAGTGCAACACCACTTGGCTCCCTCTTCTCATTATTTTTTTTTTTATTAGAGTATACAGAGACTGACAGTGCAAAGGGAACACAACATTAAAGTTTCCTTCAATGTGGCAGGGGCTGGATTCAAAGCACATGAGTTGCACACATGCTAATGCAATGCACTATCCATGTGAGCTATTTTGCTGGCCCAGTGCTAGTGTAGTTTTAGTACCGAAGACCTACAATTACCACTATTTCATTGGAATGTTTACATAAATTGTTGATAAGCATTTTGGCTTTAACTTGTCAAATTTTGATATCAGTGTTATATTTTCTTAACAAATATAATTTAAAGAATTTCCTTTTGGGAGTCAGGCAGTGGCACAACAGGTTAAGTGCACATGGTGTGAAGCGCAAGGACTGGCAAAAGGATTCTGGTTTGAGTCCCCAGCTCCCCACTTTCAGGGGAGTCGCCTCACAAGCAGTGAAGCAAGTCTGCAGGTGTCTATCTTTCTCTCCTCCTCTGTCATCCCCTCCTCTATTTCTCTCTGTCCTATCCAATAACAATGACATCAGTAACAACAACAAAAACAATAATAGCCACAATAACCTTAAACAACAAGGGCAACAAAAGGGAAAAAAATAGCCTCCAGGAGCAGTGGATTTTTAGTGCAGGCTCCTAGCCCCAGCAATAACCCTGGAGGGGAAAAAAAAAGAATTTCCTTTAATTTTTTAAATTTATTTATTAATGAGAAAGACAGAAGAGAAAGAAAAAACCAGACATTGCTCTGGTAAATGTGCTGCCGGGGCCTGAGCTCAGGACTGAGAGTCCAGTGTTTTACCCATTATGCCACCTCTTGGACCACTAAAGGATTTCCTTTCTGAGTGTTTTGTAAACTTTTCCATATATCCAAAAAAAAAAAAAAAAAAGTAAATTAGAGAGGTACCAGTGCAACAATGTGAGCCTGGAGATTTTAAGGAAGTTCTTCTATAGCTTTACTTTTCTTTTTTAAATCACTTTACTGAGGAAGTGTTAATGTACACGGCTGTTGACACAAAGATAGAATTCCTAATCTCTCTGAGATGGTTGTCATCTACAGATTTTTAATTTATTGCATTGCCAGTCTTCTATTTAAATTATCTATCTTTACTGCTATTCAGTATTTGTCACTTACATTTTCAAATTCTTTCAGAATCTTTTCACTTCCTCCAATCAATAGTTATTTTCCCCTTTACCTTCTATTTTTGAATGTCTGTCACATTTTCCTGTCTCCAAATAATTAATTACATTTTGTTTTGTTTGTAACTGGACTGTATTTCCATCTTCAAAATGTACATTTGGATTTGATGAGCTTTTTCTTTTATCTAGTCTGTGACTTTCAGAAAATATATTTAGTGATTTAATGAGAGATATAAAATAGAGATATATTTAGTACTTAATATACCTTTTATCTTAAGTGCTCTATTACTAGTAACCACTCTATGTGTGGCTATAATTTATATTTCGCTATATAGGTGTGAGGATTTTTCTTTGTAATTTCTCTTCTTGGGGGCCCTTAAGGGACTATGATTATAAATTTATCTTCTACACTGGTTCTTCACAGCTAGATTTAACACGAGAGTATGTGTGTTGATGCCCAATTACAGAGGAATCAAAGACCCTATCACAAATAAACTTCTACTCACTTCCCTTCCTTCTCCTTCTATTCCTAGTTGCTATTAGTTATCAGTTTATGTACTCTGTTAACATTCTGCAACCACATTTTCCATAATTGCCTAGTCTTAATTTTATATTCAAATTGATAGAATCCTAATCACCCGACCTTTTATCATGGCTTTTCTCTATCTCTTAGTTCTTCATTTTGGCTTTTACTTGTCTTTTTCAAAAAAAGAGTATGTGGTTTATCTATGCCTGAGACTGTCCACTTGTCTGTCATGTTTTTATATGTGAATGTCAGCTTTATGGAGAAAAATAGTCTTAGAACCCATCTTTGTTTTTCCTCAGCACTTTTCAGACATTGAATAATTCTTTAAATGTCTACAGTTAAACTGATTTTTCCTGATATGTAAATAATTGGCATGCGTCTGCATACATAAAGATTTTTGTCTCAATCAGTGAAATGCAAAAGTTACTAGGATATTTTTTCAGCAATAGAATCTTCTAGATTAATTCCTTTCTCTAGTTAAGAAAGTTCTCTTCTATTGATTTTTTTCTTTATTGGGGGATTATTGACTTACAGTTGACAGTAAACTACAGTAGTTTGTACATGTGTAATATTACTCAGTTTTCCACATAACAATCTAACCCCCTCTAGGTCCTCCTCTGCCATTTTGTTCCAAGACCTGAACCCACTCCACCTACTCCAGAGTCTTACTTTGGTGCAAACGTCTATTGATTTTTAAATAAACTTCTGAATCATTTGTTAACATCTCCAGTTTCAGAGTATCAATTACTTTTATTTTAATTAGTCTTTGTCCTCCAAATATCCTATGTTTCATTTAAATTGCTTTCTTTGTAAAATATCTCCTATCTCTGATTGCAAGTCTTTCCCTGTATCAGTGATTGGCTTTCTATTGTATCATTTGTGTTCTTTGCTGTTTCTGACGTTCAAAGGGCCTTGTAATGTAGTTGCTTTGGCTCCCAATTTGTAAACTACGTGTCTTGGCTTGCATTCTCCAGAAGCTGACCCCAGAGAAGTGCATGTCATCCATTGGAAGGGTATGTTCAGGAAACATTGATTAGAGAAGTAGGGAAGTAAAACATGAGAAGCAAGTAACCACTGTGGGCAGCTGAAGCCTAAATCCACTGGGAACAACCCGGCACTTCTGGCTTGCCCTGAATGCAGGCTGAGTGGGTTGCTGTGGTCAGTAAAGATACCATACCAAATAATATTGCATCTGCTGATCCCAACCTATTCAACTCAAAGAGTACCACCTCAGCATGCTTCACTTCAGACTATGTCCAGAGACATCAGGCATGGAATGTCAACCCTTCAGCCTCATTACTCAGCCACCAGGTTCCAGATGCTACCATGATGCCAACAGGACTTCCCTTGGCAGACGACCCCATGAATGTGTCCTGGAGCCCCACTTTCCCAGATCCCCATCCCACTAGGGAAAGAGAGAGACAGGCTGGGAGTATGGATCAACCTGTCAATGCCCATGTTCAGCAGGGAAGCAATTACAGAAGCCAGACCTTCCACCTTCTGCATCCCACTTCTGCATGACCCTGGGTTCACACTCCCAGAGGGATAAAGAAAAGGAAAGCTATCAGGGGAGGGGAGACGAAGTTTTGCTGGTGGGAATTGTGTGGAGTTGTACCCCTCTTATCCTATGGTTTTTGTCAGTGTTTCCTTTATTTTTTATTTTTTTTTTTTTATTTAAAAAGTCTTTTATTTATTTTATTTTTGAGAGAGATGCAGAGAGAGAAAGACACAGAGAGAAACACCAGAGCACTGCTCAGCTCTGGCTTATGGTGGTGCAGGGGATTGAACCTGGGACTGCGGAGCCTCAGGCACGAGAGCCTCTTTGCATAACCATTATGCTATCTACCCCCACCCAGTGTTTCCTTTTTATAAATAAAAATTGTTAAAAATTTTAAAAAAGAAGAACTTGTGCAGAGTGTCACAACCTTTCCCAGGAAACACCAGTTTATAGAGAACAAAAAAGAGTGAGGGCCAGGCTGAGGAGATAGAGGCAGGACACTACCACTAATCCCCTCTTCACCACCACCTCACTATTTTTTTAAATGCCATAGTCTCACTAATTTCTTCAAGAGCTCCACTGTGCATTATGGTAACTATTAGCCACAAGAAACTAGGGAGCAATGGAAGGATGAGTATTTCTTTTTGAATTTTTATTAGTGATTTAATAATGATTAAGAAGATTATAGGATAAAAGGGGTACAATACCATATGATTCTCACCATCAGAGTTACACATTCTATCCCTTCCATTGGAAGCTTTCCTATTCTTTATCCCTCTGAGAGTATGGACCAAAATTCCTCTTGGGTTGCAGAAGGTAGAGTCTGCTCTCTATAATTGCTTCTCTGCTGAACAAAAAGGTGAGTAGTTTTAATTGATCTTTGTGCTCTAAGTGGAAAATACACACTGGATTCAAAGACTCCTAAGTACAAAATATCTCCTTCATAGTCTTATATTGGTTGTATTTTGATATCATAGTCGGGCTATATTGGACTAATCAAAAGATTATTAAAAGTGAAAATATTTTAATCTGATGAGTAAAAATTACACATATTCTTCAAGTATAGATTTTCCATCTCTCTCTTGAGTGCTAAGTTGCTTTTATTCTTTTTGTCTGGGAGAGAGGGGGGTTAAAATTCAAGCAGGGGACTTCTGAAGGCGTGGCTATGGAGTAGCAGCTGCCACATTTTTTGCTCTCCCGGATCAAGCAAATATCACAGTACATATTATTTACTTTGCTGATATTTAAGTTGTGAATACCTATAAAAGATTCTCTTTTTTTTTCTTTTTATTGGGGGATTATTGGTTTATAGCATATACAGTTACTGGTACATGTATAAAATTTCTCAACTTTCTGCAAAACACTATAACCCTCAGCCTAGGTCTTCTGCCACCATCATGCACCAGAACCTGAAGGCTGCCACCCCACCCCCACCCCCACCCCTAGTCCTCTACTCTGGTGCAATATGTGAAACACAGTCTAAGTTCTATTGTGTTTACCCTTTCTGTTCTTATGTCTCAACTTCTATGAGTGAGATCATCCCTTACTCATCCTTCTCCCTCTGGCTTATCTCCCTTAACATGATTCCTTCAAAGTCTTTTCAAGATGAAGTGAAGGTGAATTCTTCATTCTTAATTCTTCTTCTTCTTCTAGCGTTTGCCCTTCTTCCATAGCCAGTCAACAGCATCAGGTTGAGCCTGATGTAAAGTTTGGAGACCTCCTTTGAATCTGGAGAGGTGGCAGTCGTTGACTATGTGGGTCATAGTCTGTCTGGAGCCGCAGGGGCAGTTCGGGTTGTCTCTGGCTCCCCAGCGATGGAACATAGCGGTGCACCGGCCATGGCCTGTTCGATAGCGATTGAGGAGGGCCCAATCATAACGTGCTAGGTCAAAGCCGGGTTGACGCTTGCAGGGGTCTGTGATGAGGTGTTTGTTCTTTACCTCAGCTGACTGCCGACTCTGTTTCCAAGAGACTGGAACAGAGAAGTTCAGTGTAGGCATAGGGGACCAGATTGGATGACGAGATGTCAAGCGTTGAACAGGGTGGGCGAAGATATCCGCGTATATTGGCAGGTCTGGTCGAGCGTAGACGTGGGAAATGAACTTAGATGATGCCGCATCCCGACGAATATCTGGCGGGGCGATGTTGCTAAGAACTGGCAGCCATGGAACCGGGGTGGAACGGATGGTTCCAGAAATTATCCTCATGGAGGAATATAATTTGGAATCGACCAAGTGGACTAGAGTAGTACCTAGAAGTTGAAACACAAGATCAAAAGAGAAAACACAAGTAGAACCTGAACTGGAATTGGTGTATTGCACCAAAGTAAAAGACTCTGGGGTGGGGGGTGGGGGTGGAGAATACAGGTCCAAAAAGGATGACAAAGGACCTAGTGGGGGATGTATTGTTAGGTGGAAAACTGGGAAATGTTATGCATGTACAAACTATTGCATTTACTGTTGAATGTAAAACATTAATTCCCCAATAAAGAAATTAAAAAAAATAACTGAGTAGTATTCCATTGTGTATATATACCACAACTTGCAGGGCTGGATGGTGGCACACCTGGTTGAGCGCACATGTTACAATGAGCAAGGACCCAGGTCTGATCCCCTGGTCCCCACCTACAGGGGGAAAGTTTCATAGATAGTGAAGCAGGGCTGCATGTGTCTCTCTGTCTCTCTCCCTATCACCCCCTTCCCTCTCGATTTCTACCTGTCTCTAGCCAAGAAATAAATAAAGATAATTTTTTATAAAAAAATTAAAAAGGTTAAAAAAAAAACCCTACAATTTGCTCAACCATTCATCTTTTGTTGGACACTTAGGTTGCTTCCAGGTTGGCTATTATAATTTTCACTGCTATAAACATAGGTTTACACAGTTCTTTTTGGATAAGTGTGTTTTGATTCCTTAGAATACATCCCCAGGAGAGGAATTGCAGGGTCATAGGGTAGGTCCATTTCTAGCCTCTGAAAGTTCTCCAGACTGCTCTCCAGACGTTGGACCAATTTACATTCCCACCAGCAGTGCAGAGTGTTTCTTTGTCCCCACAACCTCAACATTTATTGCTGCTACCTTTTCTGATGTATGACATTCTTACAGGAGTGAAGTGGTATCTCATTGTTGTCTTTATTTGCATTTCTCTGACAATCAATGACTTGGAGCATTTTTTCATGTCTGCTGGCCTTCTGCATCTCTTCTTTGGTGAATATTCTTTTGTATCCTCTCTCCATTTTTGGATGGGGTCACTTTTGTTTTGTTGCTGAGGTTGGTGTAATTTTTTTTTCTTTTTATAATATTTATTTATTCCCTTTTGTTGCCCTTGTTGCTATATTGTTGTAGTTATTATTGATGTCGTTACTGTTGGATAGGACAGAGAGAAATGGAGAGAGGCGGGGAAGACAGAGGGGGGAGAGAAAGATAGACACCTGCAGACCTACTTCACTGCTTGTGAAGTGACTCCCCTGCAGGTGGGGAGCCGGGGGCTCAAACCAGGATCCTTTTGCCAGTCCTTGCTTTGTGCCACCTGCGCTTAACCCACTGCGCTACCACCCGACTCCCAGAGGTTGGTGTTATTAACCTTTTGTCTGATGTATGGCACATAAAGATCTGTGTATTTCAACCCAGTTTCCCCAACATCATTTGTTGAAAGAGACTCTCAATTCTATTCCACTATTTTTGTTCCAGTACCAGGATTACAATGGATAATATAGTTTGAGATCTGGGAGTGTGATACTTCCAGTTCTGTTCAAGATTGCTTTGGAGATTCTTAGTATTTTCTCATTCCAGATAAAACACTTCTAGCTTTTGTCCTACTTTCTTTAATAAACTTGATGGTATCTTGATGGGGAATGCATTAAATTTGTATATGATTCTGGGTAGAATAGTCATTTTGATGATGTTAACTCTTTCAATCCATGAAAATGGGTTATCTTTTCATTTCCCTGTATCTTTACTATTTCCTTGAATAGTGACTCATAATTTTCAGTATTCAAGTCTTTTGTTAGGTACATTCCTAGGTATTTTATTGTTTTTGCTGCTTTAGTGAATATGACTGATTTCTAAATTTCTTCTTCTTAGTGTTTGCATAAAGGAATGACATCTACTTTTAGATGTTAATTTTATAGCCCATCATCAAGAAATGTCAGGTGTCAGGCTCACTGTTTTTAGACCTCAACAACACAATGACTCTTCCTTACACAAGCTTTGAACTGGGGCATGTGCTCTCTCTGAGTTTTACATGTCATTGGGCCACCATGAAGACTTAGGAGTTACTAACCTTCATAGTTCTGTAAGCTAATTCCTTATTATCTACCTATATATGTATGTATGTGACTGTCTCTGCCTGTCTGTCTGTCTGTCTGTCTATCTATCTATCTACCTACCTACCTACCATCTATCAAATTTGCTCTGGAGACCACAGGATAATATAATCACCCTGAAATAATGTGTATGCATGTGTGGGAAGTAAAGAGTAAATGTTAACATTGATATAGACAGAAAGCCAAGTGTTCTGCTTCTGTGGACAGATTTTAAACAGTCCACCCTTTTCTTGTTGGTCTACAATGTCACCTTTGTCAAACTGGTTGTAAGTATCTTAATATAGTTCTAAAATGGGTCTCGATATCTGGCAGAATAAGACTTCTGCTTCCCTTTACTTTTGACTGTTTGGGGCCCTTCTATATAAATTTTACAGTCCTCTTTTTAAGCTTACAATAAATTGTATATGTTTGTTAACTGAGAAAACTAACATACTTATATTACTGAATTTTCCTAAATTAACTTAGGTTATAAAGTTCTTCTGCATCTGTTTTTAGTTTTGTCAGTACTTTTTGGGGGACTCTAAGGTTCTTTTTATTGCTAGTGTACTTCAGCAAAGTCATATCAGTGATTATTTTGTTATTTATTTTAAAGAAAGTAACATTAGGGAACTCATGATGAACTCATTAATAATCTATCAGTATTATTTTCTTTCTAGACATCTATGACTGATAAACATTTTTATTTTCTTTCAAATCTTCTTACATTTCATTTCAAATACAGGACAAACTCCCTGATCTCAGTCACCATTATCTTTCACTTGATCAGCTAATCTAACCTTCAGCATCAACTCAATTCTACTCTGTCCTTCCGCACTTAGCAGCCAAGGCAATCTTTTTCAAATACAATCTAGATTATGTCATTACCTTAAACCCTTCTCTGACTTATAACTTCTTTCAATTGGAACAAAATCCAAAAGCTTTAGCTTTTTAGCACAGTTTATCTCCTTGAGACCTTCTTTTACTAGTTTTTAGTAACACTACTTTGTCTTTTTATTTCCTGCAGATAACAAAGCTTTCCTACCATAGGTCTTTCTAGTGGCTGTTCCTTTTGCATGGACTACTCTACTTCATAATTTGCCTGGAGGACTCTTATCTATCTTTCACAGTTCAGAATTCTCCCAAAGAGGTCCTCCCATACCTCCAGAAGTTTAGTCAATTCCATCTTTTAAAATTTTCATTCAATATTAAAATATAACATTATGTTGTATTGATATGATTAAAATAGTATGCATAGTATTAAATATATAATTTCATTTTCCCTTCAAAGTACTTATTAGCTTTTATAAACATATATATTTGTGTCACTACTTAATATACGTCCCTCCCATTAATTAAAAGCACTGTATGCTTACTCTATCATCCCAAGTCTATGGCATTTTGCCTGGAAAATAGTGTACTCTTAATAAATATTTATTGAATGAATAAATGGATGAATGAAAATATAAAGATGAATAAGATACAGTCCTGGCTCAGAAAATACACTTAGAAACCTTTTCTTTTAATCTCAAAGGTCTATTTTTCTTACCAGAATATAAAATGACAATAAGACACAAGATGACATCCATGGTCCTTCATGGTTCTTAGTGAAAGGACCTTGTTAGATCAGTAATGAATTGACTAGGGCAACAACAGCAGCCTGTATCTTGGCTAGTGAAAATGACAGCACAGATTGCAGCAAGAAAGTAAATACACTGCCCCTATCTTAACCAGTGATAATTATCTAACCAAACCCAGAAGCTAGTACAGCTAAAATACCTATAGTTAGAAGTCACTGGTTTGAATTTAGACTTAAACAACTCAAAACTAGTCTTCCTCTTCATACATCTGTTATTTCCCTTTTAATTTCTTATATGTGCTGCTGAAGCGAGCACTCCCTTTCAACTTATTAATGTAAGTCTTCTTCAAAATGTGTTGTATGTGAATGACTAGGAAAGATTCAGATTTTTTGCAAAACACACATACACACACCAGCAGCAGCAGCAGCAGCAGCAGCCAACTACCAGCTTCTAGTTGGCAGCAGTCAAGGTTGCTTTTAAAAAATGCAAGTTTGTGGTCTGGGAAGTGGTACAGTGGATAAAACACCGGATTCTCAAGTATGAGGTCCTGAGTTCAATCCCTGGCAGCACATGTACCAGAGTGATGTTTGGTTTTCTCTCTCCTCCTATCTTTCTCATGAATAAATAAGTAAATAATCTTTTTAAAAATAAAAAAAGCAAATTGAATAGCAAATGTTGGTTCCTTCTTGTAGATTGCACCTTTCTTCTAGTCTGTGATGCTAAACCATTCCTCTCCATATGCAGGAACCCCTACACCTGTGCCTCCAAGTCTCTTTCCTTCTTGCTCTGAGACTCTCGCCCTAGATCATTTGGTACCAGCAGCCTTGTTTCTTCATTCTCTTTGAAACAGCTTCTTGAGCTCTAAATATGCTTGTTGCTCCTTTCGCTGACTTCAGAGTGTCCTCCAGCTACGAAATAATCTATGTGTTCTTTTCTCATTAAAGTCTCTTCACTTTCATACCTCCCACTCCTTCACCCTCTATAATCTGACTTCCATTCCAACACTCAGAAGACTTCATTTGGGAATTACTTCCTGTCTGACAAACACAGACAGGATTTTCTAATCTTTACCAGTGGTATGACAGTTTGTTAAGAAACCATTTGCTCAGAGCAGGTGTTGGAGAGTCTGGATGTGTAGTAGATTCCGCTTTCAGTGGTATAAAAACATGGCTGATTTCAGCTATCAAATTGACATAGTTGGCTTTCTAAGTCCAATATTTCACACTGAACTTGCTTAGCCCTGCTGTAACCTTACTGAACCCCTCTGTTGCATGGGACTGTGTAGGTCATACCTTCTTACTTCAGCTACTCGTTCTCTTACATTCCACAATACCTTTGCCTTTGAGACACCTTCTTTTTGACATTTCTTGCCTGTTATCTTCTTGGCTCTTTATTCTTCTCTTATTTAGTAGTTGAGATTCCCTGAGTTGTTATCCAATGCTCTTCTTTCTCAACAAACTTTTCATGGTGAAATCAAAGTCTTTGAGTTTCAAACATATATCTCTTACATAAAAACTCTACCCTGGGAGTCAGGCGGTAGCGCAGCGGGTTAAGTGCATGTGGCGAGAAGTGCAAGGAATGGTGTAAGGATCCGGGTTCGAGCCCCTGGCATCCCACCTGCAGGGGAATCACTTCACAGGTGGTGAAGCAGGTCTGCAGGTGTCTATCTTTTTCTCACCCCTCTGTCTTCTCCTCCTCTCTCCTTTCTCTCTGTCCTATCCAACAACAGTGGCATCAATAACAACAATAATAACTACAACAATAAAATAACAAGGGCAACAAAAGGAAATAAATAATTTTTTTTAAAAAAGCTTTACTTTAACTGCCTGATAGTACTACCAATATTTAGCAAGTTTATTAAACAGTTCTTAAATTCACCTCTGATTGTCTATTCTTAACACCTATTTTTATTTATTTTTAAATTTATTTGCCATTTCTGAGAGTAGGAGCCATTTATAAAGCAATCTTTAAGATTAAAAGTTAATGATGTTTTTTCCAAGTGTCAAAGTTGCCACTCACTGATGGTATTTCTCAAGTGTGCCATCATGTTCTGGGTTGGGGTGGGGCAGAAGGTCAAGTAAGTCTAACAGTTAGTAAGTTATATTTTGTTTTTACTTTTAGAAACTTTAATATGCTATTGTTCATCATGGATTTCAGACAGGATTTGAAATAGAGTGAGATTTTCAAATATATTTGACCAGTCAAACCTCTGTGGATTTATCTTTTCAGTATGAGGAAAGAGTAAATTAAAGACATAAAAAAAAGTCTAAGTCACAGAAATTTAAAAAAAAAAAAGGCTACTGGAGACAAAGATACTGCAGTAAATGAATAAATGGTTCTGGGGATGGGATGACTAAGTAGAAGCTAGTAAGAGGGTACAAATGTTCAGCTCTGAAATGAATGAGATCTGAATATCTAATGAACAACACAGATACTAAAACTGGTAACACTTGTATAATTGAAATTTGCTAAGAAATTAGAACTTAAATGTTTTCAGCAATTTTTTTCTTTTTATCTACCTATCTATCTATTATTAGATAGAGACAGAAACTGAGAGGGGCAGGGAAGACAGAGAGGGAGAGAGACAGATATCTGAAGCACTGCTTCACCACTATTGAAGCTTCCCCCCTGCAGGTGGGGACCTGGGGCTTGAACTAGGTCCATAAACACTACAATGTGTGTGCTTAACCAAGTGTGTCACCACCCAGCCCCTTTCAGCAATTTTTTAATAGTAAGCATATGAGATGATATTTATGTTAATGATGGAGAAAGAATCCTTTCACAAAATCATGTGTTGTGTACTATAATATTTAATTTGCTTTTGCCCCCAGGGCTTCTCTGAGGTATTGAGCTTCTGTGATTCCACTGCTCCTGGGAAGCTCTTTTGTTGTTGTTCTTGTTCTCTCTTTTTCTACATTGGAGATGGAAAGATAGCACACAAGACTCCAGTACCACTATATGCCAGAATCGAGCAGTACTCTGATCTATTTCATGAAAACAAGTATATACACCTTTTTAAATATGAGATAAAATTCCATATAGTTAAGATAAAGGGAGGGAGGTAGGAAAACAACACAGTATTGTTCATTACTCATGGAGCTCCCACTGGTGTGGCCTTGGTGTTCCCATGTGGCACCAGGGATTGAACCCAGGACCCTAGGAGAAAGGTTTGTACTCTACCCTTACATCTGTGAGTCTTGCCATACTTAATTAAAACAGATCCTGGACACCTTTCATAAAGTTGTCAGTATGGTAGTTATTCAACAAGAGTCCATAAATAAATTAACTAGCTCACTGAAAGCAGAAGTATCAAAACTTTCTCCTCCGGGGCCCATACTCCCAGAGGGTTAAAGGATAGGAAAGCTATCAGGGGAGGGGATGGGATACAGAGTCCTGGTGGTGGGAATTGTGTGGAGTTGTACCCCTCTTATCTGTTTGTTGTCAGTGTTTCCTTTTTATGAATAAAAAAAAAATTAAAAAAAAAAACCTGCTCTCCTGAATTGACCTACTAGTTAATCTTCTGTACAGATTCTGATATCTGTAGAATCTGTAAATCCATCACGGACTACACTTATCCTCCTTGATATCAACAGCAAAGCCATTATCTTCAAAGTATAAAGACAGAGTCTTCAGCTGTTCCCCCTACTCCTTCAACACAGAACAAAAGGGGAGGAAGGGAGGCTTCAGTTTCCAGAAGAGAGCTAGTTTTCTTTCACTCTCCTACCTTCTTTACATTAAATAGTGAGGAAAGTGCATAAATTAAGGCAATGTTAAACTTCTGACTGCCAGGTTAAATTCTTGCCTAGGAGGTGGTGCCCTTCTAGCCCTCAGGACCTATTCTGTCTGCAGGAGAAGCAGGAATGTACTGGGTGTTGCTGCAGGCCATCTGCAAACACTTGCAAATAAAGGAAGGAACCTGGTCACTGAGTCATTATGCCTGCTCTGCAAATGCTAGAAAAATCTACTTCAATGGGACTTAAACAATAGCTCACTGGCACACACATAAGTCTAGAAAGAGGTTGACTCCCTTTTAAGTTTAAAAACAACTAAAACAGAAAATTCTTTCAGGGAATAGGCAGATGCAATAAAACAATATCAAATGGAAGCAAACAAAAAAGAATGGCCACACAAATTAATACAAGGGCTACATGAGGTTATGTGGTTGAGATTTGGGTTACTTGTCAAGGCTCTGAGTTCTGCTTTACAGAGTGGGTGTGAGGGTGTTTGTTACATTATTGAAAATATAATAAATGCACAACAACCGTACTTAGTTGTGTTGCATGGGAAAAGGAAGGGGGTACCAAAAGTCTCTCCCTAGATGGTCCCCTAACAGTTGGAAGCAAAAATAGAAATAAAATATAAACATTTCTGCTTCTAGTCCACAATGCTAGGTCACTCCTTCAAAAGATGAAAGCTGTTGTCACCAAGGGTGTGAGCTCTGTGGTCCAACAGCTCCTCCTCTGTAAGAGGGAGAAGGTGCAGAAGACGGACTCTGTAATCTTTTGTGCTTAGGTAAGAGAAAGTGGGCCTTCCATTGTATGCTAAGAGAGCACTGGAGCTAAAGAATGTCAGCTAAAATTAACACATCTTTTTTTCTTTCCTTTTGGTTGAGAACACATTTAAAGAACAGGCATTCCTAAATACAATAGATTGGTGGGACAGAAGCAATTAACCAAGGAGAACTATCAATTAGTGAGATCCCCTTTCATTGTTCACTGAGAATTTGCAAATGCTGAATAATTAACTTTGCCATTAGTAGTTAACAAAATTTGGTAACAGTAGAGCTACCGACCAAGAAACTAAATCTTAGACCACATTCTAAACAGCAAAGTTTGACTCTTCTTTTATTAAATTAATTTCAAATGACTGGGATATTGAAATCATTTATCATCTGTTATGCAAGGCTCACATGCATGGGGGAGGAGCAAAAGCATTTCAGTCTTTATACCCTAACATTTCCATTATATTGTTTGGAATTGGGTGAAAATGGAGGTTAAGAACAAAGCATCAGCCTTTATTAGAACTTTTCCTCCTTCAACTGTGTTTAAATTTTTCTCTGCATGATTCGTCAGCATCTGACTAAGGCTGTGATTCCCTGGGTAAAGTAAAGTGGAGCTCCACACATTTTTGTAAACTTTATATAGACAGTCAACTGAATCACATAAGGAAAAGAACTCTCAAAAAACAGATGTTTGATATTGCCTGATTTCTTTACCTCTATAGGTTTATTCCTGAGAAAAAAATGTCTCAGATCTCCATGTCATTCTTCTACATGGAAGACTGAAAAAATGTTTGAGGGGCTGGGCAGTGATACATCTTGTTGAGTGCACACATGTTATGATGTGCAAGGACCCAGGTTAGAGTACCCATCTCTCCACCTGCAGGGGGCACACTTAACTAGCAGTAAAGCAAGTCTTCAGGTGTCTTTCTCTCTACCTTTCTATCTCCTCCCACCCTTCTCAATTTTTCTGTCAGATCAAATAAAATCCAAAGAAAAAGGAAAAATGACCACCAGGAGCAGTGCATTCATAGTGCTGGGCACCAAGTCCCAGTGTTAACCCTGGTGGCAAAGAAAATAATAAGTTTGCTAAGAGTGTGGAATGCATTTACCAGTAAGCAAGACCACCAAACATGACAAAACTCAGAGTATGTTTATTTGTTTTTTCATCATAATCAACTTAACTATGAGACAAAGCAGTGTAGTGTGATGACTATGTCTGGTTTGCCTCATCAAGTAACCTAGAAGGTTGTAGAAATTACCGAAATCTCACTAAGCAGTAAATTATTAGGTAACTATATATGCTAAAACCTAGACTTCTCACTGAATAGTGCATATAAATACTTTCCCCTTTCCAGCTGGAGTTATCTTTGGTGTCCTGGTGCATGATGGTGAAAAAGGATCTCATTTGGGGGTGAGAGTGTTTTGCAGACACTATCAAAGGGAGAAGAGAAATTGTACTCATGTGTCAACAGCTATACTATAAACCACTAACCCCTCCCCCCAATAAAATGATAGAGAAAAATGTTCTCTCCTGAACTTAGCATGTTAATAAATATTCAGTATGTGGGAATTATTATATTATGTATTTATTTATGAAAATAAAAGAATTGTAGACAAGAAAATAAAGAATTACTGGACTCTGCTTCATCCTCTCTACGTGCTGTTAATTCCATAGTAGTTCTCTCCTGGTCAGGACCTTGAAGTCTATGAGTTTGAACAAAAACTAGCATGGCAGCGTGCACACCTTACCCAATGAGCTATCTCCCTGCCCCAGCCCTGGTGCATGATCCATGATCTGAAGATCTGCTAAACCAACAACAGAGTCACAGGCAGTGAGGCAGTATGCTAACATTCTTCAGAGACAGCAACAAAGTCCTGACTTTAGCAAGAGAGTCCTGAGTTTGGCAGCTCAAGAAATGTAGGCAAAAAGGTAGGAACAAGGAGTGATGCATTCAATGCCAAAGACATTGGATTTGAGTTATTCACAGGACATCCAACTTCAGCGTATAGTGAGTGGTAACTCTAGTACTGTGGAAGGTGCCACTGGGACTTTATTAAGATGGTAGCAAGTCATCTGAATAGAGATCACTCTGACTGAACGACACCACATAGATTTGAAGGGCTGTGTTAATGATCTCACTCACTAAGCAAATTAGAACTGAACAGGTAGGAACAGAATCCTTCCTCCCCCAAATACAGTATGTTTAGAGGAATCATAATCAGGACTCCTTACAAACCCTACACCGGAACCCAACATATCCATCCAAAAAGATCTGTGTACACATATGTTCTTGGCAGCACAATTTGTAATAGCCAAAACCTGGAAGCAATTCAGGTGTCCAACAACAGATGAGTGGCTGAGCAAGTTGTGGTATATATACACAATGGAATACTACTCAGCTGTAAAAAAAGGTGACTTCACTGTTTTCAGCTGATCTTGGATGGACCTTGAAAAGATCATGTTGAGTGAAATAAGTCAGAAACAGAAGGATGAATATGGGATGATCTCACTCTCAGGCCGAAGTTGAAAACCAAGATCAAAAAAGAAAACACAAGTAGAACCTGAAATGGAATTGGCGTATTGCACCAAAGTAAAAGACTCTGGGGTGGGTGAGTAGGAGAATACAGGTCCAAGAAGGATTCAGAGGACCTAGTGGGGGTTGTATTGTTATATGGAAACTAGGGAGTGTTATGAATGTACAAACTATTGTACTTACTGTTGAATGTAAAACATTAATTCCCCAATAAAAAAAAAGAAAGAAAAAAAACCCTACACCCCACTATCACCATCACCAGCAGCAGCAGCAGCAGGAGGAGGATTCTTAAGGTTTTAGGGAAAGAAGACATGACTTGGTATATAAAATGTTTGTGGAGGGGGACTTTCATCCTGCTCTCTCAAGTTCTATGACTGACCTGAGAACTAAATTGACAAAAGACTGGTTAACAGGAGAAAAGCATATATCTTTTACCTGGCACAATATTTTATGGGTACTGAGAGAGCTTCCCATTGTGGAAATAAAAACCCCAAAAAGCAGATAGGCTTGAGAATTCACATATTATTGGATTATCAGAAAAGTCATGACACATTTTTGAATAGAAAAATGGAGAAAAATGCATCATGACTTTTCTGACAACCCAATATTTAATAAAGAGCAAACAATTGTAGAGACAAGATAAGACAAAAGGAATAGGGCCTCGGGCCAGAGGCAGTAAACTGAAGGGAAGTCATCAGGAACTGTAACTTAGTAGAAGATTGGGGTTATTTTCCTAAGTATTTTTGTTCAGCCTCATCTCAGCATTGATCATAAGTACGCAGTACGCAGTGACAAGAATGTTCGCTACTGTCTGCAGGGAGGACACTTTTCTCATAGGAAATGTCATCACCCCCTCTCAGGTGGGAAGGAGAATGGCGAGACAATTCCTGTCTGCTGCTTCTCAAGTGTCTTCAAAATAATCCATGCTGATCCCATTATTTTCTACTCTTGGCTTAGCAAATTTTGTTAAAAGTTAATATAAATACACCAAACTTTTAGCATATATTATCAAAATACATCAAAATATAGTGCTTGAAAATATTAATTTGTTTCCTATAGATTTATTTTCTGTAAGAAAGAAACTATAGTTTGATACATTTTCTCAACCACTTAAAGACTACGTTATTCAATACTTAGGTGCACACTATATGCCATGAATAAAAGATGTTCATAGTTTTAATTCTATCAATATAACTGGCAATTTCTGCTTGATCCATCAAGTGGGAAGGATTTAATCCATTTGTTTTACTTGCATTTGGTAGAAGATTTTGTCCAAAACAAAACTTAATTTTCCTCTGTTAAAATAAATTCCCTTTTTACTTCTAGCCTGCACATATTTTATATAAAATGATGAAAAATATGTCATGCTCCAATGATCATGTTGCATATAGACATTTATATTCACTTAACATTTAATTCATCTCACATATAACACATGATAATAAACTGCCTCCAGTTGTTTTAGTAAAGGACATTCTTATGGATAAAGAACAAATTCTGATATTTACTCACTTTTTTCCTTTTCTTTTTTACCTTTTCTTCCTTCCTTCCTACCTTCCTTCCTTTCTTTCTTTTTTCTTTTCTTTTTTTCTTTTTTTGCCTTCAGGGTTACCACTGGGGCTTGGTGCCCGCACTATGAATCCACTGATCCTGGAGGCCATTCTTCCCATTTTGTTGCCCTTGTTGCTGCCCTTGTTGTTGTTGTTATTATCATCATTGTTGTCAACTGCTGTTGTTGTTAAACAAGACAGAGAGAAATTGAGAGGGGAGAGAAAGAGAGGGAAAGAGAAAGATAGGTACCTGCAGACCTGCTTCACCTCTTGTGAAGTGACCCCCCCCCCGAAGGTGGGGAGCCCAGGGCTTGAACCAAGATCCTTAAGACAGTCCTTATGCTTTGTGCCATGTGTGCTTAACCCGCTGCACTATCACCCGACCCCCAATACAGAAATCTTTTAACAATGCAAATATGAATAAAACCAGATAGACACTGAAATTAAAAGGTAATGTAGTATTTTTTCCATAATTAATTCTTTCAGCATTGCAGCATCCTACAAAAACAGAAGTGTATAAAGTGTTCTGGAAGATAAGAAAATGAGACAGAGATTCAACTCTCAGTGATAATTTTTCAAAGTCAGGGAAATCAAATACAAGTAATGAACATAAATAAGCATAAGACAGGTTGGATAGTCATGTACTCACATAGGTACCCACAATGCTATTCCAGATAGGGGGCAGGGGGAGGTGACTCTGGTGCTTGAAGAGTCAGCAGAGCACGAGAAAACCAAACAGGTTGTTGAAGTGTAGTGGGATTTGGAATGTGGCGAGAAAGACTGTCACCCACACTGAGGAGCAATGGTACATAACTGGGAACGTGTAGCTTATGAATCAGAAAAAAATAGGTGTTTGGTTTGAAGTGATGGCAGAATTTATCATGAAAAGGGGCAGATGATTTTAAGATTGGAAAATGCTGGCTGAGGTCAGGTCAAGACAGCTCAGAGGAGCTGGAACTTGATTTTGAAGCCTAGGGAGACCTCCTCAAGAGGCAGAGAGGACAGAGAAGGCATGTTCTCATCAGGAAGTCAAGTGGTGATGCTGTGCAAGAAGGAAGGAGGAGGAGAGCCTGGAGCTGAGTACAAATGAGGTTCTGTCAAATCAGGGTGCCAGGAGCATTTGTCTTAACAGAGCATCAGCACTCATGTTCACTATGCCATTCATTACACTCTATTTAAATATGGTGATGTTTGGGCTTTCAACATAACACACCTGCGATGGTGCCTGCTTTGCCATGCATACCACCCAGGTTTGAGCCAGGGCCCCAGTGCACTGCGGGAAGCTTTGGTAATATGGTATCTTTCCTTCATTTCTTTTGTCTCTGACTCTCTTCTCTGTCTGACACAGCTGGTCTAATGGTGAAGCTCCAGCAATGACAGAATTAATAAATTAAGTGATGTTCTAAAACTAATGTGAGAAGTATTTTTTCTCTGCATATGAATTTTAGCTTCAGGTTATTTTGTAGAAGTTAGCTAGCGTATCTTTAAGAAATAGCTACTAAAATACAGAATGTCATGGAGGAATCACACAGGACAGTGTCAACTGCTTTCAAAGAATACACATGACAATTTTTTGATCCATCAGAAACTCCCTTGATTCCACGTCACAAGTTAGGCAATTTTGGTGTTTTTTCACTTTGGGTTTTGTAGAAGTCATGTATGCTTATGGTGGATAAAATGTCATTTCTATACAAGTAGTTAGTCCTTTCTAATATCAAAAGTTAATTTTAGTCTCAGTCTATACTGTGCTACATTACCCTGCTGTTTAATAATAGCGTGTGGCCAGTGTCTATTTCTATGATGGCTAGATATCTGACTGACATGGAACTGGCCATTATTCAGGGGTACAAAAGAGACTCAAGTTAACATTGGAAGGTAATACAGTTTGGTGGTAGTGAATTCAGTAAAGTCACAAGCTTTTTATGCAGAGAGTAGAATGGGAATGAATATAATATAGGACTAAATCTGGCTTTTGCATTAGCCATTACTAGGTTAAAGAAGTCTCACTGGGGACTCACTCTGAGAAATGCCTTGCTTTCTAAGATTTTTTTAAACTTAATTCATTATGTTGGGGAAATAATAATTTACAACATACTAGTAGTCACATATGTACAGTTTCTTATCTCCCCATAACAGGCATTTGCACCCTTTACCCACCACCCAACAGACAATTTTCTCCACCACAGTGCTCTGGATCTCTTAATACCGTCCTGCCTATCCCATTTACAGCCTCTGGATCTGCTGCAATGAACTACAATGAATCTAAATTTCTCTTCTCTTTGACTATATCTTGGATGAAACTTGAAGGGTTTATGTTAGGTAAGATAAACCAGAAGAAGAAGGACACTTACCTGGTGACCTAATTAATAGGTGGGACTTAAAAAACAATGAATAGGAAAATACAGGATGATTTCTGAGATTATATTGTTTTAAAGATCATACTTATTAAAGAAATAGCTAAGTCATTTTTTAGTTGGAAAAAATCCATGATGTTTACATATGAAACCAAAGTAAATATATAAGGAAGCTAACCTATCTGGTTACATCAGGGAGAAATTTTCATTTTGTACTTAGTATACATTTGGGACACTGCAATGTGTAAACATGAATCGTTCTGAGGCAAGAGATGAAGTAAAGGAGTCTACAGATAGCCTGTATATTTTATATATGGAGGGCTAAGTCAGCGTGAACAAGACTAAACACAAGATTCAAGGGTGCCTAATTCAGCATTGCTTAGATACTTCAGATGTCAGGCTAGTTGGTGGCTTTCAACAAAGGATACTTCTATGAATATGGGGAAAAAGCTTAACACCAGTGTTTACATGTGAGATGCAGTGTATTGTATACTTCTTAAATAATTGTTTTCACCTGCAGGTGATAATTTTAATTTATTTCAGTAATTGTAGTTTGCTTGTGAGAGATTTTATAATGTAACTAGAACCCACTAATTTGAGGGAACCCTTGCTGTTACATTATATACACCCATTATATTCTGGTGGGGCTGTAATATAATTTAAATCTGGAATGATTTATTCTAGTTAAGCTATAAGTGTTAACATGTAAAGTTGCTTTAATTGGGGCCAGGCAGTGGTGCACCTGGTTAAACACACACATGACAGAGCGCAAGGACCTGGGTTCAAGCCCCTGGTCCCCACCTACAAGGGGAAAGCTTCACAAGTGGTGAAGCAAGTCTACAGGTGTCTCTTTGTCTTTCTCCCTTTCTGACTTCCTGCTCCCCTCCCAACTTCTCTCTGTCTCTATCCAATGATAAATAAATAAAATTTAAAAAATAAAGTTGCTTTAATGAAATAATTTTTATCAAAAAGAAAGGTAACATTAGCGTTCTCCTCTCACTCTTACTAACTGTCTTACTGTATTACTGTCTTAATCATAAGAATGGTAGCTAGGGAGCTGGGGAGATAGTATACTGGTAAGCAAAAGACTCTCATGCCTGAGGTTCAGAGATCTCAAATTCAATCCCTAGCACCATCCTAAGCCAGAGCTGAGCAGTGGTCAGGTCTCTCTCTCTCTCAAATAAAATACATATTTTTAAAGAGTGGTAGCTAGGAGAGAAAAACAAACTATTTAATACAACAGGCAATGGCAAATGATGTTAAAGGTATCGGAGTTTATGTATTTAAGCCATGTTAAAACACTAATAATGATTTTTAAAAAGAAACAGTCCACCTGAATAAGAACTATTTAAAAAAAACAGTGATTAAATATTTTTTATTCTCAAATGGAGTGCAAAAACTTAAAAAATACATATATGTGTCTATATTTGTCACCAGGGTATTGCTGGTGCTCAGTGTCTACATGATGACTGCACTGTTCCTGACAGCCATTTGTTTTTCCTTTCTCTTTCTTTTCTTATAGAGACACACAAAGAAAGAAAGTAAGAGAGATAAGGTGAAATAGAGGGGGGAAGGGGAGAGAGAGAGACTCCTGCAGAACTGCTTCACAGCTCATGAAGCTTCCCCCCTGCAGTTGAGGACCAAGGGCCTGAACCCAGGTTTTAACAACTACTGGGTATGCCATTACCTGGTACCAATAAGTTTTTTGTTTGTTTGTTTGTTTTTGAGGCCAATGTCTAACTTACCCTTAGGCAGTGTGACCTAAGGTTTTTAAGAGTGCTTCAATACTGACTGCTGAAACTTTCAAGTTCATGAGGCCTGCATCCTTGACATATTTATTGTTAAAAAAGAAAAAAGAGAGACGAGAGAGAGAGAAAGAGAGACAGACAGACAGACAGACTTTGGAAGGTACCTTATATCCTTCACACTAGCAGTCTGCATTAAATAACCTTTGTTCTTTGTCCTTCCTGACTCTCACCATCAAATAGCAGGGGTAGCATTAGCAACATGAAAACATATATATATATATATATATATATATATATATATATGCATGTATTTTTTTACAAATTAAAATAAGTGTTCTGAAAGGGGAAGCACCAGGCACCATCCAAGAGAATAAGAGAATGAATGGATGAAATCAGTGAGAACCTTCCTAGAGAAGTGGCTTTTAAACTGAAGTAGAAGCTTGCCAAGAAAAAAAAAATCTGCCTTCACAGTAAGACAGAATCTCAAGTCTGGTTAACTACAGTAATTTATAATGGAATTACATGACCCCAGTATACATTCTATTGGACCTAGAGATGTAACATAAAAATATTATAGATCATATAACAATATGTGAAAATGTCACTCATTAATTTTAAATAGCAATTTGCAATACTATGGTAATAAACTATTTGGCTTGAGGCAATATATTTCCAGGTCTTATGAAATTATTAATTCTCATTAAACACTAATGATCCTTACTGAAAAGATTAGAGATAATTAACTACTCCTTTCACCTACATTAATTTATTAGTTACTCATGATGAATCCAATAAATGTTTCTGTGTTAGCAGGCCAAAGTCAGTTTTATGGACCAAATACCAAAACCACTAAGCATGCATATAAACAAATGCTTTAAAAATGAAACATGCAATTTTTAGATAATAAAGTTGGAAAACAGATGGACAGGCTGGGATAAACATTTTATTAAACAGTCATATATCTAAGACTAGTCTGGTGCAGCTAGGGGACATACCTCAGCCAGTAG
Source organism: Erinaceus europaeus (assembly GCF_950295315.1). Lineage (NCBI taxonomy): Eukaryota > Metazoa > Chordata > Mammalia > Eulipotyphla > Erinaceidae > Erinaceus > Erinaceus europaeus. The sequence goes on from NC_080167.1 coordinate 58,975,445, forward strand.
GGTGCAGGACCTGTGTGTGTGCCCCATCAGGGTTCAACCTCTGATGCCATAGGTGCCAACTTGGTGCTTTGGCTTTCTGCTCTTGCCTCTCTTGTGTCAATCTCTATCTCATATGAGATAGGCAAAATGCATATTTACAAAAAAAGAACCCTGAGATAGTCTGGTACCCAAATATGTTGGCTCATTGTCAAGGTAACACATGGTGAGTACAGTGACCTGCCACCATTTCAGAATTGAAAGTGGATGACTGAAAAATCACTGAAGCCCTTGGTGCTGAATTCCTTGACTTAAGTACGAATAATATGTTCTTGCAGGTTTCAAAAAAAAACCAAAACAGGAGGATTTCAAATAAAGGAAACTAAGCAATGACATCAAGTCACCATTGACATAGAGAGGAGTTTCCCAAAAGTGTTTCCCAAAGTGAGACTCAGGTACAGCATCAATAGCTGTAAATCCCAAGTTAGAGGTCCTACACTTTTTCAACTGATTCAGAAAGACTCAGGATACGATTACCCAATGTTTGCTATAATCAGGTGATTCTGATGTGCCCTGAATAGGGTTCTCTCAACATTGAATTTTTTAAAAATTATCTTTATTCATTAGATACAGACAGCCAAAAATTGAGAGGGTAGGAGATAGACAGAGAGACACCTGCATCACTGCTTCACTTGCAAAGCTTCCCCCTGCAGGTGGAGACTGGGGGCTTGAACCCAGGTTCTTACACATTTAAACATGTGCACTCAATCAGTTGCACCATCATCTGGCCCCCCAACATTTTTTATAATGAAATGTTCCTCAATATAGTGGATTCTTTAATATTTTACTTATTTATTTTCAGCTGGTGACAGAGAGAAACTGAGAAGGGGAGATAGGGAGGCAGAGAGACACCTGCAGTACTGCTTCATCACTTGGGGGCTTGAACTTGGGTTCTTGTGCACTGTAACGTGTGTATGCTACTGAGTGCACCACTGCCCAGCCTCCTCCTCAACATTTTTTTATGTCATCTGTTTACAAGAAAATCCAAGCACAACTGAACCTGTGCAGTTCTCCTTAAAGTTAGACTGCATCTGCCTAAAGAGAATCTATTTTGAATTGAGCAGAACTCTGCACTGCATAGTTTCCTCATTAGATACACGGGAATACCACTATGTTGCTTTGCCAATACTGAGAAGACCCAATGATGCCACATATGCAGAGTTCTTAGCACAAGTTCTGGCAAACAGGAAGAGCCTGATGAAATTCTTCACCAGATGAGCCATATCATCTTTGCACCCATCAGGCCTTTTTATAAATTTCTTTACTGTGGGATTAATGTTTTACATTCGACAGTAAATACAATAGTTTGTACATGCATAACATTTCCCAGTTTTCCACATAACAATACAACCCCCACTAGGTCCTCTGTCATCCTTTTTGGATCTGTATTCTCCCCACCCCCACCCCAGAGTCTTCTACTTTGGTGCAATACACCAACTCCAGTTCAGGTTCTACTTGTGTTTTCTCTTCTGATCTTGTTTTTCAACTTCTGCCCTACCAGGCCTTCTCTGTCTGGGAAATTTTATACACAAAATTGCAGTGTCTGCTTTCTATAAATTTTCCATGATCAATATTCAGCATCAATTGTAAACCAGCTTTTACATAGTCCCTTCTCCTCTATGGCATAGTTCCAGGAATTTTTCCAAATAAGTATCAATTTTAAAGTCAGGAGACACTACTCCTGTCTTACTTCATAAATAACCACATTTCCCTTCTAATGACCAGACAATTTAGACCTAAAAATTAAAAGATTATGACCAAGGCACAGAACTGTTACAGGGCATGCCCAAAGCCACTCTCTGCACATTAGCATGTGAGTGTGTGTCTGGATGGTTATGTCCTGCCACCACAGGCCAAGACTGAATTATGATCACAGAAGCAGAAAATCATCTAAACAAAAGTGTTCCTCTTCTACCATATGAAATGGCACATTGCTTGTGAGTGTCCAGTCTTCCTTTCTTCACACCTTCATACATACACTTCATTCTTTGAATTTCTAATGAATCAAAGAGAGTAAAAACACAAACCTGAATATGTCAGTAGAAATGTTATTTCATTTCTGTGGATCCAGAGATCTAGTTCGCCAGGTAGGGTTCCTGTCTTGTCTTGTGTGGCCCAGATTCCAGGATCCTCACCACATGGGAGGTACTATGACACCAAAGAAAGTTCCGGTGTTCTTGTGTCTCACCCTCTCTCTGTGTTTATCTTTTTATTTTATTTTATCTTACTTGTCTTTATTTATTGGATAGAGACAGTCAGAAATCAAGTTAAAGGCAGAGGGAGAGAGGGAGAGAGACAGAGAGACACCTGCAGCACTGCTTCACCACTTGCAGAGCTTTCCCCTGCAGGTGGAGACCGGGGGCTTAAGCCTGGGTTCCTGCTCATTGCAACACATGCTCAACTAGGAGTGCTACCATCCAGCCTGTTTATCTCTTGCTCTGTCTCTATCTGAGTGAAAAAGTTGCCCGGGAACAGTGAAAATGCACATGCTTGAAGTCTCAAAATTTTTTTATATATGAGTAGATTTACTTTCATAGTTATATAGCTCACTGAGAAGTCTGAGTAGGTAATTAATTCATTGATTCAAATTCCAAAATGGATCATGGTAGAACATTATTCTCTAAAATAACCTAAAATGATTTTTTGTGATTGTTATCCAAGATGATCTTTCCTGCACCCGCCTTTCAGAATCTGAAATACCTGCTTTTTTTTCCTAAAGAAAATTTACATTTGGAGAAAGGATTTTAATCACTGATATTTTTTTCTGCTTGGAATCAGACAAATGTATCAATTTGAGATAAAAATCCAAACTGTAACTTCATAAACTGGTTCATTCAAAGACATTCATTCTAGACTGTGAACACCAGTATTACACCTTCTTCAATTCCTTTTTTATATGCAGGGATTATGATTCCTTTGACTTACATAGTTCACTTCAGCTATCACTTCCTTTTGTAAAGAAGTCCATCATTCATATGACCTATCATCTCTCTGAGTAAATATCAACTTCAAAACAACTTCTTCACTCACTCCATAGCAGAAACTCAAAGAAGTAAGATCGTCCTTGTTTGGTCTTTGTCCTCTCTCTTTTTAACCTGTTTACCTTGCTTACATGAAAAATATCAGTGAATGAATCTATCTAAGTTTGGAAGAAAAGAACAATCAGTTATAAAACCTCTATATTTGGCATATTGCATCAAAGTAAAAGACTCTGGGGTGGGTGGGGAGAATACAGGTCCAAGAAGGATGACAGAGGACCTAGTGGGGGTTGTATTGTTATATGGAAAACTGAGAAATGTTATGCATGTACAAACTACTGTATTTACTGTCGAATGTAAAACATAAATTCCCCAATAAAGAAATTTTAAAAAATTAAATGTTTCCCTCACAAAAATACCCTCTATATTAACTGATTATTCTATGATCTTCAACTTCCAGAGTAAAATTCATAAAAAAAACTTCAGATTTTCTTTAATTTTCCCTAATCAACACAAAATCTGAAATTTTACTATTATGCTTGTTGTTGTTGTTGTTGTTATAAACAAAGAGGACCAAACAGAATAAAAAAAACAATGAAAAATAGCAAGAAGGGAGTCTGGCGGTAGTGCAGCAGGTTAAGCGCACGTGGCACAAAGCACAAGGACCAGCATAAAGATCCCGGTTCGAGACCCTGGCTCCCCACCTTCAGGGGAGTCGCTTCACAGGCGGTGAAGCAGGTCTGCAGGTGTCTGTCTTTCTCTCCCCCTCTCTGTCTTCCCCTCCTCTCTCCATTTATCTCTGTCCTATCCAACAATGACGACATCAATAACAACAACAGTAATAACTACAACAATAAAACAACGAGGCAACAAGAGGGGAAATAAATATTTTTAAAAGACTTAAAAGAAAAATAGCAAGAAATCAAAAAATAAGTCCTACTATTGCCAAAGAAGATGCACTTTGAACTAGTTATCTTAGTTTGAGCCTTACGTCTAAGTTCAGTTTAGAAAGACTTGTTTTCTTTCTTTTAAAAACATTTTAGTTATATTTTTATTTCATTTTAAATTATGATAGACACAGAGAGAAGCAGGGACAGAGTTGTGAAGAGAGAGGAGGAGAGAAAGAGAGACACTTGCAGCCTGTTCCACTGCTTGTGAAGCCTCCCTGCTGGAAGTGGGGACCAGGGGTTTGAACCTGGGTCCTTGAGCATAACTTGTGCACTTTACTGGCAAAGTAAAAAAAAAAAAAGGCAAAGAAGTAGATAGGATTTGAAATATCCAGTATTAAAAGTTAATCTAGTCAGTTGATGAAAATTAAGTAGATTGAGAATAAATTAAGTTGGATAGTTTGACTATTTGTGAAAGATGAATTCTTATTTAAAGGACAAGAGCCTAAATTGCAGGCTCACTGGGTCCTCATTACAGATTTTTTTATTTACTCATTTTCTCTTCTTTCTTTTCTTTCTTTTATGCCTCCAGGGTTATTGCTGAGGCTTGGTGCCTGCACTATGAATCCACTGCTCCTGGCGGCCATTTTTTCCATAGGACAAAGAGAAATTTAGAGAGGAGGGTAAGATAGAGAGGGAGAGAGAAAGAGACCTGAAGACCTGCTTCATCACTTGTGAAGCAACCCCCCTGCATGTGGGGAGCCAGGGGCTCGAACCAGGATCCTTGCACGGGTCCTTGAGCTTTGCACTACATGTGTGTTTAACCTGGTGTGCCACCACCTGGCCCCTATTTACTTATTTTCATACTATGAAGTGTTTTGTGGGAAAAACAGAATAAGGCAAGACTATGAAAATTAATACCTAGGTCTTTTTAAATTCGTTATAGCTGAAATTGTGTAAACATTATTTCTTTTCATTCTTAAATGTCACTCCATAGAGATATGATTCCCAAACATTTTGGCTTCTATATTGCTGTGTCACAAAACAGCCCCTTTAACCTGCTATTTTTTGATTTTTGTTTTCTTAATATTGTGTTTTCATTTCTTCTCACTGGAAGTTGATTTCTCATTTACACACTCCCATCAAGCCAACCAACCTATTTTAATACCAACCATTTTCCCTCTCTACCTTGTCATTACTCTATAGTGATTCAACTTCCAATGACCTTAATTACTATAGTTCACTATTATGGCTACACATCTACATAGTTAAGTCATACAAGAGTCTCCGACGGCTTCTCCCCCCAGATATTTTTCTTTTCTTGATCTCTCTGAATCTGCCTCTGAATCCTCCACACACTCTGCAAAACAAATCTCAAATCTTCCAGAGGACTGGGGAGATACAGGAGGCAGGCCAGGAGTCCAGGTTGTAATCTTTCAAACAATTCTCAGAACACTGGCTGCACTGTGCACCCGCCCTTGTTCTGTGGTTTCTGCTTCCTATAAATTCCTTGGCTTTGGGGAATTCTGAGGGGGAGGCCCCTTCTCCAACCACAATCTTGGGTTTCAACTTATTCATTGCTAAATAAGGTATCACTCATCAGCTCTCCAACCTTTGTTGACATCTTTTGCCTGTTATCACTTCCTCTCCCCTTCTCTTTGTTATTATGGATTTGCTCCTTTCTAATCCTTTAATATTCCTTTAGTGTGGTTTATGGGGGAAGGGAACCACAAATTAACGCATCTCTCCAATCCACCATGATTAATCGGAAATATTTGTCCTGGTTATTTGTAAAGCATGATTTTCTATGGGCTTTCTTATTTTAACATAACTCCTACTTCTTTTGTCCATTCAGCTGTCTGTAATTAAGTTTGATAACTAACAGAGCTATTTTTTTTTTTTATGGGGACAACGTTCAATCCCAAGTAGAACGATGATGAACTTCATGTTCAGTGTCTGTAGAATCCTCTTTTTTTTTTTTTTGCCATTTTCCCCACTTGATGGCACCCTTAGCCCTCTCCCTGTCCATTACCTGCCCCTCCACCCCCACCTATCTATCTCTCTTTCTCTTTCTGCTCCTTCCCCTCAATCCTCTCAGTCTCTCTTGCTCTCGTTGGCTAAATCCTAGAAACTAAATCTTAGGAGTTAGGGGGGAGCCATATTCATACTAGGGTATAAATGATTCACATCATTACAAAGTAATTCCCAGAATATTAATACAATAAAAATTTCTAAACTGAAAATAAAGGAACATGAAATTTTGAAATTTTTGATGGTTTGAAAACACTTGCTGAGAGAAAGATGTTGGTAGAAAACTAAAGTGAAAGTAAAAATAAAAATAAGAAAGGGGTGGTGGAGCACTCGATAGAGCACAAGTGTTACCATGTACAAAGAGACAGTCTTCACCTGCAGGGAGAAGCTTCAAGTATGGTGGAAGCAGCGAACTGAGCCCCAATAAGAACACTGGTGGCAATAAAAATGAAAATGAAAGGTAAGAGGAAGGAAGGCAGAGAAAAGGGGAAAGCAGGACCCAGGAGATAGCTCATCTGGTAGAGCACACACTTTGCCATGTACAGATGTCCTCAGGTCAAGCTCCTGTATTCTGCATGAGGGGACTTATACTCGGGAAACTTCATGAGCAGTGAAGCAGTGCTGTGGTACATCTCTCTCGATGCCTCTCTCCCTCTCTAACTCTCTGTAATATATATAATAAATAATAAGTAGAGAGAAAGAAAGAGGAAGGAAGGAAGGAAACAAAGGAGCAGACAGATTGGTGAAAATGTCCAATTTCTAATAATAAAGATATATTATGAACTCACCAACCTCAGCAGCAGCAGCAACAATAACAACAACAAAATGACCCCATCCAAAAATGGGGAGAGAATATGAATAGAATATTCACCAAAGAAGAGATCCAAAAAGCCAACAAACATATGAAAAAATGCTCCAAGTCATTGATTATCAGAGAAATGCAAATAAAGACAACAATGAGATACCACTTCACTCCTTTGAAGAATGTCATACATAATAAAAGGTAACATCAATAAATGTTGAAGAGGTTGTGGAGACAAAGGAACACTTCTGCACTGTTGGTGGGAATGTAAATTGGTCCAGTCTTCCTTGAGAGCAGTCTAGAGAACTTTCAGACACTAGAAATGGGCCTAGCCTATGAACCTGCAATTCCTCTCCTGGGGATATATCCTAAGGAACAAAACTTATCCATCCAAAAAGATTTGTTTATACCTATATTCATAGCAGCACAAATTGTATTAGCCAAAACCTGGAAGCAACCCAGATGAGTGGTTGAATAAGTTGTGGTGTATACACGCAAAAGAATACTACTCAGCTATTAAAAATGGTGAATTTGGGGGCTTGGCAGTAACGCACCATATTAAGCACACATAGTGGGAAGCGCAAGGGCCCATGCAAGGACCTGCGAAAGGATCTGGGTTGGAGTCCCCACCTTCCCACCTGCGGGGGGGGGGGGGGGGCAAAATGGGGGGAGGGTTCACTTCCTGGGTGGTGATGGTCAAGGTTCCATGCAAGGATCTCAGTTGGAGCTCCTGACTTCCCACATGCAGGCTCCCCACAAACAGTGAAGCCAGTCTGCAGGTGTCTTTATTGCCCCCCTATCTATCTTGCCCTCTTCTCTCAATTTTTCTCTTTCCTATGCAATAAAATGGGGGGGGGGAGTGGCCTCCAAGAGCAGTGGATTTGTAGTGTAGGCACTAAGCCCCAGCAATAAACCTTGAGTCAAAGAAAAAAAAAGTCCAATTTCAAGAGATGATCTGATATTTTCCTTCCTATGTATACAAATCTTGGGAATTCCTTCCTATGTATACAAATCTTGGGAATCTCAGGAGAGGCCACCAGGTTCCAGATGCTAACATGATGCAAACCGGACTTCCCTGGGCAAATGACTCCACCAATGTGTCCTGGAGCCCCACTTCCCCAGAGCTCTACCCTATTAGGGAAAGAGACAGGCTGGGAGTATGGATTGACCTGCCAATGCCCATGTTCAGTGGGGAAGCAATTACAGAGCCAGACCTTTCACTTTCTGCACCCCATAATGACCCTGGGTCCATATTACCAGAGGGATAAAGAATAGGGATGCTGCCAGGGAAGGGGATGGGATACGGAGTTCTGGTGGTGAGAATGTGTGGAATTGTACCCCTCTTATCCTATGGTCTTGTCAGTGTTTCCATTTCATAAATAAAAAATTAAAAAAGGGGAGTCAGGCAGTAGAGCAGTAGGTTAAGCACACAGTGCACAAAGTGTAAGGATCCCAGTTCAAGCCCCCGGCTCCCCTATCTGATTAGAACCTGTATTTAAATCTTTGGCCACAAAGCTCACTCAAACTCTAAAAGCACTAGAGAAGAAGTCAGAGCCTTGTTCAGGCTTGGTGCTTCACTTTAGGATGACAAAGAAAGAAACTCACTTCTTTTTGTCCATGTGTTCTGGGGAGAAAAGTATTTTATTAGACTGTTATGAAACTCCTGTTATATAGATAAGCCATGAAACCACTTGAAAAATACAAAGCACTATATAAATATCCATAGGTATGCTCAAATTCAATACATATTTTCTGATTTGGGACTCCCAGAAAGCATCACAGGTAGTAACATGAATTACTGCAGGTTTCCATTCATTCACATATACCCACTGGTTTTGTCATCTCTTGAAGTAACCTTTATACAAGCCTGTACCTCCTAAAAATTTCCATGAAGTAATTTCTTTATGATGGTTAAGACTCAGTTACCTTGTGAAGGCTACTCAATGTCTTATCTTTCTATGAAATTAATTTTTCTATGCTCACTGTTCAGTTTACAGAAAGAAACCAAAATTATCTCAAGGTCCTAAAACTGAGCAAACAGCAGACATTTCATTTAAAGAAGTATTTGCAACTATAAATCCACTAGCAGCTAGACATAGGGACCTCCACTGGTGGGTTTATCAACATGTCAAATTTAAGACCTCTTTGTATGTCAAAATACCTCTACAGCTGAAAAATACAGGACAAAAGAGCTTTAATATTTTGAGTGAATTTGCATTTTCCTAATCATAACAGTGTCTGTGTATATTTACAAATTAGCAAACAGATAATAACTGAGTATAGATGTAAAAAATAATTAATTTCTCACATATCAAGTGCAGGGAAAACAAGAAAAGCCAGGCAAGGACAATGAAAGTCCTTAAAAAGGGGTTGGGTGGTGGCGTACCTGGTTGAGCACACATATTACACTGCACAAGGACCTGGGTTCGAACTCCTGGTCTCCACCTGCAGGGGTAAAGCTTTGTAAGTGGTAAAGCAGTGCTGCATCTCTCTCTGTCTCTCTCTCTCTCTCTCATGCTCTCTCTCTCTACCTCATCTTCCCCTCTCAATTTCTGACTGTCTAACAAATAAATAAAGATAATTAAAAAAAGAAAGTCTTTAAAACAAATCAATAACAAGGTACAACAATACTTGTACTAAAGTGTTACTATCATATTTGTAGCAAGGTACATCCTCTTGTAGGATAAGTTAAGTACCAGTGTTATCCCACAAATCAAATTACTGTATCAGCAAAAAAAAAAAAATGCCCCACATGTTTCATGTTTTTCCCCTTTCTTGTTTTTTTATTTCTTTCCTTCTTTTTTCTTTTAGCAGAGCACTGCTTAGCTCTGGCTTATGGTGGTACAGGGGATTGAACCTGGGACTTCAGAGCCTCAGGCAAGAAAGTCTTTTTCTTGCAAATCCCACGTTTCCTAATAGACTGGCATAAAGGAAAGACCCTGAATGAGAACCCCTCGAGTGATAACAATATCAATATCTGGGTGAGCAAAGGAGCACAGGATGAGCTTGACATCTTTTGAAAACTGTCTTGGATATACTTTTAAGGTTGATATAAACTTTAATTAAGTCATACTTAAAGACTCTCTGGGGTTTTTAAGAATTAAAGTGCTTTTAAGATATAATAGAGTAACCACAATGTTGTACATGATATTCCATTTAAAGCTCTCCAATGGAAGAGACACAACTCCACTGTCACTCAATCCCTGCCTCTGGCAAGCCACTCATTGCAATTAAGAGTGATTATGTTTTATTTAATCATGTTTTGAACTTTAATTCTAAATAATACTGCCTTTCTTTAATTTTGGTAGTATGTCATACATTTCAATAAAGTATTTCCTTTGCATTAATTTGTAATAATAGTAAACATTTCATGCCCAAAACTCCATTTGTAGTGGGGAATTTATCAGGAAGATTTATAAGCAGTAATATTCAAATCCTGGACATTTTTAAAAAGTCCTAAAGCTTAATGAATTTTGCTCTGTTTACCAATTCTGATTTGCTAATTATAAAATTTTTGTTGCTTTGTTTTGCTTAGGCAAAGGCAAAGTCAAAGAAGTACCAACTGAAAGCAACATTAGATGCGTCTATGAATGCTCCCCTCCACCTTAGTGGTGTGTTAATCAATGCCATGTAAAGGGGCATGCATTCAGTCACCCATATCACCTCTTAGCTCCAAGACCCAAACATATAATCATGCATTTAACTAGATATTACTATCATAACAATCTGAACAACCTTTACTATGAATACAGTGAAAACATGGCCAGTTACTAAAATGGAGCCTACTCTAAGAACCCTGCTATTTTTCATTATTTGAATAACTAAGAATTAGGGCTGCAAAACCATGACGATGGAACCAAGACCAAACAAAGGAGAAAGTAAAGTCTCTTCAATAAGTGGTACTGGGAGAAATGGAGAGTGCCAAGGAAAAGAATGAAAGTAGACCACTATCTTATACTGCATATTAAAATAAATTCAAAATAAATGAAAGGCATGAATATGAAACCTGAAAGCACAAAATACATGGAAGATAACTCAGGTAGTATGTTCATCACCTCGGGCACATCTTTGTGGGTTCACCTCTAACAACAAAATAAAAGAGATATAAACAAACAGGACTATATCAAACTACTGGATTGCTGGAAAAGTCAATACTCATTTTTACATGGAAAAAAATACGTCAGACTTCCCCACAACCCAATAAAAAGATTCTGCACAACAAAGTGAATCATCTTTAAAGACAGAAGGCATCCTATGGAATAGCAGATGATATTTACAATGATTCAGACAAGAGATCAGCATCCAAAGTACAAACACATACAACTCAACAACAATAAAACACACAGCCCAATTAAAAAATGAACAGAGAATCTAAACAGTCATTTCACCAACGAAGACATACAGAAGGCCCATAGGCATATGAGGGAGAAAAATGTTCAATATCACTTACCACAAGGGAAATGCACATTGGGAGCACAGTAAGTTTTAATTTACTCAGTTTACTATAACTATTACTAAAAGGTCAAGAAACATCAAGTGTGGACAGGGGTGTGGAGGAAAAGGAACCATCAAGCACTTTTGGTGGGGATATAAACTGGTGTAGCCCCTATGCAAAACAGTGTAAAACAGACCTACAATATGATCCAATTATCCCATATCTGGGTATCTTACCCAAAGAATATGAAAACACAAATGTTTACTGTAGCACTAGTCACAACAGCCAAGGTAGGAAAGCAACTCAAGTGCCCACTGATAGATGATCAGCTACAAAAGATATGACATATAACATAATGTAACACTACTCAGCTATTAAAAAAAAAAGATGATGAAATTTTGCCATGCACAACAACACAGATGAATATTGAGAGGATTATGTTAAGCAAAAATAAATCAAAAGGAGAAAAACAAATACCATGTAGTTTCATTCATTTGTGGGATATAAAGAAACAAAGCAAAGGAACAGCCCAAATTAAACCAAAGTATATCCTTAGATTCTCATAATGGAATAGTGGTTACCAAAGGGGCAAGTGGGACAGGTGGAGGTGAAGGTGTGGGAGTGGCAGATAGTTATTGAGGTGAGAACTGCATGCCTGAGCCCTATGCATTGTTGTAAACTAATGGTTCTTCCCTTAAAAAAAAAGAAAACATATTCTGGGGGCCAGGCGGTAGCACAGCAAGTTAAGTGCACATGGCACGAAGCTCAAGGACCACCATAAAGATAGACAACCATCGACCTGCTTCACCACTTGTGAAGTGACGCCCCCTCTGTCTCTCCCTCCTCTCTTTTGATTTCTCTCTGTTCTATCCAACAACAACAACAGCAATAATAACAACAATGATAAACAACAAAAGGGAAAAAATAGCCTCCAGGAGTAGTAGATTCATGATGTAGGCACCTAGCCCCAGCAATAACCCTGGAGGCAAAAATAAATAAATTAATTAATTAAATAAAGTATATTTAAAAAGAAACATATTCTAGGGAGACCTGTGGTAGCACACCCAGATACAAGCACATGTTACTATGCACAAGGACCAGGGTTTGAACTCATACTGCCCATTTGCAGGGGAGAAGTTTCACGAGTAGTGAAGCAGGTTTGCAAGTGTCTTTCTCCTGAAAAGAAAAGGAAAAAAAAAAAAAAAGGAACGGAAAAAATGGCCACCAGAAGCAGTGGATTCACAGTGCTGGCAATGAGCCCCACTGATAACTCTGGTGGCAATAAAAAAAAATTACTTTCTAGGTTTAATAAAACAAGTTTGGGCTGGTGTTCCCAATGGCATTTACCATAATTTGTAGCACACCTACCTGGAGAGCTTTCTTTTTTGTATTATAGGATTTTGTGAGTTTTCCGAAATTTGTTCCGTCCACAAAGCTTATATAAAGTTATAGTAAATAACTTCACTTCTTCATTTTTCTATTGTTCTATAATATTTTACATTAGAATTCAAAGATACTAAAGATTAAGATAGGAATTATAATGCTCTTGTCTTCTGAAATTTCTAAAGCATGTAATTTGCAAACAGCCTATAAAAATTATTCTTTTATGGGATGATCTCATTCACAGGCAAAAGTTGAAAAACAAAACCAGAAGAGGAAACACTAGGCAGAACTTGCACTGGAGTTGGTGTATTGCACCAAAGGAAAAAGACACTGGGGTGGGTGGGTGGGGGTGAGAGTTCAGGTCCTGGAACAGGATGGCAGAGGGCCTCGTTGAGGTTGTATTGTTGTGTGGAAAATTGAGAAATGTTATGCATTTACAAACTACTGTAGTTACTGTTGACTATAAAACATCAATCCCCAATAAATAAGACTTTAAAAAATGTTCCTTTATCTTATAAAATACTGTAGCAGTGGGCGATATATGCCAAATCAATTTTTCAATCATTTTTTTTTTTTGTAAATAGAGTGAGTCCCCAGTGAGACTTCTTTAACCTAGTTATTGATCTATGATCTCAAGGCTGTTTCACTAGAAAGCTTTCCTTCCCATTTTGGCAATCTATTTTTGGCATAAAAATCTAGGCCAAACACAAAAGTTTTTGAATAATGTCTGGAATGAAAACTACTGAAAAGTATTCATAAATATACTTTAGATTTTGAGTACCAAATTGACATTTAAAATACAGTCTGTAAGACTATAATGCTAAATGAGAGAACTTAGAGAAAGATAAATATTGTAGTATATCTAATATGACTTACATATGGAATCTTAGAAAAGCAATTGAATTCAAAGATACAAGGTGGTTACCAGAGGTGTGAATAGGTAGGCAAAGGATACATACAACCTTCCAGATATAAAAATCACAGGGCACTTAACATATAGCATGGTAACTATAATTAATAATACTGTACTGATGATATATCTGAATGATGCCAAGAAAGATTTTAAGTCATATGGGTATTGGTGTATGGTGATAGATGTTAGCCAGATTTTCTGTGATGACAATGTGTATATATATATATATATATACATATATACATATATACATATATGTGTATATATATTGAATCATTACATTATATACTTAACAATAATATTCCCCAGTTGAAAAAACTTAGTGTTTATGTTCAAGGAAAGATAACTTATGATAGTCAAGAAGCAGAATAATTCAAGTAATCATCAGCTGACAAAGAGCTAAATAAGATATGCTGCATCTATTTTAATAGGTAATAAAAAGAGTGAAATATTAACATATGTTTGAATATGCTTAAAGCTTGAAATTTTATGCTAAGAGAAAAAAGGACAAAAGATCATATATTGTATGAGTCTATAAAATATCAGACCTATGTGTGGTCCGGGAGGTGGCGCAGTGGATAAAGCATTGGACTCTGAAGCAGCAGGTCCTAGTTCAATCCCCGGTGGCACATGTACCAGAGTGACATCTGGTTCTCTCTCTCTCTCTCTCTCTCTCTCTCTCTCTCTCTCTCCCCTGTCTTTCTCAGTAATGAATAAATAAAATCTTTAAAAAATATATCAGACCTATGAAGTAAAATGCTTATATTCTATGGAAATGTCCAGAATAAGCAGACATATAGAAACAGAAATTATATACAGGTGGGAGGCCAGGGGGAATGAAAGATGATTACTAATGAGTATGAGGTTCCTTGCTGGTGTCATATTCTAAATCTGTCCTAAACATGCTCTAAAATTAATTACAATGGTAGTTGTACAACTCTGAATATATATATATATATATATACATATATATATATATAATCAGAGCTATAGCTACATGCATACCATACAGTCTACACTGTATATGAATCATATTGACATACAATATTGTATACTATGTAGCTATGTAACATCAACTGCAAAACTATGTACTATATCAATCTATACTATTATATATATTATATATAATATACTATTATATTAATCTATACTATCTTTATTACAACCATGCTTTTTACCACACTATTTATTTTTAAAGCATGCCCAGTCAAATCACAAAAGAGAGAAAACAAGTTGAAAAACATGAGGAAATTATCAACATCTCTAGTAAACAAAAACATGAAATTTAAACAGTAGGGGTTTTTTTTGTTGTTTGTTTTTGCCAGTCACAATAACAGAAAAATCATATTTAAATGATCATTTTCACTGTTACTAAAAGCATAGCAAAACAGACATTCTCACATATTGTCAGTGGGAGGGCAAATTGACACAGTCCTTTTCAAAGGATATATACATATACATCATATACATATACATATACATATACATATACATATACATATACATATACATATACATATACATATACATATACATATACATGTGTGTGTGTAACAAAAACTCATAATCCAAATAGCATTCTGCCTAGTGCTGTGGCCATAAAAATACTGCAAAGAAATCCATTCTAAATATGAAGGAGAAGTCGACATGCAAACACTCACATTTCAGAACTGCATGTGACAATGAAATATGAACCCTACTTGATTATATGGTCACTCTGAGTCAGTGGCTAGTTCTAGAAGTAGACTGCATTCTACCACCACTTTCAGACCACACACCCTGAGGTGTAGAGGACAAAATACCACCTGCACTCACGGAACTAGCTTGGAAGAAAACATCAAGGGAGAAAAAAAAATTAACAAGGCAGAAGAAAACCTAAGTACAGACAGACCATCAATTAAGAAAATGATCTAGGGGAGTCGGGCAGTAGCAGAAGGTTAAGTGCATGTGGTACGAAGTGCAAGGACCAGAAAAGGATCCTGGTTCGAGCCCCCGGCTCCCCACCTGCAGGGAAGTCGCTTCACAAGCGGTGAAGCAGGTCTGCAGGTGTCTTATCTTTCTCTCCCCCTATCTGTCTTCCCCTCCTCTCTCCATTTCTCTCTGTCCTAACAACAGATGACATCAATAGCAACAACAATAATAACTACAACAATAAAAACAAAGGCAACAAAAGGGAAAATAAATAAATATAAAAAAAGAAAGTGATCTAGAAACTAACAGTAAAGGTGTGATTGAATTAAATATGGCTGCCCCTTGGGAGATGAGAGATGCAAATGCAGACAATTGAGACGACAATGGACCAGATAAATGATAAAAAACAAACAAACAAACAAAAAAGAGGCAACTACCATGGATACCTCAAAAGATGGCAAGGCATCAATTGCTCATAGGTGTCATCAAACTGAACCCTGTTTGACTGGTCTGTGTACCAAGACAGCCAATGTCTCCACTATACAACAGGCCCCTGAGTCCCAGATGATTACCCACAGACAACTTTGTTGGGGATAAAAATCTTTATCAAAGAAGGACCTCTGAGTGGTCAGTACCCAGGAACTCTCTAGATCTGAGGGAAATGGACAAAGTTATGAAGGGCTTGGATTAGTGCCAAGATGGCCCAGGAGGCTTCCAGAGGATCTGTGCTCTATTGGTGGGCTCCCTAGCAAATTCAATGATGGTGGTCCACAAGAAGGGAAAGAAGTAGGCAGCACTGAGCAATGACGTCTGCTGGACAGTAATTCTCCCAAAGGATCCTTTAAGAAGGCCTCCCTGTCTACAGCCTCTCCAATATAGAATTTCATGAGTAGGTTGGGCTCTTAGAAAGTGTACAAATAAATTCCAAACCCCCTTCAACCAGGAGAGAAATAAAAGTCAACAAGAGCCAGATAAACATATGATTTTTATATTGTTTGCCTCCCCTTGCCCTCAATAAATAAGCCCTTTAAAAATTTTACAGAAGGTAAATGCAGCCATAAGAGTTTGTGACAGAGCTACTGAGACAAATCCTGATTCAGCTCCAGCTTACAAGTGGTAAGGAAAACAGCCTGCATCATTGGGAGGGAAGTAGCAGTCCAGGATCTTGCCCTTGCATGTGAAACAGGATTAGAACAATGATGCTAGCCACAGTGCTGGAAAAGTCTGCAACAGGGTCCAGGAACTTGCAGAAACACAGGAGCAAGCAGGGCCAAAAATACAAAGAGCATGAGATAAAGGAAGCACAGAAAGGTTTGGGAGAGCTCTGGAAAAACATGGAGAAGAGCCCAGTGAGACAAAGGAGCCAGATGAAATTCAAGGGCTCAGCATGGCCCTTGTGCAGGTATCTCTGGAAAGAGGAGGACTGGCAGCTTTCCTGGAGAGATATCTGTCTGAGGGAGGCAACAAAATTCTCAGTGACAGAATTCCTGCAGTCATAGAAGAGATGCAAGTGATGGTGGCTTTCTAGGATGTGGCCCAGAATCTAGTGGATATGCCAAAATGTCAGAGCAACACATTTGTGAATCCCATCAGCAAATCGGCAACCAAATTTCGAGAGCAAGAGTGATGCCCTTCTGGTACTAATGCCCTTGCTGAAGGAACAACAACTCAGATCTAGAGATGCAGCTATTATAGAAGTTGTCATGCGTCTGACCACCTCCTGAAGATAGCTGTGATATTCTAACAACCCCTACCCCTCTGCTCCAAATGCAGGTGAAATATTTTATAGTGGCTTATCACTAGGTTATTCATTAAGATAATATTTTATATTAGGACTTGGAAACCCTTTTTAAGCTAAAAAATACTTAAAACAAATTTAAAGGATATATTAATTTCTTTAAAGAAGAAAAAGTGAAATATCTTAAATGTCAGTGATCAACAGTTAAGTGTGTCATGGCATACACAATAGATGGAATACTATTCAGCAACTAAAGATATCATACATATAGAGGGGATAATTATTACATCACATCAGGAGAAAATGACAGTATAAAATCATATATATATGATTAGAATTAAGCTTAATATTTTTGTTATTGAGTTATCTTTAATAAAACACATCTATTGAAACATTTAAATATCAAAGAGAAAGCTGTAACAATAACTATGGTGCAAGAGCGTATGTGATGCATAGTTGCTTTAAAGAGCACCAGATATCAGAGAAGTGTCTCAAACTGAGCATTTAAGTTCGGTATCTGAAGATGACTTTGTGCTTCTAGGCTTTCCCATACATACTCAAGTATTATTCAATTAACTCTTATTTCTTAACACCTCAGCCTTTGAGTCTACAAACAAAAATCAATAACTGGAGGCCAGGTGATGGTGAATGCTGTTGAATGCACACATTACCATGCACAAAGACCTGAGTTCAAGCCCACACTACCCACCTGCAGAGAGGAAACTCCACTAGTGACGAAGCAGGTCTGAAAATGTCTATTTTTCCCACTCCCTCTTATCTCCCCTGTCCCTCTACGATTTCTTTCTGTCCAGCTATGACAACAACAACATCTACAATAAGCACAATAAGGGCAACAAAATAGGAAAAATGGCCTCCAGGAGCAGTGGATTTGTAGTGCAGGCACCAAGCCCCAGTGATAACTCCGGAGGCAATAAATAAATAAATACATAAATAAAATTAATTAACTAAGTTTAATTTTAAAAAGCAATAACTTAGCAATAGGGTACACACCCATCCTTATTGTAAAACACATTTTTCTTTTTTTAAAAAATATTTTATTTATTTTTAAATTTTTATTTATTTCTTTTATTATTGGATATTGGCAGAAATGGAAAGAGTAGAAGGAGATAGAGAGGGAAACAGACAGACACCTGCAGACCTGCTTCACCACTCATGAAGCTTTCCACCTGCAGGTGGGGACCAGGGGCTTGAACCTGGGTCTTTACACACTGTAATGTGTGTGCTTAACCAGGTGCACTACCACCTGGCCCCCACAATTTGTTTCTTTATAGCTGTATTTACAATAAATATATACTCCTTGAATTACTTCCTATCTAGATTTGCCAAATACACTTTTAAAGTAGCGGTAGTATACAACTACCTTAAATTATCACTAATTGAATTTAAAAAGGCAACCACTTTAAGGAAAGTCACAAAAAGAGTACTTTCAATTCTTAAAAAAAAAAAAAAAATCCAGGTGGCAAATGTCTTTATGTGATCGGTAATTTAGTGGTCATTCTATTTCAGAAGCTTAGACTGTCTCTTTAAAAGAAAAGATCTAATGATGACATAACTCTCATCACTGGTAATTTGACACATAAAGCTCCTGTAAAAGGTAGATTAGAGATAATGAAACAAAAGCTGAGGAAGAACAGAATTTTGATGAAGAAGTTGAAGTTTGGAACTTGTAGCAACACAATTAAACAGTACAATCCTTCAGAAATTTTAACCCGACATTGAAAATACTGAAAGCTTAGTCAGAAATTATTACTGCTTATTGAAGTACCTCTTGCTATCCATCTATTCCACTTCCTTTCTGACAAAAAAACCAATGTAATCAAAATGGGGTACAATTTTCCTTGGGCTTCTTATTTCATAGAGAAAAAGAACTCAGTGACTACACTTAAGTTTCAAATTAAAAGAAAATAAAATCAAAAGCGTGTGTACAGCTTCATTCTACCTTGATTCAGCCAAATCAGACTCTATGGTTGCCTTGGAAACCCCTGTGTTTATTACAAAAATAACTGTTGCTTGATTTTAATGTGCTACTTACTTTGAAATTATTTTTAAGATCAATTGACATGTAATCAACATTATAGGAGAAAAAAAACCGTCTTTATTAGTCAGGTTGCTTTGCCCATTAGATGAGAACTCTAGAAGATAAAGAGAACCATCTCATAGTTTTCCAATTTTTTCTTTGCTTACCAAAAATGATGGGAAGGAGAAAAAAATAAGAACACATTGTATATACTGCATAGCATTTTATTTCATTGCACAGAAATATATTAGTCAGGTATGTCCATAATATTTAGTTACTTTATATCTTCCTTAGTAGATATGATATAAACAATAATAAACAAACTTTCAATTGGAAACAAAGAAAACTTTAATAAGTTAGGTCACCATTCTCTAGCTACATAGTAACCTAACCATGAATTCATAAAATTAAAGGTTTAAGAAGCAACTACTTGGGGTTTGAAAGATGGCACAATGGTTATGTGAGAAACTTTTATGCCTCAGGTTCTGAGGTCCAAGGTTCAATTCCAGCACCACCATAAACTAGAGCTGAGCAGTGCTCTGGTCTTTCTCCCTGAGTTTCTGTCTCATTAAAATAAGATAAATAAATAAAAAGAAACTTAAGAAAAAGCAATCACTTGAAAATAATATTAAGCCTAAGTATTTTAAGTAAAAAGTAAATAAATATAGATTGCAAAATAATGAAGACTATTATTTTATATTTTTTAAAATATTCCCTTTTGTTGCTCTTGTTTTATTGTTGTAGTTATTACTGTTGTCGTTATTGATGTTGTCATTGTTGGATAGGACAGAGAGAAATGTAGAGAGGAGGGGAAGACAGAGGGGGAGAGAAAGACAGATACCTGCAGATCTGCTTCACTGTTTGTGAAGTGACCCCCCTACAGGTGGGGAGCCAGGGGCTCAAAGCAGGCTCCTTATGCCGCTCTTTGTGCTTTGCGCCACGTGCGCTTAACCTGCTATCTCTCTGTCTCTGTCTCCGTCGTGAAACCACAGCAACAATAAGAAAAATAATAATCCCTAGTAACAAAAAGAGGAATGCATCCCTGTTTGGAAGTAGCAGATCTAAAATATTTCACTAGGTACAAGAGGGGTCCTGAATGCATAAATGTGTACTTGGCATGGGTACACTTGATAAATGGCAGAAAGCCACACAGGAGATGCCATGGCACCCGGGAAAACTCTGGCACTGAGCTGTCTCTCCCTCTCTTTCTCTTCCCCTATGAGAATGAAAAAGTGGTCTGGGATCATGAAATCACATGTGATCAAAGCCCTGACTATACACACAAAAACAAGAGGGCTCAACTACATCTGCACTGAACAGGCTCTGATGAATGGTGTATGGCCTTTTTACCAAGAAGAAAGGTTTGAAGCAGCATGACTCATGTGTAACAGACACAAGTAAACATTTAACTCTAGCCCCAGGCTCTACAAATTCTCTCAGTACTCATCATAATTTGATCAGTAGGAATGTGGATTATCTCAACATTCTGCAGATCTTCACTACTATTGATGGCATCATGGAGGCAGACCAGATAAGCAAGAAAACAAAGTACCCTGGAGGCCCTGGGGACCAGAAAGTGGAGAGATGAATCCCACAGACAGCCCAGCGCCACCATGACAGTGAACTTCTGAAGGGTCCTGCAGTCTGGGATATGCCTTCCAGAAGAATGGGCAAAGTATTATATCTCACACTTCCCACTACTAAGAAAATAGCAAAAACGTTTGCTAGGGATCATCAAGTGTCTCATTCAGGAACTTCAATGGCCTAGGATAGTGCACTGGACTTAAAAGCATGAGGTCCCATGCTCAATCAACATCACATATGCTAAAGTGACTCTAGTATCTCTCCTGAGTCTCAGTCTCTCTCTCTCTCCTCTTTCTTCCCCTTCTCTCTCCTCTCTGTGTTAATAAGTCTTAAAGAAAAAGCAAAAAAGAAAGGACACTATTTCCACCCATGGTGTTCCAAGGCTACCATTTTATGTGAGACCTGAGCAGGACAGGGCACAGCTGGCTCCTGAGACAAAAACCGCCCAATCTGAGCTGGTTCCTAGCAGATAACAGTGCCACAAGGTTAGGCAGGTCCACTAGCAAGACAGAAGTGACACAGCTGGGATCAAGGTCAGCAGAGGCCTGTGAACCACATGACCAGGTCACACCAGTGTCACCCCAGCACCTCTCCCTCAGAAACATGTATGGCCAAATTGGGAAGCTCAGGAGCTCCTTTCTGAACAAGGAATAGTGCTGACTCCAGTCAAAAAGGGTCCATTCTGTCAGTGGAAAAAACCATAGCAAAATGCTTAGAAAAAGTGCATAACAATCACACTACTGTCTCATTCAGGAGGGACAAGCCTTCCAATGGGCAGAGTTTCCAGTGTCGTATGGAGAAATAGCCCAAGATAAGATCTATGCAGACTTGTGGCAGTCATGAATGGTTTAGCTGGTTAGTCTGGGGAGACAAAGGTAAGAGAGTAGAGGATTAAGTGTGGTAGGAAGTCCTCAAAGACACCAAATACATCTACAACTTTCTTCATATACATGTCTCTGTTCTCAAGAGGAGAAGCTCACAGTTTCTCCTTGTGATTATGGATGGAGACCTGCTTTGACCAACAGAATGCAGAAGACGGAAAATTTTTAGATCTCTGTGCCCAGGAATCAAGAAAGCCTAGCTGCTCAGCAGAAGAAACCATCGACAAAGTGAAAAAGACAACTGCAAGAATGGGGGAGGGATATATTTGCAAACTGCATATCTAGTCAGAGGTTAATAGCCAAAACATAAAATCACAACTCAATAGCAAAACAGAACAAGTCACCTGATTTTAAAAATGGTCAGAGAACCTAAAGATATATTTCTTCAAAAAAGACAGACCACGAGGTACATGAGAAGATAGTTATCACCCTGGTCAGGAAATGCAAATGAAAACCACAATGTGGCATCACCTCACACTCGCTGAATGGTCATCATCAAAAAGATCAAATAACAAGTGTTGGCAGAAAAGGGAACCCCTGTGCATTGCTAGGGGAATGCTAAGTTGGTGCATCCACTATGGAAAACAGCATGGTTGGAGACTTCACTTTAGGTCTGCTTCTTAGGAATGCAATGCAGCGCATAATGACTGTGACCAACACTGCTGTATGAGATGTAAGAAAGTTATTAAAAGGGTAAATTCTAAGAGTTTCTCATCACAAAGAGAAAGACGTTTTGCCTTTATTCTTTCTTTTCTTTTTGTTGTGTCCATATGAGAAGTGTCACAGCCGAACTTGTTGTGACAGTCATTTTACAATACAGCTGGCCTTGAACTGCACAAACACATTTATGCTTGGAATTCTTTTTATCCGTGGGCTCCACATTAAAGGAGTCAACCAACGCAGGATATCAGCTGGCTAAGTTCCTAGATGCAGAACCCACAGAGGAATGACCATAAATTATTTGAGAAGTCCCTCTTAGAGGGATGGGGGCCTAAGCCCAGGTTAGCTAGCTCATGAGCCACCTTTATACGTAAACCAAACCATGAGATGGTGTACCTTAAACTTAGACAGTGATGTGTGCTCATTATGTCTCAATAAATCTGGGGAAAATAAAATTAGAAAAGTTAAAAGAAAGTCTTACATCTTCCACTTTCTTCTTGTTGGAGCCCTGGACTGTCATTTAAAAATATTCAATCCTTAAACAAGTAAAAATGGATATACATTGTTATCTAGCAATAGCACTCCAAGGCATATACCCAATGGCTATAAAAACACTAATTTGAAAGAATATATGGGGGTTGGGTGTAGCACATTGGGTTAAGTGCAAGTAGTATGAAGCGCAAGGACCTTCACAA